>NC_081410.1:307697618-308400618 GCF_030272615.1 Cryptomeria japonica
GATATGCTACTAAATTCAGGTACCATTAGCTTTTCTACCTTCCTCTTCTTCAATAGACTTTGTTCTAACCATGGGAAAGAAGAATTTTCTATAGACTCTTGGATGATTTCTTGTCTTGCTACCATTGTTGTTGTCACCTCTCTGATTTCTTCAAATTGATCTCTTGGATTGCTTGGAAATGATGAATCCATGACTAAAGTATTTTGTTGTGCTTCTTGTCATAGGGATTCAATAGGAACTGAGGGAGATATGGAATGCATTCCATCATCCAATCTTGTGTCATCCAGAATTTCCACTGGAACTTGATCCTTTACTTGACTTGCAATAGAATTTTCTTCTATGTCTTTTGCTCTGGATTTCTTCCTCTTTTGTCGAGGTTCATCACCACATGTGTTCTGAAGATTGTTCCTCCTTGGAGGGTCTTCATCTCCATCACTTCCTTGAGTATTCTAGTAAGAAGGAGTATCCCTAGCTGGAGTATGGGAAGAATGCAGTGACGTAGAGCTCTCAAGCTGACTTCCTTTCCTTCTTGGAGTTTCCTTTGTTGGTCTGGTAGCAGTCATTTGAGTAATCTTCTTCTTAATCCAGGCTTCAGAATTCTTGATTACAAAACTCGTTCTTTCTCTGACATCTCTCACTTCTGGATCTGCCCAATTCAAATTGGGAAGTGGCTGGGACTGGACTTTCTCAAAATAGATAGGATCAATCAAATCAGATCCATCATCTTAAATGCCTTCTATGGTCCAATCCATCTTGAAATCTTTCATTTGCTTTAAAGTTAACCTTGTCCAATCTCTTTTTCTAACCTCGAACTCATCTTCGCAATCCTCCCAAAAGTCTTCGAGATTAGGAAAATGAAAATAGCCAGGACCTAACTTTAAGCTATTCTTGACATAATCCTTACTATCAAAAGGAAACCTCATCTGATATGGATACAAGTTGACCTTGGATAAAGCTTTTTCTGTCTCATCTGCTCTTGAACTTGACTCACATCTATAGTGCCCGAGACAAATGGGAAAGGCTACCCCTTTATTCTTTCTATCTCTACATTTCTTTTGAACTGAAACCAATTGCCAATAAAGCTCAACTAAAATGAGCTTATCATCAACATATCTGGGTAGCTTGTGTGGATAACCTTCAAATCCTCCCACTCGAAGATAGGTAAATCTTGGAAACTGGATGAAGAAACTTCCATATTTCTTTATCAATTTAGCGGCTTCCTTTGATATTCTGGTGGCAATGTCTCCTTGTAATAACCTTACTGCCCACATTGTGAAAGCATCATTCACCCGCCTGAAATACACAAAGCTTTCCTCAAGTTGCAATTGCTTGTAATAATGGTAAACTTGAGTTTCTTGATTTAGGACACCATTAGTACTTAACCCTGGCCATGACCTCAAATTAGCAATAGCATATATCAAGTAAGAGGTCATATGGAAGCGTTGACTCATTTTGAAGTGCACTAACTAGTCATGTATGTAGTTACTGATGAGATGGCCCCAGTCAATGAATTGCTTACTGGCAAAGATGACTGTTATGAAGAGATACATCGACATTTCAAACTTAGTGGAATCAGGACTTCCTGTCACTCTATGGAGTAAGATAATCAAGTAACAAATCTCTTTGATGAAAAGAGAATGATGGAGTGTTTTTGGAAGCTGAGACTGTCCTCCTCATGGTGCGACCATCCATTCTTTAGCCAGATTGTTGAGGCATTTGCTTCTATTATCGTTGAAGTATTTGTAAGCTTTTTGCTTATCGATGTGAGTGAACTTTTCCTTATATGGCAAACGAAGAATAATAGCTATTGAAATTCCATCAAGTTTTGCCATTAAGGATCCGTCTGCAGCTCTTATCTCTCTCGCATCTAGATTATATCTTTTTGAGCCTTCTAGTACCAAATCTGTACATTGAATTGATATGGGAAAACATTCTGCTTCAATCAAACCGCTTCTTGCCACTCTACAAGACAATTTTGATCTGTCACCTTCCATGAAGAACTTTTTGATCTCCTACAAATTTATGTGCCCAATCTTGGTATCATGAACCTCTGGAATCATGGTGGTGATCATTGGGGCATACTCATACTCTTGAGCCTTGTATTTCATGATGATGTGTTTTGTAGATTCTTATACTAAGAAGTTCTAAAGCATCTTTTTATTACCAATTGTAGCAAATTGGAAATTTGTAAACAATGTTTAAAAATATCTCTTGACTCCCTCTTATCCCATAGGGTTGAAAGCTTGAAAGATCATTTAAAACAACACAGTGCTACTATTAGAATCATTGCATTATGTTTCTTTGGGATAGTTTATTAAACAAATCATATCTCTCATTCTCCATATTTCATGATATCTGACACAACTCCTCCTTCAATCTGTATTTGGAAAGAATACTTATAACATATTTAAAGTTCCTTGAGATAGCGAGCATAGGTTTTGAAGTAAACTGACCCAGTATTCTTCAATGCATGAATGATATCGATTTGAACTGAAACTTACATAAGTTCCTCTTTAATCACAAGGAAGTTGTTAAAGCTCTTTCATTACTCTGCCAGTGCAGAAAGTAATCATGCATATCCATTCTTTACGTTTGGAGAACCCTCTGCCTATAGCAGGTATCTGTAAGATGACATCTTCTTTGAAATGCTACAAGTCGAAGGATATTTCAAACTAAAACAAATCTGACAGAAACCTTGCCATTTGATCACTTGTGTTTTTCTAAATTTCTCATTTCATGCATTCCACGAGATAAGATTTCTTTTGAGCCATTCTATAAAGTTAGTCCTCATTGTATACAATATATAAATAACTTTAAAACTTGATGTGATGACATTCTTTAAAATACTTTGTCAACTTTTGCATGCAGGTCGACCGGAGCACTTCTAATTGCGATGTGAGACAAACGGCATCACCAAAATACAAATAGAAGCAATATCATTGATGGCTAAGGAGAAACAATATCGCCTAAGGTGGCAGAATACACATTGCACTTTCTCAAACTCTTATCAACATATTCACATTGCGCAGCAATAACAATCATGTGCTGAGAATGACAACCATTTCTTTAAGATTATTTTGATCAAACTGTCTATTTCACCAAGCCAGAGGATTCATGCAATGCTCACACAATTATTTTAGCTGCAAATAATATGTAAACAGACACGCACGGCATACATTCTCCTGTCTTGCATATCATCGATAATCTGCAGAATACACATCGAAACATAATACTTCATCTTTGACATTTGCAAGTGCAAGTGGAGTTAGGGGGCACGATAGCATGCATCTTTATCGGCATGCAAAGCAAATGGTGAAGGTAGTTACAAACTGACTTCCGCCTTCCTTCCTGGCCACGTGGTGTATTCAATCTGCCAGATGGACGTTCAAGGGGAAGGCCTTGTCTTTTGAAATACTCACATCTTGCCGATGAGAATAGAGAGGATCAAATATTTGGTAACTTGTTAAAGTTGGCCAACTCACCGATGAAGAAGTTGTCAATATTTAAACCTTGTGTGATTATCTGAAGAAACATATTGGTCACTTATGTTATTCACCAACTTAGCGGTAACAATCAACTCACTTTTTGAACTTGGTGGATATGGGCACCTTGATTATTCTACTAACCTGCCGCTAATACTTGGTCAACTGCCAGCTTAGACCGTTGATGATCATGTTTTACTTTAAACTCTTTGAAAATGCCAATAGAAATCCAAGACAATACAATATTATCATTCATTTATTGGCAATTCGAGGGATCATTTGACTTAAAGTTTAGAAGTCAACATGTTACTTTGAATCATATCCTTTACTTTGAAAATGTTCATAGGATTGCAAATACAAATACAAAGAGTTTCTCGATTTTCTCAAAAACATGATTTGTGACCCTTCACCATCATAGCGTGAAGTACAATTATGACTTTTAAAGCTTGGGCGAACTTTGGGAATTCACGTATATTCTTTTTTTTTACGAATACATCCAAATATATGATGAACCATTCACATTAAAGTGACCCATTTTTTACATGGAAACGAAGAAGAATTATAATTGTTAAATTTACAATTAGGATCAACAATATATATATATATATATGTATATATATACATATATATACACACACACACACATATATATATAGTTAATTTAATTGGCTAAATTGGTGAAATTGATTTATTTGTTTCAATTCTATAGGGTTCCTTTTTCAATTTATCCCTAATTTAATTTATTCATGATAGCACACTTTAACCCAAAATTACCCTAAGGTAAAATAATTAATTAACATATAACACACTACAAGGACACACACACACACACACGTGTGTGTGTGTATATATGTGTGTCTATATATATGTATGTGTATATATGTATGTATATATGTATGTATATGGATGTATATATATGTATGTATATGTATGTATATATATGTATGTATATATATATATGTGTACATACATATATACATATATATACATACATATACATACATATGATGAATAATGATGAACAACAGATACCCCAACCAGTACTGAGAGGGGGGGTGAATAAGTACAGGCAAAAACTTTCTCAACAACTTATCTGGTTAAAGCAATACCAATTGGTTGTCACCATCAGTGAACTTAACCACTGAAATATTGGTTAAACATAGTAAGACATCAGACACCATAAACTAATAAGTCTAAACACTTCAAATACGATCAATACTTGATATCAACTTCACCCATAAACATATGCATATGGTATACCAGTAATACCATAACCTAATAACTCTGCATGCATAATCATTCAACCAAATAATACATAATCATCACATGAAAAATGCATAACACATAACACACAGATTTTTCACGTGGAAACCCAAATGGGAAAAACCACAGTGGGGATGAATACCCACAAGCTTGTTTTTGAACTCTTTTGAAGCTTGCCCTGTTAAGAGCCTAGTCCGGTTAAAGACTATACAATAAGGTTCTATTAGGAACCAATCATGTTAGAGATCACCCGATTAAGGGATGGCTACATACCCTGTTAAAGGTTGAAACCCTGTTAGAGGTTACCTCACTAGAGGATTTGAAGAACTCAATGATCTTGAGTCACCTTGTTAAAGGTTTTACAATAAGCTTGTTAAAGCTACTCGGTAAAGGGATTTTCCAACTATTGAAATGATTAGAAGACAATAGGTAAAACTTCTGATCTAATAACAACACTACAAACCAAGGCAGATCCTTTTCATTTCCTCTACTCTACAATCACACTCTATAGTGTTCCTCTTACTGGTCTGGCAAGTATCTCATCACTCGAATACACACACAACATTTTCCAACACCTTTATAATAACAAACATCATCGACCTTATAGACATCAGTTACGTCGGTAGCATAAACCCTAAACCCTAAGCATCTTAGGTTTACAACACAGGTGGTCCAATCCTGATCGTCCAAACACATTGCATAGAGTATTACAATTTCAAACAGATCACAAGACAATCTGCATCATTCATTCTTCATCACACATGGGAATCAATAACCCATCACGCTCTCTTCTCATACCACCAAGAAGAATGATCATTCCTGAGGTAGACTTCAAATGCAGTCGATCTTCTCATGCAAGATCCTCAAGAAAATCCTTCATGCGCACAAGGCTAATGTGGCACCTCGATCTCATTCACATCTCTTAGCTAACTAATCACATAGTATCATCGGTTGCATCACACAAGCGAGATTGCCAAAGTGGAAACCCTAGAGCTAAGACTACCAACTGGTAGTCACACTTAGTGAAACCCTGACACCGGTTCACTACATCTCTTCATACCTCTTCATACCGGTTGACCAACTTCTTTCAATCTGCATACCGGTTCACTTACACTTATTGGCATCAATGACAACATACATTATCATCATATCAACATGTCAGTTCATCATATGCCAACAATCTCCAACAATCTCCCCCTTTGGCATTGATGGCAATACTCAGTGTAGCATTGCAACTGTAGACATCATAGACCAGTGTATCTTCATCATCAGATATCTTCTCCTCCATACATCAAATATCTTCTCCCCCTTTGACAACAATGCCAAAGTGGAGGCACAAGCTTCCAAAATCTACTATGTTGCTCCCCCTAAGGAGTAGCATCCTTTAACACATCAATCTTGAAGGATTTTTCATTGTAGTACTTAACTGATGCAAAGCACATAACTTTAGTTGACTTCATGAAGGGGTAGAACCCCTAATTCACCTCTCAAATAGGTAAATATAGTCTTCAATAAGGAATTAGTGAATATATCTGCTAGCTTCTCCTTACTAGAAACATGTTGTAGTACAACCTCCTAATTCTGAACTTTCTCTCTCAAGAAGTGATATTTAAGCTCAATATGCTTAGTTCTAGCATGAAATACCGGATTCTTAGAAATATTTATTGCACTTGTATTATTACAAAATATATTCACCAGTTTAGATACAGGTACTTTGAAACCTTCCAATACATGCTTCATCCAAATTGCTTGAGTGCAATTCATAAATGCTGCCACATATTCTGCTTTAGCTGTAGATTGGGAAATACAACTCTTATTCTTACTTGTCCATGATACTAATCTTCCTCCAAGAAAGAATGCTCCACCGGTTGTGCTTTTTCGGTCGTCCACATTACCTCCCCAATCGGCATCGGTATATACCTTGAGATTATAGTCACCATTATATGGATACCACAATCCATAATCAACTGTTCCTTTCAAATATCTAAGAATCCTTTTGACAGCTACCAAGTGGGATTCTCTTGGATATTTCTGAAAATGAGCTACTATGCCTACTGCATGAGCAATATCTAGTTTGTTTTGCACCACATAGTGCATCTTACTGATCATTCACCGGCACTCCTTCTCATTTACCAATGCTGAATCATCTTCCTTAGTCAGTTTACAGCCAGTCACCATCGGTGTACCAACCAGTTTGCTTTCCTCCATGCCAAAAGTCTTCAATACCTCTTTGACATACTTGGACTAGGTAATAAAGATACCCTCTTTCATTTGTTGAATCTATAAACCAATGAAGAACTTTATTTCTCCTATCAAAGACATCTCAAAATATTTCTTCATTTCATCTGCAAACGCATGACTCATTTTATCATCTCCTCCAAAGATTATGTCATCCAAAAACACTTCACAGATCAAAATCTAGTCACCTTCTGATTTCAAGTAGATGTTGATATCTTCACTTGTTCTTTGAAATCCAATCTTCACAATATAAGAGTGTAGTCTTGCATACCATGCCCTAGGTGCTTGTTTCAATCCATACAGGGCTTTGGTGTAATCTGTACACCATGTCACTATCTTCTATTAAGGCAAACCCTTATGGTTGCTCTATATACACTTTCTATTCCAGGATTCCATTCAGAAAAGCAAACTTCACATCCATTTGATAAACCTTAAATCCCTTAAATTCTAAAAATGCAAGTAGCATTCAAACACATTCTAGTCTAGCCGCAGGAGAAAAGGTTTCTCCATAGTCTTCTCCCTCCTCCTGAGCATATCCCTTGCAGACAAGCCTAGCCTTGTTCCTTACAATTGTGCCTTCTTCATTCAGCTTATTCCTGAAGACCCATTTGGTACCTATGACATTTTTATGTTCTGGTCTGGGCACCAAAGACCATGTTGCATTCTTTTCTATCTGGTCTAGCTCCTCTTTCATTGCTTTAATCCAGTCTTCATCTGTGAGAGCTTCTCTGGAAGTCTTGGGTTCAAATTCAAAAATCATGCAAGAGTTCTCCTTCACTTTTCTTCTTGTGAGTATCCCTGCATCTTTATCTCCTATGATTTGCTTCGGATCATGATGTAGCTTTACATATCTAGGAATGACTCTAGCCTGATCTGCTAGCTTTTCTTCTTCTTCTTCACTTACTTCTTCTTCTTCTCTTATTGCAACTTCTACCGGTACAGGAACACTAAGATCTTTACAAGTTTCTTTCTTAACCAGTTCCCAGAAGGCTATACCCAGTTCATCTTCCTCTTCTTTGTTGCATGTTTCCTCAGGTTCCTTAGGGGATTCATCAACCCTGACATTGATACTTTCAACAATTTTCTGAGTTCTATTGTTGTAGCACTTCAAATCTTTGCTCTTAGTGGAATATCCCAAAAATATTCCTTCATCACATTTTGCATCAATTTTGCTCAAATGCTCACCTCTCTTGATATAGCACTTAATACCAACCACTTTAATGTAACTCATGGTGGGATTTTTCTTGGTCCAATACTCATAAGGAGTTTTATCTTTGCCTTTCTTGATGAGTACCCAGTTCATAGTATAGACTGCAGTGTTCATCGCTTCTCTCCAAAAAGTGTGAGCAACCTTTCCTTGGATCAGCATTGTTCTAGCCACTTCAACGACAGTCCTATTATTTCTTTCTGCTATGTCATTATGTTGTGGTGTCCTTGGGGTAGACAACTGCCTCTTGATATCATTATCTTCAAAGTACTTATTGAATTCATCAGAAGTGAATTCTCCTCCTTGATCAGTTCTTAGGCATTTTATCTTTTTTATCACTTTCTTTCTCTACTAATGCTCTGAAGCCTTTGAACTTTCCAAATGCTTCAGACTTGTCTTTCAAGAATGTGACCCACATCATTCTTGAGCAGTCATCAGTAAGAATCATAAAATACCTATCTCCCTAAATACTTCTAGTTTTCATAGGACCACACAAATCAGTATGCACAAGATCAAGTAAATTTTCTGTTGAGAAAGACTTACCTTTAAAAGTTGAGGAAGACATCTTCCCAAGTTGGCATTCTCTACACAAAGAATTCTCAGGTTTGTTCAACAAAGGTAATCCTCTTACCACCTTGATCTTACCAGATTTAACAATATTGTCAAAGTTCATATGACAGAGTCTCCTATTCCATATCCAACTATCATCAAACTTAGCCATTAGACACCGACTTATCTTGGCATTCAACTGAAATAGGTTACCTCTAGTTTGCTTACTGGTGGCAATAAGTTCACCATTCTTCCCAATTATACTATAGACTCTGCCTTTGAATTCCAGAACTAGTCCTTTGTCATTCAGCTAAGCAACACTCAACAAGCTATGCTTAAGACCTTCTACCCAGTAGACATCATATGCACTGCTCTTTCTATTCAGTGAGATAGATCCTTTACCTTTTACCAAACATGGTGCATCATTGCCAAATTTGACAACACCTCCATCATATTCCTCTAGAGACAGAAAATTTCTCCGGTCACTAGTCATGTGGTGAGAACAACCACTATCAATTATCCACTCATTGGAGTTGTCAATGTGAGAGTCAAGTGCTTTCTTGTCAGACACTTCTTCCTTTACTGCTACAAACACTATGTCTTCATTTTCTTCATCTTCTGATTCTTCATCAGTGACACCTTCATCCACAACAACTAGACAATTTCTTTTGTTTCCCCTTTTATACTTTCTAAACCTCTTCGGTTTATCCTTATTGTCATTGTTAGGACAATTAATAGCTATATGTCCTATCTTGTTGCAGGAAAAACATTTTAAAGGAAGTTTGCCTCTATATTTTCCAGTTCCCTTCAAAAGTCTTTTAGCGATAAAAGTTTCAAACTCCATTAGCATCTCTTCATCATCCATATCTATGCATTGTCTGGATTCATAACTAGTACTAGTTTCTTTTCCTTTTCTGGATGGTACAATAAATGCTTTAAAGGCTGACTCAGTCTTCTGAACACTGCCATCATAGCTATTCAACTCATATGCAGTTAACTTTGCAATGATAGAATCTAAGGATACCTTGGTTTTATCAATAGACCTTAGTTCCTGGATAGCAACAACTCTGATTACATAGATTGGTAACAATAATCTAAGGACTTTACTAACAATGGTGGCATCCTCAATCATTCCACTAGGACTTTTGATATCTCCTACTATAGTCTTAATCCTAATGCCATATTGTTGAATGGTCTCACATTCAACCATCCTCATATCCTCAAATTTACCTCTAATGCTCACTTCCTTAGCTTTCTTTACATGCTCATCTCCACCATAGATGTTTTCCAATGCATCCCATACATCCTTAGGTGTGTCCTTGTCTTGTACATCAATAAACTCAATATTTGATAGGCTGCTAATAAGGGCTTCCATGACTTACCCATTTTCCTGGATCTCTCTCTTCTGATCATCAGTCAGAGTGCCAGTGGGAGCCACATAGGCATTCTCAACATAGCTCTAGTGTTGAGCACCCATACTCTTGATGTAAATCTTCATTTTGTCCTTCCATATCTTAAAGTTATATCTATTGAACTTAGGACCTTCCCTCTTCATCATTACAGTAGGATCTTTTACCTCAAGCAGTTAAGCTTATATTACCAAGGACCTGGAGTTGCTCTGATACCAATTGATTAATGATGAACAACAGATACCCCAACCGGTACTAAGAGGGGGGGTGAATCAGTATAGGAAAAAAATTTCTCAGCAACTTATCTGGTTAAAGCAATACCAATTGGTTGACACCATCACTAAACTTAACCATGGCAAAACCGGTTAAACATAGTAAGACATCAGACACCATAAACTAATAAGTCTAAACACTTCAAATATGATCAATACTTGATATCAACTTCACCCATAAACATATGCATGTGGTATACCAATAATACCATAACCTAATAACTCTGCATGCATAATCATTCAACCAAATAATACATAATCATCACATAAAAAATGCATAACACATAACACACAAATTTTTCACATGGAAACCCAAATGGGAAAAACCACAGTGGGGATGAATACCCACAAGCTTGTTTTTGAACTCTTTTGAAGCTCACCCTGTTAAGAGCCTAGTCCGGTTAAAGACTATACAATAAGGTTTTGTTAGGAACTGATCCTATTAGAGATCACCCGGTTACGGGATGGCTATATACCCTGTTAAAGGTTGAAACCCTGTTAGAGGTTACCTCACTAGAGGATTTGAAGAACTCAATGATCTTGAGTCACCTTGTTAAAGGTTTTATAATAATCTTGTTACAGCTACCTGGTAAAGGGATTTTCCAACTGTTGAAATGATTAGAAGAAAACAGATAAAACTTCTGATCTGATAACAGCACTACATGCTAAGGCAGATCCTTTTCATTTCCTCTACTTTGCAATCACACTCTGTAGTTTTCCTTTTACTGGTCTAGCAAGTATCTCATCACTCAGATACACAAACAACATTTTCCAACAACTTTACAATAACAAACATCATCGACCTTATAGACATCAGCTAGGTTGGTACCATAAACCCTAAACCCTAAGCATCTTAGGTTTACAACACAGGTGGTCCAATCCTGACTATCCAAACACATTGCATAGAGTATTACAATTTCAAACAGATCACAAGACAATCTGCATTGTTCATTCTTCACCGCACATGGGAATCAGTAACCCATCATGCTCTCTTCTCATACCGCCAAGAAGAATGATCATTCCCGAGGTAGACTTCAAAAACATGGTCGATCTTCTCATGCAAGATCCTTAAGGAAATCCTTCACGTGCACAAGGCTAATGTGGCACCTCAATCTCATTCACATCTCTTAGCTAACTCATCACAGATTATCATCAATTGCATTGCACAAGCGAGATTTCCAAACCGGAAACCCTAGAGCTAAGACTACCAACTGGTAGTCACACTTAGTGAAACCCTGACACCAGTTCACTACATCTCTTCATACCTCTTCATACCGGTTCACCAGCTTCTTTCAATCTACATATTGGTTCACTTACACTTATTGACATCAATGACAACATACATTATCATCATATCAACATGTTGGTTCATCATATGCCAACAATCTCCAACAACATATATATACATACATATACATACATATACATCGATATACATGTACATACATATATATACATACACACACACACACACACACACACACACACACACACACACACACACACACACACATATATATATGGTGATTTAATTTGGTGTTATGTATTTTTTTAGAAAAAGGTAATTAAATTTGTGAAAATAAAATATCTTCTATTGACTTTTTGTATAAGAGGAAATTTGATTTATTTAAAATTTAAAAGTATTCAACTTTGTAGGAAAGTATTTTGAATTTTGCATTTTGGAAAAGAGAATTTTTTGAGGAAAAGAATTTGACCTAATAGATATTTTGGTAAAAAAAACTCTGAGAATTTTGCGAAGAGGGGAGTCTTTTCATTTTGGGGGAAAAATTGGCTCTCTTTGAAGAAATTCTGACTTTTGGAAGGAATTGGTTGGCTCTTCCTCAAATTTCTTCAAGGAAAGCATTTGCAGGTTGGATGGTTGATTCTTTTGCTTTGTTCTTATTTTTAAATTTTTTGAGATTGTGTGACTGTTTTGTTTCTTCCTTCGTCTTGTTGAAAGAATTTGTTGTTGAAAATTCTCTTTTAGCTAGATTTTCAATCTAAATTTAGTGAAATTAGAAGTAATTCATTCCTTCCCTTTTTGGGTGAAATTGGTTAATGGGTTTTCATATTTTTCAATTTTTATTTTGGGAAGGAAGAATTTGACTATGAAATATGGATGAACTAGAAATATCTTTAAAATTTTGTATCTAAATCTTTGATTCAGATTGTTTGCCAAATATTCATACCCTGTTTCTGGGCAGGGGACTAATTTTGGTTGTTGCTGGGAAATTTCATGGTTGTAATTTTGTTTTTAAAGAAAAATAAAATTAATAAAAAAATTTGTTTGTGGGGGGGCATAGAGCCAAACCTCACGTTGTGGGAAGATGCCACCCATAGCCATTGATGCCTCTCTACCCACAGCTATGGGGAGAGGCTATCACTATTGTGGGCATCGCCTTTCCATAGTCATGGGGGGGGGCTTTCCATGGCTATGGAGGCTCCTCACCCCACTCCAATGGGGGGAGCTTTCCACAATCGTGGAAGCCCCCTCTCCTCCACGTTGTGAGGAAATATGCCAAGCAACATATATGTTTGTAGTTCCGTTTTCTTATGCAATAAAAAGATTAATTTTCCAAGGCAGCCAATGTGGGTTTTTGTATATTTTAATTTGATATATTATATATATATAAGTTGATTAGTGAAATTTTGATTTTTAAAATGATTATAAGTTTAAACAGAAAAAATCTATATTTTTGGTATTGATTATATATGTATATGTGTATATATATTTTTAATATATATATATATATATGTACATATATATGTACATATATATATGTGTACATATATATATATATGTACACATATATGTACATATATATGTACACACACATATATATGTACACACACACACACACACACACACACACACACACACACACACACACATATATATATATGTACATATATATATGTACACACATATATATATGTACGTATATATATGTACATATGTACATATGTACATATCTATATGTACATATGTATACATATCTATATGTACATATGTATATGTAAATATATATATGTACATATGTATATGTATATATATGTATACACATACATATGTACATATGTACATATGTATACACATATACATATGTACATATACATATATATATATATATATATATATATATATATGTATATATATTCATATATGTATATATATATCAATAAGAGATTGTGGAACTAAGAAAATAGGAATTAAATGTTAATATTGTTTGGTCGTTATTTTTATAGTTTTGGAAATATAAAGTTCTTATTAGTAATCATAGATTAATTTAGTCAATATGGCTTCAGATGAAGAGAGCTGTATTTGGAAATTAAATATTGGTCTGGTAAGACTACGACCGCTTTTATTTTGTTAAAGATTGTTTGGTATTTTTATATTGCAAATGAAACGTGGTTTAACCATTTTTAGATTGGAAACTAAAAGGTTTAATTATAATTAAGGAAAATTTTCATGTGTGTGGGTATGAATTTTTAATTAAGGCATTGTGAAAATCTCTTTGAGAATATGTTATTTTTGCCCTTTTTCTTGTGTTTTTCCCTGTTGTAGTCTTTCTTATCATGAAGGAATCAATTTATTGAAAGAGCTACAATTAGATAACAATAGATTTTAATTATATTGTGAATGATATTTTTGATTCCTTAATATGGATTTGTTTAGTGTGCATGTGATCCTTTTGGGTATTTACTCTGATTGGTGGATTTTGGTGTTCGATTTGAAAGAGTTTCATGTTGTTATGTGTTAAACATGAGTCGATCATGCAAGTTAATTTGTTGAGTTTGATTTTAGTTGTACTTTCTTTATTCTGGTTGTGGTCTTGTCTTGTGAATAGACTAGTTGTTTGTTTCACACCTCCAATTGGTTTAACCTTGGTAGAAGATTTGTTTAACCAAGTTGTTTCTTCAATTATATTTTGAACTCCCCGTGTCGATTGAATTTTGTGTTTTGCCTTGGATTTCTTTGGAGGTTGTGTAGTGTCATAAGGAAGAGTGGCTTCTAAGTGGGGGTTAGGGCCCAAAGTGGCTGCCAGGATGACCCCTTGGAAGTTTGAGTAATAAGTGATAACTTAATTAATAAACTAGGATTGGTTTTTAAAACATTAATCAAGATTAATTGTGCCCTACTCATGATTGAGTGCTAGTACAGAATCAGGATGCAGTGGGAAGGCTTGGAATGGAAAACCAACTACCTTGACTTCATGAAAGGTTTGTTGGGTCTACATGAGTCATGGATGGGGGCCAAGGGTTCGAGAGAGGCTACCAAGATAACCTAGGATGGGGTTCGAGGCCTATGGAGGCCTGCCAAGATAACCCATACCAACTATGCAATGACACTCTTCCCTTATGATCACTAGTGTGTAGTCTTTTGTTGGCTTTACTTGGACCACTCTTGTGGGAGTCATATTTGTACGCTTATGTCTTATGTGAGTACCTGATGTACATGTTAGATCATGTGATGATTTATTGTGATTTTCTTGAGGGCCTTATTACTATCTCCTAGCACGGATGGGTGGTCCTTTTTGGGCCACATGGTCAAGTGGTAGTGTCACTTTCCATCGAGTATTTTGTTCATGTTTTCTTGTGAGGGATTATCTTCGTAGGTGCTCCAGATGTTTCTCTTGGATTCACTTCATTCCATTGTACCGGTTGGATCCTCCTTGTTCTTCTTGGATCATATTTTTATCTCCTGGACCTTTTGTGGTTGGTTGTATCATATGTTTATGTGCATGCCTTCATGGTTGTTGTAATTTGATGTAATCATTGTGTATTTTTATGAGACTTGGTGTATTAAGTGCAATTGTAATATTGTGTTATCCTTGCAATGTAAAAAATGTATTATGATGGGATTTAGATGATAGAATTTATATCTTTAATAAATCATTATTGTAATATAATTGAATGTATTGTCATGAATGAAGCATAGAAATGTTAGTTTTATCTCATGCAAAGTATGAAACAATCATTGTTTAGTGTAATTAAGTTCATAATGGATATATATACTTCTTAAGTGAATTAATTTCCCTTAAGTAAGGATTAGTTTAATTAACTAATCCACATTGGCAAACCCTTTAGGAGTTTAAGGTTAAGGCTTCCGCTTGTGCAACTTCTATTGCAATGTTTATCTTTTACGTTTATGGGTTCGGTATTGTTAAAAAAAAATTACTCTCTTTTTGAGTGTTTGTAGTTGAATCCGTTAGGGTTTCTTGGCAGGGCATTGCACTTGGTATTAGAGCCAAGGTTTGCAAACACTGGGATCTCTAGTGTAACTTGTACCCTTAGTTTAGTGTGTGGTATATATCCTTTTCGTTGCATGCTTGTCCTTCTGATTTATTCTTGTGATTAATGCATAAGATCATGAAGATCTTGGATGTTTCGTGGTCTGTTTCTTTTTCTTACTCTTTCTGATAACTCTAAATGAGTGTAACATGTGTATTCAATTCTTTCTCTTCCTTATTGATGATTAGTGCTTGTTGTGTGACTATGTGTGCGTTGTTTTCTTATAAGGTGTTTAGGTCTACAATTACTCTTATTTTTAGAGATAATTGGATGTACCTTCTTAACCGATATTGTACTCTATGGATAAGCTTAGTAGGTCAGATAATGCATTGCCTTAAGTCTAAAAGTATGATTTTGCGCTTGTGTTATACTTGTAATTGGGCTTAGTGTCGTAATTATGAGAACTTTTATAGAAAATGTTGAGTGCATGTTCATAGTGAATTGAATGTATTTCTTCCTTCCTCCTTTCTAGAAATTAAAATATTTGTATTTTGTGTACTTATGGTTGGGTATGTCTTCTCGTTGCAAACGAATGTTGTGATTTCCTAAAACCCTTATGTGAGCTTTGGGGAGGTTAGTGTGTACTTGAATGTTAGAAGATATCTTGGATGTGTAAAAGGGTCATGTTATTGTGGTATAGGAGGGAATTGGATGTTTTTTCATTAAAATATTTCATTGTGTGTTTTATATGACCAACTCGAATAATGACCTGTATGAACAGTACAATTATGTAATTGCAGTTGACATATCAAATTGACTTTGTATAAATAGGATGTGTAAATGAAGAACATGTTTGATGTGCATACATAATCACATATTAGTTAATTGATAGTTTGATTTTTATTCTTTTCCTCATATTTTGACATTCAATGAATGGTCATAGTTAATGATGTATTTTTTATCAAATAGGAGTAATGAGTGTTTTTCTAGAAGGTTAGTATGTAAGGAAATATTGTTTTTATAAATCTCATCTAAAAATTAGGACATTAGTGGCATATTTAATTTAAGGAAATATCATGATAAGCCAATTTGTATTCTTTTATATTGATAGTGAAATGAAAAATAGTACAATAAAGATGATAGGCATATAAGGAGAAATTTAAATCGTACTTGTGTGATATTGTTGGTTTACATGCATATGTGTGAGTCGGTTGATTCTAAAAATTATATCCCTCTTCTCTCTATCTAGTTATGAAGATTCATAGAAATGCTACTAAATGATGTAAATTGGAATTAAATAGAAATATTTAATTATTTGATTAATGAATATTATGAGGCATATATTAAGGAATGCCTATTTCTTTCTGTATTGAAGACCAAAGTTTTTTGTTTTGTCTATTAGTGCATCATGTCAAGTAAGTAAATGGAATATTGTTTGCATATACTCTTTAGGTAGTCCATATGGTTTAGATGTTTGATAGATCCTGATGGGAAAAAAGTATTGATTAAGATAATCTCATCACTGCATGTAGAATGTGTATGGATAATAGGAAATTAATCTTTTGTGGTTCTGTTTTATTTTGAAAAATAGAATTCTTATCTTCGCAAAACTTTTGTGTAATTGTTAGGAACTATAAGAATGTTGTGTTTGATCAGTAAAAATATGGAAATGATGTTACTTCCTTACATTATTCGAATTGGGAATTCTAGTATTATGGGTAAAAGATAATGTTGGGAAGGTGGTACTTGTGATAGACATGTCATGTGGTATGAGAGTATGCTTTGAGTGTAAATCCTTTATGTGTGAAATGTCGTATCTTTACCCTACCGACATATGACTCGTTACATAAGAATAATTATATAAACATTCATGTGTATAAATATTGCATGGTATTAAGGTAAAGTAGTTAGTCTAATAGCCTTAGTGTCTATTATTCATTCTCTAATGCACTCAGGACATGTGATCTTGAGTGTTGTGTAGTGGTTACTCCCTATGGTGTGGCTGAAAATGGTCACTTTATTTCAAGTTTTTATTGCGACGGTCAAGGATAACTTTAAGAAACCACCCCTAGGGAAACTGTGTAAAATCTTGGCGAATCAAACTTTATTTTCGGGGGGAAAGTTTCATATCGATGGCGAATTTTTTTTTTTTAATGGGGAAAAAAAATATTTTGTATTGGTGATTTTTTTCAAGGGTACGAAAATTCCATAAATTTCTAGCGAATAATATCTTGTTCTATGGGGAAAATATTTATTGTAGGAGGCAAATAATTTTTGTTAAAAGGAACAAATATATAATTGTATGAGCGAAAAATTTTACTCCAAAGGAAAAATTATTTAAATGTATTGGTGATTTTTATCCACTGCTTGAAAATTATTTAATTTGTTTTGGCGAATATTTTGTTATTTATGGAAAAATATATAATTTATTAGTGATTTCATGAATTCATTGCCATTAATAGACAAGGCACATCACATCACATCAGTACATCACATCACATAATACATTGAGTCTGGACTCTACACGATGTATCAATAAGTGCGGCCTCTTTGACATGTGAAGGGTGACACATACCTAAAATCTATCAATGATTTTAAACCGTTCGATGATCGTAGATCAATGGCTAAAGTTTTATTTCGGCCCAATTTTCTGAAGAGAACATAGCTCACCAGAAAGTGCCCGGAATGGAATTGGATTCAATAGACACATATCAAATGTCACGAATCACGATCGATAATTTCATTCATTTAATATATATCTTTTCACTAATTGCAATCCACTATGTCCCCAGGACTTCCAATGTGATACTTGCCAATTTGGTACTGGTTTATAGTTGTTTCCATTTTTGCACAATAATGCATTTATGGGAAAGCTTTGCAGAGATACAAAAGATTTAAAAAAATTTATAGCAATTAATATGGTTAAAGAAGTAATTATTACAATCAAGAGCTTCAACTATTTATATACGATCTCTACTTCTTTCATCTTCAATTAGCCTTTGCCATTTGGTAGATAAATTGTCGGAGCTCATGGTATTTAAAATTTTAAATTCTTCCTCTAGTTTAGATTTATAGGCTCGGGTTGTTTAATTTGTTAATCTGTTTTCTCAAGATGGACATTCCCATCCACTTGAGAAGCATTTCTGCAGAGGACCAGAGGGCCTTTCTAGGCTCTGTTAGAGACCCAACCCTCCAATCAATCTGTAATGAGGTTGGGTCATTCACCAATGAGGCTGTGCAGATGGTGTTGGGCAGAGAGTTTCTGTGAAATGAAAATAGGTACCATGTTAACATGGACATTACATCTCGCTTCTTAGCATCTCTTCTGGACCTTGGAGGAGACAAGGTGGATATGTTGATGCTGTTGAGGAAGGTTTTTAATGAAGACTTCCTTGGAGACAACATTACTCTTGTCGTCCTTGCAGAAGTAGGGGTGGGGATCCCTTGGGCGAGTGAATTATCCAAGCTTCTCCTCCCTGACCAAACAGTGCTAGTGGCCAAGCAACCATTTCTCCTGAACCTGAATGTGGAACAGTTGACGCGTCACAGGAAATGGGCATGGATTGGCAGGGACTTCCTTTGGAAATGGTTGCTCCTGGACAACTTTCCAAACTACATGTGGCTTGAAGAATTCTCTTAGCTTATGTTGTATGAAGAGTTCTACATGGAAGGAGGGTCAGATTCTTAGGAAAACATTGTAAACAATTCCACTACCTGTGCCCTAGCCCCGCCCCCTAGGCCCCTAGTATTTTTTTTTCCTATGTCCTCAGACCCTAACAAGCTCAGTGCCAGTGGCTCACTCATTTTGGCTTTTAATTTTTTGAGGGACTCAAGTCTCAGACATAAAAATTGTAAATTTCCAAAGCGTAAATATTAATGATAATATCTAGAGTCTTATGGATAAAAAAATGCTTTCTATAATTCTATTTTATTTTTATTAATTAAAGTTTTTCAAATGTTTTTTGTATATGAGCTACGTTATTTCAATTATTTGTTAAACAATAGAAATAAATTTAATATTGTGATCTTTTTATGTAATGCTTCTTCCTCTATATTTAATATATAAATAGTTCGTTCCATTAATTATTTGTACATTGATTATGGTTGATTATAATTTTATAAATATATAGTTAAGATTTGAACTAAAACTCCAACTTACTTCTATTAAACTAAATTTAATTATATTAAATTTACTTTTTTTTTATCGATAAATATTTTTTTCATTATATTGATTCAAAGATTTCAAAATACAAAATTTGTAGTCCATCACCATACATAAACGTAGACAGAAAGAGATCCATACTGCCCATAGTCCAAACTTGTAAATTATCCTACCCTACATCTAGTAGCAGTAAACAAAAAACTAGTTCGTGGCTGGTTATCCAAAAAATGTTCCAGCATTGATAAAAAGTTTTGGAATTAAAAAACTAACAATTGAAAACATTTGGAAGCAAACTAAAAAGCACTGGCCGATAAGCCACTCACTTGCTATCCCCCTAGGTCGCCTCCTCTCTTCCTTCCTCAGAGGTCGATGCTTTCCCTTATTTCGCGTCAGCTTTCATTTTTGGAATGCCATTTAGGCACCCGAAGTCGAGGTCGCCCTTCAAACTGCCTTCTTCAAATCTATCTCTCAATTCCCTACCAACCTCCATCCTTGCCACCACGTGCAGAGCCTTCAGGACTTCATCCACCCTGGTTAATTTCATGAAAAGTTTCATAGCTTCCCACCCCACACGAGCTCATTCACGACACTAGTATTTGATTTCATCCTCTGGGCCACAGATAAAAAAGAGCAACTCCTTCTGGTCGTCCCCTTCCTTAATTTGAATGCCAACTCACGGCACCACCCACTCCAAAATTGAGTCCAGGTTTATCAAAAAATCCCCATCTATCAATTTGACCAAAGTGAGTTTCACCTTTTCCACCTCCGGTTCAAATTCACAGGCCCACCCTAGAATCAAAGAGTATACCTCCATGTTGGTTCGATATCAGTGACGGATATGTGCTACATCCTCCGCAAGCATCAGACAAGTTGCCGCCCATAGCTTCTCATCCTTAAATCGGAATAATCCTTGCATTCATTTATCCAATACTTTTCCCAAAAAGGGCACCAATTTCTTTTCTGTTCGCAACGTGAAATTGGCCTCCATGGTCACCCGCAATTTCAAAAAACACTTCCTGCAAAAATAATGTAATACAGAAGCTACAAGATACAAATTTGGTCTTCTTCAAAACAAAATCTGGCATGCAAACCAAAAGGTAATAAATTTTGCCTCTGTGACTCCATCTAGGGTAGGTAATGAGTGTGGAGGATAAGGCATTAATGCCATGAGATTAGGAAAAATATTTCCTGCCATCCTCTCCTCCCTCTGTTCGTGCGACCTGCCGTAGAGAACTTCCTTCTGCAAAAAACATTCACCACCTTGACAGTTGTACTTGCCACATTTATTCACTTAACAAGTTGAGAACTGAACATTTTTTAAAAGACTGCACATATTTACTTATTTTAATTATATTAAACTTTAAATTAATATTTTAGATTTAATATTGAATGTTTTCTTTTTTATATTGATCTTTTACCTTTCAAATTGTATATCAAAATTTATATTTTTATTTAGTTATTTGTTTTATTCTAGAAATTAAGTTTCATGTTTTATACTATTTTTCAATTTCATATTTTTATAAATAATATTAACATTAGATTTAATAGTTATCTCAAACTATTGCACATCTGTAAAATTTAAATATCTCTTATTATGGGACCGACGACATCTAACAACACTCAACATGTACCATCGTTCGTTGGATGAGCAAAGATCAATGGCTTAGGGTGGATTTTGGCCTAAATGTGGGAAGTGAACACATTTGTGAGAACTTCGCCCGAAATTTAACATTTTAAATTTAATTAAATATAATTAAGTCTATAAAGCTTTTTTTTAGGTGGAATTTTAAAATGATTAAATAGACTTAAAAAACAGACCCGAAAAGTGACACGAGTATGGTGACGTGCCAAAAAAAGGGCAGAAGTCATGGGACCCACGACATCTGACAACAGGTACAATCATCCATTGGATGAGCAAAGATCAACGACTTAGGGTGAATTTCGGCCCAAATGTGGGAAGTGAACACATTTGTGAGAACTTCGCCCAGAATTTAACATTTTAAATTTAAAATATAATTAAGTCTATAAATCTATTTTCGGGTGGAATTTTAAAATGATTAAATAGACTTAAAAAACAAACCCAAAAAGTGACACGAGTATGGTGACGTGCCAGAAAAATGGCAGATGTCATGGAACCCACGGGCCACAACATCTGACAACAGGTAAAGATCAACAGCTTAGTATGGATTTCGGCCTGAATGTGGGAAGTGAACACATTTGTGAGAACTTCGCCATTTTAAATTTAATTAAATATAATTAAGTCTAATGTCCTCAGAATTTATACTAAAGTAATGAATGTTTTGTCCTTCGTCATGGAATAGTTATTAATAATAATTAATAAAATTACAACATGATTATAGATATTTTGCCATCGTTTGTTGGATGAGTTAAGATCAACGGCTTAGGGTGGATTTCGGCTTGAATGTGGGAAGTGGACACATTTGTGAGAACTTGCTCGGAATTGAATGTTTTACATTTAATATCCTCAGAATTTATACTGAAGTAATGAATGTTTTGTCCTTCGGCATGGAATAGTTATTAATAATAATTAATAAAATTACAACATGATTCTAGATATTTTGCCCTTTAGGTATTACTTTTGTACTTTTCAAAGTTTTCATTCAGAAACAATTACTAGATTGAGGAATGCAAGTTGCAACAGAGACTGTCTGCACCAATAAGTGAAATATAAATTCCGAGTAAAATCTACAACACCTACATCCCGCCTTTTTTCTTTTTTTAATCTCGTGGTCCAATTTGAGGGTTAGCATTTTCAGTTTTTTATCTAGCATTATTTTGAATTATTAACAATAACAACGATGGGGAAAACGAGAAGTAGTAGTTCAACAAGAAGCTAAGTGAAAAACAAAATTTACCTAACCGAATTGGTTAAAACACTAGGTTTCACTGATGAATACCATGATATGTATGACCCTTCTATCCATGGTGAAAAGTGTATCATAGATATTAGATATGCATTGTCTAGTAAGGCGACAGATGCATGCAGGGCAAAATTTATTATTTTCAACCCAATGTTACAACAAAAAACATATAAAATCGCATCGTGGGATGCTGGATTGGGAAGCATGGTGTTACCTAAAGTATTCCCTTGCCCTGATTTTGTCATGGTCTGCGCCAAAAATTATGATGAAGATAAAAAAGTAATTGTCAATAAAAATACAAAAGAGGAAATTCTATCCATAAACAAGGGAGAATTTGCTCATTTGTTGAACCTAGGATTTGAAGCCCAAAACTCAAACCTCCAAATTGACCTTATAAAGCTGGCATGGAATTATGAGAGTCTCAATCCAAGTCACGAAGATTCATTTATCAAAGATCTAATAAAGAGTGGTACTCGTATTGTGTTGGATCAGAATCATAAGCCAACTTATGATTCTAACATTTTTGTTCCATGGGTTGGGGATACTAATTCCTTGCTGTCGTTTTGCCTGGGATTGGAAAATAATAGGGAAGTGGGTGCAAGCCTTCTTGAAATGATTTATAATATCCATTGTGTAGGTCAGCCAGTAAGATATTATTTTATTGAGCACATTGTTCAATCCATGCAAAACCAATTACTAATGAACAAAAAAGGTTCCTGTAAGACATTTAGGTTCTCATCCTACTTGTGCTATCTCCTTCTATCCAAGTATCGTGCAATATTCGATACCAACAATCTTCAAATTGTGAACTATAAGATTGATGAGAAGATTGGGAAGAGAATAGAGTGTCCAATATATGAATGGACACCAAAGATAAGGATGCATGATATCAGAAAGAACTACAACCATTTTGTAGACTTCTTTTTGGCACCAATGTATAATGAAATTACAAGCACTCTAATGCCTAGGTTGCATGTGTCTTGTAGAGATTGCATTCAACTCAGAAGTCAAATAGAATTGGCTGATTGGTTCTTCATGGAAGAATTCATTGTGTTAAGGTTTTACGGATCGGTAGTAAAACCATACAGACTTCTAATACATGTGACAGAGAGGGTATTTGCATTGGAGTATGTACGGCAATTGGAGAGCACAGATAGGTACTTCCATGGTCAGCAAAAGAAGAGCATATTTCCTTCCTTTCCTTTCTCATGTGGAGGGTTCACATTTGAGAGAAAACCATTCAATGTGACACATGATTTTTTGATAGTTTTTAACTTTGGTGATGAGGGTCTCTTGCAGTATGATCCAATCGGTGTAGTTCAAGCAAGGCTTAAGAAAAATGGGAACTCTTCTACGTTATGTCAACATGAAAGTAAACCATTGCTAGAAAAGCTTAGAAACATGGACTCCTAGGATGAGGTTAAAAAAGAGATGGAGAAAATTGCAGCTGACAATAACATTTCAACAAAAGAAATTTCATCACAAATTATGGCATTGCACACAGAGAGGACTACAGAGGAGGGCCAGGGCATCCAAAATAGGAGGTCCTACAATTTCTACCTAAAATCTTCTAATCCATCTAAGAAATCTATTCCCAAATCAATTCTGCAAGAATGTAAAGAGAGTTTTTGGACTCAAACCAAAATAAATGATTTTTGGACTATGAGGAAGAATCTCAGTGAACCAAAGACCAATGCAAAATTTGAGACTATCGATGAGGATGAAGAGTTTAGCAAATTGTGGAATATGGAGCATCCTAAAATAGCCCATGACAAGAGTGAAAATGATGATGAGTATGAGTTTGAGCCCGCTCCAACAACTACTACAGTCCCTAAAATATTAGGTGCAGTCCATGAGTCCATCAAAGAAAAATATAGCAAAGGGTCAAGCATTGTGGAAAAAATGGGTTTTGAAGGTGGTGGTCTAGGTGCTAGAGGAGAGGGCATTTGGTATCCACTACAAGTACAACTTCCATCAAGATCAAAATCAAAAGATCTTGTTAAACCAGTCATTGGACTTGATTCTTCAGATTCATCACAGATAGGTACTACTCATTACCCTCAAGGTCCACCTACATTTATTTTAGGTTCAAATCCACAACCACCACCACATCATGGTATTCCCATTGGTGGTGAATCAAGTGCCACTGCCATAGGTGGGGAATCTAGGGATAGTATTCCCATTATTGTTCAGTCAAGTGACGTTGTGATTGGTGGCCATGGTGGGGTTGGCATGGGTACTACTAATACTACTAATACTAGTTGTCTAGTTGTTGGACAAGGGCCACAATAAAATATCTCTCGCAAGAGGCCACTAGTGGTAGATACTAATGTTAGGGTTTCAAGCAGATCCGAAGCAAATATGAACTAACAATTATATGCAGATTTAAATACAAAAATAAAGAAATAAAATAGGACACAGATAACATAGAGATTTAACGTGGTTCACTCAGAATGGGTTATGTCCACCATACACAGCCATCCAATCTTTCTTATTATCCAACAAAAATAGTACATCAACCTTACAGTGCCTTAAGCATCCCAACCGCTTATAACATGCATTTTTAGGGCAAAAACAAAGTCGGCCTTTTTAGGGTTTTATTACAATGTCGGTTTTCATCAAAAAAATACCCAAAAAAAAATTTCTCGGGGGCTCCCGCCCCCAAACCCCCGCTTTTCTTGGGGTCTGTCGCCCCCAAACCCCTGCCCAAGGCTCGGCTCGGCCCCAGACCCTAGCAAGGATACATGCTAAGTGTACAGTACTTTGATGATCAGATGCCACATTTCAACAATCTCCCACTTGGAGATTGATCGGGCTCCACACTAAACAATCTCCCACTTGGAGACTGATACTACATGACACCACTGTACATGCAACATCCGCTGGATAAAACACTAGGACTTGACTGGTATAAATTCCATAATTATCAATCAAGAAGACCAACAGAAACTGATGAAGAAATTAGCTTCTCCTGTGGAACTGCCTTCGTGAACATATCGGCAGGATTCTCACTTGTGTGAATCTTCTCAAGCCATAACTGACCCTCCTCCAAAATAGTCCGGATGAAGTGGTACCTGAGCTGAATGTGCTTTGTCCTTGAATGAAAAGCAGAGTTCTTTGCAAGATGAATGGCACTCTAGCTATCAGTATACAATGGGTGATCCTCCTGTGTCTGACCCAATTTCTCCAGAAAACATTGTAATCAAATCATCTCCTTGCTGGCTTCTGTAGCAGCAACATATTCAGCTTCAGTGGTTGAAAGTGCAACAACCTTTTGCAGCCTAGAAATCCAACTGACTACAGTTCCCCCTATAGTAAAAACATACCCTGTAGTGCTCCTCCGTGAATCAATATCACCTACCAGATCAGAGTCAACAAATCCACTTAGAGCAGCATTAGATCCTTTGAAACATAATGCCTTCGTAGTGCTTCCTTTCAAATACTGAAAGATACATTTCACAGCATTCCAATGTTCCATACCCGGATTACTCATAAACCTGCTCACAACTCCCACTGCATGTGCAATATCTGGCCTTGTGCATACCATTGCATACATCAGACTACCAACAGCTGATGAATACGGGATGTTGGACATTTTCTTTACTTCTTCCTGTGCCTTTGGGCACATCTCCTTAGTCAATTTGAAATGACTAGCCAAAGGTGTACTAACTGCTTTTGCATCCTGCATGTTAAATCTTTTCAACACCTTCTTTATATATTCACTTTGGGACAAATTCAAGGTTCTAATTTTTTTGTCCCGTGTAATCCTCATACCCAGAATTTGCTTAGCTGCACCCAAATCCTTCATAGCAAATGACCTAGCTAATTTCTATTTAAGATCATTTATGTGTTCCATGTTAGAACCAGCAACAAGCATGTCATCAACATAAAGCAACAGGATAATATAACTGCCATTATCCAATCTCTTAAAATATACACAATGATCAGAATGACATCTATGATAATCGTGTTCAGCCTTGAAACTATCAAATTTTAAATACCATTGTCGGGGTGCTTGCTTTAGGCCATACAAACTTTTCTTCAACCTGCACACCAAGTTCTCCTTACCTTTGACCTCATATCCCTGTGGTTGCAACATGTAAATTTCTTCCTCCAAATCTCCATGGAGAAAAGCTATTTTCACATCTAATTGTTCAAGATGTAAATCATTTGCAGCCACAAGACTAAGTACAGTTCTAATTGAAGTCATTTTTACAACTGGAGATAATATTTCATCATAATCTATACCCTTTTTATGTGCAAAACCTTTTACCACAAGTCTGGCCTTATATCTTTTCTGACCTCCTTCCTCCTCCTTCAGCTGATAAACCCATTTGTTAGGCAAGGCTCTTTTTTCTGCAGGTAAAGAGACTAAGTCCCAAGTCTTATTTTTCATCAAGGAGTCCATCTCCTCTTTCATGCCTAGCTCCCACTGTTGTTTGGCATCCACCTGCATTGCTTCTTCATATTCTTTTGGTTCACCAGAATCAGTTAATAATATAGAATACAAAGAAGGAGAAAATCTTTCAGGGGGTCTACTTGACCTCATAGAACGTCTAACACTTGCAGGAGTTTATGGGACATTTTGTTGTTGCTGAGCATCAGGTACTTGTGGCATTTCATTTTCAGGAATCTCATCCAATACCACATATTCTTGCTTGTCCTGTTCATGCTTTTTTTCCTGCATCTGTTCTTTATACATAACCTTCTCATTGAATATAACATCTCTACTTCTAGTTATTTTCTTATTTTCAAAATCCCATAACCGATAGCCATATTCATCTATCCCATATCCAATGAAGGTACATTTCTGAGATTTAGCATCAAGCTTGGTTCTGTTTTCTTTATCAACATGAACAAAAGATTCACAACCAAAGGTTTTCAGAAAAGAATAATTTACCTTTTTACCAGTCCATGCCTCCTCTGGAATACCACCATCCAAAGGGGTTGAAGGTCCTCTATTTATCAAATAGACAGCAGTATGTATAGCATCTGCCCAAAAATGTAAGGGCAATCTAGCATGCAATCTCATGCTCCTCGCATGTTCCATGATAGTCCTATTCATTCTCTCTAACACACCATTTTCCTATGGAGTTCTTGGAACTATCTTCTACTTTCGAATCCCATTTAAGGAATAGTAATCTTCAAATGCTTTGCTGCAATACTCACCTCCATTATCCGATCTAAGACACTTAAATTTTTTTCCTGTCTCATTCTCAACCAAAGCTTTCCATTTCTTAAAAGTTTCAAAAACATCTGATTTTTGTTTTAGGAAATATACCCATATTTTTCTAGTTGAGTCATCAATAAAAATAACATAATAACAAGAGCCATCAAGAGATGATACCTGAGTTAGTCCCCATACATCTGAATGCACAAGCTCTAACTTCTCACTCTTCTTCTCTTTCCCAACCTTGAGAAATCTGACTCTTTTCTGTTTGCCATAAGCACAGTTTTCACAGAACTCTAAATCAATCTTCTTTAGTCCTGGCAATAGATTTTTGGAGTGAAGGATTTTCATCCCTTTCTCACTCATGTGCCCAAGCCTATGGTGCCACATTATCGAATCTGTTCTTGCAACATCTATTGTTGTTGTCCCTACATCAACTTTATATGTAGCAGCTAAGGTAGAATAAGTGTTACCAGTACACAGATATAATGTGCCTACCTTCGCACCTTTAGCTACTACTAATGATCCTTTACTGACCTTCCAGTTACTATCTGAGAAGGTAACTATGCAACTTTCACTACCTAGTTGCCCTGCAGAAATTAAATTTCTTCTTAAGTTAGGAACATGTCTTACCTCCTGAAAAAACCAGTCATTTCCATTCTGCAACTTGATCTTTATCTTTCCTTTTCCAACAATTTGACAGGGCTCATCATCACCCAAATATACCTGTCCAAAATCACCTTGAACATAATCTAGAAAATATTTTCTATGGGGTGTAGTATGAAATGAAGCCCCAAAATCTATTACCCAGGAATCATTAACATTATCCAAGCATAAGATTAAAGCATCTTATAAAGTATTACTTGCAATATTAGCTTCCTTACTATCATTTTCATTTTTGTCTCCTTATTTGTTTTTTTGAGACCAACAGTCTTTCTTTAGATGACCAGGCTTTCCGCAGTACCAGCAATCTTTCTTTCCTCTAGATTGAGAGCGTCCTTTCTTTCACTTCCCTCATAACTTCTCATTCCAAGGGCCTTTTCCTCTTTCCTTTGATCTTCCTCTGTTCTCCACATTCAAAACACTACTTGATGATGTTGGAGTCTCACCTGTGCTTTTCCTTCGCATTTCCTCACTTAGGATAACACCAACAATATCATCAAATACCAAAGTATTTTTACCAAAGACAGAGTTACTTACAGCCATAACCAAGCTATTTCAGCTTTCTGGCAAAGAACATAAAATCAAGAGAGCCCTAACCTCTTCTGCAAAGGTAATTTTTACCGAAGACAATTGACTGGTAATTGTATTAAATTCATTTAAGTGCTCTGCTATAGATCCTCCCTCACTCATTTTCAAATTAAACAAACGCTTCATAAGAAATATCTTATTCGAAGCTGAGGGTTTCTCATACAACTTAGCCAATGTTGCCATCAAGTCTATAGCCATTTTTGCTTCTGTTATATTGAAATCTATAGACGGTGCAAGGCACAATCGAATGGATCCCAGTGCCTTTCTATCTAAAATGTCCCACTCTTCATCTGACATTGTGGTCGCTTTCTTTGCCTTTCCTTCCAATGGCCACCACAAATCCTTTTGATACAGGTAATCCTCCATCTGCATTTTCCATAACTGATAATTTTGGCCATTAAACTTTTCGACCTTGAATTTGGAATCCTCCATTGCTCCCACTCAAATTTGAGAGTCCTATCAATTTACAGAATACCTCACTCTGATACGAATTGTTAGGGTTTCAAGCAAATCTGAAGCAAATATGAACTAACAATTATATGCAGAATTAAATACAAAAATAAAGAAATAAAATAGGACACATATAACACAGAGATTTAACGTGGTTCACCCAGAATGGGTTACGTCCACCATACACAGCCATCCAATCTTTCTTATTATCTAGCAAAAATAGTCCATCAACCTTACAATGCCTTAAGCATCCCAGCCGCTTATAACATGTGTTTTTAGGGCAAAAAACAAAATCGGCCTTTTTAGGGTTTTATTACCCCGACAAGGATACATGCTAAGTGTAAAGTACTTTGATGATCAGTCACCACATTTCAACAACTAATACTATTCAGAATCCTATATCAAGTGCCACTGACACTACAAAACAATCATTTGCAGCTTCAGATCACACACCTAAAAAGATTATGAAAACTACACATGAAAGTGTCAGTGGGAGTGGGACAGTATTAGAAATTGTTGTTGGTAATCCTAGTCAAGCATTAGTTAAAACCATAGGAATAAGTGAAACTGGAGCCTCTGGTATTCCTTTGTCACCTTTCAAACATTCAATTGCTTCAGCAAGCCCAGATTTTCAATATCATGATTACTATGAAAAATATGAACACACAACAAAAGCAAATAAAGAAAAAAAGAAAGCATTTCATAGGGTTTACCTGACTGAAGTTTTAAATGAATATCATGCAAGGAACGAGGTATTTCCAACATATGACCCACAGAAAGATATGATGGAGTTCATGGTTGTTATGCCCCCAGCCCCAACTAAAGATAAAAATCCACCACACAGTTAGATAGATCCCTCTGAATTTCAAATTAGCACCCTCCAAATGGATTTTTCCAAAGTACATAATGTGGACAAAATTAGTGTGTCAAAAAGGACTAACGAAGTGGTCTACACTTCACTGCTAAAGGTGGAGAGAGAAAAAAATAAACTGGAAAAACATTTAGAAAAGTTACAGGCAAACCTGGCAAACGAAAAATCAAGGAGAAAAGCAATAGAAAGCAAGTGCAATGATTTACATAAAAGGATAAAAAATTCAAGCTTTGTAGTAGAAATTGCAGAGTAGGAGAAGATGGATGCAAAATTGAAGGACCTGACAGAAAAACTGGCTAAAAGCAGTAAAAAAATTGATGAGGAAAAAGCCAGTTTTCAAAAATTATACAAAAGTTATGAGTCTGCTGCTGTTGAAATGAGAAAATTATAGGACCTATTGGATCATGGGAAGGAAAAAGAAAAACATTTGCAAGAGGAATTAGAGGAAGAAAGAAAAAAATGTGCACAAATGAAAGAAGATCTGCACAATGCAAATGATAAAATAAAAACTTTGGAGGGTAGATTGAAAGATAATATGAAAAATACAATGAAGTATATACAAGAAAACATTTGGCAGCAAATTATGTAGAGGAGTGACAAGTTGTGGGAATGGTTTGAATTGAATGAAAGTCTAAGAGTAATTTATATGAAAATCAAAGGGCACTTTGAGAAGAGCACACATGTTTATTCAAAAGAGGATATGGCAAAAAAGATTCTGCAAGTAGTCTACAGTTCCAGTGACAGCTACTTGGCATCCAAGGGAATTAAGAGTTGTATTGATGCCACAGTTAAGACATCATCTATCATTCAAAAATGCCAGAAACTAAGGGAAACATCAAAAGTTATGAAAAATTGTGGAAAAAAGATATTGAAGTTGCAAGAAAAGAAAAAAAAATTGATTAAACTTGGTTTGCCTAAGACCGATGACCCATCAAATAAATTCATTGGAAAAGAAGCCTACAAAAAAAGCATGGAGATAAAAATGAAGTTGGATTTAGACTTGCTTCCTAAGGACACAACTCCCCAAAGCTTTCTGGAATTCTTCCAATCATTTACAACTCTAAATTCGGTATTGGATGAAACAATGATGTCAAGTCAATCTTCTAAATATGGAATGTTGACGAAGTTGCAGTTGACTTTCCATAGTTTACAGAATATTGACTTCCATCAGACGAAGAATGGAGAACCCTACAAAAACTGGCACAGAAATCTTAAGAATCATAGTATGTATTGCACAATTTTCTTCGTTTACTCTTAATTTCAAGGTTTTATGTTTTTTCTATTTGGAATTTGGCATCTCTTGAAATAAATCTGTTTTGTGAATAGGAAAAAACCAGCACTCGCACAACTATGATGCACAGTGCAAAACTTCAGCCAGTAAATTTGTATTCTCAAATTCTCCCTTGCTTTAACATTTATGCATTTCTCTATTTCTGATTACTAGGTTTTAGGCACTGCTATTATCTATATTTAATTCGTCATGGTGTGAATTAATATTTAATTTTGAACTCTGTTTTTTGAACAGGAGACACCAGACATGTAGCAGATGTCAAATTTCTAATATGGCTTGTGATGGCCATATAAATCTATGTTGAGTTTGTGATTTTGATGTTGAGTCTTCACATGTGACAAACTTGCAATTCAACCTGAAGCTGTTGTTGCTCCCTTGTTTCTATAAAAGGGAATTCAGGGTCATTTGCAAAGGGTTCTAAAACTTTGTATTCACTTTTGCATGGACATTGGAGAATCACACAAGAGCTGTTGTTGCTCTCTTGTTTCTATAAAAAGGAATTCAGGGTCATTTGCAAAGGGTTCTAAAACTTTGTATTCACTTTTGTAATTTACATGGAGAAACACACATATTGGTGTATTACTATTGAATGAATTGTATCATATGGCTAAATTTTGAAAGAATTAATGAAAATCTAAGTTCTTGACATGTGTATTACTATTGAATGAATTGTATCATATGGTTCTGAAATGTATCACACAGATTTGAGACTCAAACATTTCTAAATAAACAATAAACATCTATGTATCAATAAACACATTATGGTCTTTTTTTTATGCTATTTTAAATCTGGAAAATTGGAAATAGAAAGTTGAAAAATACAATTACAAATCAATATTAAGTTATAATTGCAAAAAGTAATATGCTTTTGTAATATGAATGATGAGATACAGTAATAAGATTAATAAATACCAATCTCTTACAATTGTCATTCATTCTCATCAAATTCAGAGCTTTCTTGATTCTTGTCTGTGATTTCTTCATTGTGAGTCGGCATACCTTCACTGAACTGCATCTCAATAGGTCCAGTACATGAGTCAATAGTCCCACTTGCACTTTGGTTTTAAGTGTTTCCCAAACCTCTTCTTTCACATTTGGACCTCCAAATTTGCAATGCTCTATCGTAAGAAAAAGTGTGGACATCATACCTAGATGTATAGAGCCTCAAGCAATTTTCCAAATTTTTGTCTAGTTTGTTTCTTAGCTTTGATTTTAAGAACCCCAAAGCATTGAAAAATCTCTCATCTTCCACCAAACTCAATATCATGGTAATACATAAATCAACAAGCTTCACATATTTTGGCATTGAATCACGCAACACTAAGTTCTCAACTATAGTTTTCCAAAGCCTTGTTATTGATCCCTCTTCGCAAGGGTTCTCCATTTTGGCATATTGTTCTCTCATAGTGTATGCAAATGATTTCTCTCGAAGATGAGTTTTGTCTAATATTCCATTTATATTTACTCCATTCAATTCTCTGGATGTGCAAAATTGTTTTTATCAAAATCAGTAGCTTACTTCGAAAATCAGATGCATTGTTGAGGCTCCAATAATGAGGAAACACAATAGACACGGCTTCGAGAAGGTTGTCAGGAAGGAATCTGCTTCTAATTTGTGAGCAAAGATCATACGCAACTTTCTTCACAGAAGTAGTTACAGTTTCAACAATCTTGTCGAAATCTTCCCTTGTAACTCTTGCTAGTTGCTTCTTGGGGCGCTTTCCTAGTTCCTCGGGGTCGACCGTGGCATAGAAGTGCATTGGTATCTTAACTCCCCATACATTGGCACATACCTCCCCATCTGCACACACCGTGGCATAGAAGTGCATTGGTATCTTAACTCCCCATACATTGGCACATACCTCCCCGTCTGCACCAATTTGTAAAAAGTTATCAGGATTGTTCAAATTTGTGAGTGTCTGTCACTTAACAAATTTTTCATCAGATAGTGTTGGTTGATTTTGATAGAGATTGTCGAGGGTCATTTATGTCATCTTACGCACCATAGCATATTCTGCAATATACAGAGCTCTTTTTTGGGCAGCCTTCATAATATTACTCATTTCCTCTAGCATGGGCAAAAGAGCTGCTAAAGTTAAGAGTGTCTCTAAATTACTTAACCTCCCAAGAAGGTCAGGAAATTTCAGTTGATCTGATTCGTTGCGAGCTATGTGAAATAGTCCAATCAAGGATGGATATTCTGAAAACACTCAATGTGTTGGACCATCCAAAGAGATCCATCTGGTATCATTATCCTTGAGAAGCTTGTTCCCATCAGTTATTCCATCAGCAGAGTGTTGAAACTCCATAAATCACTTGGGACTTTGACAAAAGTGTGAGTAGAGCTCTCTGATTAAAATTTCAAATTTTTAAACCGAAGCAAACTTGATCACAATTCCAAAAGCTAGATTCATTCTATGAGCCATGCAGTGAATTGCAGTAATGTATAGTGCAAATAAAGTTTCAATCTTTGTACAAAGACCATTCATGTGACCTTGCATTACTGAAGCTCCATCTACTCCAACACAAACCAGTTTTTTGGCTACTGTCATGTCATCCATACCTCCATATTCAATTAAACTTCTCTTTACTAGTTGAAATAAATTTTTCGTTGTCGCACTCTCCTTCATTTTAGCAACAGATAGTAGATGAGGTTGGCGGGTATGATTCTCTACAGTATAAACATGCATGCATACCCATGAAATATTGTCTATTGTCATAACTTCGTCTAAAGAAAATGCAATAAAGTTTGACTCTCTTATTTTTTCCTTTACATCTTCTTTTTCAACCTCAGCAAGACAACTTGCCCATTCCCATCCACTGTTTATTGACCAATGTCTATTAGGATAGTTAGGAACTTTCAAAAAGTGTAATAAACCACTAATTGATGGGAAATCTGTCATAGCACGCCCTCTGCTCAAAATATAAAAAATAACACTTAACTAAACAACTTTTCCCAGTTGTTCTATTTGCATTTCTTTTCCAAAAGTAGCTTCAATAGAACCTTTAACTTCAACAAGCTTCATCTATATTTTCTCATGAAAATAATACTCTTCGTCATTCCTCACATTCTTACATTCCTCCTTTGTTTTCCATCTTATTACTGATTTTTCAACCCCGTCTATCATTTGTTTTTCATAAACTTTACCCATATGCTTTTCTATGGTGTCAAATTTTAGCTACAACCTAATTTCCTTGTTATGTTTCCAAGTGCAAATCTTACACCTGCATTCTATTGGAGGCTCACCTTCAATTGGATTCTCCACTGGTTCAATGAATGGATACTTTGATGCCCAATTAATTTGAAAATTCCTCACTGACATATCCCACTCCCGATCCTTTTTTGATTGTGGCTCACCCTTTTTTGATCTGGCCTTTCTTTTCCCCTTCTGTGCATTATCATCAGGCATTAACACCCAAGTCGATTATATCATTCCGACTAACTTGGGCATCTACCAAATAATCTTCTTCAAGATCATCCTGATCTAAGATATCAGGTCTGTCGTCGTCTTCAACATGCAGTGTAGGTAGCGAATTTTGTACTTGTACTTGTGATGATGTACCTTCCTGATTTTCACCACAATATTTTCCAATGCCAAAGTACGAAGACAACGTTCTGCTTTTTGTTGGCCTCTCATGGCCTTCCCCACATTCAAGTTTCCTACCCCTCTTCATGTTCGACATATCCAATGAAATAAAGGTTGGCAAAAAAATATCAATTTGTTGAAGAAGCAATATTAGACTATAATGTATAATATATGTTTCATTGGCCCTACGACCTACAATCTAGATGTCTGAGGTCTGAATGTCCCCACTAAGTCCTGACTACTTGGCACTGACGGGTCGCCACTGAATAAAAATGAACTCAAAAATGCAAATAAATATAGATAAATTTAGAATAATATTATAACACTTCAAAAATATGATCGCTCACCTTTAGGTCACTAGCAGTCAACAATGATTTTCCTTGGTTTGAAACTTCGCTATTGATCAGAATTCAGAGCCTAGAACCCACCAGATTGTGATGAGATAGATCTGATCTTTGCATGTATTTATAGCAATCCTTATATGGCAAATTCCGCGGGAATTTTATATGGTATACAAATATTTGGTGAATCCCGTGTAACTATAACACGACTTATGTAGTTTTCGAGGTGATTATAGGTCGTCCAAATATGACTTATGTAATTTTCGAGGCGATTATAGGTTGTCCAAATAATTGGCAAATACAATATAGTTGGTGAAAGTTGGGGTGAATGGAGACACGCGTCGGCAAAATGTCAGGCGAATTGGGTCCTCCTAGCTAACAAATCTTCACATGCCTATAGCCAAATTATGGTCATCTATTAAGGCAACCTCAAAGAGTGTAGGCGAAAAAATTAAATTTATCGTGTGTCCACCGTATATTGTATTGGCCAAATCATCACATAAAAACATTTAATTGCCTAAAACATATGGCAATCGGGTCGTGACTTTGATGAAAATTGATAATGTACTGGCGACATGGCCACTCCCAATTGGTACAAAATATTCGCCATTTCCCAGGTCGCTGACGTGAAAATTTTGCCATTGGCGAATATTCACCACTAAAGTAATCTCTGGTGATAGTGTTTTGACTATCTTTTGACTAGTGTTTTGTGGCTATGGGGCTAGCATTTGCTTTTGATATTTCTTATGACGAAATGACCACTAAATTCTCGTTCCTTTTTATTTAAATTCGATACTTGTCATGTTTTCGATTTTGTTGATTTTCAAAAATTGTCGGCATCTTTCTTATTTATCATCATATTTGGCGATCGTCATTTTGGATGACTTTCTTTTGAGGTTGATGGTGGTCATTTTGAATGTTTGTATTAGTTGGCCCTAGCTATGTGTTAATTGTTATATCTATCATGTTCACTTGAACCTCTAATAGTGTGTTATGGGAGAACACCATAGAGAGTGATTCTAGGCATAATGAGGTAACCAAATAAATAATGAGATCAGTTAAGGAAAGATGTTTATTTTCTTTGATGAAACTGGTTTGTAATAATCTGAATCATAAGATGCAGTAGGAAGAAGTGTGAACTGGATCTAGTTAATTGTGTGATAAGCTTTAGATAAATATTGATGATCTGTAGACTTATTGTTTTCGTCGAGTGTTTGAAAATCCTACATGAGTTCTAATTGAATTTAGTAGACATTAGATGGTTGGATATAGGTAATTATATTCATTTCTTCATTCGAGTGACGTTGTATCTTGCCTTAGGATTGATGTTTTAGTGTTGTGGCTGATGTGATTTTGCACCATGAACCTTTATTCATTCACTGTGTATGCATTATGTATCTTAGAGGTAGTATTAAATATTAGTTACGACTGAATTTTAGAGTTAGATCTGATAGTATGTTGTAGTTACCTTGGTAATGCAGGGAAGTGTGTATATTTAAGATGTTGTAGTAGACGTGTAAATATCATCTTTATGATGCTTATTGATGTAAAATAAATGTTTTCATGTTTTGATAGAGTAAGTTATGATGCTTTGCACAATATGATATGTATACTTTTGGATAAAGAATTCTGTAGAAGGTCTTTGCTTGCATGAATGTGTGTTGGAATAGTGGTTCCTAGAAGTTGAACAAGGGTGTTAGTATGTTTAACCTAGGTATTAAAAGATAATGAATCTTGTTGTAACTCTTTTAGCACATTGATTTCCGTAATTGAGGAACGTAAAAGGAAGATTTGTTCAATGTTAATTTACTTGATTTAGAAAAGGAAGGAAATTATTATGTTTAGATAGTTGATTTAGATGTTGATTTTTGTGCATTAGTAGATTAGTTTTGTGGATTGAATTCTCCTTAAGATAAGTTAATATTTTTGGTTATGTTATGTGAGTTCTATGACTTATGTGTCCTTGTTGTCCCATCCTAGCCTTGCGACTTCCAGGAGTAAGTCGGACCCTAGGGGGGAGGATGTAATACCCCTTCCCTAATCAGACTTTTTTTTATCTCGTTGACCATGGTTGACTTTTTAGTGACTTACATGGATGGTTGATACATTATGATTGTGATGTTTTTATCTAGGTATTATGCTTTCGAGTGTGATTTGGTGAATATGATTATGCATTATTGCTCATTAAGGAGTAGATATTGATTACACACTATTTCTTTGAATGAGTAGATGTTGATTCTACTTATGCATTGTATTTTATAGATGATGAAATGTAATTTTATTTATGTGTTACTGATTGTGAAGTAAAACATTTACTTCATGTGTGAGATTGAACTATGTATATGTCACCATGTATGTGTGGAAAGTGTATGGGGTGTGGAGATGATTCCCCGTCACTCACTTTGGTGAGACATTGAAAGTCACGATTCTCCTTCACCGATGTGTTTATCATGTTTGTATATATATGTATGTGTGGTTCAGTGATGCAGGAATTGAAGGTACAAGGTACTGACCTCACCTGGCTCCACAAATCTAAGTGTACCTAATTAACCCGATGGAAGTGGAGGAGATGGTTTTAAGGCCCTAAATGTCATCCCTAGCCTTGCTCGATTTTGAGCGTTGTCAGTCATTTGTCAACCCTGTTGGATCGCCAAGTAGGCCACCTTTCCGATGTTGGTATGTGGGTCATGTCTCTTCTTTGTTTAGTGCAGTTTGTGTGTTTTTCATTTTGTGATTTGTTATATCCTTCTAGTGTGTTATATGTGGAATTAAGTATTTTACCTTAGGGTAATTTTGGGTTAAAGTGTATTATCATGAATAAATTAAATTAGGGATAAATTGAAAAAGGACCCTTATAGAATTGAAACAAATAAATAAATTTCACCAAGTTAGCCAATTAAATTAATCGTCAATATATATATATATATATATATATATATATATATATATATATATATATATATATATATATATATATATATATATATATATATATATATATATATGAAAATAAATTGACTTTTTGTATATGAGGAAATTAGATTTATTTAAAATTTAAAAGTATTCAACTTTGTAGGAAAGTATTTTGAATTTTACATTTTGGAAAAGTGAAATTTTTGAGGAAAAGAATTTGACCTAGAAGATATTTTGGTAAAAAAAACTCAGAGAGTTTTGCAGAGAGGGGATTCTTGTAATTTTTAGGGAATGATTGGCTCTCTTTGAAGAAATTCTGACTTTTGGAAGGAATTGGCTGGCACTTCCTCAAATTTCTTCCAGGAAAGCATTTGTAGGTTGGATGCTTGATTCTTTTGCTTTGTTCTTCTTTTTAAATTTTCTGAGATTGTGTGACTTTTTTGTTTCTTCATTTGTCTAGTTGAAATAATTTGTTGTTGAGAATTCTCTTTTAGCTGGATTTTCAATCTAAATTTATTGAAATTAGAAGTAGTTCATTCCTTCCCTTTTTGGGTGAAATTGGTTCATGGGTTTTTAGATTTTTCAATTTTTGGGGGGGAAGAAAGAATTTGACTATGAAATATGGATGAACTAGAAATATCTATTAGAGTATTTGGGTCCTTACTTGATTAATTAAACAATATTTTTTAATTATTTAAGTTCCCTTTATCTCTTTTACACTTAAGCTAACTTTCGGTGCATAATAATTAATTCTTTTATTAATTATTATGTGCAAGCCTAGGTTTTCCATTTTAGGGTTTCTTGACCTATTAGAGGTTATCTCTTTTCTTTGTATTGAAAGATTATCATTATCACATTACACATTTTGTGAATATTGAGCTCTCATATTTTGAGCATATTTTTTGTGTCTTTTTTTTTTTGTTATTGCTTCCTTGCATCTACTTGTAACAAGTTATTCAGCTTGCAAAGATCATTTGGGCTCCTGTGGTGTTGTATTTCTCAACTCTCACATGGTATCAGAGCTTCAGATCTACAACTATCTATTATTGTTTTGAGATTTTTTGTTTGGAAGCAAATATGAGGTTTTTTCAAGAAGTTTTTTTATGCACCTAGGGATAGACCTTTTTTCTGAGCACTTTGGGCCTAAACGGACCTCACCATCGTGCTCAGAAGGCCCAAAAACCCTATGGTCATATAAAACTTGACCATTTTTGGCTCCTGAGCCTTTGGGCGTATTTTTTCTCTAGTACTAGGTCGTACGGCCTTGGCAAGCAGCTCGAGAAAAAAAATTCAAAAAAAAAATACAAAAATGTCTTTTTACGGCATGCAGGCCAAATGATTTTTTTTGAAAAAAAATATTTAAAAAATCACCAAAAAAATCAACCGGCAAAGTTTTTTTTAAAAAAATAAAACTTTTTGTTTTTCGGGGTTTACCCCACAGTATGCAGGGTACCGTGGGCCCCCCCTGGATGTCGTAGGTCTGTCAAGTCCGGCCCTCGACCCCCACCGGCCCCTGCGCTTGCCATCACCGGCCTTCTCCCCATCGGCGCTTCCCCGGCCGTTGCCAGCCCCCACCAACCCTGCTTCTCCCCCACGGCCACTTCTCCTCCGGTCGGCGCTGACCTTCCCGCCCGCGCCCTGCTGCTCCCCCATGGCCGCTTCTCCTCCGACCGCCACCAACCTTCACGCCCGCTCCCACAGCACCTCCGCCCGGCTGCCACGGCTCCTCCCGCTAGCAACCACAACACCTACACCTGACCATCACCGCGCCACCGGAGCGCCGCCCACAGGCCACCTCCGCCTGACCCTGCCCCTATTGCACCTCCCTCTAGCCTCCTTTAGGGGAGGTTGGTTTTTTTTCCATAACTTGGGAAAACGGAGTCATTTTTTCTAAAAACGAATAGGCATCGGAAAGCTAGTATTGAGTCGGACCTCGTGGTGTTGGAATTTTTTTCCAATTTTTCTATTTGACTATGTTTTTTTCTAGTCAAAGTGGGGTCTCTTTTTTTCACTTCAGGAGCCATAAAATGCGCATCTGAACTCCGTTTTTTAAAAAAATTATATTTTTGGAAAGCGCGTGCTATGTACTTTCCAGCCATATGGGTTTTCTTTCTAGATTCTACTCCAAGAATATTTTATTAAGTTTTTTTCTTTTTAGCACTCTGGTGGATATCTTGGTTGTTTTAGGTCCTGGGATCTCTTCTCTGAGTAGGATGTCTCGGTTTTGGTTCTTCTTTCTATTTTCAGTCTTATTATCATTGTAGCATTTCATTTATGCAAACGCACTAAGATAAAGTGCAATCATGCATTGTTTACTTGGGATCTTGCACATCTTGTGCCTTATTGTACATGCACTACTTATAAAGTGCCATAAGGGGGTTGATGTTTGCCTATTTGCCATCCACCTTTTTCAAGTGAGTGTTCCTTCCATGACATTCGCCTCATGTTGTGTGTCAAGTGAGTGTTCCTTCCACGACACTATGTACTTTCTCTGCGCCTTCAATGTTCCTGGTTCTTCGTCGTGCAGTTCTTGTTGGTCGTTCTTTTCAGTGTACCTGTCCCTCTCCCTCTTCAGCATTATGGGGAGGTTTGCCCTATTGGTTCTAATGCTTCCATGGTTTGATTGATCATCTCTTTAGGCTTTGGTTTCTCATGCCATCTGTATCTTCGAGTTCAGTTGTTTGCCTTTGTTAGCCTTCTGATTCAAGTAGTGCCATTTGAGGGCACTCATACAGATTACAGTCTTCTCTACCTGGTCATGTTCTATTTCAGTGGAGGTTCTTTAGATCAACAGTTATTCTTCGATATTGTTTCCAGGTTCTTCATGCTTTAGTGATTCTTCTGATCTTCTCTTCTTCCTATCTTTTTGGAACATTCTTGTTTGGAGGCTTTTTTAGTCCTTCTTCTTGCTTTTCCATCTCTGTTTGGAGTAGAGTTTTTTTCCCACGCGGTTTTCTCTATTTCTCTGGTTCATAGAGATTTGGTTGTATTTGGGTACCTGATCAGGGCTTGTTGTCGGGACCCATCTTTCTTGCTTTTAGTAGTTGTTCTAGGTTTTAGCTTCTCCCTAAGTCTAGCTTAAGGGGGGGTGTTAGAGTATTTGGGTCTTTACTTGATTAATTAAATAATATTTATTTAATTATTTAAGTTCCCTTTATCTCTTTTAAACTTAAGCTAACTTTAGGTGCATAATAATTAATTATTTTATTAATTATTATGTGCAAGCCTAGGTTTTCCTTTTTAGGGTTTCTTGACCTATTAGAGGTTATCTCTTTTCTTTGTATTGAAAGATTATCATTATCACATTACACATTTTGTGAATATTGAGCTCTCATCTTTTGAGCATATTTTCCATGTCTTTGTTTTTCTGTTATTGCTTCCTTGCATCTCCTTGTAACAAGTTATTCAGCTTGCAGAGATCATTTGGGCTCCTGTGGTGTTGTATTTCTCAACTCTCACAATATCTTTAAAATTTTGTATCTGAATCTTTGATTCAAATTGTTAAATGAATATTTTGAATGTATTATCATTCAATTTGTTTGTCAAATATTCATACCCTGTTTCTGAGCAAAGGAATAATTTTGTTTGTTGCTGGGAAATTTCATGGTTGAAATTTTGTTTTTAAAGAAAAAAATTAATAAAAAAAGAGTTTTTTGTGGGGGCGGCATGGAGTCAGACCCCATGTTGTGGGGAGAGGCCACCCATAGCCATGGGCGCCTCTCTGGTACCCATAGTTGTTGGGAGAGGCTACCACTATTGTGGGCGTCCCCTTTCCACAATCGTGGGGGGATCTTTCCACGGTTGTGGAGGCTCCTCACCCCACTCCATGGGGGGAGCTTTCCACAATCGTGGAAGCCCCCTCTCCTCCACATTGTGAGGAAATATGCTAAGCGACATATATGTTTGCAGTTTTGTTTTCTTATGCAGTAAAAAGATTAGTTTTCCTAGGTAGCCAATGTGGGTTTTTGTATATTTTAATTTGATATATATATATATATATAATTTAGTTAATATGGCTTCAGATGAAGAGATTTGTATTTGGAAATTAAATAATGGCCTATTAAGACTGTGGCCGCTTTTATTTTGTTAAAGATTGCTTGGTATTTTTATATTGCAAATGAAACGCGTTTTAACCATTTTTGGATTGGAAACTTAATGGTTTAATTCTAATTAAGGGAAATTTTCATGTGTGTGTGGGTATGAATTTTTAATTAAGACATTGTGCAAATGTCTTTGAGAATATGTTATTTTTGCCCTTTTTCTTGTGTTTTTCCCAGTTGTAGACTTCCTTATCATGAAGGAATCAATTTATTGAAAGAGCTACAATTAGATAATAATAGATTTTAATTATATTTTGAATGGTCTTTATGATTCCTTAATATGGATTTGTTTAGTGTGCAAGTGGTCCTTTTGGGTATTTACTCTAATTGGTGTATTTTGGTGTTTGATTTGAAAGAGTCATTTTCGTGATTCATGTCAATATGTGTTGAACGCGAGTTGATTGTGCAAGTTAATTTGTTAAGTTTGATTTTAGTTGTACTTGCTTTATTCTGGTTGTGGTCTTGTCTTGTGAATAGACTAGTTGTCTATTTCACACCTCCAGTTGGTTTTACCTTGGTAGAAGGTTTGTTTAACCAAGTTGTTTTTTCAATTTTGTTTTGAACTCCCTGTGTTGGTTGACTTTTGTGTTTTGCCTTGGAGTTATTTGGAGGTTATGTAGTTTCATAAGGAATAGTGGCTTCTAAGTGGGGGTCGGGGCCCAAAGTGGCTGCCAGGATAACCCCTTGGAAGTTTGAGTAATAAGTGATACCTTAATTAATAAACTGGGGTTGGGTTTTAAAACATTAATCAAGATTAATTGTGCCCTGTTCATGGTTGAGTGCTAGTACAGACTCAGGATGCAGTGGGAAGGCTTGGAATGACAAACCAACTACCTTTCCTTCATGAAAGGTTTTTTAGGTCCGCATGAGTCATGGATGGGAGTCGGGGGTTTGGGAGAGGCTACAAGGATAACCCAAGATGGGGGTTGGGGCCTATGGAGGCCTTCCAGGATAACCCATACCATCTATGAGATGACACTCTTCCTTTATGCTCACTAGTGTGTAGTCTTGTGTTGGCTATACTTGGAGCACTCTTGTGGGAGTCATATTTGTATGCTTATGGCTTATGTGAGTACCCGAAGTACATGTTAGATCATGTGATTATTTATTGTGATTTGCTTGAGAGCCTTATGACTATCTCCTAGCATGGAGGGGTGGTCCTTTTTGGGCCACATGGTCGGGTGGTAGTGCCACTTTCCATCAGGTATTTTGTTTGTGTTTTCTTGTGAGGGATTAGCTTTGCAGGTGCTCCAGATGTTTCTCTTGGATTCACTTCATTCCACTATACCGATTGGATCCTCCTTGTTCTTCTTGGATCATATTTTTATCTCTTGGACTGTTGTGGTTGGTTGTATCATATGTTTATATGTATGCCTTCACGACAGTTGTAATTTGATGTAATCATTATGTATTTTTATGAGACTTGGTGTATTAAGTACTAGTGAAATACTTAGACAATTTGGTAGCTCCACTTTATATGCATTTCTAGAACTGAACTTCCTCAAAATCTTATAGGGTCCAAACTTCTTCATCTACAACTTATTATAAGTTCCAATCGAGAATCTCTCTTTTCTTAGATATACCATCACTTCATCGCCAACTTCAAGTTTCTTATGTCTCCTCTTCTCATCTACCTTCTCCTTATATTTGTTGTTCATGTCTTCCAAATGCTATTTAACCTAAATATGCAATGCTTCCATGTGATCTGCAAAATCTTTTTCTTCTGAACTCTTCTGGTCTTCACTGCTAATGTCTCTCAATTCTGCTACACCTCTAGGGTGCACTCTAGTAACAATCTCAAAAGGTTCTTTTCCAGTACTTCTATTCACTGAATTGTTGTAGGAAAACTCTGCTTGTGCAAGGATCAAATCCCAACTTCCAGTTTTATCTCCCTCTAAACATCTCAACAAATTTTCCAAACTTCGGTTAACAACTTATGTCTGTCCATCAGTCTGTGGATGAAATTTAGAACTGAACTTCAAATTTGTCTTCATCTTCTTCCAAAGTGTTCTCCAAAAATAGCCAACAAACTTGGTGTCTCTATCTGAAACTATACTCTTAGGCAATCCATGCAATCTTCAAGGAAGTGCTATATGCAATGCATCTTATGTCTTCTTACAAGGTATGAAATGAGCCATCTTCGAGAATGTATCCACTACCACAAATAGAAAATCATTCCCTCTCGGTGTCTTAGGAAATCCAAGTACAAAATCCATGCTTACATCCTCCCAAGGTTTTACCAGTACTATCAAAGGTTTATACAATCCCACATTCTGACTACTACCTTTTGCAACTTGACAAACTCTACAACTCTGCACATATCTCTTAACATCCTTATGAATCTGGGGCCAAAAGTATTGCTCACTCACCAATGCAATTGTTTTATCAATGCCAAAATGTCCAGCTAAACCTCCACTGTGTTTATCTTTTATCAGGTTCTCTCTCATGGAACTCTTAGGTATGCACAACTAAACTCCCCTGAATAGCATTCCATCCTAAATGAAATAATCCAACCATTTGCTCCTATCAACCATAACCGGTTATCTACATGCTTTCCAAGGTTCTGCAAAATCCGGGTCTTCATCATACAAAGTCTTCAAATATTCAAAACCTAATATTGTCACTCTCATCTCTGTCAGCAAATTCCTTCTCCTACTCAACGCATCGGCAACTTTGTTAGATTTCCCACTTCTATGCTTCAACACAAAGGTGTAACTCTGCAAGAATTCTACCCATCTCATATGTCTTTGATTCAACTTAGTCTAACTATTCAAACACTACAAAGTTTGATGATATGTATACAACACAAACTCCTTAGGCAACAAGTAATGTCTCCACTTCTTCAAGGCTTGAACTATGGCATAAAACTCCTGATCATGCACTGAATATCTCCTCTGGGCATCATTCAATTTTTCACTAAAATAGGCTACTGCTCTTCCTTCTTGACTCAAGATTGTTCCTATTGTTGTTCCACTTGCATCACAATCCACTTGAAATACTTTATTGAAATCCGGTAAAGCTAACACAGGCTGCTCAGTCACTTTCTGCTTCAACAGTTCAAAACTTTTGTTTGCTCTGGTGGTCCACTCGAATTCCTTCCGATCTCCTCTCATGGTCTCGGTTATAGGGTTACAAATTGAACTGAAATTTTTGATAAACTTCCGATAAAAACTAGCCAATCCATGAAATGATCTTACCTCCCCAATTCTTTCCAATGTAGGCCACTCGACAATGGCTTTCACTTTCTCAAGGTCCATCTTCAAACCTTCCTCAAATATCACAAATCCTAAATAGACTAACTCATCCTTCATGAAAGTACACTTCTTGATATTGATCAACAACTTTTCTTCTCTCAACCTTTGCAAAACTTGTCTTGACTACAACAAATGCTCATGTTTTGTCTTACTGAAAATCAGAATGTCATCCAGATACACAATAACAAACTTACCCAAGAATTTGTTCCATACCTCATTCATCAGCCTCCTGAAAGTACTCAGTGCATTAGTCAATCCAAAAGGCATCACCAACCATTCATATAGTCCTTCATTTGTCTTAAATGTTGTCTTCCACTCATCACCTTATCTGATCCTGATCTGATGATATCCACTCTTCAAATCTATCTTTGTAAAGTATTTTTCTCCACTTAAACGGTCCATTATGTCATCCATCCTAGGCAAAGGAAACCGGTATTTCACTGTGATCTTGTTTATTGCTCTGGAATCCGTACACATTCTCCACTTTCCATTCTTCTTAGGTACTAATATTGTTGGTACTGCACAAGCGCTCAGACTCTCCCCGATCAAACCTTTCTTCAACAACTCCCGCACTTGTATATTTAGCTCTTCGTTCTCTGTCGGTGTCAATCGGTGTGCAACTTTGTTATGCAAACTAGTTCCAGGAATCAAGTCCATGCAATGACTAACACTTCTTACAAGTGGCAATCCATCAAGTACATTATCTAAAATGATGTCCTCATATTCTATCAACAAATCTCTTATCTTTTCCCGGTGCTCTTCTTCCGGTTCCAGTCTCTAAGTCTTCTTAGGAATTAAGGCAAAACACACATTCTCATGTCTAAGTCCATCCATGAATTTCCTTCCATCTACTAAACAGATTCTGGTATTCGTACAGACTTCATTATTCAAAGGTTCCTCCAAAGGTAACAAGGTTTGCTTCATCCCATTGGCCACAATAGTGTATGTATTTTTCCTCCCATCATGTATTGCCTGTCTATCAAACTACCAAGGTCTACCCAACAAAAGATGACAAATATCCATAGGTATAATATCACACAAAACTTCATCATGATAATTCCCAATTTTTAATTTCACCAAACATTGTTCACTTACTAACAACTTATGTTCATTCTGAATCCATGCTATCTTGTAAGGCTTAGAGTGTTTCAATCTCTCCAATTTCAACTTATTCACAATCTCTTCTTAAACAAGATTATCTGAACTACCACTATCAATAACAACTTTACAACACTTACTGGATACCTTACATCTGGTCTTGAACAGATTCTTCCTCTGTAAGGGCTCTTCATCTCCTTCAGTATGATGCAAAGCTCTCGTCATCATTAACAGTTCTCCATCTTCTGGTTTATTGTCTGATCTGGTGGGGTTTTCTTCCACCACTATTTCTCTTCTGGTAGCCTTTGTCTTCTTAGACTCGAATGCATAGTGTCCTTCTCCTCCACACTTAAAGAAAGTTCCTCTAAATGTCCTCTTGTCCTATCTTCCAAAGTTCTCATTCCGGTAACCATCTAGTTCTCTCCTCCGGTAGAAATTTCTATCATCCTTCTAGTATGAATTACCTTTTTTGCTCACTTCCTTGTCCTTGTTCTGATCTATATTGGTTCCTCTTCTTTTGGTATATCCTCTTCCTCCTTGAAATCTTCCTCCGGTAAACCTTCCACCTCTACCTCTTTGCTTATGTTCATGTCTTTTGTTTAACTTCTCTTCTGCATTTAGGGCATACTGGTAAGCCTTTTCAACACTCTCCAATTTGATCATACTCAATTCATCTTGTATAGACATCTGCGATCCATTCAAATATCTTGCAACTTAGTCAACTTCATCATCAACATGTCCGGGTCTGATATTCAACTTGTAAAATGCTTTGGTGTACTCCTTCACACTAGATTCCTTTTGTCTCAGATTCTGCAGCTTCCAGAACAAATCCACTTGATAATTCATCGGCACAAACTTCGATTTTAACTTAGCAATCATTCGATTCCATGTTTTAATCTTTTCTTTACCTCTTCTTTGTCTATCAACTTGCAAATGCTCCCACCAAAGAGATGCATGACCTTTCAACTGGGTACAGGCATATTTCACCTTTCTCTCTTCTACAGTGTTTTCAAAATCAAAATACTTCTCCATCCCCGAGATCCAATCCATCAATTCATCCAAATTTAACTTCCCATCATATTTCGGTGGGGTAAAATGAGGTTTAGTATTCGCCCTACTCAAAACCCTTAAAAACCTTTCCCCATTCGGATCAACCGCTGGTAGGTTGACTTGTTCTGTCGAGGCTTCTTCTCCTTCATCTTCACTCATATCTTCAATGTGTCAGTCTCTTCTTTGGGTTATCTCTACGACTTCTAACCGGGTTGCTATTCCTCACAACATCTCCATCACAACAGGGTCTGCATTCCCACGTGCTCCACCATTCCTAGTTCCTCTTCACGCCATTGATTCATGCTAGTCCTCTACAATTACAGGTCGGATCCGCAATCTGCCACCCTACATCAAGAAATTCAAGATACGCAACCTCTGGAACGAAACTTCGCTCTGATACTACTTGATGCAATCACTAGTGAGGAGGGACCTCAAGGAGATCAATCCAGACTGGTCAGCAAGAGTAACACAACGGAAACACACAGATATGATGGAGGCAATGCAGAACAGACAATTTTATTGCATGAAATTTGATTGCATCCAACTGATAACAACTAGGTTACAACATACCGGCTCACAGGCATGGTAGAATAGCTCACAATCGGGACCTTGAATCAAACAATCTATCTTCTATGCATAGTCTAGCTACTTGATTCTCTTCTTCGTTACATTCTAAAGCATAATTACAAATATATATCGATCCAAAGGATCCAGTCGGCCCAAAAGGGATCAAAACCCAAAGAACAAGACCTAACATGAAATTAACAAGGTCGGCCTCCACCAAGTGATTCCTCTGGAAAATCCAAAGGATGAAACGTAGATTGCGGAAAAGGTCGGCCACACGCCAAGGAACATTGAAATCAACACCCAAGGGTCCACAAGCTTCGGAATGGGTTCCGAAAGATCACCAGAATAGGTCCAAACAACTCGTAACAAAGAACTGTCAATCTGGTAACAAAAAACTATCATGAAAACTGGTAGCGATATCTTGTCAGAAAGTGATCCAAATGCGATGCGGTCTGAAAGCAAGAAAGATGATCGAGTCTTCAAGTAGAATCCAACTCCACAGGATCCAGTGAGCCAAAACTGGGACACACAGAAAGGAAAATTGAAACTGTAAACAGAAAACAAATAGAAAGGAAAATGTTTTTGGTTGATGCAAGATTGTTGTGAATCGGGGATGCTCCTGCATCACATAATATCTAATAGATACAATAAGTTTGCGGGGCACTTTTGGAGAACTCTTTGGAAGAAGTTGGGCACACATCTACATATCAGTTCAACCTATCATCCCCAAATAGATGACCAAACTAAGGTTGTTAATAAAAGTCTTGGTGATATGTTAATATGCCTTGTTGGGAATACACTTGGAAATTGCGATATGGTTTTAGCACAAGTTGAGTTTTCTTATAATGATTCTCCAAATAGGATTACAGATTTTAGGCCATTCTATATTGTGTATAGAATGCATACTAGGGGTGTCTTTGAACTTAATCTTGGTGAGATAGAGAAAAAAAGTGCAGATGAAAAAGATTTTGCCAAAGTCATTCATGACCTTCATGAACAGGTTAAGTAGAGAGAAGTTCATTTTCAAGTGGGAAATCTTGTTTTAGCTCACCTTACGAAAGAACGATTTCCTACAAATAAATACAATAATCTGAAAATGAAGAAAATTGGTTCCTAGAAAATCCTCAAGAAATTTTTGCTAATGCATATGAGTTTGCCCTTCTTCAAGCATGGGCATTTCACCTATCTTTAAATTTTGCAAATTTGCATCCTTAGAAAGGTGTTGAAGAGGATAGTATAGTAGGCGCAGATTTGCAATACAATGAAGATCAAAAAGTGGTCAAAACAACTCCACTAGATATTGAATGCATTCTGAATACACAACTATTGAAAAAGACCCACGGAAAAGAGTATTTCAGATATCTAGTAAAATGGGAAAATCATCCTTTGGAGAATGATTCTTGGTTATCTGCACCTGAGATCTCAAAATTGGTTCATTTTATGGGTAACCTCATGAGTAGGAGCTCATGAATTTGTTTGTTCTAAGGGAGCCTAATGCAGGGGCATTGTTTCCCATCGAATTTTGGTTTATTTATCCTTGTCTTTGTTTTGCTTTGTTAAGCAAGTTTTTATTTAGTTTATGGTCGGTCTCTTGTTTCTTCCAGCTCATCGGCACTTAATCGATATCATTGGTGGAAGAGATTCTGAAGTAATGCTTTCCAATAATCTGTTGTTGATATTTAAAAGCTTGGAGTTAGGGCATGAGTCATATCTCATGTCGCCACATGGACAGGTCAAGGAAATGGTAGGCACTTAATGGTGTTCGTTTTGGTCGACAGTTGCAAGCCGATCAGTTTTGGAGAGGACCCTCCACCAGTTTTGGGGGGTTGGTAAATGTATTCTAGATCGTTTGGGAGAGGGAAAATTTGGAAACGAGGGAATAAGACGACAACAGGAGGGAATCGATCATGGGATGATTGTGCATGTTGAATGTGGACCGATTGGAAGCCATAAATCAAACTTGCCAAAGCAGACAACCCGATCCTTGAAGAGATCGACTACTTTTGCAATCAGATTTTGACAGAAATTAATAAAAAATTCGTTCTATTTCCTTGTTCTGAGGATTGTTCCTCTATAACCCTCAAAACAATTTGAAGTTTTGTGTGACTGAGTACTGCTCTAATTCATTGCTATTTATAATTCCAATTCCTAACGCCCTGCTTGTAGAAGAATAGTTACAAAGATTCTTATTGCCTTGGCTAGTGATTGGCCAAATTGGTTAAATTAGCATTCTGTTGGTGACAATAAGAAGTGTTTGGAGTTTGTGTAGGTTCGATGTGATGTCCTCTTCTTTGACCTATAAAGTTAACAAGCAATAAAATACTCTTGTGATCAAGGAGTGGCAAACCATGAGCACCTATAGCTAGTTAGTAGGGAGCTAGAAGTAAATGTACATATCAAATAGATATCTAGACTAATAAGATATCCAAATTATTGTGAAGATATCCGAAAGATTGTGAAGTCTAATGAATAAGACGATTTTCCTTAATAACACTATGAGATATATGGATAAGTTAAGTCCAAGATGATTGATGTCTACATCCATCAAAACAATGATCACTTTTCCAAAGAAAGATAGTAAGCAACATGTCTACCACACCAAGTATGGAGAGCATCTTCATTGGGTTAAGTTAATCAATCTTATGAGGAAGTTACAAGGATCAATACCCATCATCAACACCTTCATCAAGGAGAAAACATGATTGTCACCTTCAAGACATCATGAACATCCCGTAAGTACTATCGCTAATATAAGGATTGCATCATGAATTCTGTAATCACCTTGATTTGTGAAGATCAATAAGTCAACATTAGCAAAGCCGTTACTATGCCAGATAAAAGATAACATTGATTTAGTATATTTAGTCATCTTGACAAGGCATTACTGTGGAAGGAAGTGACATCCCTTAAGCATCGATTAATTGGAGATGTTGACTTGTATCGAGTTAAGACAGCGACTGATATTGTTGATCGATCTATGAAGACAAAGGATTAGTCATTGGTAATAACAACATATTAAGAGATCGATAAAGCAACAAATTAATAATATCAATTAAAGAATGCGAACTATTACAATATCGATTAAGACAAGGATGCTAACCATCCAGTAATTGATATTGGTTATGATGTGGCAGGATATTAAGAATTCATTGGACAACGATTTATGATAATCAGACATCAATCTTGAAGAGGAATAAGACTTGGCAGTCTAATCAATGACAAATAATTGTTATGAAGAGGATTAGGGGCAGCGATCTATTATCATGAAGACAACGATTAGTCAGAAGACTAATCGGTAGTCATGGGATAACTAATCGATTGCATGTGAAGTGATGCGATTAGTATAAAGGAAAGGAGGTGGTGATGAATAGACATTATACATGTCTTAGGAACGCAACCAATCAATCTGACTTACAAGATATAAGGAAGCATTCGACCTCACTTCAGCAATCATTTAAATTTGCCTTTGTTTTTTATTTATTCTTGTATCCTATTTGGATCTTCTCATTACAGCATTTGCCCTTTACATAGTCAGGTTGCATAATTCAAAGGTGATATTCAGAAAGAACACCAAACCCCATTGCATATTCTCAAAGACCAATCAGACACAGCAATATAGCATTCTTGCTTCAGCAAGTTAGAAGGAGATTTATTACATAACTTCATCGATATACCAAGAAGAGAAGAGATCTCTATATATCTGCAGATTGGAATATCTTAACTTTGCATAATCCCTAAAGTCATATTCGATACAACAGTGATCTAATATCCAATCTATATATATTGTCATCTGCAGATTATACATATTATCAAGATAATCTTAGTATTATATATATATATACACTTAAGCACCTTGTATATATCCAATTGTCATATTAGAGGTGGCAGTGATATTGTCATCAAATATATAATATAAACATTTATAAGTGGTATCATAGATCATCATTCTTAGTGTTAAGAAAGATTTTGAGAAAAGAAGTTTCTTGCAATTGATTTTGTAAGTTAATTGTCCCTATTTCCTAAGTGTTAACTTAAGGGGACATTATATTCAATTCTACCATCAATACTTAACTAAAGATGGGATTCTATCCCATATCTTTTGGAATCTGAAATTGAAATCTTACATGAACTCATGAGGGGCTCTCTTGATGGCGGTTAGTTTCTCAATTAGAGAGAGATAATTGCTCCTTTTGCTCACACAACTTTTCACCAAGGTCATCCTAGTTATGAATGGAGTTGGGCTACAATCCTCTGTACCACTAAAGCACCTTTCCTTTTAGGGAGGAAAATAGGAGCCTAATAGCTACATTGTCTTTAGTGATATTATACAGAACAAATACTAGCAACATTTTGAATGTGCTCTACAAGGGTTGTAGCATTTTCACCAATGAAATAAGGTACGCTTTTATAGCCACAATTGGTATTTCATCATTTGCTGTAGATTAAGGGGGTTGTCTCCATTGAAGGTCACAAACACATGATTTCTTGAGGCAACCATTCAAGGAGCATGAAAAAATGTTCTACTTGTCTAAGAGAAATTGTTAATGAAAGGGTTCTTGATTGGGCTTTTAAACATGCAGGAGGTCTATTATTATATTTTTTCTTTATATATGCAAATAAGGTAATTTCCAAAACTTGGGACACTTACCTTTGTTCGATGCTTTTGTTTGTATCTTTGACATGAATGAGCAACATGGTTTGAAGACAAGAGAGTGGAGTCACTAGAAATCGTAGTTGCCAAGTGCTTGAGTCATCATGTCCAATGGTTGTAACTATTAAGATTGCACTAATATTCGCAATAGAATGATGTAAAACTCATTAAACTTGTCCCATCAAGCATGCCAAAACTATTATCACTTAAAATTGCACCTTTGTTCAACACAATTCCGCATTCCAATGACACAATGAGAATAATCTCAAGGCATGAGACCCTTGTAAATGAGACCAAACCTTTAGAGGAGGTTACTTCCTTTACTAAATCTATATGCATATGTTGGTGTAAAGCAACACAGGTTAAACCTACAAACTAATCCTATTCTATACATTCACTAGAAAAAGAGATAGAAAGAATGCATAGAAGAAAACAAGGTGATGCAACAAGATTTAAGTGAGTTTCCTCCTTGTTCACAATAGCATAGAAAATCAACAAAAAATCTTAAACTCACACAAATCTCCATTTAGCAACTACTACATGCATATATGGAGGCAAGAGATTTGAATATCACTAGGGAAGAGGAAATCCACAAACAGTTCATGAAAACAATTGTCTCACAACATTTATCTCTAGAAAAGCAACAAAACTCATTGAAATGTGAAGATAAACAAAATTTACATCACATATTAAATTTGAGAAAAGGTGAAACAAGCAATTTAATTGATTCAAAGGCATTGAACCTATTTAAAACAATAGAGTTGTCGAAGATACAAGTCTTTGAAGAGAAAATGAGAAGGAAACTCCTTATAAATGAGCATTGTGTGACCTTTAATTTTGGAAGAGGTGTTGGTAGCTATAAAAAAAATATGGCATGCTAGAAAGAAGCCGTAGACACCACCTCAACAAAAGAACAAGAATGTGTATAGTGATCAAATCTACCCAGGAAGTTTTGTAAAACAATATGGCCTTAGGAATGGCATTCTAGAGAAGTGATGCTTTTAGTATTAAATAAAGCATGACCAAACATTAAATAATTAATCTTGGTGCCTCTAACAAATATTGATTGGTGAGTGTTGCAAAGTGGTAGGTGTAATAAAGAAGGCCTTAGCTTTATTATCATGTCATCTAGAGTGATCCTCCTAGTTGTAGACAAATAGTGTCAGTGGACCATCGGGCCTATCCTTACCCTCATGCCCATAGGAGAGGAATATAAAATCTTTCAATACCCCTATAATTCACCAAAACATTAAACATGACTCCAAAATGCATTATAGAGGAGTTATTGAAGTCTTGGGCTTTTAGGGAATTAGACTTTTGAGGAAGGCGTGAAAGAGATGACAAGTCTGAAAGGAATGGATGGATAAAGAAGTTTGATAGCTTGAGAGACAAAAGAAACTTTTTGAAACGTGGTAAATTAGGATCTTTAGCCTAGAAATGCAATCTAGTAGCTTATTCATTCACCATTTCCAATTGTGATCATTTCATTAGGGGAACAAACAATTAAGTCCAACTTCAGTCGTCAAGGATAGTAGGACACTATTGTTAATTCTTCTTGTTTTTTATTTAATTTTATTGGATATGATTACGATATGAATAAGCAAGATCTAGATAAAATGATAGGAAATTGACAAGATTCAACATAAACATAAAGATATTAAACTAGAAACAAACACAAAATTACAGGTTTGGAATCAAAAGACAAAGAAGAACTTAACATAGCAATCTAGTATTGAAAGTGTTGGACTAGTGAACTAGGAACCCTAGTCTAAGTTGTCTTCATCAATTGAAAGCTTTGCATTTCAAAACAGGAGGCTCTATAGATCTTCCCCTCCAAAATTCAGTGAAAGTGTTAGATGAGTGAGCTAAGTAGCATAGTTCACTAGTTTTTACTTGTTCAAAGTCTGGGATTGTCCGTCTCAATTTACTTTGTGCAATTCTACAACTTTTGACTGTCATATCTAGACCCGCACACACAAGGGGGGAAAATGATGTGTTTCATAGGGGCTCGCCTAAGTCAAACCATGTGTTGGTGTTTCCACCTTCACTAATACAATGTTGAATGAAAGAGATCTTACACCTACTAAGGCAAAGGTTGAAAAGCTTAAAGGAAATGCTTGAATTGATAAATGATACATTTGATGTGAAATGCTTGCCTTGAAGTCTCACACAGAGCTTGATGTTGCCTAATGTATGTCAATGCATGCCTTCATCATGGAGGAACACATAAAACTTGATCATGATTGTTGAACTTTAATGCTTGACTCCTTGATTGCAGACTTGTCTTCAATTGCCTTAAAGATGCTTGATTAAATGCTTAGTTGGAATGTTTAATTGTAAGACTTGATGTTCAAAATGAGAGAGGGAATTGTATTTATATCCAACTACACCTTTTCAGTGTTAATTTTTAATTAAGGCCAGCATCAAGGAGTAAGCCAAAATCAAGGAGCACTTTCTTGCTACTCACAAAGACGACTATTATGATTTCAAATTTGGTGCAAAAATGCCTAGACAGTGTTGCTAGGCATCCTAGTCCAGGAGGATAGAGTGCTAGTTTCCCTATTCTTGGTATTTTGGGCTATAAAAAGGTCTTTGAGTAGGGCATTGCACTTAGCTTCTAGAATTGGTCCCAAAACTAAGCACAATTAGACATAAAACAAGAGCATGAGGCACAACCACTGAAGTGTGTCCAAAATGTGTGTGAAATTGTATCAGGATACAATTTATGACAATACACTTTTATGGAATTGAGGAAGAAAGGTATCGTAAGTAGATGAGAGAAAATACAAAAGTCCAAAGGATTATAATACATGCAATTTTTAAGGACTTCGATGGAGTTTTGAAGATGGATGGAAAGAGATGCTAGAACAAGGGAAGGTCGGAAGCCTAAAATAATTAGAAGGATTTTTGAAGTAGACTAAGGGAAATGATGGGGAATTAGACCTTCAAGTAACACATGCTTAGGATGACAAGTTTGATAAGGGTGGAGAGACAAAGAATTCCAAAATTTCAATCCATGCAAGAACTTGACCTTTTAGAAGACTTTTGAGCTTTGACGATTGGGAATGTCAAAGGAAAGGGTATGGGGGGGACTAAACTCTGAAAATCTAACAAAATGACAATCATCCAAAAATTTACCTTTTCAGATTGCCAATGTTATTTACAATTGTGCCTTCTTTAAGCATCCCCAACCCTTGAAGTTTGAAGGGTAAAATGTTGCCTAAGTGTTGTTTTGTTGGATTTTTAAAGTTTTGATTTTTGCGATACCTTTTCCTTTGGTCTTCCCAATCCTTGAAGCCGAAAGGTCTTCTAAAAGCCCAGGTCTTTGCAATTGTTGAAATTTTGGACTTCTTCATCCCTCCATGTTGGACTTGCCATCTCGTCCATGTGTTCCTCAAAGTTGTAATTCCCTGACATTTTCATTATTCCACTCCAATATTCTTCTAGGTCTTTTGGACTTTTGGCCTTCCCCTATTTTGGCAACTCCTTCCATTCATCTCCCAATGTTTGAAACTTTGTTGAACTCCTTAAAATTAGCCTATATTTATCGACCTTTTAGACTTTCAGATTTTCTCTTATCTTCTTACCATCCCTTCCTCCCCGATTCCCCAAAACTTGCTCTTTATCATTTGTGTTGTCAAACTTCATCATCCATCCATTCTTTTTGGAATTGTCATCTCAATCATGCCTTCCCTAGATATTCTTCTAGGTCTTTTGGACTTTTGACCTTCCCCTATTTTGACAACTCTTTCCATTCATCTCCCAATGTTTGAAACTTTGTTGACCTCCTTAAAATTAGCCTGTATTTATCGACCTTTTAGATTTTCAGATTTTCTCTTATCTTCTTAACATCCCTTCCTGTAATACCCTAAAAATGGTCACCTAAACCATGGGCCCCTAATCTCGACAACATCACCAAGGTCATAACCAAAGGCAATTAATCAACCTTGAGCATCTAATTAATTAATTCTTCAATCATTTATGTTACATGGCAAGTTAATCACTCAATATTAAATAAATATTTATTTAATTGGTTAAATCATTCCAAGTAAATCATTTTGATCAATTATCCTATTTATTTAATTAAATATCCTAGCATATTTAATTAATTAATAAATTTGCCATTTAATCACAAAAAAGGAATTAATTTACAAAGAGAGATTTATCACAAAAAGAGGAATTAATCTACAAAAGAAAGAGTTAAATTGAAAACAAAAGAAGAGAATTAAATTGAGAGAAGAAATTAAACTTACGATATTTCTTTTTCTAAAATTGAGATAACTTGAGAAATCAGAAAAGCAATTAAATTGAATTATTCATTTTCTCTAAAATTAAAACTGAAAGCTTTTGAAGAAAGAAGTTCAAGTTGCATTGAAAAGGCTTTTTCTAAATAAAAATCTTGAGAAAATTAAAGGAAAGTGCATGGAATCACCTATTTTTATCTCAAGTGCATGGAATCAACTAAATTTTATGTCCAATGCAAACTCAAACTTATAATCTGAATGCATTCAATCAAGCTATAATTGGAATCTATCTCAAGGTTAACTGAATTTGATCTCTCAATTATTTCAATTAATCCTAAATTGTGCTTTTTATTGAAGAATCTCAACCGCTCATTGCTAGTCAATCTTGACCATTGGTCTCTCTTTTGAGTCTCTATAAATCCAACCTTCATCTCTCATTCAAAACACCCTGGAGATTTATTGTTATTATGCCGTTTTTGCTCTGGAGAAATTGAAAATATCTTGCTTTGATATTATTGCATCTTAGTTTAGCTTTTTGCATACTTAGTTTAACTATGATCGCTTGAATTCATATAGCTTATTATTCATTCGTATAGTTTATTATTCATTCATCTTGCTTAATATTCATTCATCTAGCTTAATCTTGCATACATTTAGCTTATTCTTGTGCTCATATAGATTAAATCCTTCATCTTGGTGTAGTCTTGTCACTGGTATTGCTTAGACAAATCTGAGAGCAAGTCTATACTCGCATCTTTTAGAAGGAAATAGGTCAATTTGTTATGGTTTTTATATTCATGATTATATCTATCTAACCATGCATGCAATGACTTAATTGAAGTGTTGTGTCTTACAACTTGCAGATCCATATCCACTTTTCACACACACACTTCCTCCCTAATTCCCCAAAACTTTCTCTTTATCATTTGTGTTGTCAAACTTCATCATCCATCCATTCTTTTTGGAATTGTCATCTCAATCATGCCTTCCCTAGAAGTTTGATTCCCTAAAAGCTTGAAACTCCACTAATTCCCCTATAATGCTTCTTAGAGTCATTTTTTTGGCTTTTCTCATCCTGCAGTACCAAATCTCTTTTTCCCATCCCATGACAAGTTGCTCGAAGGAGGCTCAATGTCTAATGGATTGGTGAATTGTCAAGATATTGGAGGGTTTTATATTCTTCTCCTTTGAGCGTGAAGGTAAGGATAGGCTTGATGGTCTACCAACATCAACTATCGATGGCAATAAGGGTTTCTCTAGATAACGTGATAATCATGACGAGGCCTTCTTTCTTCCACCTACTACTATACAACACCATTAATGTGCTTGCAACATCCACCAATCATCAAACTTGTTAGAGGCTCCAAGATTGACCATTTTATGCTTGGTCATGGTTTATTTAATGGTGTGGACATCCATGCTCTAAACTGCCATTTCCTGGGCCAATCTCTTTTTAGTGGACTTCCTATGCAAATTTGATGTTTTGACTAATCATTAATGAAATAATTTTCTTCCATGCCTCAGTTAATCAGATCCTTCTAGATATATCTAATGTTCATTGGTTGTGGTGAGGACTAGGGATTCTCTTTGGCCTACCATATTTTTTTACAACTTCCAACATCTTTTCTAGAATAAAAGGTCTTGTAGTACTCATTTGTAAGGAGGCCCCTTCCCAGTTTCTCTTTAGAGACTTGTGTCTTCTACAACTCTACTACTATAAACCAATTCAACACCTTTGAATCACCTTGACACTTGAGCTTGCTTCTTCATTGTTGCCTAAACATGAGCCTTACCTTTCCCAACCTATCCAAAAGCTTAAATGATCATTGTGTTTGCCATTGTCAAGTCTACAAAATTCTTCTCTCAAAGATTCTTCTTTAGTTGTTGATAATATACTCACGATAATTCTATTAGCACAATCATACCACCCATTATGCTAGATTTTGATAGTGATTTAGAAGACATGGTTGAAACAATAGAAACCAATCACTTTGTAGTTTTAATATGTTGTGTATATTCTACTTACCTTCATGTTTAAATGAATTTTGTTGCTTTAATATAGACGTTGAGTGATAATGGTTTGCCAGAACTTGATGGTATGATGAAAGAATAAGTACTTGGTAGAATACTGAGAGGGGGGGTGAATCAGTTTATTGAAGAACTGATACAAAGTTCCCAAGCTCAAACTCAGTCAAACAAAGTAAACATATCTCAGTCAAGATCAATATTCTCAGGAATACTTGACATTAACTGGTTTAACTGTTATGACAACTTTTAACAGTAAACACCTTCAATCTTGTAAACATCAACAATGCTTAATCTTAACTCAACATATTCATCTCTCAATGCTTCTACTTACCATGCCTTATCGGAAATTAACCAAATCAACAAATAAGATCACAACCACAAAAGCATTCACCACTTGACACAAATGTTTATACGTGGAAAACCCAAATAGGTAAAAGCCACCGTGAGATGGACTCACAAGGATAGCTATCTGAACTCTTTTGAAGCTTGCCCTGTTAGGAGCCAAAGTATGTTAGAGCTTTACAATAAGTCATGTTAAGAACTAATTCCAGTTAGGAATCACCCGGTTAAGGGATTTACAAATATGCCTTGTTAGAAGCACAATACCCTGTTAGGAGTAACCTCGCTGGAGGATTTAAGAATCCAAGCTAATGGACCACCTTGTTAGATGATTTAATGAGTAACCAAGCTTGTTAGAGCTTACCCGGTTAAGGGATTTTACTTCTGCTATAATTGTTAGAAAATAACAGGTTTTCTTGATCTGTCTGAGTAGCACTACATTTGCTTGATCAGATCCTTCTAAGCTTCAATCTGCCTTCACTCAAAACTGCAGATCCATTCATTGGTTGGGCAACCACACACTCAACAGGTTTTCTACCAATCTTTCCAACAACCTTTACAAACAACTTCATCGACCTTAAATACAAATCAATTAGGTCAGTAACACAACAAAAACCTAATTCTCATCATTGAGATTACAAACAAGTTGGTTCAATCTTGACCATTAGAAATCATGACAATCTCTTCACATTCTTCAAGACAATTCCAACCGCTCCATTGGACTTTGTAACTCATCACACGTTGTGCATTAAATGCAATCATCTTTTCTCCTTCCCTAGACAATAAGCAAATGCGTCAAACCAATTTGAATTTATCCTCATACAATGATCACACATGTCTCCATCATTACCGCTCATTAGATAATAAACCAACAAACTTGATTGGTTAGGGTTTAATAGCTAATAGGGTTTACCGGTTACATTACATAGAAAGGTTTGACCCTTTACACTGGTTCAACTCACAAACTTTACACACCGGTTACAACATCATCTACAACTCTCTTCTTACTGGTTACTAGCCAATATAAAAAACAACAATATCAGCAATAACATGAATACCTTTCACCGGTTCAATTGACATCAATGACAACATATCATTAATGCAATCTCTATGCAAAATGCCAACAATCTCCCCCTTTGGCATTGATGGCAATACAAATATTAATGCCTCTGATTGCTGCTGAGATTGGTGAATAGGAATCCTGGTTTACATTACCAAGTATTCACCTTTCTCTGTGTGTCTTCAGCTTGTCGCTGGTGAGTAGGAATCCTAGTTTACATTACCAAGTATTCACCTTATCAGACACATAATTCTTCTCCCCCTTTGACAGCAATGCCAAAGTGAATGTAAAACATGTAATTCTGCTCTCACTATGCATCAACATCATTCTGTAACTTGATGCTCCCCTGTGGAATACATTAACTTCTTCATCAATCCATATAAGATTTTACAAGTAATTCAGGGACTGATGCAATCAGCATCATGTTCAACTGACTTCATGAAGAGGGACAACCCCCTATTGACTTCTAAGATACTCAAAAGTGGTCTTAGGCAAAGGTTTGGTAAAGATATCTGCAAGCTGCTCCTTGGTAGAAACATGCTCCAAGATAACATCTTTACTTTGAACTTTTTCCCTCAAGAAGTGATATTTTAATTCAATGTGCTTAGTCCTTGCATGCAAAACAAGATTTTTAAAAATGTTTATTGCACTTGTATTATCACACAAAATCTTTATAGGTTATGAGATTTTCATCTTCAAATTCCAAGATGTGCCTCATCCACATAGCTTGTGTGTAATTCATATAAGCTTCTACATATTCAACATCAGCAGTAGATTGTGAAGTGCAACTCTATTTTTTACTACTCCATGAGACTAGCCTTCCTCCTAGAAAGAATGCTCCACCGGTAGTACTCTTTTGGTCATCAATATTTCCTACCCAATCAACATCTATGTATGCCCACAAGTCAAAATCTCCACCATATGGATACCACAATCCATAATCCATAATCAATAGCACCTTTCAGATATCTAAATATTATCTTAGTTGTCATCAGATGTGCCTCATTTGGATTCTTCTGAAATCTAGCCACAATACCAATTGCATGGGCAATATCCGATCGACTGTGAACAACATAGTGTAGTTTGCCAATCATTGACCTGAATTCCTTTTCATCTACAGACTTAGATGCATCTTCCTTGGACAATTTACAACCTATAACCATTGGGGTTCCAACTGGTTTACAGTCACTCATACCGAAAGTCTTCAAAACTTCCTTCACATACTTGGATTGAGTAATGAAAATACCATTCTTCATCTGCTGTATCTGTAAGCCTATGAAATTTTTTATTTCCCCTACTAACGACATCTCAAATTCATTCTTCATTTCATCTGCAAAACAATTACTCATGTCATCATTTCCTCTAAATATAATGTCATCTACAAATACTTCACTGACCAGTATATCATCTCCTTCAGACTTGAGATAAATGTTGTTGTCATCACTAGTTCTATCAAAGCCTATCTTCATCAGATGAGTATGAAGTCGTCCATGCCATGCTCTAGGTTCCTGCTTTAGTCCATGCAAAGCTTTATGCAATTTGCATACCATGTCTTCCTTATCTGTCAATGCATAACCATCAGGTTGCTCTATATAAACCTCTTCTTCCAGTATCCCATTCAAGAATGAAGACTTGACATCCATCTGGTATACTTTGAACTTCTCATGAGTTGCAAATGCAAGTAGTGTCCTGACACCTTCCAGTCTTGCTATTGGTGCAAAAGTTTCTCCATAGTCTTCTCCTTCTTCTTGCGCATAACCTTTGCATACTAATCTTTCCTTATTGCGAACTACGACACCATCTTCATTTAACTTGTTTCTAAATACCCATTTAGTACCTATAACATTCTTGTTTACCAATCGGGGTACCAGGGTCCAAGTGTTGTTCTTTTCAATTTGTTCCAACTCCTCCTCCATAGCTTTCACCCAATGATCATCACCAAATGTCTCCTTAGAATTTCTGGGTTCAAAGGTGGATATCATGCAAGATTTCTCTCTTATTCTCCTTCTAGTTAGTACTCTTACATCCTTATCCCCAATTATCTGTTCAGGACTATGATTCAATCTCACATGCCTAGGAATAACATGATCATTCTCTCCAGGTTCAGATTCTTCATTGTCATCTTCCTCTGAATTTATTTTTTCCGATAAAACAAGTACATCAGGATTTGTTTTATCAGTTTCTGATTTAATAGTTTCAAGTTCTAAAAGCAAAATGCAAGGATCTTCATCCTTCTTCTCAGAACTGGTTCCTTCTGATATTTTAGGACATTCATCTACATGAACATCAACACTCTCAACAATTTTTTGTGTCTGGTTGTTGAAGCATTTATAGGCCTTACTCTTGGTGGAATAGCCAAGAAATATGCCTTCATCACTCTTAGCTTCAAACTTGCTTATGTAGTCACCTCTTTTAATAAAACATTTGCTACCAAATATTTTAAAATAGCTAACATCAGGTGATCTCCCATACCAGTACTCATATGGGGTTTTGTCCTTACCTCTTTTTACCAGAACTCGGTTCATTGTGTAGACAGTTGTACTTACAGCTTCTTTCCAAAAGGTTTTTGATACACCTCCTTGTATCAACATAGTTCTAGCAGCTTCAACCACTGACCGGTTGTTTCTCTCTGCTATACCATTCTACTATGGTGTCCTTGGTGCAGAAAGTTGCCGCTTGATACCATTATCATCACAATATTTAGTGAACTCTGCAGAAGTGAATTCACCGCCTTGATATGTTCTTAGCCATTTTATCTTTTCGCTACTCTCTTTCTCAGCTAAGGCTCTGAATGCCTTGAATTTGCCAAAAGCTTCATTCTTATCCTTCAAGAATGTGACCCACATCATCCTTGAACAATCATCAGTGAAGATCATGAAGTATCTGTCACCTTGAATGCTTCTTGTTCTTATTGGTCCACATAGGTCTGTATGAATCAAATCTAACAAGTGCTCTGCTGAGAAGGACTTGCTCTTGAAAGTTGAAGAAGTCATCTTTCCTAATTGACATTCTTTACAAAGAGCATTAACTGGTTTGTCTAGCTAAGGCAGACCTCTTACTATCTTAGACTTGCTTACTTTAATAATATTGTCAAAATTTATATGACAAAATCTCCTATGCCAAAGCCAACTATCATCTATTTCTGCAATCAAATAGTTGCTAACTTTAGGATTGAGATGAAATAGATTACTTCTAGTCTGTTTGTCGGTTGTAATTAATTCACCTTTGTTGTCAAACATTTTGCATAAAAAATTTTTGAACTCGAGTGGGTAACCTCTGTCATTAAGTTGTGCCACACTTAACAGATTATGCTTTAGGCCTTCAACCCAATAGACATCATCATCACTACTCTTCCCATTAAGAGAAATAACTCCCTTACCTTTTACTATACAGGGTGAGTCATTGCCAAATCTGACAACACCACCATCAAATTCCTTCAGGAAAATAAATTTGCTCCAATCACCAGTCATGTGATGCGAACAACCAATATCAATGATCCAATCACCAGAGTTATCCATTCTAGATACTAGTGCCTTCTGATCTGATAATTCTTCCTTCATTTCTACGAACATAATATCTTCACTAACATCATCATTAGATTCATCATCAGTAATACCATTGTCAATAGCTACAAGACAATCTCTCTTGCCTTTACCCTTGTACTTTTAAATTTGTCTCTCTTGTAATCATTTTCACCATTAGGGCAGTTTGTTGCTATATGACCAATCTTGTTGCATGAAAAACATTTTAAATGTAGCTTACCTCTATATTTACCAATGCCTCTAGGCAGTCATTTTGCCAATAATGCTTCAAGTTCCACTAAGTTGTCTTCATCATCAACATCTCTGCTGGATCTAGATTCATAGCTATTGCCGGTATCTCTACTTCTTCTCACAGATGGGTTAGAGACAGAAGCTCTGAATGCAGATTATGATTTCTGTACACTACCATCATAGCCATTTAGTTCAAAAGTAGTAAGTTTGCCAATAATAGAGTCAAGAGTTACCTTTGTCTTGTCAATGGATTTTAGCTCCTGAATAGCTGCAACTCGGATAGCATAGACCGGTAGCATGGTTCTTAGTACCTTACTGATTATTGTGGCATCTTCCACTTTCCCTCCTGCACTCTTTATCTCTCCAACTATCTCTTTGATCCTTTGACCATACTGCTGGATAATAGCTTCTAATGCCTAGTGATTTTTTTGTTGTTCTTTCTTCTGATCATCAGTTAGGGGTCCAGTAGGTGTAGTATACTTATGTTCTATATGATCCCAATACTAACTACCAAGACTCTTAATGTAAATCTTCATTCTGTCACTCCATATTCTATAGTTATCTTTGTTAAACTTTGAACCTTCTTTCTTCATCATGATCTACACGATCTTTTCCTCAAGCTGTTAGGCTTTTAGATTAAGAGGACTTGGATAGCTCTGATACCAATTGATGGTATGATGAAAGAATAAGTATCCGGTAGAATAATGAGAGGGGGGGGGGTGAATCAGTATATTGAAAAATTGATACAAAGTTCCCAAGCTCAAACTCAGTCAAACAAAGTAAACATATCTCAGTCAAGATCAATATTCTCAGGAATACTTGACATTAACTAGTTTAACTATTATGACAACTTTTAACAGTAAACACCTTCAATCTCGTAAACATCAACAATGCTTAATCTTAACTCAACATATTCATCTCTCAATGCTTCTACTTAACATGCCTTATCGAAAATTAACCAAATCAACAAATAAGATCACAACCACAAAAGCATTCACCACTTGACACAAATGTTTATATGTGGAAAACCCAAATAGGTAAAAACCACGGTGAGATGGGACTCATAAGGATAGCTATCTGAACTCTTTCAAAGTTCGCCCTGTTAGGAGCCAAAGCCTGTTAGAGCTTTACAATAAGTCATGTTAAGAACTAATTCTGGTTAGGAATCACTCAGTTAAGGGATTTACAAATATACCTTGTTAGAAGCACAATACCCTGTTAGGAGTAACCTCGCTGGAGGATTTAAGAATCCAAGCTAATGGACCACCTTGTTAGAGGATTTAATGAGTAACCAAGCTTGTTAGAGATTACCCGGTTAAGGGATTTTACTTCTGCTGTAATTGTTAGAAAACAACAGGTTTTCTTGATCTGTCTGAGTAGCACTACATTTGCTTGATCAAATATTTCTAAGCTTCAATCTGCCTTCACTCAAAAATAAAGATCCATTCACTGGTTGGGCAACCACACACTCAACAGGTTTTCTACCAATCTTTCCAACAACCTTTACAAACAACTCCATCGACCTTAAATACAAATCAATTAGGTCAGTAACACAACAAAAACCTAATTCTCATCATTGACATTACAAACAAGTCAGTTCAATCTTGACCGTTATAAATCATGACAATCTCTTCACATTCTTCAAGACAATTCCGACCGCTCCATGATCACCGCTCCATTGGACTTTGTAACTCATCACACGTTGTGCAATAAATGCAATCCTCTTTGCTCCTTCCCTAGACAATAAACAAACACCCCAAACCAATTTGAATTTATCCTCATACAATGATCACACGTGTCTCCATCATTACCGCTCATCAGATAATAGACCAACAAACTTGATCGTTTAGGGTTTAACAACTGATAGGGTTTACCAGTTACATTACATAGAAAGGTTTGACCCTTTACACCGGTTCAACTCACAAACTTTACATACCGGTTACAACATCATCTACAACTCTCTTCTTACTGGTTACTAGCCAATATAAAAAACAACAATATCAACAATAACATGAATACCTTTCACCAGTTCAATTGACATCAATGACAACATATCATTAATGCAATCTCTATGCAAAATGCCAATAAACTCAAAATGCCAACAGAACTATCTATGGATTCCCTCTTTCCTCCTAATGATTGTTGAATCCCTATGTCCCTATTTGCCTATAAGAGCTGCTTAATGGAGTTCTATATGAATTTAGATGATTTTGCTAGTTTTCTATGTTATGTGCAATGATGAAACACACATTTGGTGCATCACCTATTTTCAAATTTTGTGTTCTTTCTGTCCCTTTTCCTTGGTGAATCAATAAAATAGGATTAGATTGTAGGTATAATCTATGGTGTGTAATCAACACATGCATCTAGCTTTAGTAAAGGAACCATCCTTCTTTGGAGGTTTGATTTCATCTACAAGGATCCCACACCTTGAAATCATTCCCATTCTATCACTGAAATGCTAAATTATCTTCAACAATGAGTGCAATTTTAGGTGATAACAATTACCATAGGTAAAAGATACACATTGTTTACAAACAAGAAATGACAAGTTTTTTTTGGCTTAAATCATGACTCATTACAAAAAAAATTCATAGCTACAACTACTTTAAACATTGAGTTTTTCTTTGTCATTTTTGGGCTTCAAGCATAACAAGATTTGGACTATTGGTTATTGCTAATGTTTCACTTATAGTCCAAAAAATTCAAATCAAAGACAAAAATAGCAATTGTAGACTAATTTAATGCAAGTTTTATGGAAAATTAAATGCAAATATTAATCTTATTTCACATATTTAAAAATAATATTAATATGTACCAAAAAATATTGATATCACTACTCATATGAGCGACATTTACTCTTAATTTGTAGAATCCTCACTATTTATTGATATAGACCTCATGATTCATGTGTACAATCCTAAATGTCACATGAATTCCATACAACCATGTCTTTTTTTTTTTTTTTTTTTGCTTTGCCTATATCAACAATGATTTATGATTTTTGCTTGCAATCATTTTGACAACAATGATTATGCAATAACTTATCTTTTTGCCTTCGACAACAATTTGCCTCCTTCCAAAAAGATTGAATCATTGCACCTTCTCATAAGGCTTCCTTTCTCTAATTTAATGTGCCCTCTCCAAGATCGTCCTTGTTCTCATACTAACTAATAAAAAAATACTTAAATGGAATTAGAAAAAAAATGACGCACACTTCAATGTGTTTATTCTTGCATTTATCATTGCAGGAAGTGACATTGAGTTATATTTATTATTATCACATATTGAAGAAAGTAAATAACAAACAATTGTGTAATTAAGACATTCTTTCAAATTGAGAAGAAACTCTTTTAATATGAGGAAAGAATATCTTGTGAGACTTGGTGCATGGCTCCAGTTGAGACTTAGATTGTACACATTTGTGGATGGCTCTCGTGAAACTTAGATTGTACCAGTATTTCTGCCATTTACGAGTATCCAGATGATGCTCAAAACAGGTTGTCTTCATGCCTGATCTTCATTTTTGTTGCAACGAGTGGTTCATCGTCATCGACTTGGTACCTGGTTTTGTCACACTTTGACATTATTGGCGCAACATTGACTCTCTTTCTTCCTTGTGGGGAGGTATTTTGGTCAACATCATTGGACCATCTTTGTAGGAGATTCAACATTGAGGGGGGGCTTCATGGTCTCTTTTTCTCTCTTATGGGGGGACATATTTTGTTCTTCTCATTCATCATTGAGAGCATTGTGTGCTTTTTTCATCTCTCTTTTGGGGGAGAGTTTTTTCCCATTGTGTTTTTCTATCTTTCTCCGTTTATGGGAGATTGTATTTGCATTTGTACATGGGTACCTAACATGGCCTTGTAGCCGGAACCCATCTTGCATTGCTTAGTTGTATTGTAGACTTTAGTACATTCCCCTAAATTGCACTTAAGGGGGGGTGTTGGTGTAAATAATTATTCATCATGGATATTATTACACTTTACTTAAGTTTATTTAAGTACATACATTTCATAGTAGTTTGGGTATGAGACACTTGGGTGTTTGTGCCACATTGGGATAGTGTGTGTAGGAGAATTTCCACCTTTTATGGAGTTGATCTTGTTGTTACATTTCACCTCATGTGGAATATTTTATTGTTTCTCCTACCCACCCACACCTATTTCCTACCTACCCTTGTTTCTTATTGAGCCACATGTCATGTTTGTGTGCTCACATATCCATATAGCCTTGCCTATATAAGCAGACTCATCTACATTGTATTTAATGCTTGATGATCCAGTTGATCAGTATTTTCATCTTGATAGAATACAGTTTATTCCTATCATCTATTTTGTTCTCTTATTTGTGCTTTCCATTGCCTCTAGATCTTGGCAAAATCTCAAATGTATCAACTTCAATATTAATACCGATTGTCATGTGCAAAAAAGATAATGATAGTGGAAACAATATTTTATGTGAGTTTGTATGGAATTTGTTGTGCATGGTATGTATCCAATTATTTCTTGCATTCCTATTTGATTAGTGTGTACAACTCTTATAAAGCAAGATCCTTTAGACTGCATACAATATTAGCAATAATTCCAAGATTTTCTCTCGGTGTAAGAGTTCTTTCATGCCCCTACTATGGTCCTAATGTCACTCAACCATATTAGTGATTCTTCCCAAGATAAGCTTTATCAGTGGGAGACCCTAGGTGCCAAAGTTGAGATTTGATGATGAGATCATTACAGGCATACACCAATTAAAGACTCTAAATTTTAACACCAATATTTGACATGCCAAGAATCCTTTTGCACCCATTCCTAGCTCATAACGATTTAGGTCAAGAAGTTGCATTAAACATCCAACTCGATCATTGTTCCATTCAATCATATTAAAGTCTACTCCGAAAATTTTCAGTAGGCACCAAATGTCGTTTTGTGAAATAAGTCAATAAAAGAATACAATAAGAAAATACAAAATTTTCCAATAATCACTGTTGTTATGCACAAACACCGAGCCATTGGTTCTCTTCTTAGATATATGGTATGAGGTTTTGACCAAGAACTTCTCCCACTTTTCCTTCCTCATAGGTAGGATTGTAGTAATTGTTATAATATGCATTAACAAGAGCAAGTTGTGTCCAAACATTAACATATGAGGTGCTTGCGAGAAGCCACACAATTTCCCCTTCCTCATGAAAAGTGGCACCATAACACCATCTAAATATGTATATTATCAAGTACATCTTGAAAGCAATGTCTTTAAACTTGACGATGAGCACATCCACGCATAAATTGCATGAGACCATTTAGATAATTGCTTGCCAGTATTTTGAAAGATCCATGGACATCTGACCTAAAAGTTTCACTGTTAGAAAGAAGTATCATCTAAGTCCTTATTTGAGGGTTGTGTTGGTTGTTTGATTGGGCAAAACCATACTATGTTCCAATTTGATATAGACTTTGGTGTGTCATACTGAAAATACTCATGTTCCACCTTTCATATTTTATTGCATATATAGAAAAAACCAAACATGTGTTAGTAGTGAATCGAAGGAGAGAAACGAAAAAGTGTCTATGACCACCAAAAAGGTTCACCATAATCATGAGGCCAATTTGTTGGATGACACCTATAGTGATCAAGATTAAGCTCTAATCTAATCTAGCTTTATAAGGAACAATACAAACAAATCTAGACTAAGGGTGTGGTCCCATGGAGGGGCTTAAGCTTCTTTTTTTTTAAGAAAGAGGTCTCATGAAGAAAAAAAATGTGCTATGGGATTATTTGGAATCTTTCCTTAGAAAATAGAAGCTCTTACTTTTTAAGCTTGCATATTTAAGTGGGTGAAAATGGGGAGGGGCAAGAAATTGCCCCACCTGCTTAGGGATGTTATTTGCCATTTGTCAAACATACAAGTTTAGATTTCGATTAATAAATAGTTTTGGAGAGAAAATGTTTTTTTTATACTGATTTTTATCATTGCACATTATAGAGGACAAGTATTATATTCATGAGACCATCAGCTTCTTTAAATTTTGGACCTTAAACTTTTAAGCTAAACTGCATTACAAAATTCATGGGACCAACAACATTAAAATATTCCTAAAAAATCTCAGTAACTCCAGCTCTAGTTTTGAGGAAGCCCCTCTGAAGCCCCCTCTCCTTGGGACCCCAACCTAAGTAGAATGAAATCTAGAACGAAGCAACAGGGAAATAACATTTAACATGTAGTCTTGTAATTTGTCATGTAAATTAACAAGCATGTGAATGACTAAGATAATAGCATAAATGTAAGAATTTGTTTACTTGCACATAAAGAAGCCCCTAAATTGATAAGCATGCAAATGACTAATCTAATAGCATAAATGAAAGAAATTGTTTACTTGCATATAAAGAAGCCCCCATGGCTAGCATGCGCATAACTAACCTACCTCGATCCAAGCACTCTTAATTGTGTTGATAGTGATGAGGGAAGAGAAGTAATCCAAAGAGAATGAGAAGCAATTCATTATAACTTCTTTACTATCTGGCTAAAAGACTGGGCCATGGAAGAACGAGATTAACAATGAAAAAGGAATTTGAGTGCAATGAACTGAGCTTTAATGGAGACCTGTGTGAAATACAAGAGAGGCGAATGAAGTGGAATTATAGCAATGAGTGAAACTTCCAGCAGCATTTGGTTAAGGTAAAACAAAGTTAATAGAAAATGGAGACCTGGGTCCTCATGGAGGCTGCACCAAGGGCAAACTAGCCATTTATTGTTGTTGGAGAGACCATATGAACCACATCACATGGCCAAACTGCTAGTTTTAGGGGGTTTTGCCAAAAGCAGGTGCCCTAGGCCACAAGAGAGCCCTGTCCAATAAACAATCTTGGAGGGATGTGAAGGGGGTTAAATGTCAAATGAGTAACACAAAAAGGATAAGCAGAAGGAATCTTTGCAGAAGTACTTCTTGGATTTATCTTGTCTCTCAAAGACTGAGAATAGCGTATTGGTCATTGGAAGTATTTTAGCATTCAAGATTGATCACCTCATTTGTTTCTAAAATTCTGTTCGGAATTCAAATGGGAACTTAAGTCTGGTCCCAATTTACCAGCAGATGAAGAAAATCATGTTGCGTACTTCTCCTTGGTATTCATTTTTTCTCTAAAGAGCCAGAAATTACACAGTTGAATTAGAATCCTTTTTTTAAAATACAGCGATTAATTGCACTAGGCTATTGATAAAATCCAACAATATACATAAATACATCATTAACCAAATTACCTAACCACACACTCAAAAACAAAACTATTTCATCCGGTCATTTTCCATAATGTTTTGACTTTTTGTGGATGTGCTGATAATAATTTCCATATATGTTGAACTTAAAAGTACCAAGCATGTCTTCCAAGTTTTCAACTCCACAGGCACTGGCATGCAATATTCTGCGAGCAGCTACCAAGTGAAAAAAAAATCGTCTTATTAAACCATTAATTAAGCCTTTACAACATACAAAGAACTACAGCACATCAGCGGAACAGTGGTAGTATGCCCCACTGATGCAAGAAACCTTGACCTGTTGTGACTTCCAAAAACAGCAAAACAAGAACTGCCAGCATGGCTGCTCTTCCATTCCATGTTTCTGCACTCTTTGTCCAACCCCACTCCCACACAGTAACAGGTGGTGGCAATTCTCTCCGTTGTGAGTCATAGGTAGCTAGCAGCTCTTCCACACTGCCCAGTGGTAAAAGAGACTGCCCATGAATACAAAAATCTTCAGTATCATTATGAAATCCATCTTCTATATGACGTCTAAATAAATTTTCATTTCTTAATGTAATATTGAGAATGATGTAAAAATAAGAACAAAATCCACAGTAGAGACAAGATACTGACAAAACAAAATTTAATGTTAAACTTAAGATACATCTATTTGAAGTAGTAAGGTAGTTATTCTAAATGCTTAGACCATTTAACATTATATTAAACTGTTAAAAAACTACTAAACTAATCTGGCAAATATGAAAACACTAAAGTCCTTGCAACTTACATTCCTTGGGAGAGTTCATTCAAAAACTAGTTGGAATTAGTATTAAATCTATAGTATGTAGTTTAGATAAGAAAGTAATAAATAAATATTAGTTATAATAGTTAATAATAAATTAGTTAGATTGCTAGTTTTGGGAGTTACTTTTTTAATAAATAAGTTTGGGTAGTTAGTAGTTAGTACACGGAAAATAAAGGTTTTATAAGCCAATCTAATGTGATGTGAAATTTGTGTATTGCAATCCTGAATCATATTATTTTGTATTTTTCTTTCTGTGCAATAATGGTGTAATTTGTATAAGCAATCTGCTTACCATTTCAATATGGTATTTGAGCACCTTTGAAAATGGGTTGTGAAGGAGATACAATTGGCGGTTGAGTGGTGGAAGGAAAGTTTATCAGCATAATTATGCCTAGCATAAAACGGTTTGTTCTCTGTTTTTGCTAATATTATAATTGACTGTGTACATGTTATATCATTAGCATAAATCTTTGATCAAGAGTCAAGATCGTCCTCCATTTCCAATCAGAGTCTTAGCTCAAAAGTTTGGCACAATACTCTGTATGCATGCATTAAAAAGTGTAGAGTGGGATTTGAGAAGAGAACACAACAAATTTTAAATATTGAAAGGCACTCATGCAAACAAACGCACAATTCTTGCAGGTCGTCAAGCATTAAGCTTGAATGAAAGAGATGCATGTCAAGGAGTCAATGCTTGATGTTTAATGAAGTAGAGATGATTGAGTAAGTGAGGTTAGATATTTTTTAGCATAGTTAGTAACCTACCAAAAGCTCGAACTTTCATAGTCAGTGCCCTGTCTAAACCACAACCTCACTCGAAGCATAGTCAGTGCTAGATGAAATCTCCCACTCGAAGATGGAAGAAGATGTTAAAGTTGACGATCAAGAGAATGATGAAAGAAGATCAATCCAAGGCATTTGAGCATGAAATGAAGATTAAGGAAGATCAACTAGTTTGCATCTTAGTCAATGACCTCCTAGAAGTCCGAACTCTTCCAGTCAGTGACCTAATAAAAGTCCGAACTTTCCTTGTGCCCAGTCAGTGACCTAATAAAAGTCCGATCTGCCTTAGCATCTTAGTTGATGACTCCTACAAAACCCAATCCATCTCAGTCAGTTCCCTAGTGAAAGTCTGAACTTTTTCAAGCTTGTTCAAATTGGCGATAAAGATGACATTTAAAGCACTTATGCTTAAGATGAGAGCCCACCTAAGAAATAAATGTTTTTATTTGAATTTGAAAGGGTAAAAGCAAGTCGGCTTTTGTCTTAAAACTTCAATTGCAAAACATTAAATAAAAGATCAAGTCGGCCTAACTCATTTAAGGGTCACACCCTTACATCTCTATAAAGGATGTGATTGATCATTTCATTTGATCAATCATCGATTCCATCCTTCATGTGCAGCGATCTGACATTGTTAAGTGGCAGTGATTTTGATCAGTGCATCCTCCATTTGCTAAGTGAATCGCCACCCAAGGACAGCGAATTTGCCTTCACAAGCAGCGACATTGTATCTATTATAGAAAAGCGAACTTTACTTCAGCGATCAAGACCTCCAAATCAGCAAATTAAACAATAAGATCAGTGATTTTAAATCAGTAATCAGGTGAATACATCAGCATTTGATACTGCAAGTTCATTGACACAAGGGCAGTTTTGCCAAATTGGAGATCAATTCGAAGTTACCAGCCAGTCTAGAGCTTGTTTGTAGATCTGAATTAGGTTCTGTTTGACCATTTTCATTGAAATCAGACCCTAATTTGATGCTGGTACAGCTTCATGTTCACTAATTTCATGTGGTTCTAGTTATAGGATGCTTTTTTCATTACATTTTGATCATCTAACATGCTTAAGAGCACAATTCATTGGATTAGATGATTGTTTTCAGATTTAGACAAGTCTAGGGTTTGTATCCATGCCTAGGGTTTTAGTGATTCAGCAAGGTTTTGATGGTCTTATATGCTTTTTAGAAGGAATTACTAACCTAGATGCATTTTAGATATTATAGGCTTTGAAATCATATCACCACCCTAACTTAGATGCCTCTTTTAGGTAGAGCATGGCGGCCCCAAAGGCAGGAGTGGTCTCAAGGCAAACTCTCATCAAGGAGAACTAAAGGGGAGTGATGCCCGAATCAAAGATCACCTCATTTTGGAGTAATGTAGGAGACACCAATCTCGGACAAATTGACATGAAGAAGTTCTAAGGTCCCCTATACACAAGCAAGCCATCTAGATTCTCACAAAAGATGATTGAAAGTGGGATAGTGAATGCGGCAGGTTTCCTTCCAGCCATCCAATGCAATGAATTAATAGTAAAAAGCGCCAAACATTATGATGCCACCAGTAGAAAGGTGGTGGCACCTGATGGTTGAGTACTTGCCTACCTATCCAAGACAACCATAGGTGAAGCTTTCACATGTAGGACCACAAAGGCATGATCAACAAGAGCAAAGGAATGCAAGTAGTCTATGAGTATGATCTCGACAAATACCTGGGCATAATCAACAAGTACTGGGTATTGAACACAAGACTCATCTTATCAAAGGTTCCTAGTGGGCTGCAGAGAATTGATTTCAAGGAAGAATTTGGTGATTTGATCACTCTAATCAACTGAGTTACAGGGAGTCCTCAAGCATATCAGTTGGAGAACTGGATGTTCTACTTCATGGAGACAATATCAAATGGAAAGGAAAGGATCAACTAGGCAAGAATCATAAGCAATAACATTGTCATACAGTTGAAAAGATTCCAACGCACTAAGACATTCTACATGAGTTCATATCTCATATATTCACTTGCCAGGGCTCATGAGTATGTAGGATTAATGTATAGAGGTCCAGTTGAGATGAGATCTAAAGAGATGAGAGCATGCAAGTCAGAAAGACAACTGCAATACCCTAACAGAGCACGTTACAGGAGGGTGAATGTGTTGACATTTGGCATAACTGATACAGACGAGGTGATGTCATTGAAGATGGATGATTGCATTGGTAAAGGATAAAAGTCTATTTGTGATGAAGAGATTGAGATTCTATGATTAGATGACTTCATCAGTTATTTGAGTTGTGATTGATGGCAACTGATGTCAAATGATGTTCTTGATGTTTTGTTTTGTCATCTAAGTGATTTGGTTTACCGGAAGACAAGGTTTACCAGCAGAGAAATAAAATTTGTGAAATAGGACTTTAACCGGTAAAGCAAAGATGTTTTGATTGAATCGGTCGATCGGTGATGATTGGTGATTTGTGGTTTGAAAGGTGAGCTTGTATCATGGAAAGGTGTATCTGACCAGAACCGAAACTTGTGATGTTTTAGTAGGGTTTAAGACCGGTGAAGAAATCATTAAACCGGTAATGATTTTTGTTATGGCGGTGATCGACGATGAGTCTACATGAAGCTAGTAACACGACACAACCCGCATGAAAAGATTTAATTGCTGTTTTGGCGCGATTCAAGGAAAATTTCTTGGGAATCAGCGAAACGCTTAGTAGAGTGTTTTGAGGGTTTGACTTTAGTACAAATCGGATTTTCGTGATGGGTTACGATCAACCAATGATTGATATGGCATTGTAATTTGTTGTAATGATCTGTATATCGATCTATGATGATCTCTTATGATTGGTATTGCAAATTCATGATGTTATTAGGGTTTAGTGGCCGACCTAGTTGAGATGGCTATTTAAGATGACACAGTTGATGTTTATGATGTTGGTGGTCTAAGAGAATGTGTTGAGTCGTCCAAGTGAAGTGTGAGATCTGCCTGAGAGTTGCAGAGTGTTGTGCATAACTAGATTTGATCAAGCAAGCAGAGAAGTGCAAGTAACAGATTATTTTCTTACTGTTGTTCCCTAACAGTTGCAACAAGTTAAATCCCTTAACCAGGTAGGTCCTAACCAGAGAAACGAGACTTGCCCGAAATCGCCCAAACTCGGCGAGTCTGAGTCCGAGTCAGGCCAAACGAGTCCCAGGGGCTCGGACTCGGACTCGGCCGAGTCTGGAGAGTAAACTCGCCAGACTCGCCGAGTTGGCGATTTTGGCTCAAAATCGCCAGACTCGGCGAGTCCTGAGCCCCAGACTCGGCTACTGGCTGGGTTAATAAAATGACAAAAAAAAAAAACATTTTAAAAAGTAAGTTTTTTTGGAAGGGCGAAATTTGACATTTTGGTCTCTCCATCAAGATTATTTTATGGAATATAACATTTAAGTATAAGTGACAGACTGTCAGGATGTTTGAGAGTGGTTTCGGGCCTCCAGGAGTTATATTGCAAAATCTAGTTTTTGGAGGATTCTTCAGTTTTCCAGACTTAGTCAAATTTTAGGATCAGGACATTCCAGACTTAGCCAAATTTCAGGGCATTTGAAGATCAGGATGACATTCCAGACTTTATCACTCACCAACTTGACCTAGCTTGGACCTTCAAGAATGATACTCACTCACCAAGCAAGACCCAATTAGCAACAATAGCAAAACCAGGCCCTAAGGAAGACTCTCAAAGAAGCCCTAATTTAGACTTGTAATAAGTTTTTTTGGCCTCGCGGGGCGCTACCCCTCGACCTCGCCCTGTATCGCGACAAGGAGCGCGCAAGGGGCGCTGCCCCTTGACCCCACCTTGGGGGCGCTGCCCCCAAACCCCCGTCGAAAAATATGGGGGAAACTGCGTCGATAGAAGTAGAGAAAATTTAACCTCCGAGTTTGACATTGATTGGATCGACCAGGTAGATATAGAGGTTGAGACTGTAGCCATGGCAGAGGAGGAGCGGAAAGCACGAGCACAGACAGGAGATTCAGAGGCAGATAGTGACACGGATGTTCCTGATGTTGGTGAGCATGGCATGGTGTCACGGGGAGCGGCTATGGCAGTCGAATCATCCAGGACCTACCTTAGACGCCTTTGCAGGGGGCTGGGGCCGGAGGGTGCAGGCTCCTCTGAGCCATAGACTTGTAGTTGTATTTACCTTTGGTATTTGTATGAAACATTTGATGATGATCATATGATGACATGGATTTTTTATTCCATGAGTTTTGTAATATTGTATACATTTGACAATATTTATATATCTATGTTTGTTATTTTCTTCAGCTACAATTTGCGTTTATGCTTATGTGATTGATGTATACTTGTGTATGTAATCAAATGAGCTGAGTTTGATGATGTTATTGTGTCTTTAAGGTGTATTCAATAAAGGGTGTCTGAAACAAGTTTTAAATATTTAAAAATCTCTAAATTTCTTGAGTTTTTCACTATCCCGAGTCCAGCCGAGTCTGGAGCCGAGTCTGACGCCGAGTCCCGAGTCCGAGCCGAGTCCGAGTCCCGTTTCTTTGGTCCTAACAGACCTTAAACATTTAAGTCCCCTAACAGGGGAGCTCTCAAAAGAGTGTTAAATCATCTCACAAGGTTGATCCTAACAGATCATCAAGCTCCTAACCGGACCGCTAGGCAAATCCCTTAATCGGGTGACTCCTAATAGGGCATATTGTAAGCTCCTAACAGGGCTAAGCTCCTAACAGAGCGTACTTCAAAAGAGTACAAATATTTGTGGGTGCCAACTCCCACCATGGTTTTTCCCTATTTGGGTTTCCACATCAAAAACTTATGGTGTTCATATGTGGAATGTTTTTCATGTGATGTTCTTGTTTATGTTTCATTTCATGCATTATTTCTGAGACACCGGTTATGATGTTTTATTAGAAGTTTATCAAAGGTTACCGGTACTGATAAGAATTGGTAGAAGAAGTATTTGATCTAATTGATGGGGTTAATAAGTTGGTAAATGATCAAATCTATTTGACTGTTCAAGTGGTGAAAGTATTGATAGATATGGTAAATGATTTGATTAATGTGTTAAGCAAATTTGATTAAAGAAGTTAAGATATTTGTTAAATGGTTTCAGATCTGATATAAGTTTGATTTTGGGTTTGAAGTTTCAATTGGTCTTAATACTGATTCACCACCCCCTCTCAGTATTAACCGGATCCTCATAGGATTAACAATTGGTATCAAAGCATTGGTCCTCTGTGTGCAGAAAGCCTAACCGCTTGAGGAAAAGATTCTGAGGAAGTCAAGATGATGAAGAAAGAGGGTCCTGAGTTCAACACGGATAACTACAAGATCTGGAAAGACAGAATGAAGATCTACATCAAAGGTCTTGGTGCACAATATTGGAAGCAAGTTGAAACAACATATGTTGCTCCAACTACTACTCCCTTGACACTGGATGAACTCAAAGAGCAACAAGATAACATGCAAGCCCTAGAAGATATTGTAAGTACTTTATCTGATTTAGAATATATTGATGTTCAAGGATTGGAAACTGCAAGTGAAATTTGGGAAAAGTTAGAGACAATCTATGGAGGAGATGAGCATGTTCAAAGAGCCAAAGAGGAAAGCTTGAGAGGAAAGTTCGATGACATGAGAATGCTTGAAGGAGAAAATATTGCACAGTATGGTCAGAGAATCAAAGAAGTTGTTGATGGCATAAAGAGTGCTGGAGGTAAAATAGAAGATGATGCAATAGTAAGTAAAATGCTCAAAACTCTTCAACCTCAGTATGCTATAAGAGTATCGGCAATCCAAGAACTTAGATCTATTTTAAAGGATAAGGTAACCGTTGATTCATTGATTGGTAAGCTTACAGCTTTTGAGTTAAATAGTTTTGACAATAGCGTGACAAAATCCACTGAATCTGCCTTTAAAGCTTTTCTTACCGGTTCATCTGCTAGAAAAGGAAAAGATATATGTCAAAATCATGAGTGCGGGACAAGTCATGGAAGTAACTGGGGAAATGAAGACAATCAAGATCAAGTGATGGAACTTGAGGCACTGTTAGCAAAGAGATTTCCAAGAGGCACTGGTAAGTATAAAGGAAAGCTACCTTTGAAGTGTTTCTCTTGTAGTAAATTTGGTCATATTGCTGCTAACTGCCCTAACATCAATAAGAAAGAAAAGTTTAGAAGATTCAAAGGTAAGGGCAAAAAACATTGTTATGTTGCAATAAATGAAGGTGTGACCGATGAGGAGTCGGAAGATGAAGATGACAATGAAGAAATTGTGTTTCTAGCCGTGAAGGAGGAACTGTCAAATGAAAAGGCACTAGTATCTCATATGGAGAATAGTGATGAATGGATTATAGACAGTGGCTGCTCACACCACATGACCAGAGATACCAGTAAGTTTGTAACCCTTAATGAATTTGATGGAGGTGTTGTTAGATTTGGAAATAACTCTCCTTGCATGGTGAAAGGTAAAGGTTCAATTTCTCTAAATGGGAAGAGTAATGCTGATGATGTGTTTTGGGTTGATGGTCTTAAGCAAAATCTTTTAAGTGTTGGTCAGCTCAATGATGAAGGTTATTTGGTTGAATTTAAAAGTGGAGTCTGCAAAATTCTTTGAGGTAATGGTGAACTGATTGCTACCGGGAAGCAAACTAGAGGTAACTTATTCCATTTGAATAGTAATATTAATAATTGTTTGGTTGCAAGAATGGAAGACAGTTGGGTATGGCATAAAAGATGTTATGTTAATTTTGATAATTTGGTTAAGATAAACAAGTCAAGTGTTGTAAGAGGATTACCCCAACTTGTCAAACCGGATAGTGTGATATGCAAAGATTGTCAAATCGGTAAGATGACCTCTATTTCTTTCAAGAGCAAGAATTGTATTTTTGAGAATATTTTAGATTTGGTACATACTGATCTCTGTGGCCCTATGAGAACAAAGAGTTATTACGGTGATAGATATTTCATGATCTTCACCGATGACTATTCTAAATGTGGGTGACATTTTTGAGAGAAAAATCAAAAGCATTTAGTAAATTTAAATCATTTAAAGCTCTGGTTGAGAAGGAAACCGGTAAGAACTTGAAGTGTTTAAGATCAGAACGAGGAGGTGAATTCATATCTGATGAATTTGTTGAGTATTGTGATGAACAAGGTATAAAGAGACAAATGTCTACTCCGAGGACACCACAACAGAATGGCATAGCAGAAAGGATGAACAGAACAATAGTTGAAGCTGCAAAAACCATGTTATTACAAGGTGATGTATCCAAAATGTTTTGGAGAGAAGCGGTCAGTACTGTTGTATACACTTTAAACCAGGTACTGGTAAAGAGAGGTAACAATAAGAAACCCTATGAGCTATGGTATGGAAAAACCCCTTGTGTAAGTTAATTTAAAATTTTTGGAAGTCAATGTTTTATTAATAGAGATAACTACACTGAGAAATTTGATGCAAAATCTGATGAGGGATTTTTTCTTGATTACTCTTCTAAGAGTAAGGCATATAAATGTTACAGTAAGAGAACTAAGAAAATTGTTGAAAGTGCTAATGTAAAAGTTGATGATCTATCTGAAAAGTCTGAAGGTACAAGCAAATCTGAACCTGAAAAGGATATTAATGAGGAAAAGTTTGTAATCATTGAACCGGAGACAAAGAATGATGAAGAACCGGCAAATGGAGAATTAGATGCTCAACCGATAAGTGATGACAGTGAGGAGGAAGATGAAGAACCTGATGCAGAAGATGCAGAACTGGCACAGGCAATACCTAGATATGTCAGACTGAACCTTTCACAAGAGCAGATAATTGGTGATAAGAATGCAGGTGTGCAAACCAAGAGAAAGATCCGAGAGAACTCATGTTTGATATCTACAATTGAACCCAAGACAATTAAGGAAGCACTAAAGGATGATGATTGGGTTAATGCAATGAATGAAGAATTAGATCAAATTGAGAAGAATCAGACATGGTCACTTGTTCCTAGACCCGAAGATAAGAATGTACTTGGAACAAAATGGGTCTTTAGGAATAAATTGGATGAAGAAGGAAGAATTGTAAGAAACAAGGCAAGGTTAGTCTACAAAGGGTATGCTCAAGAAGAAGGTGAGGATTATGGTGAAACATTTGTACCAGTTGCTAGATTAGAAGGTGTAAGGATGCTGCTGGCATTTGCTGCATATAAGGCATTCAAAGTTTACCAAATGGATGTCAAGTCAGCCTTTCTAAATGGGATTCTAGAAGAAGAAGTATACATTGAACAACTAGATGGATTTTACTTGACCGATGACAAGGACATGGTGTGTAAATTGCATAAAGCACTATATGGTCTAAAGTAGGGACCGAGAGCATGGTAGTAGAGATTACATGCACATTTGATCAAAATTGGATTCCAACGTACCAGTGAGGACAACAACATTTATTTGAAGACTGATGGAGACAAGATGCTAATAGCAAAAGTGTTTGTAGATGACATAATTTTTGGTGGAAATGATGATGTGTATGGAGTCATGGACTTTGCTAATATAATGAAAAAAGAATTTGAAATGTTGAAATAAAGTTCTTTATTGGCTTACAGGTCCAACAACTGGATGGTGGTATTTTTATTTCTCAGACCAAGTATATCAAAGAGGTGTTGAAGACTTTCAGCATGGAAGACTGCAAACTGGTAGGAACACCGATGGTAACATGTTGCAAGTTGTCAAAGGAAGATGGTTTCCCTGCTGTTAGTGAAAAAGAGTATAGATCTATGATTGGCAAGCTACACTATGTTTTTCATAGCAGACCGGACATTGCTCATGCTGATGGATTAGTGGCTGGATTTCAAAAAGAGCCTAAAGAGAGTCACAAGGTGGCTGCGAAGAGAATTTTTCGGTATCTCAAAGGCACAGTAGACTATGGTTTATGGTATCCCTATAAAGGAGATTTTACTTTGGATGTCTTTACTGATGCTGATTGGGCAGGTAATGTGGATGATCGGAAAAGCACAACCGGTGGAGCTTTTCTACTTGGTGGAAGATTAGTGGCATGGACAAGCAAGAAACAAACTCATGTTTCTCAATCTAAAACTGAAGCATAGTATGTAGTTGCATCCATGAATTGTGCACGCAGGCAATATGGATGAGACATGTGCTAGAAGGATTCAAGATAGATATGTCTGAACCGGTGACTATCTATTGTGATAATACAAGTGCAATAAACATTTCTAAGAATCCTGTACTTCATTCTAGAACCAAGCACATTGAATTGAAGTATCATTTCCTAAGGGAAAAAGTTCAAGAAAAAGAGGTGAAGATGGAATATGTAAAGAGTAAAGATCAGTTAGCTGATATCTTTACTAAGCCCTTACCGAAGGCTACCTTTGAGTTTCTTAGACGTAAACTAGGGGTTAGACCCCTACACCGGAAGAACTAGAATGTTGGAGATGCATCAATCCAATGAATTTCATGTTTATCTTTCACTAAAGATTGATGAAGGTGCAGGCTACTCTTTTGGGGGAGCAAGTTTGATGTAATGTTCTGATTTAATGCTCTGTTATAATTTTTCTGATTTGAGTAGCAGAGATGATGGAAGAGGCAGCAACAGAATTGAAGACAAGTGATGCATTTATACCTTTGGCATTGTTGTCAAAGGGGGAGAAGTTGGAAAATAAATCAGATATGGGAGAAGAAGATCAGATTGAGAGAAGCATTGGTTAAGGGGGAGATGACAAAAGGAGGAGAACTGGCAGATGATGTGATACCGGCAAGCAAGTTGCAGATGATGATGTTATTTTGATTGTATATCTAATTGGTGTTGCCATCAATGCCAAAGGAGGAGATTGTTGGCATTTGGCATAACTGATATAGATGAGGTGATGTAGTTGAAGATGGATGACTGCATCAGTAAAGGATAGAAGTCTATTTGTGATGAAGAGATTGAGATTCTATGATTAGATGACTTGATCAGTTATTTTTGTTGTCATTGATGGCAACTGATGTCAAATGATGTTCCTGATGTTTTATTTTGTCATCTAAGTGATTTGGTTTACCGGAAGATAGGGTTTACCAATAGAGAACTAAAGTCTGTGAAATAGGACTTTGACCGGTAAAGCAGAGATGTTTTGATTGAATTGGTCGATCGGTGATGATTGGTGATTTGTGGTTTGAAAGGTGAGCTTGTATCACGGAAAGGTGTATCTGACCGGAACCGGAACTTGTGATGATTACTGGAAGGCGTGCTTCAAATTTCTGATGAACTTTTGCTAAGGTTTTAGTAGGGTTTAAGACCGGTGAAAAAATCATTAAACCGGTAATGATTTTTGTTATGGCGGTGATCGACAATGAGTCTACATGAAGCTAGTAACACGGCACAATGCTTAGTAGAGTGTTTTCAGGGTTTGACTTTGGTATAGATTGGATTTTCGTGATGGGTTACGATCAACCAATGGTTGATATTGCATTGTAATTTGTTGTAATGATTTGTATATCAATCTGTGATGATCTCTGATGATTTGTATGGCTATTTAGGATGACATAGTTGATGTTTATGATGTCGGTGGTCTAAGAGAATGTGTTGAGCTATCCAAGTGAAGTGTGAGATCTGCCTGAGAGTTGCAGAGTGTTGTGCATAACTGGATCTGATCAAGTAAGCAGAGAAGTGCAAGTAACAGATCATTTTCTTACTGTTGTTCCCTAACAGTTGCAGCAAGTTAAATCCCTTAAGCGGGTAGGTCCTAACAAGCCTTAAGCATTTAAGTCCCCTAACAGGGCATCTCTCAAAAGAGTGTTAAATCGTCTCACGAGGTTGATCCTAACAGATCATCAAGCTCCTAACCGGGCCGCTAGGCAAATCCCTTAACCGGGTGACTCCTAACAGGGCGTATTGTAAGATCATAACAGGGCTAAGCTCCTAACAGGGCGTACTTCAAAAGAGTATAAATATTTGTGGGTGCCAGCTCCCACCATGGTTTTTTCCTATTTGGGTTTCCACGTCAAAAACTTATGGTGTTCATGTGATGTTCTTGTTTATGTTTCATTTCATGCATTATTTTTGAGATACTGGTTATGATGTTTTATCAGAAGTTTATCAGAGGTTACCGGTACTGATAAGAATTGGTAGAAGTATTTGATCCGATTGATGGGGTTAATAAGTTAGTAAATGATCAAATCTATTTGACTGTTCAAGTGGTGAAAGTATTGATAAATATGGTAAATGATTTGATTAATGTGTTAAGCAAATCTATTTAAAGAAGTTAAGATATTTGTTAAATGGTTTCTGATTTGATATAAGTTTGATTTTGGGTTTGAAGTTTCAATTGGTCTTAATACTGATTCACCCCCCCTCTCAGTATTAGCTGGATCCTCATAGGATTAACAGAATGATGCCTTCACCATGCAGATGATAAGAACATTGCAAGGCGACATACATCAAAGACTTTCCCCGCAACCAAAAGAGTTAGTAAAGAAATAGTAGTGCTTGGTATATCCAATATCCCAAGTTCACCTACATTAGAATTCAAGGATGCTCTTGTCCACCCTACATGCTACCGCGCTATCCTACTGACAAGATGGTACTACTTGAGTTAGTGAAACAGTTGACCACATATGAAAAAGTATAGAAGAACAGACACAAGACAAGAATTATGTTCCCCATCTCAGTCCGGCAATCATTAGAAGTGTGTTGATCTCTACAAGCAGCCGAGAAATTAAAAGACGAGCTAAGATCTCACTTCCTCATTCCATACTTCTCCAAAGACAAATCTCACTTCCTCATTACATACTTCTCCAAAAACAAATTTTATCCTTACTGCTGCAACATGAGAAGATCCAATGGAAGGAAACAAAAGCATTAGCTATAGTTAGAAGATCATTGGATGAATGCTCAAGATGATTTTGAGATCAGAAGAAGAATGTGCTCAAGAGTCAAGACTATCAATTGACATCATTAGGGCGTGCAACGTCTTCAACATTTCAGATCAGGCACAAGATAGTGGAGGACGCCTTCAGCCAATATATGAACAAGAAAAGGACAAGGAGGTGAAGGTCAATTGGATTAATGTAGAGATCACCAATTTGAAAGATTTAATGAAGCTAGTCTTAGCATATACAAAACGATGGGTAGACATTCAAATCTAGAAGTTGAAGAACCAGAATATGACTTTCAAGTTGGTGGGAGAGACAAAATCTTCTGATGAAGATACAAAAAAAGCAAGCGTAAGTGGAAGTGTTGCCTAGTCAACTCAATCCAGAGGATCAAAGAGAAAAGAAAGTCACAAGGAAGAGCCTTCAAATAAGAAGCATAAATCAAGTTCAGGCCGCCCTTCTACTAGTAATTCTTTCATACACGAAGTAGAGATGAATCAGGCAGCTATTTAAGAGAGTCAACCACCTAGAGTGAGCATAGATCATGGAATAAATGAGTTTATAGAGTCCATCGTCCAGACTAGTAGATGTGAAAGAGTAGATAAAGGTAAACAACCACAAAACCAAAAGAACTCAGTTCCACAAGAGCAGGTTAATAACAAAGAAGGTAAAGATGTGTATGTGGATATTGAAAATGAAGATCAAGAAGTAACCTCTCCACCCCGAGAAGACCAATAGCCCAATGAGGTACAAGTAGGAGAAGAGAAATTTTCTACCACAACATGGCTCAAGGAGTGACTGGCAAAGGAAGTCATCGTGATAGTAGAAGAACCTTTAGATGACCTGGACAACTTCTTGAATAGAACTCATGAGACTATTGAAAAGAAGAAAGCAACTAAGATGACAAAGATGAAAAGAGATAGTACACGATCTCGAGTGTTACAAATTGCCAGCCCAAGGGTAGACAAGTCGGAAGGCGAGATCACAATAGAGGAGTATGATTTGGAGACCATTGATTTAGGTCCTCCCACTACTGAGAAGACATTGGAAGACATGAATGATACAATGAAGATTGTCCATGACATGTTGAAGTTGGAAGTAGAGAAGAACAAGAAATTGGAAAGAGAAGTGAGTGCATTGAGAAGTTACTTCCAATAATTCAAGCAACCGCTAAGGCAACATGATCCTTCAACCACGCTGCCACTGTTGCTTCCTCCAGACTCAGTTGACAATTTGGAGAAGATGAGAACTTTAGCACACTTGATGGAGACTTCAAAACTTCTTCATCTGTCTCATCTCCCCATTCTGTCTTAACCTTCCCCTTCTCCTTTTTAACATCTCTAGTTCCTTTACTTCCTTCCCGATCCTTGAATCCTTCTAGAACCTCTGTCACCATCTACCGGATGGCTTCTGGAGTCATTGCCTTTGGAGGCATTGAGCTTGTTGTTGATTCCTCACAATCTGACATACACCAATGTTTCAAAGGGTGGCTCTGATACCACTTTGATGCAGAGAGTCTTGGAGCTAATCCGATTCACCTTCTTGTCTTTCTTGTCTTACTCAACCCTCTAACTCCTCAAGCCCAACCAATGGTACTTGGTAGGGGTTTTTCTATCTAGACCTCCAAGGTCTAATCCAATTTGGCTTGCCTCCAAGGTATAGCCACTGACCTTTAACAACCAACTTTTCCTATTGAGGATTCTACCTCAATCTCTAACACACTCCCAAGGCTCCTACCACCTCTGCAAAGGATCACAATACACCAATTTGTTTTATGTGTTCAAAATGCATTTACCTAGTGTCTTTGATGTTTTTTAGGGGTTTGAGCACCTTCAATCCCATCGCCAAGGTTTCCCAACCTCTCTTTGTCTCTACCGGCTCCAAATAGGCCTAATATAATTAGCCCTCCAATGGCAGTTTTCAGGGCTTAGTTGCAAATCTTCCCACACAAGGCCACAAATAAATTACAGATTTGAGTACCCTTTTATGAGTTACAAACAATAGTAAAGAATTGGATATGGGTTCTTCATACACATGGGGTAACCAAAACTGTCCTATTTTCAAGGGTTTAGGCCTACCTGGGTGACATACAAATTTGGTCTTAAAACCCTTCACTAGTCAAATCATCTGAACAAATCAATCAAGGATTCTTTAAGGGCATTCAAAGGGAATTCCAACCATGCATCAGTTTCCCCTCTACCAATCCATATGTGCTCTTAAATCGTACATCTTTTGCTGTCCTAACTCACCAACTCCTAGTTGTGAGCCTAGGGCATCATTGCTCAATCATCACAAAGGCCTGCAAAACCAAGACACCTACTCTAAACATATGTACAGACCCTAACCTAGCATTCCACATGATAACAACTGGTGCCATCAATGGATGCTTAGGTTAGAGACATTTTCCTCTTAAACCCTACTTTGCAAGGGTTTTACACCTAGTCACAAAGAATGGACTAGATCTCGGCAACCAGACACAATCAAATTTGCAAATCTACCTTATTGGAAAGTAGACTCAACAATCTTTCATCCTCTGCAAGTAAAGTCCTCTGACAAGGCCGTACTGGGCCGTAGAATAGGGCAAAAACAAAGAGAAACAGTCCAAATGGTGGCAACACAAGATTTTCCTTATAACTCAAAACTTGCCTTTGCATTCTAGAACTTCTAACCCGTACAATGATGATGTCTTGGGCTTTAAATTACCTGGTTCAGTTGGTTGAACCAACTTCTTCACCGCCAACATCCAAAAATGCAACTTTTGCAAAATGTTGCTTAACAACTTTTACATTTTTGTCACTTAGGATGCAACTTTGCATTCAAGTATATTACAAGGCTCCCAAAGGCCCTCTAATCATCCTAGAAGACCTAAAAACAATACATTAAACCCCTATTACATGATGACTCTGTTTTAGAGTCCTACACCTATGATCAACATCAGCATTACAACTTCCTAGGCTAATAGCATCCTGAACACAACAAAAGTTTGCGCAACTCAACCATGGCTCTATTGAGTCCCAAAATGGTTGGCCCAATTATTACAACATTTAAGACACATAAAAGACTTAAGAACAAAACAAAATTTGCCTGGAGTGATAGGTGCCCTGCACTAGCTAAATAATGAACAGTCGCCCGATTTCCAACAGTGGTGTAACTTCTTGTTAAATTATAGTCTCGGTCGTAACACTCAGAAAACTAAATCTGTTTCTCTAATTGTATCAGCGCACAGAATACTAATTCTGTTATTTACGATTTAATTAAGATTGGAATTTAGTTAGTGTTAACTAGCAAATTAGTTTTACAAACATTAAGTTTGGTTAAAGTAATGAACGCCGGTGTAGAGAATCGTGGCTCCACACAAGGGTCACGACCCTATGTGGAACCACGTGGTTCCACATAGGATCGCGACCCCCTATGGGAGCACAATTCCATGAAGACAATCGCATATATACGCCATCCTCCCTATTGAACTTGGTGTTCGAATTGAATAACAAAAACAGACAGAGATCGGTGACCTATATATGCATTTGCCTTCGTACCTACAGAGGCAAATCGATAAGAGACATAATCGATTTTCATTTCTTTGATCTGACTCTAACATACCAGATTTTGAAGCTACAGCAAATCTGATTGCACAGAAACAATAACAGTCTATTTTACATTTACATGGTATCAGAGCCTAACTATTTAAAGATCCGAATAGACTAAAAGCGAAGTTTACAAATTAAAATCGAAGATTTCTAAAATGGCGAACACAATCAGATTCGAGGACAGACTCGAAGGAGCAGCAAATTTTGTGGCTTGGAAAGTCAGAATTATGATAGTATTAAAAGAGAACAAAGTAATCAAATTCATAAAAGAAGACAAGCCCGAACCTGAAGACCAACATGAGAAAACTGTATGGAATGAAGGAAATGATAAAGCTGTAAAAATCATGATAGATGCAGTATGGGATCACATAATACCACTTATATTAAAATATGACAACACATATGAAATGTACAAACCCTCGAAAGGACGTATGAGATAAACAATCCGAGCAAAACCCTATCTCTAAAAAGACTGTTGAACCACATAAGTATAAATAAAGGTGAATCAATAAACTCATACTTCATGAGGATAGGTTCACTCAGAGATCAACTGCAAAAACTTGATTATCATGTCGAGAAGCAAGAACTATCAATGATTACCCTAGATGGATTACCTAAATCCTGGGAATCATTCAAACAAGGCATAAATGCAAGGGATAAATTCACAGAATTTGATCGACTAAGGGATGACTGTCTCCTTGAAGAATCAAGGCAAATGAAAGAGGGAAATCACAAAACGAAAGATGAGGACCTCCACATTCAGAATACTGACTCCCGTAAGAAAGGCAAGAAGAGAAACTTCAAGAAAAGAAAATCCCACCATGGGAAAAGCTTTCATAAGAAAGACATGTCAAAAATCCAATGTCACAGATGTGATCAGTACAGACATATGTCATTTAATTGTCCTGACAAATTAAAACAGCAGGCATCATTCGCCAACGTAGAGAGGAACACAGAACTTGAATCTGAGAAGTTTGTATTATATTCAGCACTATCAAATCAAGCTTCAAACAAGTCTAACACTTGGGTGATAGACAGTGGATCCTCAAGACATGTCACCGGATTCAGAGAATTATTAGACTCAATGGAAGAGGGATCAAATGAAGAGGTAACAATAGGGGATGACTCTGCACATCCAGTAAAAGGTGTCGGGACATGTACAATCAGACTAAAGTCAGGAATCTCAATTCAACACACCGGAGTACTATTTGAACCAGGTATCAAAAGGAACCTAGTCTCTATCTCTGCACTTGAGGATGATGGATACAAAGTCTCATTCATAGACGGAAAAGTAATGGCATGGCCAAAAACATCCACCTTCAAAAGAGCACAAGTGTTTGGTTACAGACAAGGACACCTATATTAATTGTGTAATGAGCCAAATCAAACCTTACTTCATGAAGTCACAGATCAAACAGAAATTTGGCATAGAAGACTAGGGCACTTACACTTTCGTGCTCTACCCTCTATGGAGAAATTAGTCACAGGACTACCTAAACTAAAGCCAATTCATTCAGATGTTTGTGAAGGATGTGCACTAGGGAAAAACACTAAAAGCTCTTTTCCCTGCAGCTCTAGAAAAACTAAAGGAGTACTAGAACTAGTTCACTCTGACTTATGTGGGCCTATGTCTGAACTATCACTAGGAAACGCTTTATACTATGTAATCTTTGTAGACGATTTCTCTAGGAAAACTTGGATTTATTTTCTTAAAAGTAAGGAATTTGAAGATATTCTTAGGAAATTTAAAGAGTTCAAATCTATTACAGAAAATCATTCTGGTAGGAAAATCAAAACTCTAAGGACTGACAATGGTAGGGAATACACATTAGATGTATTTAAAGAGTTTTGTAAAGATGCTGAGATTAAGAGGGAGTTCACTGTACCCTACAATCCTCAACAAAACGGGGTTGCTGAAAGAAAGAATAGAACAATAGTAGAAGAGGCAAGGGCTATGTTGTTGGATCAAAACCTAGAAACTGCACTTTGGGGAGAAGCCACTAATACCTTTGTATACATTCAAAATAGATGTCCCCACTCTCATATTGGTGAAAAAACTCTTGAAGAAGTCTTTACTGGAATTAAACCTGATATTAGCCATCTCAAAATATTTGGATGTCCTGTTTATATTCATGTACCTAAGGAGAAAAGTACTAAACTAGAACCTATTGGGCAGAAAGGGATTTTTGTAGGATATAGTGAAACATCTAAAGCCTACCGAATATTCATCCCTAGACAAAGACAAATAGAATTAAGCAGAGATGTCATATTTGAAGAAGATGTATTCATTAACAAAACAAGGAGTTCCATCACACCTGACATCCCAACTAATTCCATGAATTTGGAAGAAGATTCTCTTTCTGAAACTCAAAGGGAGCATCCTGAGGAAAACACCTTGGAACATGAGAACACTACAACAGAGAATCCTAGGAAAAGACCACTATAGGCCACCAAAATAGTACAGGAAGTAGAATCCTATGCAGCACCTAGAGGAACATTTAGAGAAAGCAAAAGACCTTCAAAATTTTCTAGCTATGTTACTCTAATGACAGATCTCATAAATGTTGAACCCTCAAGTGCCGGAGAGGCTCTTAAATAGCAAGTATGGAAGGATGCCATGATAGAGGAATATCAATCTATCTTAAAGAATGATGTATGGAAAATTGTGCCTAGACCTAAAGGAAAATCAGTTGTATCTTCTAAATGGCTCTTTAAAATCAAGCATGCTGCTAATGGCAGTATAGAAAAACATAAAGCAAGATTTGTTGCTCGAGGCTTCTCACAGAAGGAAGGAATCGACTATGAAGAAACATTTGCACCTATTGCACGATACACTTCTGTCAGAACAATCCTGGCTATAGCAGCATCTAAAGGATGGAAAGTTCATCAAATGGACGTAAAAACTGCATTTTTGAATGGAACAATTGAAGAAGTATATCTAGAGCAACCTGAGGGATTTGAGGTAAATAATGCAAAAACACATGTATGCAAGTTAGAGAAAGCACTATATGGGTTAAAACAGGCTCTCAGAGCATGGTATGAAAGAATTGACAGTTACTTATTAGGGATAGGTTTCACTAAGAACATTGCTGATCCAAATCTGTATTTCAAAACAATCAAAGGTGAAATGTTGATACTGATATTATATGTAGATGACTTATTAATTACAGGCGAAGATCATCTCATTGCAAAATGTAAACAGGAACTAGCTTCAGAGTTTGAGAAGGATTTAGGTCTACTCCATTATTTCCTTGGATTAGAAGTATGGCAAAGCTCGGATGGTATTTATCTAAATCAAGGTAAATACACCTGTAGACACTTAAAAATAATTATTTTAATTATTTTTAATGCCTCACATAATTAATTAATTAATTATGTTAATTCAAATTCTCCTCAATATTAATTAAATATAATTAATATTGTCACTATAGCATGTGATTGATTTATTTAATAAATCAATCCCTTTCTTTATTCTTCTAAAAAATCAAATCCTCACAAATCTTCCTCTTAGCTAATTAATTTCAATTAATTAGTTAACCTACATGATTCCTACAAATCATCTTCTTAATTCATCATTAACCTAATAAATTCTTCTAAAAACTCCCTAAACTCACTTAACATTATTCTTCTAATTTTTTATTCCCTCCACTCATTCTCTCTCCTAGTCTAATCCTAGTCCCACCTAACATTTCCTCCAATCCCCCTCCTAATGAATCGTTAATGGCTAATCGTCATGATTAGCCACAAAGTCAACTCCTTGCTTTTAAATAATCTTTTCCTAGATGAATGTAAGATTTTCGAAATCTCACATTCCTCCAGGTATCCCCTCTCTCAAGGAATTTTTAATTCTTTTTTTATTCCTCCAATCCCCATAATATCCTTTTTGGGAGAATTTTTTAATTCCTCCAATGCACCTTGTGGAGTGTGGAGATACGAAATGCCTTTAAGGCATATTTCTTGGTCTCCACACCCTCTCTTGGAGCTTGTGTGAGCTCACAAGTAAATCTTAGCCCTTCATCTCGAATCCATCCTAGCCATCCATTTTTCTCTCCTCTTCCTATAAATAAAAGGGCTCCATCCCTTCATTTGAACATCTTGAAATCTAGTAAGCTTATGCTGCCCTTTTGAGCCCAGGAAATCATCTTGGTAGCTTCATCATTTTCATCCTTATCATCCTCCTGAAATCCATTTCATGTTGTGCACATCATTGGAGAGCCATCCACATCCAGCAATCAAAGGAGCACATCAAGTGGAGCATTATCAAGGGGCACCTTCACTTCATCAAGCTCAATCTGAAGGAAAAGGTAAAATAGCAAGGTAAAATGGTCTTTCATGCTATTTTAGCATTTTGCAGGTTTATTTTGTTATGTTTTGATCATTTAACCTTCTAATCTGTTTTCCCCTCTTCAACACCATTGACATTCTGAAGAGATTTGGAATGATGAATTGCAAGCCAATGTCATCTCCTATGGAAACAAACCTTCATAAACTAAAAGAAGCTATAGCAGATTCCAAATTTGCAGATCCAACATTATACAGACAGATTATTGGATCACTAATGTACCTAGTCAATACCAGACCTGATATATATTATGCAGTAAATGCACTCGGTCAACACATGGTTGAACCCAAAGAAATACATTTGGTTGCAGTAAAGCATATATTGAGATATCTACAAGGTACCTTGGACTATGGACTTCATTATGAACACACTGCATTGAACTTACATGGATACTCTGATTCAGACTGGATTGGAAGCGTGATAGACAGGAAGAGCACTTCAGGATGCTGTTTCAGCTTAGGATCAGCTATGGTATCTTGGATCAGCACAAAACAATCATACGTAGCTCAGAGCTCCACAAAAGCTGAATATATAGCTGCATCCATGGTAGCTAAGGAAGCCGTATGGTTGAGGACATTGATAGTAGGACTGTTTGGTGAAAGTTTGAAGCCTACAATCATTCATTGTGACAATCAGAGCTGCATTAAACTTTCAGTGAATCCAGTTTTCCATGATAGATCCAAGCACATTGAGATCCCATATCACTATGTGAGAGACATGATAGAGAGAAAGGTAATAAGATTGGAATATGTCAATACAGGAGATCAGATAGCTGACATTCTCACCAAACCCCTAGCAAGAGTGAAAATTGATCACTTCAGGAGGTATCTTGGTATGGTTAAAATGTAATTGATACATATAAAGATGTTTAAAATTATGTAAACTTCTTGGTCATATAATTAAGTATATGAAGTATGTAACCTTTCCCTATGTACATTTCTAAAGGATGACGATTCTTTAGTTAATGAACACTTGTATTTAAACATTGTAAGGTGACGATCTTATCAATGTTTGGAAGATCATATAAACTGAAAATCAGACAATTTGAATATCAGTAATATGATAAGTTATAGTAGACATTATGTAAGCCGATTAATGTCAGTGCACATACTATAACAGGGATATCAAAGTGAGTATATTCTTAGTATCATAGGCTGATACTTAAATAGGGATATCAAAGTGAGTATATCCTTAGTATCACACATTGATACTTCACACCTAGGTGATGTGATTCTCATGAGATTAGTGATGAGCTCAATTAAAGTTTTAGGCCTATACTCCTAAGACTAAGAGGGAGTGTTAAATTATAGTCTCAGTCGTAACACTCAAAAAACTAAATCTGTTTCTCTAATTGTATCAGTGCACAGAATACTAATTTTGTTATTTATGATTTAATTAAGATAGGAATTTAGTTAGTGTTAACTAACAAATTAGTTTTGCAAACATTTAGTTTGGTTAAAGTAATGAACGCCGGTGTAGAGGATCGTGGCTCCACACAGGGGTCACGACCCTATGTGGAACCACGTGTTTCCACATAGGATCGCGACCCCCTATGGGGGCACGATTCCATGAAGACAATCGCATATATACGCCATCCTCCCTATTGAACTTGGTGTTCGAATTGAATAACAAAAACAGACAGAGATCGGTAACCTATATATACATTTGCCTTCATACCTACAGAGGCAAATGGATAAGAGACATAATCGATTTTCATTTCTTCGATTTGACTCTAACATACCAGATTTTGAAGCTACAGCAAATCTGATTGCACAGAATCAATAACAATCTATTTTACATTTACACTTGTTGCACATGAGGAAAGTCATTTTTGAAGATAGCAGCAATGGATGCACCCAAGTCAATGAGACAATAAATTTGATACATGACAAGATTGTAGAAGTAGATGAGATCATACTTGAGAAGGAGATGTATGAAGGAATCCACATAGATGCCAATCAACTAGCTGAAAGAGTGAAGATCATATTCTTTGGAACAGACAAGTCACCTTTAGAGAAATAGCTGGATGACATAAACACATTCATGGTACTTGCTAACAAGACTAAAGATTATCCACCAGGATGGGAGAAAACTTTTGCCTCTGCCTTAGACGAAATCAACTTCATGGAAGAACAGTTGAAGAACTTACCTGCCGCTCTAGTGACTGAGATTGAATTCATGACGTCCAAATTCATTGAATTTGCAATAAAAGAAAAGGATAAGGAAAATAAGCTTCTAGAAGATAGTTTGTTATGATCCCATGTAGCATCATTTTTCTTATTGGAGGGGTTTTCCTCATGTTTGTTCCAAATGGATGTCACATTAACATTAGTTGATAATTGATAATTTGCAATAAGATTAGGTTTTGATGTAACAAACCCTAATTAGGGTTTAGGTGGCATAATCTTGGCCCTTGGTTCTGATTTAATCTTGGCCATTCATTGTATTTGGGGGCATTATATAAGCCCTGCTCATTTCATTTGTAAAGGATCGATTAGAAGAGTATTGAAGAATTGTTGCTCGATGTTGCAGAATTAATAAAATCATTAAAGTGTTGGTGACTTACTATGTTTTAGAGCATTTTCTTGTTTCTTCATCCTTATATGAGAGAACTTAATATTTGAAAAAAAATAAAAATTAGAATAGAATTATATTTAAGTATTTTGGATGAATGAAAGATGCATGTGCATGATTGATAGTGAAGCTCTCATTGTTCATACTACTAGTACTCTATCGATGGTGAAGTATCTTGCATGGTCGACTGAACTCAATTTTAGCTAAAGCTTAACTTCAATTACTATTTCATCATTGATATGAATCATCTTGAAGGTATCTATTCTTGTGGTAGTGATTTGGAAATCATCAAGCTACCCTTAGAAGATTCTACTCGCATTGTAGAGATGTTCATAGCATGTCAAAGCAAAGCTTAGTCAAGCTCACTTGAAGTTGTCCATTGTCTCACATTCTTAGCATTAGCTTAGCATTCCCAAACCTTACTCCTTTTTCACTTTTTTTTTATCAAAGACCATTAGTAGTAGGAAAGAGCGGCATTGCAACGTCATTCGAAGAGTAGCATTCATTGAATGCTTGAATTGATTAAAAACAGTTGCGTAAGTCCCCCTTGAAGGTACAACCAACATGTCAAGACCTGACATTGTAAACCTTGGAGTCCTCTCAAGTAATCCTTTTCCATTTTTAGCATTTCAGAAGTCTTTGTTCAAGAGAGGATAGAGTATTCAATACTTTATTTTGTGTTTGATCGTGCATAAAAACACAATCAACACTACCTCCTAATAAAGGATTTCAAACATGTAATAGAGTTGAAACCGAGTTCCAAGCCTATTATGACTACACCCCACTGTCATCGAAGGAGGTACAAAGAAGAGATTGAAAAGGCCATAAACGATTTTGATTATACCTAGTTTGTGAAAAATTTGTGCTCAACACAGATCATAATAGCTTGAAATTCTTCCTAAGCCAACTAGACTTGAATAATAGGTAGCAAAAGTGGGTAAAAAAATTCCAAACCTATGATAGAGTACATGAAAGGGAAAAATTATGTAGTGGCTGATGCACTTTCCAAGAAGCCTACTTTGTATTCTACTTCTATTATTTCTACTAATTGGAAGGTTGCCACTATGGCAGAATATGCTAAAAGTATTTCTGCTACTAATCTCATTGATGGGGAAGTGAAGGATGACAAGTCTATAGCAACAATGTTCTAATTCTCTCCGTAAGAACAAAATTTTCCTGATTTTCTTGGAAGGGACTTAACGAAGATGTCTTCAAGCATATTAGAGAATGCATTGTATGTCAATAAAACAAAGTGGCATGCACTTTTCTTATAAGAAAAAGTGGGAAAGTATATCTATGGTCTTTATTACAGACCTACCTAGGGCACAAGGGAAAGATTGCATCTATGTTGTAGATAGGTTAACAAAATATGTGCATTTCTTTGCTATCTCGTTAGAATTCAAGCCCCCTCAAGTGGCCAATTTATTTTTCAAGAAAGTATTTAGGCTACATGCATTGTCCAAAAACATTGTGAGTGATAGAGACAACAGATTCTTCAATGCTTTTTGGAAAGAGTTGTTTCATTTGATAGGTACATAACTCACTCCAAGAACCAACTATGATCCTCAAACTAATGGTCAAACAGAAATACTACATAAGTGGGTTGAGAAGAATTTGAGGATATATGCTTCAACAGCAATCAGCCTTCGTAAAATGGTTGTATTTGGGATAATATTGTTATAATGCTTATTATCATAGATGAAAAAATCTGCAAAAAAAATCTTTCAACTCCCGATTTTTTGCGAGTCATTTATGGCAACGATTTAATCTCCAAAACAATCGGGCGATTTTTTTGAAAAAATACAGGCGATTTATTGAAAAAAATTGCAAAAAATCAGGCGAAAAACTCAAATAAATCTGCAGTAATGATTTGTTGGGTATTCTTTTACTGATTACTATAATGCAATTGATTGCATAACTTTGCACCTCGCCATTTGTGAATCAATTGGTGTAACTGTGTACCTATCCACAACAAGTTAAAAATAGGTACCTTCAAGGGATGTGGCATCTCCGAGGGAAGAATGTGAATCCTTTGGGTGTATGTGTGAGGAAAAATTCAATATGGTGTTTTTGCATGATATGGTAGTTTATGTGGAAGTCTCGTGCTTCTTGAACCATGTCCTTGACGCCGAAGGTATGTTGTGAAGGCTGACAATGTTCATGAATGTGTATGAGATGAGCTGAAAATGTGAAAGGCTTTGTGTGCACATGCCAATACCAGCTATTGACCAAAGTATTTATTTTATGGAAGATGAGAAGTAGAGGAGTTTTAATTCTACAGAAAGGAGATTAAAGGAATGCGAATCCTCTATAATATGTATTGAACTCAATTTCATTTAAAGGTTGCACTTATTTTTTGGTATATGATACGTATTTAACTCAAACTTTGATTTATATATGATAGAAAACAGTAAAATGTTCTACAAATTAAGTGTATGTGTGATTTTCAAGAATATTTTAAGAATTATATATTTTCAAAAGTTCGATAAACTTGCCGAGTTTTTGCCAATTTTTTCCCGATTTTTTGCCGAGTCTCGAGTTTGAAAAATTTTTGGGCCAAAAGAGTTATTACCGAGTAAGAGTTTTTCATCTTTGCTTATTATCATGTCTATTGGTATGTTTCCATCCATGGCACTATATTGTTATAATTCTATTACCATTTTTGACTTAATGTTCATTGATAGTCAAGTGCCAACAAAAAGTAATTTGGTCAAACATAGGCAAGATGTGTTGAGAGCACTCAAAGATCACCTCCAACAAGCTCAACATTAATAGAAATTCTATGCATATCAAAATTGTCCAAAGAGGACATTTGAAATTAAAGACTTTATTTTTCTAAGTTTGCGACAAGAAAAATGGATTTGAGAACTAAAACTCAAGTTTTATGAAACCTATAGGATCTTGAGGAGAATTGGAGAAGTCTATGAACTTGAGTTGTCAAAAAATAGCAAGAGCTGCAATGTGTTTCATGTTTTACGCCTCAAAAGGTCACTTGGACAACACATCACCTTCAACAAAGTTGCCTCCCTTGGATAATGAGGGAAAGTTGGCATTGGTTCTAGAAGTTGTCATTGAATGCAAAGAAAAGAAGTTGAGGAACAAGACCATAATGGATTACCTAGTGCGCTAGAAAAATCTCCCAATTGAAAATGCTACATGGGAGGGTGCAAAGATACTTGAGCATCTGAATTTGCAACTGCTTTAAGGGCAAGCAATTTTGAGAAAGGCATACTATCATGTCCCCGTTTAGAATTAAATTTTCTAGGAGATCCATACCCTATTTCATTTCTGATAGGGTAACAAAGTTAGAGAAACAATTTAATTATAATATTTTAAGTTGTCCCTTTAATTTGTTTTATAACATTGTAAAAGAGGACAATTGATGTATTATTATTATTTTATTTGAGTGGGCCAAGTAAAATATTTTATTCAAGTGTTTTTTAACAGCTTTGGAGGAAATATTCGGCAAAAAATGAGAAAACCAGAATAAAAAAGGTGAATATAAAAGGAAGAGTTTAGCACAAAAAAGGGCATCCAATGTTATTGTTATCAAACCTCGTTTCAAAGCTTGAGCATTTTGTTCATCTCCATTGCTAAAGATGAAAAATTCTTTGGTGTAGAAATTTGGATGACATAAACCCTTTCAATTTTTAGTTGAGGTGATTCCATTTAGGAATTGCATTTATGCTGAAGCTTTAGTGCTGAAAATTGCAGTTATTTCGGTTTCAATTTGGCTACAAAGATTTCCAGTTTGCTGAAGTTTTTATATTCCGTTCCAATTTTGTGGTGGCTTTCTAGAGTAATATATTTTATTTGATTTTAAATAGCAAATCTTGTTATTTTTACTAGTCATACCTTAGCTAGGTTGCACCAATTTATTTTGCCAGTTGAACCACCATTGCTAGTAGTTGTACTAATTGTTGTTTATATTGTTAAAAAAAAAAATTCCATATAATTAGGAAGATACAGTTTGATAAGTTTTGGGTTTTGTATTAAGTCAGGGGAGGCAGACTTAAGGAGAAATATTTATTATTGGCTGCCATACCATATAAGAAAGGATTTGGAACATTTTAGGATGATAAGAGTTGATTTATGAATGCTATCATAATCTCTTCCAGCAGCCGTTGCACCAAATGTTATAAAAGCATTAATCTTTGATCTTGTAAGTGTACCTAAACACATTTATAATTTGTTGTCACTTATTAAGGGGGTTTCTACAGTATCCATTATGTTACCAAGATAGTATTTGGTATCAGCATTTTGTGAGTTTTTAGTTCAATGCAATAAAGCTTTCAGTTAGGTCTCGAAGAGTTTATGATATCAATATTGTATGTTGTTATTTATATTTTTATGCATAATTCCAATTTTGTGAAAAAACACAAAAAATAGATTTTTGTGAGTCGATTCATGACAACCATGAGGAAATTTTACCCAGCATACTTGGGCAATCCAGTAATGAAATCCATGAAAACCTCCCCTCACCATCGACTAGGAATCGATAAAGAGTGCAAAAGACCCAAGGTCTTAATTGTCTCACCCCTGATTTGGTGGCACACCATGAGTTCTGCCACAATTTCTTTTACATCCCCTTTGAGCCCTCCCCACAAAAAAATCTTTTTGATTCAATAATATGTCTTCAAGAAGCCCTAATGCCCACCTACTAGTGAAGAATGGAATTTGCAAGAAGCTTATGCTTGAGGGTCGAGTTCTTGCAAATGTAAAATTGATCCTTATACCCTAGTGAGCCCCCTTCTCATAAGAATTTTCTAATATGCTCAAATCTTATTGGAGCTTTTGAACAAGATCTTATGTATCTATTGCAATTTTCCATGGTGATCATGCCTCATCCAGCAATCTGGCATACAAAATGGACACAGCAAATAATAATGTATTTGTGGATTAATCTCTACTAGATAGCGCATCAACCACAATATTCTCCTTTTCATTCTTCTTGATGACCTTAAAGTCATAGCCCAATATTTTTGTGACCCATATAAGTTGTTCCTTTAATGAAAAAAGTTGGTATAAGAAATATTTTAGATTATCATGGTTTGTTATAGTAAGGCTGGCAAAATTTCATTTTGGTATTTTTTACAATGTTTGACAAAATGTAAGTAAAATAAATGCACAATATAATGCACTGAAGGATACACCATGCATTCTTTCACCATGACAGGTCATTCCGAATGGTCATAATGGAAACAGTATTATTAAATTTAGATTTCAAACATGCACACTGGATACCACTTCTCTAATGAGTATAACAGAACTGGAAATGATTACAAACCTCCAGGTCTGAGAGGAAGATGCAGACTGGAATGAGTCTTAAGCATATAAATTGAACTGACCTTTTGCTAATGTACAACATGCTAGTGTGACATTGGCTTGAAAGCTACAGTTCCAAGATGGTTGACCTATTTTCTTGAAATAGTAGCATCCAAACTTCCAATTTTCTTTATTTGATCATCTATGATTATGTCTTGAGTATAATGCCATCCTACGTTGAGAATCATTTTTTGTATCTCTTACAACCGTTCTCTTTTCTTTAGGTAAGAAAGCTCAAATCATATCTTCTTAAGTGTGAGAACGCAATTGATTAAGAATAAAAATGACATTGCTGAATTTTGAAGGCTGATTGTTTAACAAAATGGCTTTCGAATCCGCAACATCTACCATAGCATTGACTTCTGCTAGCTGTCTAAGGAGAGACATGGTGACTCTGCCAGCCATCTTGAATTTTGAACCTTTAGAAAAAAAATTGCATTGATTGCTTTTGCTACAAACAATTTATTTAGATTACCCCAAATTTCCTTGGATAATTTTACTAGATTTATATGTTGTAACTCGGCATTAGAGAGAGCAAGACCACTAATGGCTTTGGTTCTATCATCCGTACTTCACCAATCTAGTAATTTATTTGAAGCTATAGCTAGCTTCTTATTCCCTATGAATTCTTATTCATCAATTTTTGCATATAAATTTTTACTTTCTAATGTGGAAATTGAGGTTAAGATGTGTTAGTCCCACGCAATTGGTTAAAAATCATTGATGAATGCAACCCTCACAACTAAAATAGATCTTCACAACTCCTACAAAACTCATGATTTTCATGTTGATGCAACTTGCATTTTGATGACTGTGTGATAGGAAAGACTTCATGATTCCTCCACTCATTCAACTAAAACTAGTGTCTTTTATGTCTATTGTGATAAACACATGAAAAAAAATGCAGTTGTATATTCCTAAAATGTTGAAGACTTCAGGCAACTAGTAGAGGTCACGACTAGTGAAAATCGCATACCCTTGGCAAAAATGTGACCTTGTTGCTTTCCCTATTTGTGACACCTGCAAAATTCAACATGTAAAAATGGCCACCACTAGATTATACATGACCTATGATTTTCTTCATGCAATACGCCTAGGATAAAACCCTTTCTTTACCATATTGAGAAAAAGAGCTAATAACACAATATAATATTATTAAATATTGAGTGAATGAGATATTTTGGATTTTGTGCAAGAGGAATGAAGAGATTTTTCAGTCCAAAAGAAGGCCCCTTACTGAGTTCAACAGCAAACTCACCTATTTCACCATTATGTTGCAGGTTTCCTTCTATAGAGATACCTAAGGACAGGTTGATGATCTTGTTGAAGGAGGGCGTCATGTAGGTGTACAAAACAGATATAAAATTGGCTCACTTCTTCCCCCATGGAAAGAATAACTTGAATGAGGAAGAGGTGGCCTTGCTCAACAAGCACCTGGAAGAAAAGCAGATCACCAAGACTGAAATTGAACATAGAAATAAAGAAAGAAAGAGAGGACTCAGGAGGCTAAATGGGATATGGTTGCTGATCCAGATATTGTGCATCTCCTCATTGAATTTTGCAAAAACAATGTGTAATAACAGTGTAATTGGGTCTTGGGATTAAGACGGTGGCATAGATAGATATATTTGATCCAAACTATTCAAACTCATCACATTTTTTAATTTTTTGTACTCTTGGTGATAATTTTTGAGCTTGGTTGGCCAAGAGCTCCTCATAATGTAATCTATTTTGGTACCCTATCATTAATATAAAAAAAATATTGGAGTGAAGATTACAATAGGGTCCATCTGCTTACAAAGCGATTGAGAGATGTAACCAAATTTTTTTTTAAAATGTGACACTTGTCCATGACCCTAAATGCTAACAATAGCAACACAAACCAGTGTTCCACGGGGACGCGTCCCCCCCCTTTTTGGCCACATCTCCCAGGAGGAAACGTCTCTGAGGCGGGGACGCGACATCCCCCACCGTCCCGCCACCGCCACCCAATCGCCGCCGAGATGCCGAGACGTCTCCGCGTCTCCCAAGGAGACGTGGAGACATCTGGGCGTCTCCCCGTCTCTTGAAAGATGTAGAGACGTGCAGACGTCTCTCGAGGGACGGGGAGATGCCCAGACGTCTCCCGTCACCCCACGTCATATGCAATTAAAAAAGGCAATTTTAAATAAAAATGTGACTTTTTTAGGGGTTAAGGAGTAACCCTAATTGAACATGGGCCCCACCCTTTCACCCAAAACAACACAAAACCATGTTTTTTTTAGATTTCACTCTCATTTTGGAAAACTGATTTTTTTTCCAGCAAGCTGAAGAGGAGGAAAAACTTGAAGAAGACTGATTGAAGGGGTGAGAAAAGTGATTGCAAGCGTGATAGGAGGAAGAAGAAGAGGAAGAAGCATTTTGGAGAGATTTTTCAAGCACAAGGTAGGGTTTTTCAACTTTTTCTTGTTATTTTTTTGGTTTTTTTTTTTTGATTTTCATTGTTCTATCATTTTTGGATTTTTTTACCCTATTCATCTCAAAATGAGATTTGATGTTGAATCTTGAGGGCAAAATGATGAATGATTCAGATGAGTCATTCATCATTTTGCCCTCAAGATTCAACATCAAATCTCATTTTGAGATGAATAAGAAAAAAAATATATTGTTTAACTAGGCTGATTTTATTTTTATTTTTATTTTGTGAAATGCAGTGTCAATTTCACAATGAGCTCCCAAGGCATGAGTGAAGATGACATGGAAATCCATTCTCATAGTGAGAATGATTCAAAATATGAACTTGAAAATGAGGGGGGTGACCATGGGGCTGATCCTGGAGCCCAATCTAGTTCTATGGCGAGTGCACCGGCTAGTACAGGTTGCCCTTCAGAATTGTTGGCATCGTATGCTAGGGGTCATTTTGGTCCTAAGTCTCCTCTAAAACAGTTTGCTTCACGAATATCAGTACAAGGCACATCACATTCAAGTGGGGGAACAAGGAAGTGGAAGTGCAACATTTGTGACACTGAATGGTTCGGTAGCATTAGTAGGGTGAATGCACATTTTCTGTTTTGGAGAGGAAAAGGCGTGAAACATTGTAAGTTTTTGGAGGAAGCTGAAAATATTCAGTACAAAATTGAGTTTAATAGGCTTTTGGGGGTTCCAGATGACACAAATATTTCAATGCCTACTACTTTGTCTGCTAGGACGGCACTTCAGGGCAACCAGAATCTGCCACATACTTCTCATGCTTCGCAGACGAGAGGAATGATGTTTGGATCTCCATCCACTTCCACTTCTACTGCCGCCAGGGCTGGGAAACATAGGTTGCAGACACCACAGAGCAACCCCATTGCTGATATGTTTAATGTGCAGCTAAGAGATGAGATAGATGAATCCATTGGCAAGTTCTTCTTTGCCAATGGCATTCCATTTCATGTTACACGGTCTCCTTATTATAGGGAGATGATGGCTATGGTGGCCAAGGGAGGACCATCTTATGTGCCACCAGGGGAGATGAAAATGAGGACCTCAATCTTAGATAAATGCTATTCCAAGATCAATATTTTGATGGAGAAGATGAAGGCATGTTGCGTAGCATCGGGGTGCTGCATAGTTATGGATGGGTGGATGGACATTAGCCATCGTCTACTCATCAACGTCATGGTCACATGTGCAGAGGGCCCATACTTCCTCAAAGCAGTTGATTGTACATGGCATCGTAAAGATGCTGATTTCCAATTTCAGGTCCTCAGGGAGGCTATTGAGGAGGTTGGGCCACAAAATGTGGTCCAAGTAGTGATAGATGCAGTTCATGTGTGTAGAGCAGCAGGGAGACTCATTGAGGCAGCCTATAGGCACATTTGGTGGATCCCATGTTGTGTGCATGCCATGAACAATGCACTCAAGGACATGGGGAAGATTGACTGGATTAGAGGAGTGGTCACCGATGCGAGAGATGTGCAGATGTTTATCTGCAACCACTACACTTCACATGCACTCTTCAGCACCTTCGCGAAGAAGGAGTTCTTGAAACCAGTTGAGACTAGATATGCATCCTATTTCATTCTCTTGGAGAGAATGATTGAGTTGCAAGAGGCATTGCAACTCATGGTTATGACTAATGAGTGGAATAGGTGGGCTGAGGCCAAGACAGAGCAGGGGAGAAGGGTGAAGGAGATAGTGAAGAGTGATGTGTTTTGGACTGATGCGAAATACATTGTCTCCATCATTTCTCCAGCATTCCAGGTGATCAGATATGGGGATGGGGATGCACCTAACCTTGGAGAGGTGTATGAGTGCATCGACTCTATGCTTGACTAGATGAGGGCTGTTGTGCAAGTGAAGGACCCCTCTCTAGCATTCTACAATGAGAAAATCCGGCCTATCATTCAGCGTAGATGGGACAAGTTGAACACTCCTTTGCATATGGCTGCCTTTGCCTTGAATCCTAAGTAGTACAAGGCTAGACCGGGTAGAGTGACACCGATTCAGGATGATGAGGTGAAGGCGGGTTTCTTTAGGTGCATAGAGAAGATGTTTGATTCCAGAGATGTCGGCACAATTCGCACTGAGTGGGGGAGATTTGCCACTCTTAGAGGTTATTCAGGTGTGGCAAAGATGGATATATACACTATGGCACAGGAGGACCCACTTTGGTGGTGGAATTGTCATGGCCCGAAATATTTGACCACCACTCTAGCCATCCGTCTGCTATCCCAGGTTTCCAGTTCTTCAGCTGTTGAGAGGAACTGGTCTACATATAGCTTCATCCACTCTCTTAAGAGGAACATATTTACCTCTAAGAGAGCAGAGAAGCTTGTGGTTGTACACAGTGCATTGCGTCTCATGGACCACAAGACACTTGTGTACAAGGAGAGTCCAGTGGCACGATGGGATGTAGAGCCAGAGAAGCCTTCACAGATTGATGAGGATGATCCTACCACTTTAGATGCAGGGCTAGTTGGTGTGAGTTTGAGGGACCTTGATCTTCAGGAGTCCATCAGTTCCAACGAGGAGGAATTCGCAGATGATTAGAGGCCTCCATTAGCTACATTTTGAGTTTTGTCATTTTGTCTTTGACTCTAGTCTCTTTTGTAATGCTATTGCTACACGTATTTGTATTTGGCTACTCATTGTAATGATGAATCATGTAATCAGCTTTATTATTATAGACTTTGCAATGGCATCAGATATTCATATTTTCGTTTTCCTTTTTCGATATAATAGAAATCTCCAATTCGACAATTTCATTTGTCAAATTTTATTTAGCATTTAGCAATTACTAATCTTGGTATTTCCTATAGTTTCATTTGAAATCTAATTCTTATACTGTTATACTGTCATACATCTTTTCAAAACTAGTTTTTCAAGTACTATATGTATATGTATAACCATATGAGCACCACCACCCCGCAACCCCCCCGCCGCCATCCCCGCTGTCCCCAAACTTAGGCCCTAGGTCCCCCCGTCCCGGAAACGCATCCCCGCATCCCCAATGCTCGTGGAACACTGACACAAACACAACACTAAGTCACTATAGTGACTTTATTACAAAGGCAAGCCGCCTTATATTCTAAAATCAAGGGCTCTTCATAAGGCACATTATGGGCTTTCCACATATATATCAACAGCTCTTTTAAAAGTACGATATAGGATTTCCCTAGACTAGGAAGAATATATATAGCATGATCTTCCATGGTGTGATAGCACCCAATTCCTAGAAATTCACTCTATGCACTAGCAAAGAAGAATTTGGTTGGCACAAAAACTGAACCAAAAAAAAAAAATTATACACACCTTAAACATTGAGGTGGAAATGTGATATCTTATGAACATTTGTCTAGAGTCAAAGCAAATGCTATGGTACACATTGGTTGTAGGCTTTAGCTATAAATCAAAAAGAAATTTGAAATGGCTGCCACCAGTTGTTTAGTTTATAGTAGCCCTAGAATCTAAGGATAATGAAGTTGAATTGAGCGCCACTTGAGAAGTCCATGCAAAGCCTTGTAGGATACAACTCCTCAAGAGTCTTGGACTAGGTTGAAACTGATGGAGATGGCCCAATGCATGATGCACAACAAAGGTGTGTCATAAAAATGCCAGGGTAAATCAATGAAATTGTGGTGTATCTCTTGAATAGTACATGCAAAGCTTTGTAGGATATGAATCGTAAAAATCATGGTTCATGCTTAAAAGTTAAATCTAAGGTAACCCATAGACTCATTGCTATTTCCACTAACAAAGTCATCATTAGTTTAGATGTATAGCTAATATTCACTAGATGGGAGTATTAACCAAATAAGCACCATTCTGGGCAGATCTTCTATGAAGTTGAAATTTACAGCCCAATTTTCACGAGTTGGTCTCATTTTTTGAGAAACCAACCCTTTTGAAGGAAAGATCTCTAAGAAGTAATCTTGAAGTATCAAGTTATTAACTATCAAGAGAAGGTTGACCAAGCCATTGTTTCTACTTCCCTTGAGCTTAGAGCTTCAAAATCTTTGGCCTAGGCAAGGCTCTTATAGATCTGCAGATCAAGGCTCTTTCCTGGATCATCCAAATTCATTGTTCCATTTCCTCCATCAATACTGAATTCTTGTGCGGTGTCTCCTTTTTGAGGTGGCAGCCATTTGTTTTTGGAAACAATAAACTGGGATTTCATATTGAGCAAGTAGCATTCTAAGAAATTCAGAATTTGAGATCTTCATTTACAGACGATCCATTGTAAATAAAGAAATGCTTGCTAAATTTTTCAAGGAATCTTGAGCATGGGTATTGCAGCAGCACCCTTGTTGGCTTACATATGCAATCCTGACAGAATTTCTTAGATACAAATACCAGGAGGCATGAACATATATTCTATGCCATACAAATCAGCAAATAATTGTGGAAAACTAGCTATCTGAAAACATACCATAGGTAATAGTCAATTAAGTGAGAACAAACAACACAAATCAGAACCTAAACAACACATTAAAGCCACCAAGACTATCAAAAAAGATTAACTTTTAAATATCAATGGAATGGACAAAAGTACTTACATGCCAACACAAGACTAAATGACTACACACAAATGCTGACAATGCACCTCACCAACTCATTTTATTATTATAGCTGAAATTGAAATAAGTTGAATGTGGTCATCACATTTGTATGTCATTGAGTTAATAGGATTGAAGAGGAGACTTGATACCATAGAGGTTAAGAGTGGATGAAGGATAACAAGATGCAAGAGATCACTGACGCCAACTTGAAGCTAACCCATGAATATAAGTTACTTAAGGATCAAATAAACATATTACATAACACTATCAAAACAGGTCAAAAAGAGCTTTTGACCATAACACATGAATTAAACCATGCTGAAAGCATAAATATGTCAAAAGCAACCGAGGAAAGAAACATTCCACATCAAAAAGATCCAATCAGCAATAACAAGTATGGAGGTCAAAGAAGCTAAGCTAATGAAACGATTTGAAGAGACCAAGTCATGGGTACAAGTGGTTAAAAGGGCCAACAAAAAACGCAGAGAACTCGTAGAGAAGCAAGTCAAATTTAAAATGTGGGAAAAAGAGACCAACATGATTAAGCTGCATATTTCATAATCAAAACACTAAAAGAAAATGGGAAAAACAAGAATGTGAACAAGGGAATAAAAGACTTTCTAGTAGACAAATTTCAATGGGTAGGGCATATCCACCAAGCAAGTAGAATTGGAAGAATGGTACAAGGAGGAAGAAATAGGATGAATAGTCCAATCAAAATTAACTATTAAGAATCAAAACGTTTCTCAAAGGGACACAATTTTACAAAGCTGAATGTTTAATTCCAGCACAGCTAGAAGGAAGGAGGGAAGAATGGAAGAAGTTTGTAAAAGCAAGAAATACGAGAAACAAAGCATGTTTATGTAAGGGGAGAACCTAGTACAGTGACAAAATCACACAAAATAAATAGGAAGGTGGGGCCCCTCAGGAGCACCTTATAATGATAAGCTACCCTTGGAGTAGGGATCATGGTTGAGGGCCCATAGTGAAGGGAAAGTGCATCATTGTCCTTGTCAAAATGTATGAACATGAGAGCTACATAGTTTCAGAATTTGAAGGTTATAAGAAGGTTTTGGTTTGAGATGAGTGAACAAAAAGTGGCAAAGTGCATGGATGGGCATTCAACAATTTGAAAGATCGCCAACCCAATTCTAACCAAATCCGATCCAAACCAACAATTTATTTTGTTGATAAGGTCTTTGGCCAGTGTATGTTAAGTAGGGGTTTGACTGATTTCTTTGTTTTGTTTGGGGTTTTGAGAGTTTTAGAATAATGTTTTGAATGCTAAGTGACAGAAATAGCTAATACAAGATAGAATAATGCATAACACATTAAGAAGGCAATTAAGATAACTTTCTTTCACTTAAAAAGACCGATGTACATACCTTTAACTAAGCATAAAGGTCTGATACAAATTTCCACCAGATAGAATATAAAAATCAGCTCTAATATTAGCTTCAAACTCCAATTACAACCTAGGGCTTGATGCCCTTCTTCCCAAAATGGAGTGGCTGGCTGAGAATAAGCTGAAAATGAGTGATATTGACCTCAAAAAGGTCTCCCCTGCAATTAATTGAAGAAAATCTGCCCTCACACTGATAATTCTGCACTCAAAACCCCAAAAAAGGGGGCCAATTGCACAATGAAGTTGGATCTTGATGTAACTTGTCCCTAGGACAGATGGGTTTTCGTCCAAATCTCCGAATTCTTCCAGAAGTTTGTGTTCCTGGAAGCTCCAAGCTGCTGAAACCCTCGAGCAAGCTGCTGATCTGAAAATTGGAAGCATAAGAATGAATCCAAGTGATAGACAAAGTGCCTTTTTATCTATTTTCGGGTTACTATTTGGCCTTAAAAATCATAAAATATCATTGAAGATCTAATTCCTCATTGTGAACTTGGCCTCCTTTTAAAAACAACGTAAGTTACCAGGATGGGGGGCACATTTTACTATTCATCTTATGTTTCTCTGTTACTATTCACTTTTTACTATTCACATAAGGCCAACTTTAATATTTCAATTTTAACCATGGATTCAACCCCAGAACTCCAATCTAAAAGGCCCAAAAAAGCTCCCTGTTGAGTTCCACAACCCCCGGTTGGGTCCCCAAACCACACTGCTGACCTATGAGACCCTAATAGTAGGCCAACCTCTGCTCAAGTCTAAGATGCCTAAGGAAGGGACATTACACAATTCTAGTTAGAGAATTATGGGGAGGAATCATAAAACTAGAAAAGGAAGACCCAAGCAATCAATACATATGAATGAAGATAACAGATGAGGAATCTACAATTTGTTTTGTTGAGTGTTACTTTGCAGCTCATGGCTGAAAATCATATAAGAAAAATAATCTAGGAAAGGAGGAAGGAGACGCAGTGTTAAAAATGGACATATCAGTTTATAGTGCCATAGGTGAGGACATTTTAATAGAAGACTTTAATGCAAGAAAAACAAATAATCAAGCCCTTTACCTTAGAAGTGAGGAGAGGCTGAAAGGCAATCCACTATAGTTAGAGGAAGAAGAGAATCAAACTTGGGAAAGGATCTCCCGAAATAGAAAAGAATGTATTAAGGAAGAATGGTACAAGGAGGAAGAAATAGGATGAATAGCCCAATCAAAATTAATTATTAAGAATCAAAACGTTTCTCAAGGGCACACAATTTTACAAAGATGAATATTTTACTCCAGCACAGCTAGAAGAAAGGAGGGAAGAATGCAAGAAGGTTGTAATAGCAAGAAAGGAGGGAAACAAAGCATGTTTATGTAAGGGGAGAGCCTAGTACATTGACAAAATCACACATAATAAATAGGAAGGTGGGGCCCCTCAGGATCTCCTTGTAATGATAAGCTACCCTTGGAGTAGGGATATTGGTTTAGGGTTCATAGTGAAGGGAAAGTGCATCATTGTCCTTGTCAAAATGTATGAACATGACCTACAGAGTTTCAGAATTTGAAGGTTATAAGAGATTTTGGTTTGAGATGAGTGAACAAAAAGTGGCAAAGTGCATCGATGGGCATGCGACAATTCTAGTAAGAGAATTATGGGAAGGAATCATAAAAGTATAGAAGGAAGACCCAAGTAATCAATACATATGAATGAAGATAACAGGTGAGGAATCTACAATTTGTTTTGTTGAGTGTTACTTTGCAACTCATAGCTGAAAATCATATAAAAAAAATAATCTAGGAAAGGAGGAAGGAGACACAATGTTAAAAATGGACATATCAGTTTATAGTGCCATAGGTGAGGTCATTTTAATAGAAGACTTTAATGCAAGAAAAACAAATAATCAAGCCCTTTACCTTAGAAGTGAGGAGAGGCTGAAAGGCAATCCACTATAGTTAGAGGAAGAAGAGAATCAAAATTGGGAAAGGATCTCCCAAAATAGAAAAGAATGTATTAAGGAAGAATGGTACAAGGAGGAAGAAATAGGATGAATAGTCCAATCAAAATTAATTATTAAGAATCAAAACATTTCTCAAGGGCACACAATTTTACAAAGATGAATATTTAACTCCAGCACAGCTAAAAGAAAGGAGGGAAGAATGCAAAAGGTTGTAATAGCAAGAAAGGAGGGAAACAAAGCATGTTTATGTAAGGGGAGAGCCTAGTACATTGACAAAATCACACATAATAAATAGGAAGGTGGGACCCCTCAGGATCACCTTGTAATGATAAGCTACCCTTGGAGTAGGGATATTGGTTTAGGGCCCATAGTGAAGGGAAAGCGCATCATTGTCCTTGTCAAAATGTATGAACATGACCTACAGAGTTTCAGAATTTGAAGGTTATAAGAGATTTTGGTTTGAGATGAGTGAACAAAAAGTGGCAAAGTGCATCGATGGGCATACGACAATTCTAGTAAGAGAATTATGGGAAGGAATCATAAAAGTATAGAAGGAAGACTCAAGTAATCAATACATATGAATGAAGATAACAGATGAGGAATCTACAATTTGTTTTGTTGAGTGTTACTTTGCACCTCATAGCTGAAAATCATATAAGAAAAATAATCTAGGAAAGGAGGAAGGAGACACAATGTTAAGAAATGGACATATCAGTTTATAGTGCCATAGGTGAAGTCATTTTAATAGAAGACTTTAATGCAAGAAAAACAAATAATCAAGCCCTTTACCTTAGAAGTGAGGAGAGGCTGAAAGGCAGTCCACTATAGAGGAAGAAGAGAATCAAAATTGGGATAGGATCTCCCAAAATAGAAAAGAATGTATTAAGCAATATGGAGCAGAATTGTTATGGTTATGCAGCCTATACGACTTGATTATATGTAACAGCATAAAATTATGGCCGGGCTCATGTAACATTACATGTTAAATATACCATGGGCAAAGTATGGTTGATTATGTTATTTTCTCACAAAGTGCTATGCCATGGCTAATGAAGGTAGAGGTTTGGATCTCTCCTATAGAAATGAAATATGATCATAATCCAATTTATGTAAAGATTAGTGTGCAAAGAGATAACCAACAACAAGATAAGCTCCAACCCTCAGGCACAAGTCCTATGACACATGAGAACCAAGAAATTTCACCACTTTAAAAACAACTGCAGAAAACAGAAGATATTGGCATGTCCGGCATAAACAGAAGAATAATAGGCAGCGATAATTCGATAACAATAATCCACAAAGCACTCATTCCATGAAAAAGATCTATACCTAAGAAAGTCAACAAAAGAAGTCTTCGACAAATGCTTGGTCTGATAAAGAATGCAAAGCAGCAAAGAAAATGTTGAAAATCTTGGGAAAGAAAAGAGAAAGTTAAAAGGCTTATGAAGAAGCCAGTGAGATGTAAAAGGGACGTGAACATGAAAAAAGGTAGAAAAGAACTAATTTCTCTTAAAAAGCATAATCCTAGAGGATTTTCAAAGAAATTATAGCAAAATAGTACAACAATTGAGGATAATATCACATACTACTAATGGCTAGAATATGCAAAACTGAGCTATGAGACAAACCAAGATAAAGACATCCCCTTAGTAATTAATACAAAAGCTAAACTCTTCTCTAGAATAGATTTCAAAGAAGGAATTAAAAAGATAGCAAAGGGTAAAGTTACATAGATGGGTTATAGGAAAAATATCTTAAATGGGGCTTGGAACCCCTCCATAGAAACGGAACTCGCCCAAACTCGGCGAGTCCAAGTACGAGTCATGCCCGGTGAGTCCCAGAGACTCGGACTCGGACTCGTCCGAGTCTGGCGAGTAAAATTGCCAGACTCGCGGAGTTGACGAGTTTGGATCAGGCGAGTCTTGAGCCCCAGACTCGGCCGGTGTCAAGCCAACTAAAACACAAAAAAAAAAATTAGCTTGCAAGGTTTTTTCAATTCCATTTTTTTTTGTTGATTATCTCCTATCCCTAAAAGTGACCTTCATTTCATTCACTTGCAAAAAAAGGAGGAGTAAAGTGAGTTGGGAAGAAAAACAAGGGTGCATAGAAGAAAAATCAGCAAGGAGGAAGCTCAAGTTTTCTTCAATTTGTCACATTGGAGCTGCATTGTGTTTGGATTTGGTGCATCAAGAGTTGGATAGGAAGACTTTGCAGCTCATTTCAAGCTTGTTGTAAGAGGTAAGATTGTTTTTTTGAAGATTAGTTTATTTCTTGTATGGAAAAATTCCATTTTCTGAAAGTTTTACATTTTCTTTCAAAATCTTTTGTATGTTTGTATGTAGCATGTAGTATGTAGTTGTAGTGTTGTACTATGTAGGGTTTGTAAATTTCTTTTTTTTAAAAGTAGGGTTTGTCAAACCCTACTTTAGTTTTTTTGAATGTATGTAATATGTATTAATTTTAATTTTAATTTGTAATGTTTTATTGCAGCAAACTTCACTTTATTATTTGCCTCAACTTCAAGTTTCACAAAACTATCCTAAAATGTCTACTTCAACTTCTAGACCCCCCATTAGAAAGGACCCTGCTTGGAAATATCATGAGGATTTTCCAGGGTAAGGAAAGGGGCAAACAAAATGTATGTTTTGAAAAACAATATTCCATGGAGGTATATATAGGCTGAAATGCCATATTGCTGGTGTGCGTGGACATGATGTCGAACCATGCCTAAAAGCAATCCCTGAGGCCGTACGTGAATGTTATGTAATGGTTGAGGAAATTGAAAGGAAAAAGAAACAAAAGGAGGATCGAGCGGCCATTGGGAGAGAGACATTTTTAGGAAGAGGGACACAGTTAGGTTGTGTTGGAGGCCCTTCTTTCTTACCTCCATATCGTCCCACTCAGTTTGCTACTGTTGGTGCTTCCGCTTCCGCTTCTGCTTCTATAAGTGGCAATGCCACCACCACTTCTCATGCTCCTAGCACTAGTAGTTGTAGTGGGAGTGTTAGCATTGGACCTAGGATTCACAAATCTAGGTTGGATTCCTTCTTTGTGCCTCGCACTACTCCTGGGTCTCAACCATCACTTGAGGGCATGGGTTGGAACAAGGAGGTCCATGATTCTGCTAAAATGGCAGTTGGCAGGATTTGGAGCTACAGCTGTATTCCATTCTTTGTAGCCAGGTGAATGTTTTACTAGCTTTTATGTTTGATAACTTTGATTGTTTTAATTTTTATACTTAACTTATCTCATTGAGTTTCTTTGCGACAGGTCTCCTTATTGGCAAGAAATGGTTGATGCCATTACCATATGCGGGGCGAGGTTCAAAGCCTCCAGTGAGAGTGATTTGAGGGGACCCATTTTGTCTCAAATGGTGGATGATGTGAAGAAGGATTTAGATGAACAACGCCAGATATGGAGCACTAAAGGTTGCACCATCATGACTGATGGTTGGACGGATAGGAGAAATAGAACTCTCCTTAATTTTCTTGTTTCTTCCGCGGGTGATTGATTAATTTTAGTTTCATATAGTCTTTAATTTTTTATTTTTTATTTAATGGTTTATTGAATGATCATTGACCTAGCTTTATTTTTTTATTTCAGGGGGCACCATTTTCATCAAGTCCATTGATGCCTCCGCCCATTGCAAAAATGCCACCTACCTATGTGAGCAGATAGAGGTGATTGAAGATGTGGGTGAGGAGAACGTGGTACAGGTGGTGACCGACAATGCAGCAAATTATGTTGCTGCGGGTAAACTTTTGATTACAAACTAATTTTGTTTGCAAATTAATTACTATCTTGTAGTTTGTACCTCCATTAATTACAATTTACAATGCAACAAATTATGTTACTGCAGGTAGACTATTGATGGAGAGGCACCCATCTATAGCTTGGACTCCATGTGTTGCTCATTGCATTGACCTCATGTTGGAGGATATTGGAAAAATACTATGGGTCAAGAGATGTGTAGAAAGGGCAAGAAATGTCTGCAAATTTGTATATAATCATTCATTGGTGTTGGCTCTTATGAGACAATACAGAGAGCAGAAGGAGTTAGCTCGTCCAAGAATCACAAGATTTGCCACAAACTTCCTCACATTGCAGTCCATGCTTAGGTCTAAGTCTACCTTGAGACATATGATTGTTGGTGAGGAGTGGTCTTCCTCATCCTATGCTACCACCCCTGCAGGGAAAGATATGGCAGACTACATTTTTGACGAGCAAGGCTTTTGGGTCCCTTGTGATGAGATAGTGAAGGTAATTTTTTTATAGATTCTACAATTTAATTTCATGTTTTATAACTTATTATATGTAATATGTATTCTCTTATTTGCTCATTTTTCTAAATTACACAATATTTTCAATTTTGCAGTTTGTTAAGCCCTTGGTGGTTTTGTTGCGAGTTGCGGATGGAGATAAGCCCGCAATGGGCTATATATATGAGGGCATGGATAGGGCGAAGGAGGCCATTAGATTCGTCTATGGAGGAGATGAGAGCAAGTATGGTCCCATTTGTGAGATCATTGATAGGAGATGGCATCATCAGCTTCATAGGCCCATCCATGCGGCAGCCTATTATTTGAATCCGGCCTTCCGTTTTATCCCTTCTTTCAAGGCTGATGTGGAGGTCCTTAATGGGCTATACGCAATCATGGAGAAGATGGGACCTGCTGGTACTTCTCAGATAGACCTTTTTCGAGAGCTACAGTTGTTCTCAGGTGCACAAGGGGAGACCTTCTCTCGTCCTGTCACCAAAGATGGTAGGACAACTCTGATGCCAGGTAAAAATAAATTGTAAGGCTTCATTTTAGTTTTATTCAATACTATATTGTAACTTGTTAAATGAGTTCATGAGTGAGACTGATTTTATTTATTTTTCTCATTTCAAACTCAGATCATTGGTGGAGCTTTTTTGGCCCAAAAACACCAAATATTCAGAAGTTGGCCATTCGCATCTTGAGCCAACCATGCAGCACATCAGGTTGTGAGCGCAATTGGAGTATGTTTGAGCACATACACTCCAAGAGGCGCAATAGATTATCTGTGGAGAAGATGAATGATCTCATCTTTGTTCACTACAACCTCCGCCTGAGAATGAGAAAGAATGCATTAGTTGACATCTCTCCTATCATTCTAGATGAGGTTGATCTTGAAGCAGAGTGGGCCAATGAGAATCAGATAGCTCCTCGGACTCCTACAGCTGTCTTTAGTGATGATGACATTGATTGGATCAACCAGATAGATATAGAGGCTGAGGCTGTAGCCATGGCAGAGGAGGAGCAGAGAGCACGAGCAGAGACAGGAAATACTGAGACTCAGAGTGACACAGTTGTTCCTGATGTTGGTGAGCATGACACAGTTGTTCCTGATGTTGGTGAGCATGGCATGGTGTCACGGGGAGTGACTATGGCTGTTGAATCATCCAGGACCTATTTTAAATGCCTTCACAGGGGGCCAGGGCGAGAGGGTGCACGGTCCTCTGAGCCATAGGCTTGTACACTTGTAGTTGTATTTAGTATTTACTATTTACCTTTGGTATTTGTATGAAACATTTGATGATGATCATATGATGACATGGATTTTTTATTCCATGAGTTTTGTAATATTGTATACATTTTACAATATTTATATATCTATGTTTGTTATTTTCTTCAGCTACAATTTGCGTTTATGCATATGTGATTGATGTATACTTGTGTATGTAATCAAATGAGCCGAGTTTGATGATGTTTTTGTGTCTTTAAGGTGTATTCAATAAAGGGTGTCTGAGACAAGGTTTAAATCTTTAAAAATCTCTAAATTTCTTGAGTTTTTCACTTTCCTGAGTCCAACCGAGTCGGAAGCCGAGTCTGACGCCGAGTCCCGAGTCCGAGTCCCGTTTCTTTGAACCCCTCACACCACAATCATCAAAAGGATAGTCAATGGGGTCATTCACAATGGATTTCCAGCAAATTGGACAAACAATGTTGCCATTCCTCTCCTCAAAAGTGGAGATGTCAAAAAACATCAAACTACCATACTATAATGATTAATCCTCTTTTTGGAAAACTCTTTAGGTGAATGGTAAAGTGTAGAATTAGCAATTGAGAAAAAACGGAAGGAAAGAGGGCAAAAGGGTACGATGGTTTTAGGACAAAACACTTTAAAATTGATCAGCGCATTACTCTTAGACACCTGATTGAGAAGGTATGGGATATACAATGGGAAAAAAAATGTTCTTTTGTTGATTTCAAGAGGCATTCGACACTATGCTTAGAAGAAAACACTAGGGAAAATGGAAGAGCTGGGAATGCTAGAGATGTATAGGGCAGCATTCATAGGTTTTATGATCAATTTTAGGCCAAAGTTAGAACAGGACAAGGTTTATCAAAATGTTTTGGGCACAAAATTGGGATCAAGCAAGGATATATGTTATCCCTTATTTTGTTTGGGTTTATACCTTGACAAGTTAGAGGAGTTGGATAGACAAGTTTGGTGGTGAAGGTCTTCACTTGGCTAGCTATGTAATAAAGTTGCTTCTATATGTAGATGACCTTATCTTAATAGCAAAATCAACACATAATTTGAGAGCACACTTGAAAGTTCTAGAATTGTTTTGTCAGGAGGTAGGCATGCAAGTGAATATCAGCAAAGCCAAGGTCATGATCTTTACCTTGAGAAGAAAAAAAAACAAACAAACCTTGTATTTGAGGGAAGACCCTTACAATTGGTAAATGAAAATAAATATATGGGCCTTGATTTTTACAACAAACTCAGCTGGGGCAATTGTATGACAAAAAGGATACAAGGGGGATGGAAAGCTTTATACCTATTTCAAAACAAATATAGAAAGGCCAATTTATAGAAATGGAAAACCAAGAAGACCCTTTTTGGTTGCTTGTCAGGACATGGGTACTATATAGGTGTGAAGTTTGGGGTGGCAACACGTCAACATTAAAATGGAGACAAATATAGAGGATGCAATGTCCCCACTTTGAAATAGAATTTGATAATAAAATATAGTAATAAAATTAAAATACAAAAGAATAAAAATAAAATTAAAATATAAATATAAAAGAATGTAATTAAAATTTAATTAAGTTAATGAATGCTCCTAAGACATAAAATGAAAAGTTGGGACTCCCTCAAACATGAGATATAAAAGGGAGAACAAAACCTCATTTCAGAGAGGGGAGATACAGAAAGGAAGAAGGAAGGGAGCATATAAATCAAGGAAAGATTAATGGAGGAAGAAAAGGAACGAGAAGTACATAAGGAAGTGGCTCCTTCAAAAGGAAGAAATTATGAAGGGTTGTACAGTGTGTTGTCCTCATTTTTGTTTTAAAAAATGATGGACCATTACATAAATTTTTTGTCAAAAAATGAAAATTTTACTCTATGGCATGCTTCTCGAGGCAGAATTTTCTTCGCCCTTGGACTAGCTTAATCCTCAGTCCATCCTTGAACCACGTTTCAAATTTCATCGCATTCTGGGTTCGTTTGCTATATCTTTCCTTCAATCTCGGGTTTTTTCTCCCTGACTGCTGTTGGCGGCATTATTGTATACGAAAATACGACTAGTTAATTATGTGTAATTGTTTTGGTTAGTTGGCAACCGAGGGGTGGCAGTTGCGGTGCGATGGTTGGCGCTTGCACCCCCTCAGTATCTTTATAAACTTCAGAATGTAACTTGCAACACACTGATTAGGAAGGGAATAACATTTGATATATTGCATCTGATATCTATGGCATTATTATTTTGCGTTATCTGTGTACTTTAAGTTATTCACCCGAGAGGGTAAACATTTGGCGCCGTTGCCTAGACGTGCTCGGGAACGGAAGATGTGGATGGCGGACGGACACGATGGGCCTACCCGTTGGTGAAATAAACCCAGAGGCCGATGATGCGCGATCAGAACTTTACACAGGAGAAGACATGGCAACGAGAGAATTTTCAATTTTGCTCCAAGTAGCCATCCAGACCTACGTCTCACAAGAGGCGGCGGAGGCGGAAATCCCACCAAGTGCCATGTAGACAGCACTGGAGGTTAGCCCGGCAGTAAACCGATTGATGAACCACCTCCCCCGGTTGCTTGCACAGGCATCGCTGGCACAACAGGCTCGCCTGGAGGAGATTGCCCAGGAAAAGCGACGCCAACAAATCCTTCAACACTACGAAGAAAGCAGCCAAGGGGAAGCGGAACGGGGCGCCAAGCCAGGAGGGAAATGAACCTTGAACTTTTTATAGTCAAATAAAAGTGTCATTGACACGAGTTGTATTTGAGGAAATGAATTAATAAAGACGTGTTTTGATTTATGTATTGTGAGTTATGGAAATGTGCGGCAATTAATGCCCAATCTATTGAATAAAGATAGAAATAAAAAAACAGAAACGGACGAGTGGGAGGCCGCGCAGAGGGCCTTGATTCTGGAGCAGCGAGTAGAACGAAAATAGAGGCTAAGGCAACTTGCCGAAGGGTGGCCCGAAGGGAACCACGGAGGTGTCACGGAGGGTGCAGAAGCCGAGGGAAATTTCTACGTGTCACCAGAACACCATAGGGCGCGGAGCCACGAAGAGTTTCTGGAAGAAACAAGGTTACGGCGAAATCTAATCGAGGAGACTCGGGATCAGTTTAGAAACTTATCCCTTACACCACAGAGTGAGGATCACCAAGGAGAGCAAGGAGTGGGCGCGGGTGAGAACGAGGGGGAGGGCAACCATACGGCTGTAGGTGCCACACAGGACAGGCAAAACACCGTACCTCCAGTCGCCCATGCAGGACACACCACCGGCGCCGCCGAAGGAAGCAGCGCAGGGCCACAAACACAGGCACAGCCACCCCCAAGAAGACGACCCGGGATGGCGAGTAAACAAAAATTGCCAAAGTTCACAGGGGACTGCAAGGAAGACCCCTTACGGCACTGTCGTACATGTGAAACCATTTGGTGAGCCAATGAAGTGACAGACCAGGATGACTGGGTACAACAGTTCCCAGCCACGTTACGTGGAGTTGCCATAGATTGGTACTCCGATGTGGACAAGCAAAAAGTGGCCACGTGGGCCAATCTACAGAAGGAATTCACGAAGGAGTTTCGGTTGCTCCGTGATGACAATGAAATTGTAACGGAGATATACAGTACCAAACAAGGTACCAAGGAGACAGTACGGGCATATAGCAGGAGGCTGAAGGAATTGCTGGGTAAAATGGAAAGCCAACCAGCAGAGGGATTGAAGAAACAATGGTTCATTTAAGGATTGAAATCCTCCCTATGAAAAAAGATGAAAATTGTACCCCCGACGTCATATGACAACGCCTATAATAGGGCGATGGACCTAGAGAGCGAATACAAAACGTCAAAGAAGAAGAAAAGTAATAAATACTCGTCTGACGATGATGAAGACTCTGACAGGGAAAGCAACAGTGGTGGCGAATCGAGTAAACAGGTGCACGCTCTCCAAAAGGACATGGAACGAATAATGAAAGAATTCAAAGCCATGAAGGGGAGTACAAGTAAGACTGAAGAAAACGACGTGTGGTGTACCGATTGTAGGAGTGATGGACACACCAAGGGGTCCTGCCCCAAGAAGGCTTTCTGTGACATTTGTCAAATTGCGGGACATTTGACAAAGGAATGTCCCTACAATATGAAAACCAAGAGCCAACAAGTTCTCTTCACGCAAGAGCAGCCGGCTGTCGGAACTTCGCAAACCGCCAACAATAGTGCATCATCTGGTGGATACCAGAACAACCGGCGAGGGGGGAAGACCAATAATAATAATAGGAGTCGGATCCAATATGATGCAAAGGGACGGCCAATGATCCAATGCTGAGCCTGCAATCAATGGGGCCACTTTGCCAGGGAATGCACCTCGGAAGACACTCCACAAAAACTATGCAAATGGTGTGGGCCTGGAGACCACGTTGATGGAACTTGCCCAAAGTCTGGAGTGAACCTGCTCAACATTGACAGGACGGAGGAACGGGTATTGGCAATCACGCGGTCACAGGCAAAGAAGGCCACATACCCGGACCCTCGCACGAAGAAGCAGCGGGCGCTAGAGGCGAAGGCTGAAGTAGCGAAGGAAATGTTGGCACAAGGGAACACCCAAGAAGCGGCAAGTACTTTCCGCTCTGAGGCTGAGGAAAATATCCTGAAGCAAATGCTGCAGATTGAAGTACCTGTGAAGATGAAGGACCTCCTAGAAACGACGCTACAATTACGTACAACACTCCTACGTACGGTGCAAGTAACTCCGCACAGTCAGGCAACCCGGAATACGGATGTTTTCGGTGGAACACCTACAGACCCATTGGTCCTGACACTATACAGTGGCCGGCACCCGGCGGTGGTAGAAATGGGAATACTTGGCACCATTTTGACTAACACTATTGTCGACAGCGGGTCTGGAGTGAATGTGCTTCCCGAAGAAACCTGGAAGCAGCTTGGCAAGCCGACACTATGGCCGTCAACCTTCAACTTACTGGGAGCGGATCAACATGGTATCAAACCCCTTGGAACGCTCATGATGCAACAAGTGACCATCGGGACACAACCATTTGTCTTCGACTTCGTGGTGATTCCGCTCGCCAAGAAAGGATACGACGCCATTCTGGGCAGAGGGTGGTTGGTGGCAGCCAGAGTGAATCACAACTGGAAGCGTAACACGTTGTCAATGGAGAAAGCCAGGCGAAAATTTATTATAGACCTGAAAACACAACTTGTGAGTGAAGAACTCGTGTCAGAATCGGAATCAGACGGCGAGGGTGGAGTTGACGGAGGAAAGTACGGAAGGGAACCGAACGAGGAAGGCGTCCTGGGAATCCAAGGATGTTCCGAGGACGAGACCGATTCCCTTAATGGGCTCTTCCACTGGCAAATGGAGGACTACGAGCTGTTGTATGGGTGCAACATGTTGCAGGTTGACGAGGAGCCGGACGAGAACGAATTTCCGCCAGCGTACGGGGAATACATCGAAGGGGATGCCCCTGTCAACGAAGTACCAGCGCATAGGTTTGACATGACGAAACCAATCCGGTGCGAAGAGTTCGTAAAACCTACAAACCTCGGCACGGAAGCAGAGCCAAGGAACATCCTGGTTGGCGACGACTGGAATCCAGTCCTGAAAGCCGCTGCGTTTAAAATATTCATGGAATACAAGGATGTATTCGCTTGGACGTATAAGGACCTCAAAGGGGTGCCGCCAGAACTGTGCATACACCAAATTTCACTCGTACCTGGGGCCATACCTATACGGAAGAGGTCGTACAGAATGAATAAAAACTATGCGGCGAGAGTGAATGATGAAATTGAACGTATGCTCGAAGCCAGGATTATTTTTAAAGTGCAGACCAACGAGTGGGTGTTGCCCATAGTGATATCCCTTAAAAAGGAGGCAAACCAGATCCGAATCTGCATGGATTTCAGATGCCTTAACGCGGTCACCATAAAAGACCCGTTTCCAATACCATTTATGGATAGCATCTTGGAGGAAGTGGCCGGTCATGAAATTTATTCATTTATGGATGGATTTTCTAGGTATAACCAGATATCCATTGCTGAAGAGGACAAATTAAAAGCCACCTTCCTAGTGGAGGATGGCATGTATGCGTATAATCGAATGTCGTTCGGATTATGCAATGCGCCAGCGACATTTCAACGGATAATCCTTCACATATTTGAAAAGATGTCAGTAGGGAACTTTAGGGCATTCCTTGACGATTGGTCCATCTACAGTAACCAAGATGCACATCTGACCGCACTTGGTGAATGCATGGAGAGATGCAGGCGAGCCCGCCTAGCACTCAATCCCAAAAAATGCAGATTTATGGTGCCTCAAGGGAAGCTGTTAGGACCAGAGTTCCGTGACTCGCGGCAAGTCACGCAAGTCACGCGAGTCAGCGGGCCGGGTGACCCCTGCCGGGTCACAGTGACCCTGACCCGGGCTCGGACGAGTCAAAGGGCATGACTCACCTGACTCGCCGAGTCCGAGGGTTGTGACCCGGCTGGAGTCACTTAATAAAGTGCAGTAAAAAAAAAAAAAAAACATAACATTTTTTAATGACTTTTTTCGCCATTTCCCTTTCTTATAACACCCGACGCCTTTAGAAAATAATAAAAGTATTTTTGGCCTCACGGGGCGCTGCCCCTTGACCCCGCAAGGGGCGATGCCCCTTGACCCCAAGTTGGGGGCGCTACCCCCAAACCCCCGTTGAAAAATATAGGGGGAAACCGCGCCGATAGAAGTAGGGAAAATCTAACCTCTGACTCTGATTAGGCTCCATATAACAACACAACTTAGAAATCTTGGTAATTGGTATTTAGATTTAGTATTTCAAATTTCCTATAGTCTCATTTGAAAATGTAATTCTTATACTATAATACTGTCATACATCTTTTCAAAACTAGTTTTTCAAGTACTATATGTATATGTATAACTATATCAGCACCACCACCCCGCCACCCCCCCGTCGCCGTCCCCCTGCCGTCCCCAAAGTTAGGCCCTTGGTCCCCCTGTCCCGGAAACACGTCCCCTCGTCCCCAACACCTATGGCTACTCAGACTGGCACATCACAGGCAGAGACTATGGCTACTCAGTCATCCAGGACCTACCTTAGACGCCTTTCTAGGAGGCAGATAGACGAGGCTGAGCCAGAGCCTGAGCCATAGACTTGTTTTTGTTTACACTTTACAGTTACATATATGTTTGGGAACATTTGAAGTCATGGATTTTATATACATTGGACAACATTTATAACTCTATATATCTATGTTTTCTAATTCCTTCAGCTACAATTTACATTTCTACGTATGTGATGAATGTATGTTTATGTATGTGATCAAATTAGCTTCTATTTGATGATGTTATAGTGTCTTTAAGCTTAATTCAATAATGGGTGTATGAAACAAGTTTTAAATCGTTAAAAATCTCTAAATTTCAAGGGTTTTCTTATTTTGCCGAGTCATTGCTGAGTCCGAGCCGAGTCATGAGTCGAGTCAGCCTTGCCGAGTCAGAGCCGAGTCTGAGTCTGGGAACTTTGGTTAGGACACATAGTGTGTAAGGCTAGACTCAAGACTGACCCAAACAAGATTCGGGTGATAGTGGAAATGGAGGCGTCGACAGATGTCATGGGAGTCAAATCCTTCCTAGGACACATAGGGTATTACAGGCGATTTATCAAAAAATTTGCAAGAGTATCTTGCCCTCTGGACAAGCTGACAAGGAAAGGTGAACGGTACACATGGGGGACGGCTCAGGAAGAGGCCTTCCAAGAACTGAAGTCACGGTTGGTGGGTGCGCCAATCCTAACATATCCTGACTGGGACAAAGAGTTCCACGTACACGTTGACACATCCAATTTTGCCATAGGGGCCACACTGGTGTAGGTTGGCGTTCACGGGCTAGATCACCCAATCTACTTTGCAAGCAGACTCCTGTCGAAGGCAGAGAAAAATCATAGCACCACAAAGAGGGAAGCCCTCAGGATGGTGTACTCTGTCTAGAAATTTCGACATTACTTACTGGCCACCCCGTTCACATTTTATGTGGACCACTAGGCATTAATGTACCTAGTAAACAAGCCAATTATCCAAGGACGAATCAGCCGATGGCTGCTATTGCTTCAGGAATTTACATTCAACATTATCGTAAGACCTGGGAAGAGCCATGTGATAGCTGACTAGCTATCGAGAATCCAGTCAGGAGAACCAGCCGAAGGAGTGAATGAAGATTTTCCAGCGCTCACTTATTTCGCATCGCAGTCCTCCCTGCCTGGTATGCAAGCATGGGGGAATACTTGTCGACATCACGGTTTCCAAGGGAGATGCCACCAGAAGAAAGAAGGAAACTAGTACTGAGGAGCAGGACATTCCAACTCATTAATGGCCTCTTGTACAAAATGGGACCCGACCAGATCTTATGGCGATGCGTCCTAGAAGAGGAAATTCAGGGCGTCCTAAGGGAAGCACATGAAGGGCCTGCAAGTGGACACATGGGGCCCGACACCACGGCCAAGAAAGTTCTGTTGGCAGGACTGTGGTGGCCGACACTACATAATGACGCCAGAGAGTGGGTGACGAGCTGTGACACATGCCAACGGGTCGGACGGTCATTGAAGAGGGATTTTATGCCCCTCAACCCATCGAATGCCCAAGAACTGTTTGAGAGATGGGGATTGGATTTCATCGGACCATTAAAACCAAGTAGAGCCCGACGGTGCAGATACATTGTAGTGGCAACAGAATACTTGACCAAGTGGGTTGAGGCACGGGCCTTGCCGGACAACTCAGTGGTCAATACAGCAAAATTCATCTATGAACACATCATTACGCGGTATGGGATTCCAATCCAACTGACAATTGACAGAGGACATTTTGTAAATCATATAATCCGATTGCTAACAACGGAGTTCAAAATCTTCCACTCCTTATCAAGCCCCTACTATCCGCAGGCAAACGAGCAGGCCGAGGCGACCAATAAAATAATCATGTCGGTGATTTATAAGTCTTGCGGAGTGGAGAAGGATGACTAGGAGGAGCGCCTACCGTCGGTACTTTGGGCATACCGAACAACTTACAAGGTAACTACTGGGCAGACTCCCTTCTAGCTAATGTATGGACAAGAAGCCGTGGTGCCAGTTGAATTCATGGTGCCGAGTCTCCGAATTGCCATTGATAATCGACTTGGCGACAAGGAAAGCCTGAGAGAGAGACTGTACGCTTTGAACAAATTGGATGAACGAAGGATGATGGCTCAGTGGGTGACGAAGACAGCCCAGCAAAGACGGAAGGTTTGGCATGACAAGCATCTTCGACGAATGAAGTTTTCTCCTGGGCAGTTGGTGTTGAAATTCAATGGAAGGAACGAAATCAAACCGAGGAAATTCAAAGTGCGATGGCTAGGGCCCTTCAAGGTACGCGAGGTCAATACCAACGGGGCGATTAAGTTGTGGATGCTGGACGGGAAGGAGGTGCTAGACGCCGTCAATGAGTCGAAATTAAAAGTTTATCACGAACGGAGGGAACCTGATGTTTGTTAGTCTATTAAAAGATAACGAAAAAAAAAAGTACGGTCCGTACGACAACCATACCGTACGAAAAAAAAAGAAAAAAAAAGAGAAAGACGTGGGGCCACCGTATGGTGACCACACCGACGGTGGAACCACCGCCGGTGGGGCCACCGAAGGTGGAATCACCGTAGGTGGAACCACCGTCCGGTGGTCACACCGACGGTATGGCCACCGGCGATGGATGCCACCGTGCGGTGGTCACACTGACGGGATAAGAACCGCCAAGGGCAAACAAAGAAACAAAAAAAGAAAGGCGCAACCTGCACAGCCCCGCGCAACACCGCACAACGTTGCACAACCCAGAACAGTCCCGCACCACGCAACCCACGCAAAGGAAGAAAAAGAGGCTAACAGAAAAAAAATAACCCCCGCAAGCACACCATGCAACCCACGCAAAGGGAGCAAAAAGAAAAAGAAGGAGAAGGAACGCACGAAGGCAGCCCAGTCTGCACAGCAACAGCCATAAACAACAAAGAGGGTTGTTACGAAGGTATCCAACGACCGTACGATTTTAATGAGAAATCAGTTATACTAGAGATTAATGGATTCAGCAGGGAAACGAAGTTGGAAAAAACAGCTGCAGGCTTCCTCCAGTAGCAGCCAGAGGGATAGCAATATCAGGGTTTTAGCGTTAGGCATACGTGGTGCAGGCAACACCATGGATGCCAGCGCCCGACAGAAGCAAAAGCAGAAAGCACCACAAGCTGCCATAAGTGCGAAAAATATATTAACACCCCAGAATATCACCCTTGAAGGCTTGAATGGGTCGAAATGCCGGAAATGGTGGCAGAACACTCCCGACAATGATCTGGTGAAGCAAAACCTCCGTAAGGTGGAAGTGGAGTGGGCTATTCGGATGCCCGTATTTCCTATCCGCGAGTATGACGGTGCCCTACGGTTCATGGTAGACACCTTCGACAGGCACACATGCACCAACACTTTCGAATACCTCAAGAGGGATGTTACCATATCCTTCAAAGCGGGGGACTTCACGAGGGTATTTGGCATTCTAGGCAGACAGGGCAAGAAAATAGAATTGAAGGCTAAAAAGATGAAGCGGGAAGAGAAGGAGCGGTGGATTAAATTAATCTTTAGGAACTTGACGACGGTAGAGTTGGACAGCGTAGCTAATGCCACGAAGGGTCGAGGAATCCGTAAGACTTTTGTTGCAGAGGGCCACTGGCGATGCATTATGGATGTCATCAAGAGCAGATTGACAGGGTCAGGTAGGGCATCGAACATCGCCCTCCCTCAGATTATGCTTATGAACGGGTTGATGAATCGCATCGTGTATGATTGGGCCGCGTTACTCGCAGAGCGCATGTATGAGGTTTTGATGTTGCAGCATCGCACATTCTATATGCCACACTACGCTATAGGGTTGTTCCTAGAGGCCACGTGGGAAGCAGTGCCCGAGGAAGAGTTGGAGGTACGGCCACAGGGACCGTTGGCAGCAGGTGAGCCTCCAATAATGTATTGGAGGCACTTGGACATTGGGCACTCTTCTGCGAAGCGGAAACGGGCGGTAGATACGGCCTCGGCCTCAGGGGAGCCTGACAGTGGGAGGGATTCTAATAGCACAGAGGAATCAAAAGCGGAAGAGGACGATGATAGCAGTAGGGCAATGGAGGAGCGGGTCCTGTTCGCCCCACCCCTTCTACCAATGGGCACGCCATTGCCATCATCTGGAGTAGTGTTGATGTGTATTTTGTACACAACCAAACACAGAATAAAACACCCAAATGGTACCTTATCCTCTCTTGGTTAAAATCTCCGAATGCTGAAGATGTCGCAAAAAGGGTCAATCGGGATGACTTCAAGGTTCTTCGTTGTAGGATCTCTATGTGTGGATAAGCACCAGTGGTCGTTGTATATGCTGTTTCTTCAAGGGGCCTTACGTACTTTCAGAAAAAGCTTGCTCATATTACTCTCCTTTTGACTGCAGGAACAGGATCTTCCTAACACTAACAGATTTTCAAAAAAAATCAAAAGATAAGGATTTCAAGGGATGAATGCTAATCTAATCCTAAGAATGACTCAATGTAGGCTAGACTTGGTAAGATTCTACCAATTTCAGTATTGCCATGAAATTACAACTCTATTGGAATTGATGCGATCTTCTAAGGTGATTCAGTAACTTTCAAATCATCAAGGATATAGATACTATCATAGGGATACATATCAATACTTCCAAAATGATTGAATTTTTAAGCAATCTCAATATTTCCAGTTGACCACACAAGGCGTCCTTACAATCAGTAAGAAGCTAGTGGTTTGGAACGTGAATCTCACCAAAGATCAAGCACAACACTTAGTCCTTCAAACTTAAACTTAAATACTACTTCAACTGAGAGTGATTCAAGAAAATAAACAATCATGAAGATAGCCACAAGTATTGCAATAAAACACCATAACTTCAATATTTTATTGATCTCAAAGCCAAATAGACAACAATTGTTCAAAATTCTTTCTTCACTACTCAAGCTTGCTACACAATTACTTTTTCTCTCTAAGCTCTCTCTCCTTTTTTCTAACTTCTATCTTGCAAAATGAAAATGAGTGAGGGTATATATAGCATCCTCAAATACAATGAATGGCTCAGATTGAAAGAAGATCAACGACTGGGATTTTGACACCTAAACCCTAATTAGGGTTGGTTACAAAAAGGTCCCCATTTAGATAAACATCATTAAATGCATAGCCAATAATTAATTGGCACAAATATCGAGGGAACATAGACCAATAGGAATTAAGCTGCCACATCATCCTATAACAACTTTTCATCTAGAATGTTGTTCCCTTTCCTATGCTCTTTCCTAGCATATTCAATGAATCTGGACACAATTCTCTCAATCTCAGCGATGGGAATCTCAGGAAGATTCTTCATTCGTTCTTCCAAGTGAAGGACTTGATCAAAAGCAATGAGAAGAGTTGTCTCCCATCCAGGTTCAAGTTCTTTGGTCTTCTCAATCAGGGACATAGTAGTATACATCTGATCGCATTGCTTATCTGTGATGATGCTCTCCTCTTTGCAAAAGATAACCTTGACTCTCTCCTCCAACTCTTGGATGTCCACATCTGTCTCAATCTCGATCCGCCTGCCAAGAATGGTACACAACACCTCAAACACCTTATCTTGAATTGGATGAATGATACCTTCAACTTGACCGCATCTGGTGTTGATGTCTTCAAAAAGGACCTCTTTCATCTGGAGCAGAGCTGACCACTGTAAAAGATTATGGGTTCCTCCATCCATTATCTTTTCTTGTGCCAGAATCCGTCTTGATGTTTGTCTTATCACTTGTAGGACAGGAATGATAACATCTCTAGTGTGAGTGAATGCAGCTACAGTTATCATTAGATTATGGATAATCTCAAGGACCTGGATAGCTCGATGAACTGTCTTCATCATTCTTGTTGCAAATTCAACGGCTACCGTGTGGGATTTATCAATCTAAGAGCTCATAAGCTGAACCAAGCTCTTTACTCTTTCTGCCTGTTGTGACGTTTTCACACATCGCCCCATTACAAATGGGGACCCATGTTTTTTGCTTTTTAGGGTTTGTTTTCTAGGTTTTTTAGGGTTTTGTTAGCTAGCCTTTGCATTTTGAACGTCGCCCAAGGGATCAATAGGATAGCAAGTCCGGCTTGAGTAAAGGTCCTGATCCTAAATTTTGGCTAAGTCTGGAATGTCCTGATCCTGAAATTTGACTAAGTCTGGAAACTGAAAAACCTCCAAAAACTAGATTTTGCAATATAACTCCTGGAGGTCTGAAACCACTCTCAAACATCCTGAAAGTATATATGGAATATAACTTAAAGTATAAGAAGGAAATGTCACTTATACTTAAATGTTATATTCCATTAAAATTGTCTTGATTGAGAGTGCGAAAAGTCAAATTTCGCTCATGTCCTTCTCCAAGGGTGCAGAGCGAAAAGCGCTCCTGTCCCTCTCCAAGGGACCAAGGCGAATCGCTCGTGTCCCTCACCAAGGGACCAGAGCGAAAATGCTTAGTTGAGCCATTCCTGACCTTGTTTGGACGAATCGAGACATCAAAGGCATGGTGAAGGACGAAATGAGCATGATAGAGCATCCAGACTTGATCAAAAACAACGAAATGATGAAGTTTTTGCCTAGAGGGTCAAATTCGCTCCTGTCCCTCACTGAAGGACCAGAGCGAAATTCTTCATAAGGTACGATCTGGGCAAAGATCAAGTCAAGTTTATGTTTGAAGGCAAGGAAGGAGGTGAAATGAACTCATTGAAGATAAATTGAAGATTACCAAATGCCATCAAAGGACCAAAATGCTTAAGTTCGCTCCTGTCCCTCAGGAAGGGACCAGAGCGATTTTTGTTATAGATAATTTTCTTGCCAAGTTACAACCGATCTCAAGGCATGAATGAATGAAATGAAGTATGGCGAGACCGTTGAAGATAAATTTGGAAGCTGGCGAAGTGTGATGGAGACTACAAGTACAAATTCGCTCCTGTCCCTCTCCAAGGGACCAGGGCGATATCTTAGTTATGTTGCCTTTTCCTCAAATTCAAACCACTCCAAGTCAAGGTGAAGGGTGGCGTGGACGTTTTAAGGCATCTCATTGAAGAACAAAACATCAAAAATTGCCAAAGATGAAGGATTTGCACCAAGACATCTAATTCGCTCCTGTCCCTCAGGCAGGGACCAGAGCGAAATTCCTATAAAGGCCAAGATTTTGAAAGTTTATCAAGTGTTAAGTGATTAAGGAGAATCAAGGGACTTCATTTTACGCATTGAAAGCAATGGCAAGTTGAAGAACGCAAGAACAAGCTCAAAACCTTGAAGTTCGCTCCTGTCCCTCTCCAAGGGACTAGAGCGATATTAATCATATTGGCTAAATCCCTCAAAAATCACGTAAGGTCAAGGTTTTGCAAGGTCGTATGAGGTCCAAGGCATGATTAGAAGGTGATATACAAAGACTTCAAACGTTAAAAGATCCTTAAATTGAACACAGAAGCTATATCGCTCCTGTCCCTCTCCAAGGGACCAGGGCGATTTGTATGGGATCCTTCATTTTCCTTCAAATTCATGCCAAGTCAAGGTTTTTCGAGATCACACAAGGTATAAGGTGTCTTTTGAAGATGATATGCAAGAGTTTTGAACGTCAAAGTGTTACCAATTTGTGCAAGGAACTCATATCGCTCCTATCCTTTGGACAAGGACCAAAGCGATTTTCATCAAAACACTCATGTCCCGTCAAAACCAAGACAAGGCAAGGATAGGCGAGGACAAGAACACCATTTGGAAGGTAATGAACGAAGAACAAAGATCAAAAGTTTGCCAATTTGAGCCAGGACATAAGGATCGCTCCTGTCCCTCAGGAAGGGACCAGAGCGATATTGGTTAGAACACTCGTTATCCTTTGAAGACCACGTCAAGGCAAAGTTGCACAAGGTTTTAAACATCATTTGGAAGGCGATACAAAGGAGATGGACGTTAAAATGTTACCAATTTAAGCTTGAAATGGAGAAAACACATGGATCGCTCCTGTCCCTCTCCAAGGGACAAGGGCGATGATTCCCCAAATATTAAAATGCCTCATCCAAATCAAGTGGAACAAGCATGGAAGGATGAAACAAGGTTATTGTTCGCCTTATGATGGAAATTGTGGTTCGAAGATGCAAGATCAAGGAGAAACAATGGAGATCGCTCCTGTCCCTCTCCAAGGGACCAGGGCGATATCACATCTTAAAGACATTCCTTCGCACAAACAAGTCAATCAAACTTGAAGGACCCAGCTAAAATGCCGATTTGAACGTAAGGATCAAGATTTTGGACGTCAAAAATGCAAGGATCAAGACCAAATTGATGGATCGCTCCCGTCCCTCAGTCAGGGACCAGGGCGATGAGGTACGTATCTTTTCATCTTCAAAATATTTTGGCGCTCAAACACATTTTTGAATTTATTTAAATGCTAGAAAATTTGATAAGATTGAAAATTTAATTAAAAATAGCATTTAAATATTGCATTTAAATATTAATTAATTTTTGCCTTGTAAAAAAAATCGAAGTTTATTAATTAAAAACAATGGCAAATTAATTAATTATTATAGAGCGCTTGGTATTTTATTGTTTTATGAAGGTCGGCCTTTCTTATTTATTAAAAAATCGTTTATAATTGCTTTATTTTTACAAAAGTCGGCCTAAATAATGACGAGAGGTAAGCACTTATAAAGGAGGGTGGTGAAGATCATTATTTTCACATTGTTATTTTATCATCTCAAGTGCGATTTAAGGAAGACAAAGAGGTGCGAATTATATTCAAAAGGGGTGCGAACTTGAAAATTCTATTGGTGCGAACTTGTCAAAGGCTTGAAGATCACGTCAAAACTTGAAAGGTGGCGAAATTGCTATTTTGAAGGGAGATCACGTTGAAGCCATCAAATTTTGATTTTGCCTAGGCAAATTCCTTGTTTTGCATTCTAGAGTTAGCTCTCAACTGAGGTATGGCGATATTTGTTTTATTGATTTTGAACGTTGATCGTCATAGCTTAAATTTTGAATTTTGGAAATTTGTTTTCCCTTAGCTCAATCGTTTTTAGGAAATAATAACTCAAGGATTTATTATGAAGTTTCCTAAAAATTAATTTAATCTATGCTATTCATTGCAAAATCATGTTACTAATTTTGAAATGTTGTGTAGGCATCAAATGGAGATCTCTTCAAGGAAAATCAAGCTGGATCCAGGACGGTCTTTGCCAGGATGATCAAGTAAGGACATGGGCAACCTCTTTCAATCCAACGTTCCAAGGCGAGGTACATCATCATCCTGCACATCAAGGACACAAGGAGTTAGAACAAGAGTTAATTAAAGATAGCCTCTCAACGACATCAAATTGAATATCTAGCAAGCTACAAGTGTCAGATGAGGTGGCATCCTAGTCATCACTCCTCCAGTCAGTGTGGTCCACCTCAGCATGTCCAGATTCAATGTACTTAACTCATGGAAGGTGGCGCAAACTCCGATGTACCTACCCCGGCTATCCATTGGTCGATTTTTCTAGAGAGGACATGTGTCCAAGCAATACAATTTTATCATTGGTCAAGCATTAAATGTTATGTAATGGTTGTAACAAACCCTAATTAGGGTTTTCATTGTAAAATCTTGGCCATTGATCTTGAATTGATCTAAGCCATCGAATTGTATTGTGGGCACCATATAAGCCCAGGCATTTCATTTGTAAAGGTTAATTAGCAATTGTTAGAGATAGTTTGTAAATAGTTAGAATAGTTAGAGAATAGTTGGAAGCAATTAGAGTAGAATAGGAGGACAAGGCAAGAAATTGTTGCCATTGATTGTAAACAAATTCCATTTTCATTGAAGTAATGGTGAAATATGTCGTTTTCTTGCAATTTGCATGGTTTCTTGTGAAGTCTTCAATCTTAGATGGTAGATGATTAGATGAATGGAGGAAATGTGATTGATTGATGGTGGAATTCGTATATCCATACTACTAGCAGTTTGTTGATTGCAGACTTGCCTTGTGTAGTCAACTGGAATCGTTCAGCTTAAGCTCAATTTCAATTTGTTGCCTCTTCATTGATATGCATCAACTTGGATGGTATCTATGCCTGCGGTGATGATTTGAACATCATAAAGCTTCCCTTAGAAGATCGCACTAGTCTTGTGTAGATGTTCCATTGATGTCAAAACAAGATCTAGTTAGAGTTTCATCAAAAATCAAGTCATTGCTCCTACATTCTTAGTATTAGGATTAGATCCTCTCTTCGCCCTTATCCTTTTTCATTTTTTTTCAAATCCAAGTTAGTAAGAGCCTGTGTCCAGCAAAGCAGATCGGAAGTTCAAACATCAGATGTAAGTCCCCTTGTGATTCCAGCAAATCACATCATACCACGGCGAGCTTATCCACATGTAGAGACCCTACTAAAAGGAACCTTGGAGTCATCCTAACTGATCCTTTATGCGAATCTTCAACAGTTAGAGACTTTTTCTCAAGAGAGGATAAGATACCCTTAGGTATTTTATTCTGTGTTAGGCTGTGTACAAAATACACGTCAACACTACCTCACCCACCGATTGGGAGTGCTTGTAAAGGGGATACTGCTGGATCCTGACGTCTCAAGGGCTGATTAAGGTGACTAAAATAGCTTCTCCAAGCACTGACCTCCCTTTCAAGCTTCTTATTCTTTTCCATTTCTTCTTTAAGTTTGTCTTTAAGTGCTTCAAATGAATCGGTTGCCTCTTCCATTGCTTGTTCGGAGGTAAGTGGACCAAGCTCAAATGTTTCTAAGTCATACTCATCTGCAAGAATCTCACCCTCATATTTGTCCACTACTGGTGTAGCTACTTGCAATTTCCTGGATCCTGTCTCATCTCTAATTACCTTTGACATCTTTGTGGCCTTCTTCTTTTCCATTACCTCTTGAGAGTTTCCTATAAGGCTTTCTAAATCAAATACATCTTCTTCCTCTTCAACCACAACTACCCTTGTCAGTCTCTCTTTTAACCAATCCGGAATGGCGGATCTTGTTTCTCTTTCTTGTATTTCTTTAAGCAGTGGTCTATCCTCTCGAAAAGGAGATGTCGCTTCATCATCATTCTTCACTTCATGTAGCTCATTACCATCAACTTGGGGAGATTGACTCGACGACTGCTGAGGTGTCTGTCCCTTTTCTTGCTTGTCATTTTGTACCATGGATTCCATAGACTCATCAATTTCATATACCACCTTCTCCTGATCTTCTCCTTGACTTGTCTTCTTTTCATGTCGAGAAGATATGCTTGGTGGGTGATCAGGATTGGTTTTCTGCTTCTTCCTGGAGGATTCCCTTTTCTCAGGTCTTTCTTTCCTCTTTGAGCCCATGGGATGAGAAGTATTCTCACTCACACTTGCTTCTCCTTCCTCTGGTCTTGCCTCCAAAGTGAATGTCATTGATACATTCTGCTCTTTCAACTTCTGATGTTGTACATCCACCCATCTGCGAGTGCAGGACAAAACGGGGGCCACCAAGGCTCTCAAGTCTAAAACCTCGGGCTCATTCCAATCTATTTTCACTTCCTTGTCCTCTTTCTCATAAGATGACTGGAGGTATCTACTATTATCTTGGGCTTGATCGGCTACTCTATAAACTTTGCATTTCCTGATGAGATCTAAGGGTAGCCTGGAATGCATCTTTCTCTTAACCTCTAAATCACCTGGGAGATTCATCCAAAAATCCTCCACCTGAAACTCATGCTTGTACTTCCTGCCGACTGTATCCTCCATATAACCATGAGGATCAAAATTCTCCCGCGAGAAAAAGAATGAGAATGAGTATAAAGATAATTCCTTCTCTGCATCCTCTGAGGCTTGAGTGTTAGGACACACCTCAACTGAATTCCCCAATATGATGGGCACGGGAATTCCATTTCCATGCTTGTGTCTGGATGCCTTCGCATAAGCTGCCAATTGTCTGGTCACCTCAAGTAGTATTATTCTGTCTGTTGGATACCTTGGCAACATGTAGGGAGGTGAAGGACACCCATGAACGCTGATGTATGTGAATTTTTGAAACTGGATGAACCATGCACCATACTTCTTCACAAGCTCCTGTGCATCCAAGGATAGTCGATTGTGAATTCCACCTTGCAATATCCTAGTGATGTTCATCGTGAAAGTGTCATTGACTAACTTGTAGTCATTTCTAGGCGGATGATGCAAATGAACATAAGAATCACAAACTCTCATTTCTCTAGGTCCTCTTCCGATCACTCCTCTGTGAGGTAGCCCTGCATACTCGAAACTCCTGATTAAGGCATATATAACATATGAGCTCATGTGGAATGATTTGGTCGGTCTAAACCTTCTCAATTGCACGTCCAAACAATTGCTAATGATTCTGGCCCAATGAAGCATTCCCTTTCCTTGGACTATCATTTGAATGAAGAAGAACATCCACTTTTCGAAGGAGGCTTGAGGAGCCCCTGTAACTCGATTGAGCAAAGTTATCAAATCTCTGTATTCCTCCTGGAAGTCAATCATATGCGGTGTATTGGGAATCTTGTTCAAGTGAGGCCGACTTTTGAGCAACCAATTCTTATTGATGAGATTCAGACAAGTCTCAGGATCATTTTCATAGATCGACCTTGCTCCTTCTAAGCTTTTGTAAATCATATCTTTATGGTCTGGAAGATGAAGAGCTTCGCTTATAGCTTCCTCTGAAAGGTAAGCTAAGATGTTCCCGTCTTTGGTTACGATCGTCCTTGATTGTGAGTCATAGTGGCGGGCACATTCGATCATTAGCTCATGACACTTGACGGCAGGAGGGAAACCTGCAGCCTTGATGATGCCACTTTCAATTATCCTCCTCGCAACAAGTGATGGCTTGCCAATGTAGGGGACCTCTCGAAACTTCTTCACATTGAAGTTTCCTAAGTTGGTGTCTCCGATATTACTCCACTTGGACACGATCCTGGTCTCCAATTCGTCGCTCCTCTGATCTTCCTTGATGAGAGCCTACCGACTAGTAGCTCCTCCGGCTTTAGGGGTCGCCATGTGATGCCTACACAAAAATTTCAAAATTAGTCTTTAAGCATCATACCTTAAAGTGTAGAAATTAAGACTCTTCAAAGGGAAGATTTAAGATATTAATGATAAATCTAGAATTCCTCATTTCTCAATTAATTATGAATGGAATCAAACTTTCAAGACTTAGACCTTTTTCTAAAAAATGCTATGAAATTAAAACAAGCCTTGGATAAGAACTTCAAATAATTTGATTCCTCATACCTTCTCTTTGAAAGCCTAACTATGAACCTTGGTGAGTGGAAGAAACAAGATCAGATCTTGCTGGATAAGGATTGAATTGCTGGCCTTCTTGGATGAATTGTCTTGATTAACCTTCAAAAGAAGTTCGCCTTCCACTAGGTTCTCAAAATCTGGAAATTTACCTTCAAACAGCTCCAAAATCTGGAAATTATCTCCCAACTTGCTAAGAAATTCGCCTCCAATCTGCTAGATTTCACTCCTCCAATCTGCTCCTTTAAATTCGCATAAGAAGGAATGAATGAATGATTTGAAATTTAAAACAACACTCCCCCTTTATATAGGGCGCTCACCCTAATTCCTTCAAGGCCGACTTGGCAAATAGGGGTAAAAATAAATGAAAATTCCTTGAAAAGGTGGCCGACTTGCCTATAAAGGCATAATAATGATTATTGAGCGCTCAATTTGTATTTTTTCAATTTTTAAAATTAATTTTAATGCCTCCAAGGTGAATTTTTTAATTATTTTAAGGCCTAAAGATTAATTTATTAAATTAAAAATGCCTTTAATTAATGCGAATTTAATTTAATCCTCCCAAATGTTTCAAATTTAGCAAATTTGGTGATTTGGGGAATATCAAGGTTGGATTGAGGCCTAGTGAAGCTTGCTAATGATTTCGCCCTAGACCCTCTGGAAGGGTCAGGAGCAATTTTTCAATTTAAGACTTGAACACCTCATTCCCTTCACTCCAAAATCTCCTGGAAGGCAAGCTTATGTTTGCTTTGGCCTAATCAAGGTATTACATTTCAATTTTTTATCATTTCTCATGAGTAATTAGGTGAAAATGTAGATTTCGCCCTGGACCCTCTGGAAGGGTCAAGAGCGATATTCACAATTAGGCTCAAAATGTTCATTTTCAAAGTTCAAAAACCTCTTCAAGGCACCCCAAATAGGCTCTTTCATTGCATTCTAGACTTAGTTTTATTCAACTTAGGAGGAAAAGTGTGATTTTAGGGTTTTTCGCCCTGGACCCTCTGGAAGGGTCAGGAGCGATTTTTCCTCCTTAGGCTTACTCCTTTACCAACTTTTGTTGAATATTTCACTCTTAGCTAGGCAATGTTCTTCCTTATTCACTCCACCCAAGTTTGGCTTGTTTCTGCAAGGTAAAATAGGGGTTTTTCAAATTTTCACCCTAGACCCTCTGGAAGGGTTAGGAGCGATTTTTCTTCCTTGGCCTAGAATGATCATTTTTTTGAAACAAGCATCAACTCACAAGTGGTCTCAAAGGTTGTTTTTACCTTATCACATCCTTGCCTTAGCAAAAAATCAAAAGGAATAGGTTGATTTCATGATTTTCGCCCTGGGCCCTCTGGAAGGGTCAGGAGCGAACTTTGAGTTTTTTAGGCATATTCCTTCATTCTTTTAGCTTCAAATCACTTCTAAGGCATAAAACATCATGTCCTTCTCCCACCTAAGTCATGAATAGCAAGATTTTGTCTTGAATTTGCAAGAAAAGGGGAGGACTTGGGAAATTCGCTCTGGAGCCTTTGGAAGGGTCAGGAGCGAATTTCCTCCTTAGCTTCAAAACTTTCACTTTCAACAATCCATCTTCACTTCAAGGCAATCCAAACATCATTTTAAACCCATGCCTAGGCTCAACTTCGCTCAAACTTTGGAAGAAAAGATAGGTTTTTTGATTTTCGCCCTGGACCCTCTGGAAGGGTCAGGAGCGAAAATCTGGTTTTAGGCAAAATCCTTCATTTTTCCAAGTCAAAACAACCTCAAGAGGCAAAAGGGAGTTGTCCTTGTTTCAATCATGCCACAGACTTGACCTTCTTCACTGCAAAATAGGAGCATTTGGGAATTTCGCCCTAGACCCTTTGGAAGGGTCAGGAGCGAAATTACCCTTCTTGGCCAAAATTCCTCATTTACTCATGCTTTTAAATCTTCAAATGTATCAAATGACATCCAATCTTTCCTCCAAGATGCCCTGCACATCACAATTTAGCCCAAGTCAGTGAAAAATAAGCTCAAATAAAATTTTCGCCCTGGACCCTCTCGAAGGGTCAGGACCGAATTTCCTTTTCTAAGCCAAATTGCTCAATCTTTTAGTTTAAAACCATTTCATAGGGCAAGGTTAGATCACTTTCAAGGCCAAGAACCAGCTTGTAATTTCATCTAAGGCAAGAAATAGTGTTTAGGATGTAATTCGCTCTGGACCCTTTGGGAGGGTCAGGAGCGAAATTCCTCTTTTAGGCATCATCTGGCTCTCCAAAATCAGTAAAATTCATCTTTAGGCAAGAACACATAAATCCATCCTCAAACATGTCAAAACTTAGCCAAAATTGTGAAGGAAATCAAATCTACTAAAGATTTTCGCTTTGGGCCCCCTGGAAGGGTAAGGAGCGAAATTTAGGTTTTTTAAGCCCTCTATCCATCTCATTCTCTATTTAACTTGGCCGACTGGACTCCCTTTTTTCACTGACCATGCCTAGCTTACTCAGACTCAAAAACAAACAGGACCTTACCCAGCGAAAACCCCCCTCCAATCTAGACCTGACCTGAGACTGTCCTATCCCTAACCTAACCAATTTGACTCTCCTGAAAGGTATACTTTATTCCGACAATCTTGAATCTTCAGGGAGACTATTAACAATTCCAAAACTTGGTTAGACTTAACTTGAATGAAACCCTAAAAACGAGCTTCCAAGGTTTAGCCCTAATCCACCTAGATCAGACAGACCACTCACTCACTCAAAAATCCTAAAAGTAGAGAGAAAAACAAGCAACCGAAAGCAAAACCAAAAGCAAAAGAGGGGGTCCCCATTCTAATGGGGCGATGTGTGAAATGGTCACAACAAGTAGGCGGCACCTTTATTCCGGCCTTCGGACAGTGCCGCACACCAGTTACACTTGGCCCCCTACAGCAACAGGTAGCATCACCGAGCCCAACCACAGCGGCACTTATTGAGGACATGGCAGAGTCAAGGATGGAGGAGTCACCGCATCGGGTAGTAGTCGCCGAGGAGCAAGGGCTGAGGGAGGTAGTGGATACAGAGCCTCAGGTGCCGCTGGACGTTGTGGGGAGTGACGCCGTGGTGACTGTGTCTGCGTCTTTGTTGGAGGAGCCGACGACAACGAACCATCCCCCGATCGTAGAGATGTGTGCCGGCCCGTCGGTCGTGGCTATGCAGAGCTGGCTCACACAGCGGTTTCAGATGACATTGGCACAACCGAAGGGAGCTGTTGTATTCTCACCGTGTCGAGAGACTAGAGCGAAGGTAGTCGACTTGGACGACTCATTGGGCGAGGCACATGGACTCGTAGTTGGGAACGAGGCAGGGGAGGTCGCCTCTACTGGGCAAGCGCCAAGGGATGGTACACCTTCTGTTAGAGTATTCGGGTATTTACTTGATTAATTAAACATTATTTGTTTAATTATTTAAGTTCCCTTTATCTCTTTTACACTTAAGCTAACTTTAGGTGCATATAATTAATTGTTTTAATTAATTATTATGTGCAAACCTAGGTTTTCCCTTTTAGGGTTTCTTGACCTTTTAAAGGTTGAGTTCTTTCTTTTCATTGTATGAAGAAGGATTATTATTGACAATACATTTTGGAGCATATTTTTCATGTGTATTCTTTCCTTCTGTGATTTGCTTCATTGCTTCTTGTAACAGGTTTTTCAGCTTGCAGAGATTATTTGGGCTCCTGTGGTGTTGTATTTTCTCAACTCCTATATGGTATCAGAGCTTCAGATCTGTAGCTACCTATTCTTGTTTTGAGAATTTTTGCTTTGGAAGCAGATCTGGGGTTTCAGGGATTTTTTATGTACCTAGGGTTTGAGCTTTTTTTTTTAGCACTTTGGGCCTAAACGGACCTCACCATCGTGCTCAGAAGGCCCGAAAACCCCTATGGTCATATAAAATTCGACCTATTTTGGTTCCTAAGCCTCTGGGTGAATTTTTTTCTTAGATCCAGGCCGTACGACCCTGGCACGCAGATCGAGAAAAAAATTGAAAAAAGAAAAAAATTTGCCTTTTTACAGCATGTAGGCCGAAATTTGCTTTTAAAAAAAAATTTAATAAAAAAAGCAAGTAAAAAAATAGGGTTTTGTTTAAAAAAAAAAAAAAAAATTTTGGGAAAAGTTTTTTGGGGGGGGGGTTCCCACGGTACGCAAGGTACCGTGGCCCCCCTGGCTCCACAAACCCTGCAGGACCTCGGGCCCTGCTCCCCCTGCCGGCCTCTCTACACTTTCCGACGTCGGCCCCCTTCCGGCCTCCCTCCAGCAACCCTGCCGCCGCCGGCTACAGCCCTCGCACCCCGGCTGCCGCAGCCCCCGGCCCCTACCGGCCCCACGGCCGCCGCCAGCGGCCCCCCGCTCCTCGGCTGCCACGGCCCCCATCTCCCCAACCATCGCCCGGCCTCCCTCCGGCCGCCACCGCCCGGATCCGTCGCCACGCTACCAAGGAGACACCGCCCAGCCGCCGGGAAACCTCCGCCCAACCGCCGAGAAACCTCTGCCTTGCCAGCCGGCCACCCTGGCACCCCCCGGCCACTGGATCACCACCAGGCCGCCACCCACTGGCCACCAGACCCCTTTTTTGGCTTTTTCAGGGGGGGGGGTTTGGTTTTTTGGCCCTATCTTGGGCATACGGAGTCGTTTTTTCGAAAACGAATAGGCATCAGAAAGCTGGTTCCAAGCCCGACCTCATGGTGTTGGTAATTTTTTCCAATTTTGCTGTTTGACTGTGTTTTTTTCTAGTCAAAGTGAGATCTAGTTGTTGCACTCCGGGAGACGTAGAATGAGCATCCGACCTCCATTTTTCGAAAACTTTATATTTTCAAAAAACGTGTGTTGTGTACTTTCCAGAAATATGAGTTTTATTTCCAGATTCTGCTCCATGCATATTTTATTCAGTTTTTTACTTTTCAGCACTCTGGTGGATATCGTGGTTGTTTCAGGTCCTGGGATCTCTTTTCTAAGTAGGGTGTCTCTGTTTTGATTCTCGTTTCTATTTACAGTCTTCTTATCATTGTAGCTTGTATTTATGCAAACGCACTGAGATAAAGTGCCATCATGCATTGTTTACTTGGAATCTTGCATATCTTGTGTCTTGTTGTACATGCACTATTGATCAAGTGCCATGAGAGGGTTGATGTTTGCCTGTTGTTTGCCATCTTCCTTTGTCAAGTGAGTGTTCCTTCCATGACATTCGCCTCATGATGATGTGTCTCAGCACCTTTGATGTTCTTGGTTCTTCGTCATGCAGTTTTTTTGGCTGTCCTTTTCAGTGTTCCTGTCCCTCTCCCACTTCCGCATTATGGGGAGGTTTATCCTGTTGGTTCTACTGCTTCCGTGGTTCGATTGATCAGCTCTTCAGGCTTTGGTTTCTTATGCCATCTGTATCTTCGATTTCAGTTGTTTTTGCCTTGTTTGCCTCTTGATTCAAGTAGTGTCATTTGAGGGCACTCATGCAGATTACAGTCTTCTCTACCTGGTCATGTTCTAGTTCAGTGGATGTTCTTCAGATCAGCAATTATTCTTCGACAGAGTTTGCAGGTTCTTCATGCTTCAGTGGTGTTCTTTTTATCTCTTTTTGGAGTAGAGTTTTGTTCCCATGTGGTTTTCTCTATTTCTCCAGTTCATAAAGATTTCATTGTATTTGGGTACCTGATCAGGCCTTGTTGCCAGAACCCATCTTTATTGCTTTCAGTAGCTGTTCTAGGTTTTAGCTTCTCCCTAAGTCTAGCTTAAGGGGGGGTGTTAGAGTATTCGGGTATTTACTTGATTAATTAAACATTATTTGTTTAATTATTTAAGTTCCCTTTATCTCTTTTACACTTAAGCTAACTTTAGGTGCATATAATTAATTGTTTTAATTAATGTGCAAACCTAGGTTTTCCCTTTTAGGGTTTCTTGACCTTTTAAAGGTTGAGTTCTTTCTTTTCATTGTATGAAGGAGGATTATTATTGACAATACATTTTGGAGCATATTTTTCCTGTGTATTCTTTCCTTCTATGATTTGCTTTATTGCTTCTCCTTGTAATAGGTTTTTCAGCTTGCAGAGATTATTTGGGCTCTTGTGGTGTTGTATTTTCTCAACTCCTATACCTTCGGTGGCGGAGGAGGTACCTTCACAGCAAGATGCGGTTGTGTCCGTTCCACCAGAGACTTCACAGCCTTCGGTGCAAACGGGGGAAGATATTGAGACCTATCTAGCTGACATGGCTGACATGGTGACGAGGGGTAGGCAGGTGGTGGTCGCTGCCCAGACGCAAGCATTGCAGCAGGTGGTGGTGGAGCTAGAGCAGGTCTTACAGTTTATGCGAGTGGGCTGCCCGGCAGCCTTTACTACATGCTTTGAGTCTCAGGGTTGGCCGACTACTGAGACGGAGGAGATGCTCCAGGCTTGGCATGTGTGTCAGCCCCTTGTGGAGAGTCAGGTGACGGCAGTTGTCCTCGAGATGGAGCAGGTCTACCGGGATGCCTACTATGCCCTAAGGCATGCCCAGCATGAGTCGGAGATCCGCGAGGTTGCTAGAGTCGCATTGGAGAGGGATGTGGCCACTCAGCAAGCCTCTTGGGCCACAGAGAGGGCCCAGTTGTTGGCTTAGGTAGAGATGACCCGCGTAGAGAAGGTGGAGGTAGAGACTCGCCTGTCGGCAGAGCACAGTGCGAGGAGCCTCGTGCAGCAGGAGTTAGCGGCAGCCACTACCGAGAGGAGCCTGTTGCAGACTCGGTTGGTCAATATGACAGCAACAGCGGATACCAAAGAGAAGGAGCTGCTGGAAGTCGCGCACATGGTGAAGACGGCTTTGGAGAAGATCTTGGTGGCGGAGCGGGATGTGACTGCTCGTACTCAGCAGGTGTATGAGCTTCGCGCCCGCTTGGCGGCCCAGACACCGGCGTCTCAGCCTTCTACTTCAGGGACACTTCCCCAGCCCCCTCCTTAGTTTTTTCGGATATGTTTATTGTATAGGTTGCATGATCTCCATTTTTGTTGTAAGTCGCCTGGAGACGACTTTTTTTTGGGGGAGGATGATGTTGGCGGCATTATTGTATACGAAAATACGACTAGTTAATTATGTGTAATTGTTTTGGTTAGTTGGCAACCGAGGGGTGGCAGTTGCGATGCGACGGTTGGCGCTTGCACCCCCTCGGTATCTTTATATACTTCAGAATGTAACTTGCAACACACTGATTAGGAAGGGAATAACATCTGATATATTGCATCTAATATCTATGGCATTATTATTCTGCATTATCTGTGTACTTTAAGTTATTCACCCGAGAGGGTAAACAACTGCAGGTGGGAAATTTTCCATAAATTACAAGTTTTAATGTTTTTCTTTGTTTTAGTCTCTGTAGGGAAATTTTTAGCTAATTACAAGTGCACTTTATTGAAAAAGAACTTGTAACTTACTTTTTATTTCCCCCTTGATGCTTTTTGGCTTTTTAAGTCATAATAGGGATTGTTTGGATAAGTTACAACTTAATTTTAAATTGCAAATTTAAAAAGTCACTTGTAATTCTTTTATAAAGTTCCTATTTTAATCTTTTTACTTGTAATGGGGATTTTATTCCCCTATTACATGTATTAAGTTATTAAAACTTGTTGAAGGGATTTGATTTTCCCCTTACAAGTTATTATAACTTGTATTTAACATGTATTTCTCTCACAAAAACCCGATTTTGCCTAGAATGGAAATAAAGTGACATTTTATAACTTGCAATTGAGTTTTAAAAACCCATTTGCTCCATGAATGAAAATAAAGGCATTTTAAACTTGCTAAAGGGTTTTTAAAAACCCGATTTTGCCTTGTGGAAAGAAAAGTGACATTTTAAACTTGTAAAATGAAAAAAGAAACCCGATTTTCATTCTTACATGCAAAATGAAACTTGTTGCATTCTTCCAAGAACCCGATCAGCATTGTTGAAGGTTTTGGTTGACATTTTCCACCGATTTTTGTGGAGAAATCTTAGGAAGAAGAAGGCGTTTTTAATCCATTGCTACTTTCATGCATTCTTGGACTCTCTTCACGCCATTTGGAGATCATGAATGTTGGTTTCATGGTATTTGACAACAAGCACATGTTTTATAAATTCCACGATTTTCTCCCACAAAATGCCACAAATTCTTTCTCTTCAAAGTCGTTTATGCTTCCTTCACTTAGGCGTTGAGGTTAAAGGAAGATTTGACCGGTTCTTCTGCCATTATACTTGCATTTTGTGCCACATTTTTGTTGTTTAGTCTCCAAATCCGAGTTTGGAAAACATGGCTAGGGTTTTGGGAGTTCGTTCGTTGCTTATTTAAGGGATTGTCTTCTTCATTCAAAAAGATTATTTCATCTTTTGAAGAGGCATTCCGGATTGAAGCAAGGTATGTTTTCTTTTCTTCTTGTTTAATTTTCTTATTTTGTTTTTCCATTCTAGTTGAAAATTTGTGTATATGTTGGTTTTGCCCTAAAATCGGTTTTGTGAGAGAGATTTTCCCCTTTGCAAAGCAATTCGTGAATTGCATTGTTCTTCCCCATTTTCCCTCTTTACTTGTATTTGGGATTTTAAATCCCGATTACAAGTTGGATGAAAATAATTGATCTTCCCTTATGGTTATAAGAATTTAACCATCTTTTGTTGAAATTCCAAGTTGCAAAGATGAAAAACACCCATTCTTCCAAAATCAGGTTTTTAGAACCGGATTGCATGTTGAAAGTTCTTCCCATTTTCTTGAAAATGACATTCCCAAAATCTTCCCATTTTTATCCATCCATATTGCCTATATCCGTACTTTCCGTTCACATCATTTCCCACAAGTCTAAATCTAATTTTTCACTCACTTCTCCATTTTCCGTTTTACAAGTATACTTGCATTCGGGTTTTAAAAATCCGATTGCATGTTCGTTCTTCCCCACTTGTATACTTGTGAAACTTTCCCCAAGATCCGAAATTGGTCAAAGTCAAATTTCCAACATTCCGATTTATTTCCCATCTTTTTCTCACAAAGTTGTGAAGTGCAAGGGCTGAAGTTCTTTCCATTTGAAGAAGGAAAAATGTTAGTTGCATCTAATTATAATGTTGCCTTAACACTTTTAAGTCTTCATCGCACTATACCAGGTTGTCCTTCAATGTCAGATTTACCATCGTCTCTCATTCTGAGGAAGATGAAGTATAAATATGACGAGTACCAGAATGAAGTTTCACATTCACAAGTTTCCTCTCTTTTGAATCACATCAAGGATACGGAGATAGGGCATGTGGACATGTCAGAATTCGTTAAGAGGGTGGAGGATCCGCAAGATAGTAATATGCAGCGGTTGTTGGACAGCCACATTCATCATCCATCTTATTTTCCAGTGGCTGCCCTAGAACCTGAATTTGTTCTCGCTTGCGCCCATCACTTTGACAAAGAGACGAGAACCATTAGAAATGATGATGGTGAGGCAATAATCTGCCTTGATGCGGATACTATTGAAAAAGTCTTCAGAATACCACCAGCACTTGTTTATATAGAAATTTCAAAGGATAGTGTAGCTGATAACTATGTCAAGAGGGAAAAGGACTGCAAACGCCACATTAACAGGTGGATTCATGAGCCACGAGCCGCCTTCAAGAGATGGGCTAAGTTGTACCGTTGTGAGTTTAAGTGGGAAATTGGAGACATCATTACTCTCCTCAATAGGATGATAGGTTTTGAACACTCTAATGTTTTTGAACCTTGGATGTATCAGTTTACCATGTTCATAAGACAGTCCCATCATATATCATGGGGAGAGATTACCAGTGATGCTTTGTGCGAGCAACTTGCAACAGTCCCTACTACCATGACTTTCTACATGAATTCATACTTAGTGTATTTGGCAGCATCACTCACACATTTCCCTGGTCTTTCTGCCAAGGGTGATCGCTCGCTCATACCTGTGGGAATATTATGATCAGTTGCCTTTGAGACCCAGCAGATTACATTTCAGAAGGGTTCAAGATGCATTCTTTGGTTACTTCATGTGTCAGTTTGACAAGACTCTAAAGAACAAAAGGGTGTCAGATGAAGTATGGGAAAGAGTGAACGAGTATGGATGCTTGTTTCTTCAATTCCCAACTTTCACTTATGTAAGAGTCAGATGCTACAGTGGGCAGCCATTCATGCTTCCTAGATACCCGACTGATAAGATCATTCTTATGGAGTTGGGAAGACAGATCATGGCTGTGCACGCTCATCAATCTGTCAAACATAAGGTTGGAATGGGGATTTCTATAACAAACCCATTGAAGATTGGTCGATATTCTCTCTTGTCACATCCGTCAAAGCCAAAGCTATGGAGACTGAGATGCAGGAGATTAAACTCAAAAGGTTTAAATCAAGGGCAGATTTTGACTACCGAGGTATGAAGGAAAAGATCAAAAAGTCCTTCGTACATGTGCATCGTATTGAGGATATCTGGGTAGATCTTCGTACAGAAATGGAGGTTCTCAAGATGGACTACTGCAGACTTACTGTTGAGCAGGTTATTGATCTAAACCTGGTGGACATTCCACAAGGAATGATTGATGATGGTAATGTGCTCGATCCAGAGTTTGTCTCATGAAGGGTTGAGAAAGCTCCACTCCTTTAATCCAGTGGTCACATAAAGAATGCACTTCCATTCTTGAAAGATTTCAGCCTATCTTAGCTAACACCAACACTTGGCTCAAAGGTAATGGTGTTAGACTCATCAAGATCAAGGTTGGAAAAGAAGATGACTCTATGGGGCCTCTTCGACGTAAGTTTGAGATTCAGATTGACAACAAGGAAGGTGCATCATCTTCAGGTACTAGGATCAAATTATGGGTTAGTCGGGCAATAGTACTTCCTCCTAAGGAGGCGACAGTTCGTGGGAAAGAAAAGTGTCGGCTTCACATTCATGTGATCGATCCTGATAATCATGAAGAAGGACAGCAATCAGATGATGCTCCTAAGCCACTACTTCGGACTCACCTCATGAGATTCCCTCCTCAGTTTCCATGGAGCTGCCTCTAACTCCTCCTGACATAATAGTGAAGGAGTCTCCTTAGAATGTCGTTCCTATTTCAGCAGTTGAGCCACCTCTTGATCATCAACAAGAGAGTTTGCTGGAAATCCCCGAGGAGACTCCAGCATGTATCCATTTGTCAAAGATTGATACCTCTACTTCTGGCTTTGAAGAATTTATGAGGCAATCTTCATGCCCTTTGATTACCGAGCAAACCATGGTCGCCATCCAAACAGATACTCCTCTTAGGGTGACCACGACTGTTCAAACAGAAACCACTTCTCCTTCGCCTTCAGCAGCTATTAGAGGAGAACTAATCGTTTTACCTCCATGGCTTAGTTCTTTTACCCCAAAGAGGAAGAACCAGGAAATCTCTCCTTATGTCTTTAATTATCAGCAACTCAAGCAGTCTAGGCCCAAGGTTGCTAAAAAAGCCAAGACAATCTCAAGAGTAACTGTTGACAGCAACAAGATGAAAGTGGCAGAAATTGTTGAGCCCCTTGCGGATAAGCCACGTGAGGAAATGCAAGTTGTTGATTACAGGGTTACAAGGATAGAATTGGGTAAACAAACACATGAAGTGGTCAAGCATGATGCCCAGCAATCCGTAGCTTCACTAGTACGGCGGTATGATCAACTTCTGGCAAAGAAAGACAAGCTAGAAGAGGAGAATAGGCAACTTGTTGCAGTTGTTCATAAAATTACAAAACCTGTTGGTGAAGGGAGTAATCCTACAAGTTCTTCCAGTTTGCAAGAATCATTTCAGGGAGTTGAAAGAGCTGCTCAGAAAGTACAAGTGTTGGATTCTTAGGTGGATCAACTTCATGATCTGTGTGCACGAGTGCTGAAAGACATTTTCCAAATGATGTCTAAGTTGGAGACCATGGAAGAAAAATTGAATCATACCTCCGAGACTTTCAAACAGAATTTGGAAAGAGTTGAAGGTAGCTTGACAATTTGGCGCACAATGCCTCGACAACAGTTGAGTGTTCTTCAGGAGCATGTCATTATTCCTTCCAGAGTCATGTACTTGGAATTTGAAGAGCTTCTAGAGAATAAAGCCCTTGTTCTCAAATCCCTCATTGAGGAGATTGATGATGCAATGAGACTGCAAGTTGAAGTATTCCAAGGTGTTGTTTCTCATTGTGAGAAGGCCTCTTGCAATATAATGAGTCGGAATGGAGAGTTGATACTAGAAGAAGAAGTGCTCGGAGATCTACAGATGAGAATTCATGAGTGGAGGAGCAAACAATTTTCAGCTGCCTCAATTCAGGTTTTGATGAAACATCAAATCTTTTTGCACGAAATCTAGTCCACTTTGGAGAAGAACGACTCTATGCTTCTTCGATGCCATGACACCATCATGAAGACCATGGTTGTTGCCAAGAACACCCACGAACTGAATCCTGCTGAGCTACGAATGATCATCCAGAAGTTCGAAGGAATCATGTCATCACATGCTGCAGCTTAAGTGTTTTTCAACACTTAGTTGCATTTTTTCCAGAATTATAATCTCTTAGTTGTAGTTTTTCTTTTGACAAGTTACATGTAAAACTTTTTGTAAATTGCAAGTCAAGTCTTTATTTGCACTTTTGTAATTACATGTAAAGCAACTACAAGTTGTGTTGAGTTAGGACTGTAGTTGGAATAAGTCATAGTTATTGAATAAGTCTTGGTGGTTGAGAGAATCTCTCAATTTAGTTAGGATCCTCCCACCTTTTTCTCAAGACTCCTCTTCTATAAATACTTGAGGGGTCTATTGCAATCTTTATCTTTTCGAAAGCAAGCAAAAACTCTGACAAATTTACAGCAAAGAAGTCTTTGAGCTTTCATATGTGAATTCAAGAATTGAAAGAAATAGAAGAAAATTGTTCAAGCTTTGAGTCTTTGTGCTACATTCTTGAGTTTGTGTTCTATATTATCTTTCTTGCAAGTGTTTCTTTAAGATCTTAATCGGATTTGATTTGCAGTCTTTGTGCTGCAAGTATTGGAGGTTAATATGAATTAGAGTAAATATTCTTTTGAGAGGAGTTGTAAGACTTTGTACTTGCACTTGTTCTTAAGAGAGTTTAGAAGCAGATTTTGTAAGAAATAGTTGTGAGTATTTGAGCTCGTACTACTTCCTACTATTTTATGTAGAAAAGAATAAGATATTTCAGTCTTTGTGTTTTTATAATTTGTTCTTGATAACATTAGTATAGAAAAGGGTAGATAGGACTTCACATATTCAAGACTTTGAGCTTGATATTGCTGTCCTGTCCCGAAGTAAGTGACGGAAATCTTCGAGCTTTCAGGAAATTTCATTTCCTTTCTATCATTTCATTTCACAAGTTGTTGTTGTTGTTTTATGTTAAATTGCTATCACTTTTCTGTGAAGAGAAAAAGATATTGCCTTTCTCGAAAAAAGAAGAAAGAGTGTTGTCCCATCCTATTTTAATTTTAAGTTGTAGATAGATAGGGGGAGCCTTCCTTTAATTAGGAGAGTTTTACTCACACACTGTGGTTGAAACCACAATTTTGTATATTTCCCTAGTGTACAAAATTTTCAACCAACAAAGTGTACTATTTCAAGGGGTACAAATTGTGAAAGGTTGTGTCTCTTACCAAAGGGAATACATGATGAAGAGTTGTGACCTCTCCCTCACATTGGGAGATACAAAGGGAAGAAGGTTCATTTGAAGAAGGGATCCAAGGGAGATCAGTTTGGAGAATAATATATTATTCTCAAAGGCAGCAATGAAAAGTGGTGACTCAATTCTTATGAAAGGTGGTGCCTCAATCCCTATGAAAGGTGGTGACTCTTTCACCAATAAACTATAAAGGAAAAACATTCAACTTAGAGCATAGTGAGGAACAAGAGAGCAGATCAAAATATGCAGATCTGCAAATCAGTAATCAGCAGACTTATAATTGTTCAAGCCATTGGCTCTAAATCAAGATATTAAGTTGACAATTTACATTCCCAAGCATAATCCATACCCCACTTGGGAATTCTAGGGCAAATTGAGTAAAGTCCCAATACAGATCATAATAATTGGTATTAGAGCACCATTCCTGCCATCCTGTGAAAGATAGTTGATGCAACATAGCCAAAGGGCTCAAAGAGCTTTGGAAAGAGAAAGGTTTGTGCTTCTAATGCAAGGAAGAGTGGAGGCCAAGACACATATATAGGGGCCAAATATGCAATATAGAGGCAATATCCAATGAAGAAGCAAAAGGAAATCCAAGTAAGAAAACAAGGCACGATTAGAAAGATATTAAAAGTATTCAATCAAAAGAAGAAAGGACAATAAATAAGTGGATCTTTGTAGAGGATCTGATCTAATAATTACAATGCCCTTATATCCTCAAGATCTATGAGACATATTAAGCAAATGTTTGAAGCATATTGGAGCAAATTTATGACACATTAATAAGCATATGGGAGCAATAACATGGGGTTAGGCCCACTTCTTGGTTCTAAATGGCTTATGAGCAGCAATATGGGGTTAGGCCCACTAACTGACTCTAAATGACTTATCAACAATAAGATGGGGTTAGGCCCACTTCCTAGTTCTAAATGTCTTATGAGCATGTGATATCTTCTCTGGATATTTGCTCCATACTTTACCAAATGTTTCGAAGTAATTTAAACAAACAGTTTGCATGAAAACGGATTTCTATTCATTCAACAGATTATATTGAAAATCATATAATATCAAACTGCAAATGAGATCTGAAATTAAATATGAATATTATCACCAAAATAGATAAATCATTACAACCTTCAATAGAATAACAACAGAATTATCTTCCCAATTGTAGCCACAGAACTTACAGAACGATTGGATACAAAGAAAACCTCCCAATCACAGTTACAGTATGTACAAAAGGATTGGAAATCCACATACCAACAGCAGTTTGATATCTTTAGCAAACACCAACCAGAGTAGATCTTTCACCACCAAAGCTAGTCTTCTTCAAGAGGGATTTCATCCTCAAGAAGGCTGATATGGACCAAGTCCAAATCTCCAGAACCACACAAGGTTACGACCAAGAAATGAATAAACCCAACATATCCTCAAATGTACTCTCTCAACTCTTTTATAACTTTCTGAATCTCCCTTCGCCTTCCATTTCCTTTTGTCTTTTTATTTTCTTTTCTATTCTCACTTTATAATATTATCCTTATGATGCACTTTTAAAAAGGAATAATATTAAATAATTACACTTATGCCTTATTAAATAATTAAGCATGCTTTTAATTATTTAATTATATCTTAAGCCAAAAGGGGACATTACAAAACAGCAAGATGGGGTTAGGCCCACTTTTTGGCTCTAAATAACAAATGAACAGTAAGATGGGGTTAGGCCCACCTCCTGGTTTCAAATGGCTTATGAGCAACAAGATGGTGTTAGGCCCACTTTTTGGCTCAAAATGGATTACGAGTAGAAAGATGGGTTGGGCCCACTTTCTAGCTCAAAATGGATTATGAGTAGGAAAGATGGGGTGAGGCCCACTTTTTGGCTTGAATGGATTAGGAGCAGAAAGATTGGAATTAGGCTCACATTTGGCTTGAAACAGATTAGGAACAAAAAAGATTGGGGTTAGGCCCACTTTCTAGCTCGAAATAGACTAGGAGCAAAAAGATTGGGGTTAGGCCCACTTTCTGGCTCGAAATGGATTATGAGCAGAAAGATTAGGCTAGCCCCACTTTCTGGCTCAAAATAGATTATGAACAATAAGCTTGGGGTTAGGCCCACTTTCTGGCTTGAAAATGAAGAAGGGATCTAACAACACATGTATTTGTGTGTATACTCTATTTCTACATATATTCATGTGTATACTTTGATTATTTGTGTATGTTGTGTGTCTACATATATTCATTTGTATGCTTCATGTTTTTATGTGTATGCTCTGTGTTTGGTTCAGACCTAATGTATTTGTAGCATGTTTATTCGATGTATACTTCCAAAGCCATTTCATATTGCGAATCATTTTGAACACTCAATGAGTATTGCTTGAGGACAAGCAATCTTGGGTGGCGCAGACTTTAATTTCTCCACTTTGAAATAGAATTTAATAATAAATAATAATAATAAAATTAAAATACAAAAGAATTAAAATAAAATTTACATTAAAATATAAAAGAATATAATTAAAGATAATTAAAATTTAATTAAATTAATGAATGGTCAAAAGACATGAAATGAAAAGTTGGGACTCCCTCAAACATGAGATATAAAATGGAAAAGAGAACCTTAGTTGAGAGGAGGGAGATAGAGAGAGGAAGAAGGAAGGGATCATGTAAATTGAGGAAAGATTAATGGAGGAAGAAAAGGAACGGGAAGTAGATAAGGAAGTGGCTCTTTCAAATGGAAGAAATTATGAAGGGTTGTAATATTTCAAAGGGTGCTAATTGTGAAAGGTTGTGTCTCTTACCAAAGGGCATACATGATGAAGAGTTGTGACCTCTCCCTCACATTGGGAGATATAAAGGGAAGAAGGTTTTTTTGAGGAAGGGATCCAAGGGAGATCAGTTTGGGAAATAATATATTATTCTCAAAGGCAGCCATGAAAAGTGGTGACTCAATTCTTATGAAAGGTGGTGCCTCAATCCCTATGAAAGGTGGTGACTCTTTCACCAATAAAGTACAAAGGAAAGATCATTTGACTCAGAGCATAGAGAGGAACAAGAGAGCAGATCAAAATATGCAGATCTGAAAATCGGTAATCAGCAGACTTATAATTGTTCAATTCATTGGCTCTAAATCAAGATAAAAAATTGTCAATTTACATTCCCAAGCAAAATCCAAACCCCATTTGGGAATTCTAGGGCAAATTGAGTAAAGTTACAAGAAACATCTAATCACCAGCAGTTTCAAATCAAAAACTATGGTTCCATATGAGATTGTTTTAGTTGAGGCTGGCACCTTTCCTTTGGATCATCAACTATGATCCGGATGTTAAGCTACCTAAAGAAACTAGAGAGCATGGAGCTGCACCATTGGCCACAAATAGCAGCAAAGGAAAAGTTATAAGGGAGAGAACATGGATGAAACAAAATGCCAAGTAGATGAGTAAATGGGATATTAGCATGCAAGACTGTCCAAACACCAATATGGAAATCAAAAGATATGTGAGAGAGAAAATTCAAGGCAATCCTCTGGATGAAGCAGCTCGGTAAAAAAAAAGAGAATACTATGTCAAACGATTTAATCCTACATGTGGCCACAAGAAAAAAGATTATATAGGAGTGGAATTAAAATGGAAAGCAAAAATTTTAATAGCTTAGCTAAGGACTAGCTCACATTAGGTGCAAGAATAGAAGGTGGACAACACCTAAACAAGAGTGGGCAAATTGAATATGTCATCTTTGCAACTAGGTGTTAGTGAAAACAAAATCTACATCATATAATGTCTAACTTAGGATATCCAGATCAATTACATTGATATTTTAAACATTGAGTCCTTGACTGTCTTGGTTGAAGAGGAAATGCTATCACAAACAGCAGACTATTTGATCAAGATTCATAGCAGATGATCCAAGATCAAAAAAAAATGGATGCGAATCATACAAAATACAGTCAGCCTGCTAGGTTGGGCTTATGTTAATTGAAGTGTAGTTTTTAGCTTAGGGTTCCATAAGCGGCTTGGTCTCATGTACAATATTAAAACTTCCATTTCATTGCAACATTTGGTCTCATGGACAATATTAAAACTTCCATTTCATTGCAACATTTGGTCTCATGGACAATATTAAAACTTCCATTCCATTAAAACAGGGAAATCCAAGGGAAAGGAAGAGGAAATAAAGCTTGACATCCCCATTAACGTTGAACAGGGGGAACAGGGGGATACTATAAAAGACTTTGATTTTGATATTCTCCTAAAAAAATCTATTAAAAGCCATGAAAATTGCTTTCTTTGGGTCAGCAAGGAGATCAACATGCTGAAGGAAGGAATTAAGGGCATCATTTACACTTTTACTAAGACGGCCATGCCAAGCAAAACTGACAAGCTTATCCGAATGACACAGAAACTTACAGAAGATGTTAAGATCATGAAAACGGATCATGAATCAAGGATTGGTCAGTTGGAAATAAGCTTGGAAGAGATTAAGAGCAACCTGAGGAATTTGGTTGATATTAGCAGGGAAGCCATGAATAGTAGCGTTGAGGGTCTTAAAATGGTCAATGCGATGATTGCGGACCAAAGAGCCCAACCCATCACCAATATCCCACCCTTAGACACCAAAGAGAAGAAGAAAATTCAAGAGCCAAACTTGCAAGGTATGGGATCACAGGTCACTACTGGCCCCTATAAGAGGACGAGGAGAAAGAACCAGGAGAAGATTACCTCCAAGTTCATCATGGAAGAGCTCCAGGAAATCAACAAGAGTATGATCCAAAAGAATTCGGAGCTGATGCAATCTTTGGTTTAGTGGTTTTAAGTTTTTTTGTTAGTGGTTTTAAGTTTTTTCTGTTAGTGGTTTTTGTGTTTTTGTTGTGTGGGCGTGGCCCCTATTTGTGTGGCTGTTTTGCCGTTGTTTCTGGACTGGTTAGCGACTGTTTAACTTTTTGTATCTCTCTCTGACTTTGGTTTTCGGGTCCCTGTAAAACCCATTTATCTTAATCAAAAACATTCTACATGTTCAACTATGCTAGATCTTGGTGAAACACTATACCATATAGTTTATGCTACTCCACAACATGGCAAATTTACAAATTCAGATAGTTCCCGAATGGCATTATCATCTCAAATCATATAACCAAAAAAGCTAAACAGAAAGGAGTACTCGTTGCATAAATTTCAGTATTTCAATCTACCTGCCGAGCCTCAAGGTTTGACACTGCCATTGCTCCTACATATGGAAGAGCCTCAATTACTGCATCTGCCAAGTCTGAAATGAAGGTGGGTTCACAACCCAGAGCTGGAACACGCTCCCAGTTCTTAATACCAGATTCAAGGGCCAATTCTTTGTACTCCATGTCAATTTCCTCGAGTGTCTCAATGTGCTCACTAACAAAGCTGCATTAAAAAATAATGCACCAATAACATCAAATTTAGAAGCAAGTAGCCACAATGTTTATATGGCTCAAAATATACTCAAAGAATCTCAAGAACATAATCTATATATATGTATATACAGTACTCTGACAACAAATGTTTGAGATGGTTTAGGTTTTATGGAACTATAAACAAAACTCAGGACTCTTCTTCCTTAGAACAAAAAAAGCTAACTTCATAACATTATCATAAGATCTTATTTATTCTAATAAAAAAAATACATACAAGACAACCATGAATGAAAAAATATTTTCATCTTACAATACTTAATGTTTTTTCCCTACATAACTCATGGCAAACCTACCAGAGAATGTATACTGCCTATTGGATTTTTCTGCACAAAATCTATTAATTATTTTCTGGGTCGAATCAGAAAATTATGCTAGTAAATGGCTCAGTTCACACAATGCGCTAGTATATATATGTCATTAATTTGGGTTAAAAGGCTCAGTTCACACCATGTCAGCAATTTGGGTTTCTCTCTTTTTTTGACAGGGTGAAGGGTGATAGAGAGAAGGTAACAGAACAAATTAAATATAATATATGTAGATGAACCTTAGGTTGATAAAAATTTCATTAAAGTTATCATCATAATGTTTAAAAGTTACAATCAAACATAACACAGATTAATTTTTTGGGCAAAAATCCAACTATCAAATTTAACATGAATTAACTTATTAAGCAAAAATTCAACTCTATTGATCACATAAGTCCTTGTTCATTCCAAGGTCAGGAGACCTCAGATAAAAACCAGACATAGTAAACAATTGAAACAGCTCCATAACTCTCCTGAGATTGAAAATCTATTACCTGATAGGGACTGCAAGAAGACTTTTCACTCCTTGGAGCCCTAGCTGTTTGATAGTGTCATCAGTATAAGGCTTCAGCCATTCTACAGGTCCAACTCGGCTCTGCCAATCCAATTGAACCCAATGTTGACATTGATAATTGAATGTAGCAAGTTAAAACAGTCACTTCCTTCAAACATTTTTTATTAAAAGAAATCTTACATATCATTATATTAGTTCCCTTTACTAGGAATAGAACCATGCTTTCCGCACTCATAATAAAATTTTATTCTGCAAAACCTTGCCTATTTTAGGAAAGCAATGGCATTTAACAGGCAACCATGATAACTGCCTACCATGATTTCAACATTCTAGTAGTTTAAATATCTGTCCCAATATTCAAGGTACATTAAATCTAGAAATGCAACACTTCATGACATTAGGAGTGGTCAAGCAAAGAATAAAAAATTGCTCCTAAATAATAAGCAAAGACAATTGAAGGCTTTACATCTTTCTTATTAACATTTAGCTGTTCTAGCGAGAATTTTTCTTTTGAAATATCATACTAGAAACATTATCAGCCACTACAAAGCTCTAAACCAATGACAAGCAAATAAAGAATATCAAAATTGAATATTAAAGAGTCATGAAGTAGATCCTGCAAAATCATTGTTAACGTTTTAATTTCACCTTTTCGTGCAACACAAAATGGAAAAGCATTTGACAATAAAACCCTTCTTCAAATTAGAATGGGAAGCTCCCTCTAAAAGAAAATAAAACAAAAACCCTAAACCCTAAGGACATGACCTCTAGTTTAAATAATATGTATCACAGTTTGAAAACTCAGATTCAAACTCAACTCAGCAAAAGAAAAAAACTCAATTACACACAAAAGAAAGAAATCAATGCATTTAGAGAACATTAAAGTCTAATTTGACTATTAGTTTGTCATAATTCAAACATTACACATGTAACATGAACATCAAACACTCAAATTTTGAAATTTTAATTTCTATGTCTGTTATGTACCAAGGCCAGAAGAGTTTGGGCTCAAGATTGTAATGTCCCTTCTAGGATTATTAGTCCTTATGAGACAATTGCTCCAAATTCTTAAACTTGCTAAAGATTATAATATCAAATTATAGCATGAATTATATAATCAATAGTATGAATCAATTAATGTCACTTGCTTTTTCTATTATAATCAATATAATGAATGCTAAGTGAATAATATGTCTTTAAACTTTCCCTTTCACCTATATTGATAAGGGATGAAGATTGAATGTCCAATATGGCAATATAACTATGCAATGAGATGTAATGGTATTGCTTATAGCAATGCAAATTGCTGTCATTGGTATAACACTTATCATATGCAATGTCTGATCCTTAATTATCCCATATAGCAATATAGTTGCTGTTTCTAATGCAATCTTCAATCCATGCAATCAATTCTGCTTATTGATTATAGCCTAAGTTGCTGAATCGTGGGATTTTTTGGGCGATTCTGGGTACGAAACGTACCGGAATTGGATTCTGAAACGAATCTCTTGTGGGTACATCCAGGGTTCGCGTTATAGATGCCAAAATATTTCTGAAATGTTTAGTGATTCTTGTTTGATCTTTTTGATATTGAAAACTGAATTTAAATTAGTATGCTATGCTTCAAAATTTAAAATTTGCAATGGTTTTGTTTAGCATACACAGTGGTATATGACATTCTAAACTTAATTCTATTATGTGTGTGTGTCTGTGTCTATGTGTCTGTGTGTGTGTATAAATTTTGTATGAACATACCAAAAACATACCCAACCCCCCAAAAAATGTATGCTGTACCGGCACTTCGTATCCACATACCCGTTCCCGTTCCCATACCCAATTCGGCAACTTAGCTTACAGCAATAAGTGCTGTGACTGATATGCTGATATACTTATGCAATTCTGAAATGCTGCTATGTCTGATATGATCAAATGATGCTTGCAACAGAGGGGCTGTCTCTGATATGAAACGATTTATTTGTGCTCCTGAAAATGTGCCTGCGACAAAAGCTCTTTAAGAGTGATCCAAACTGGATTATAAACAAAATATAAAATACCATGATGCCTTTGTGAGGATGTGATACACCTTTAATATGTGATGGAAGGTTGAGACGGTGAGGAGTTGTGCCCTTACGTTTGGAGATAAACCTTTTCCTAATCGTGTCCTCTCATAAATATCTAATCACATTCTTAATTAGTGATTGTTGAAACATAATTGGGTTCCTCAATGGATGGCATGGTAAGGCATTATTCTCTGATGAGAAGTGGTTATCATCGTGTTTCATCTACTAAGCATAGTCACAGCAATCTTTGTTGTTAATGACTAGATATGAATCACAGGCAGATTATTATTTGTTTGTCATTGATCAAGGTGCTGAAGTTCTTACAGATCTGATCATCATCCTAAGGATGCAGTTTGAAGATCTCATGATGACATAATGATGTATGCCGACAGACTTGTGATCTTGCTTACACAGATCGGATGTATATAATTCTGGATTCATCTTTGATGCGCGGTTGTTACCACTGCTAACATTTAACTGATTTCTGGATCCTCTCAGCTACTTCACGGACAGCTACATGTTTACCTTCTAATGATGTGCATCATAGTTGTCTTGATGATGGTTTCGTGGTAACTCCTTGCATGTATGAAATTATGCATCTATCACTGGTTAAGTCGATCATATGTGATCAAGGTAATCAACAATGGTAGGGTCATTACCTCATATGGTGAGAGAGTTGATAGAGAGACCATTATCACAAGAACCTGGATGCTTGCAAGTCTATATTCCTTGATGGTTGGATAATACATTAATCTCTTATTTGTCTTTATCCCTTATTGAAGCAAGATGATCTTTTTAATGTTTTCTTGATGATGAAGATGTAACCATAAGTTTTCTTGAAGATGATCATCATTTGGAATCAATCTCTTATTCCTCCTAATAGCAAAAGTTCATATTGCATGAAGTAGGTTCACAGCATATTTAAGAATTGAATGCAAAATACTAAACCACTTGCTTTCAATCATCCATTTCTGCGTACATAATGCCCAAAATACTAGTGAATACACAGTCAGTTTACATCTATGTAACAGATCCCCTCTCTGACCTCAACCTTAGAAGCCAGAAATTTTAAAGGGACTTATAAGGTGCAGAGAAAAACGTTTATTTCAAAGACATCGTACAGAATGAAAGTGGTGAATTTAACACATCAAGACACTGTTTAAAGATCATGGACATCACTGCAGAGGAGACAAAGCAATAAGGAGAGCACTGTAGAGTCATAGACAGAAACATGCTCTGAACAATAACAATTTCCTTGAGACCTTAAAATTCAATATAGAGTTAGATTAGAAGTTTTGACAAAGTAATGCCAAGCTTACCTGATATGCAAGAGTGTGATTGTTGGTAATATCCCGTGCCTTGAGTTCATTCATAATCAATTCCACACACTCTTCCATCTCTGCCTTATATGGATCACCAGCCTCCTCAACATAAGCAAGTGGCACCCCATGTGCACTGAAAAATATCATAACCTGCAGACACTTAAAATGCAATTAGGATATGCATTTAGATCTCCATCTATGATATGACTTCCTTAAAGCTAAATGAGTTTGAAGCATGAAAGCATGTCAATAGACCTCTAGCATTTTCTTAACGAAATACATATTGTTAGTAATAAAAAATAAACATGGAAGAGATAAAAATTGCTAATAATTTCATTTTAACTGTCATAGCTATTAATTTGTAAGTTACTCATTTTGTATGCAAAAAAGTTCTATGCAGACACTCGAAATTTAGAGATGCTGATATGCAATAAAAACACATATTCATACCACCAGCTATAATATGACCTCTCCTGAAGTAGAGTCAGTTTTAAACAAGAAGCACAAAGAGTGCTTCCAGAATCTGCTCAATGCGATTATATGTCTTAGATTTGAGGTCATGTTGAAGTTATATTTATGAAGAACAAACATAGAGGAAATGGCATTGCTTCAATCATGTATATTGATAATAAATGTAGCAACTATGAATTGGCAAGTTATACATTTACACATCAACATTACCGTCCAGAGCTAATCCACTTGCTCAGTGGTAATAACTTTCCAGCTCTTTTACAATGATTATTATGTGACAGTTAAATACTAGGTCCAGCTATATAGCAATGTCAAATTGGCTCCCCCAATCTAATATATTGGCATGATTCAGAAGGAAATGTTATGAAATACCTCAAATTCCAAACTACCTATACATCTTCCAAGTAGTTCTGCAAATGTAGTAACTTACTAACCAAAAGAAGGCAAAGATGGCTGTAATAATTTGATTGGTTTGTACAGAAAACATACTGATCATACTATGAGGACACCAATTCATAAATGATAAAACGCAATTCCAGCAAATGGCATCCCTGTTCAATGGTGAGATAAATATCATGTCAGGAGATCCAGTTCCTTTGAATCAACCACACTTATATGGTTTGGGTCCAAGGGCAAGTCCTTGCCAATTTTAGCAGAACAGATACATCACATTGTTGCCACCAAGCGGAAAGGAAGCTAATTCTTTCAGATAATTCACCCTAAGCAGAAAGTTGAGTGTATCAATGTAGGGCATTCAGATTTTCATCAAATCAAACAAATGTCATTCAGATGCTTCTCACAAAAAACAATGCACTTTTTACAACCCAATAAAGAGAACTGAATCTTATGTTGTGTTGGCAAGCACTCCTTTCTGCAGCCATCTACAATGAATTTTGGCGCCAATGTCATTATTCTTCCAATTTAACATCAATCCTGAGATGGTTTCACTTTTCACATTGTTGTTAAAAAATCTCCACTTAGTGTTAATGAACCAGAGCTTCCACCAAAAAGCAAATGGGCCCATCAACTCCATCAAGCACCAAAATAGCATGTTTTTCTTGCCAAAACCGAGTGGGAAACAAAGGAAAAGTGGCACCCAGATTAGTATATGGGCAAAGGGAAAGATGAGCATCAAATAAAGCAAAATAAAGAAGAAAAAGTGATGAATCTGACCCTCCATTCAAAGTGACGCAAATGCCCAAAATAAAGCACGCCAATGTTTTTATTATTTTTTAAAGGAGATGACGATTAGTTACAAAAAATTAAAGACAAAATTAAAAGATCAAAACCCTTGATTCAGATAGATGCTCAAGATGGGAAGCAAATATTTTAGGTTATTTTTAGATGATGGGGACGGAATTGCTTTCAAAGAAATTACTTTTATTATTTTTGAAGTTTCCACAAGCTACAATTGCAAGCTTGAAAAATAAAAATATGCCATTTACACATGAATTGTAATGATAGTTGAAGGCAGACTTAGGTTGCACAGATTGTCACTCAAGTTCAAAGTCAAGTTAATGTGTTGAGCCTTTTGTGTGTAATGAATGCAAAGTTGAATCTTGCTTACGCTGCCAAGATTCGCATTCAAGTCAAGATTAAAGAGTTGTAATTATGCAAGGAAAAAGTCAATCAATAGAAGATCTTTGTTAACTGTGTGTGACATTGGTGTTCAAATTTAAGAAATAGATCTGAATATTTCATGATAATTAATTGCCTTCATCTATTCTTCTAAATCATTGCTGTTTCCAAGAGCTATATATCTCTTCAAGGTCAAATTAATTGCTGATATGATTCCAAAGATTTCTATTTTAATCCTTGGATAGTATTATTGTTTATGTTATAGCTGTCAAATATTGAGAGAATTCATTCGTGAGGTAGAAGATTTTCAGGTCTTGTGCTCTATCTTCTAAGATAAAAAACAAACAGGTCGAGTTTCCTTTAGTTATTTCATCTTTATGAAAGACCCCAAAGAACAAATTGTGCAATGTTTATAGTGGTAGGCTTCTTTATCGTATTAAATACGAGTAGATTAAATCATGGAGCTTCCCTTACAAATTTGATGAGAGGATTTCCTCATCCACTATTCTATTTGTGTTGTAACAAAAGTGACAAATTAGAACACCAACAATTACAAGAAACAAATGACAAAAAATTGCATAAAATATGTAAGAAAATTAGAAACAAGGTATACAAATAATTTTGAAATAGGTATATGGGATGTGCATGTGAGTGAACTTATTCTACATGGCTATAGATGATTGTATATTTAGTTCTTCCATAGTGGTTTAAGTTGTACATCATTGTTACACACATTTCCATTAAATAATTCAGTTTAAGTTGTCTACACATAATAACTTTAAAGACAACTATATTTAATTATTTAACTAAGAAGATTAAAGTGACATTTTATGTCAACATCATATTATAAAGTAAAATCACTTAATTAATAGAAGGGAATTCCAAGAGACAGGCAGTGGGCAAACGAAGAGTCACCGAGTTGAGCTATTTAATAACTTGGAGAGGCTCATTTTGGCATGCTTAGTTTTATGTTTGGAGATTGATTCTCTCGGAAAGTTTCTAGGAAGCTCTAGTTTTCAGCAGGTTTGAGGACGCAAACCATCGAGCTTGGAGGCAGTGGATGGAAACCCATTGTCAATTGGAGTTATCACGCAGGTGGCTCACATGTGCTTCAAATGCAATTTGCTGGTTGTCCAATCCAACTGTAAATGTTGTGGCTGGGATTGGCAATTTCTGTTGTTGCTCTGTTGTTGGGAATAATCATTATGTTATGTTGTCGTATTATGTTGTCGTCGGTAATTGTGGGTTATGGCAGTTAGTTAGTTTTCCCAAAGGGCAGTTGGACGTGACGGTTGGTCGCACCCCTTCGGGCATTATATATTGCATACCTTTCCTTCGAAGTGGGGGATTATGGTGATATCTCGGTGTGATGTTATGAGCACTTGATGTACATGGACTGTTGAATTAATACAGAGACTGGTTCTTTAATATATTTCCATTATGTTCTGTGCATTTACTTTCTGCATTTAATCGTTTACCGTATGTGGCAAACATCTGGCACCGTTGCCTAGACATACTCGGGAAAGGAAGGAGCGGATGGCGTACGGACTTGATGGGCCTACCCGTTGGTGAGATTAACCCAGAGGCCGACGACACACAAACGGAGCTCTACAACGGAGAAGACACTGCAACGAGGGAATTCTCAATCCTGCTTCAGGCAGCCATCGAGACCTACGTCCGAAGAGAGGCCACGAAGGCTGAAGTCCCAACAAGTGCCGTGTGGACCGCACTGGAAGTTAGCCCCGCAGTGAATCTGTTGATGAAGCACCTCCCCTGGTTGCTTGCACAGGCATCACTGGCACAGCGAACCCGCCAGGAGGAGATTGCCCGTGAGGAGCGACGCCAACGGGTCCTCCGACAGTACGAAGAAAACAATCGTCGCTGGGAAGCAGAGCGTGATGACAAGAGGCGAAGGGGAAATTGAACCCTGAACCCCTAGGAGGAATAAAGAACATTCTATACTATAATAATGGTGTCGTACTATTGACATAAATTGTATCCAACGGGATGAATTAATAAAGAAGTGTTCGATTTTTTATGTGTTGTTGCTATTTATGAAGATGTACGGGAATTAATGCCCAACTTATTAAATAAGGATAGAAATAAGAAGGCACAAAGTGAGAAGTGGGAGGCTGCACAGAGAGCCTTGATTCTGGAACAACAAGTAGAATGTAGACGGAGGCTGAGGCAACTTGCCGAAGGACGACCTGTCAAAGGGTTGCCCGAAGGGAACCAAGGAGGTGTCACGGAGAGTGCAGGAGCAGAAGCCGAAGGAGATTTCTACGTGTCGCCAGAACACCGTAGGGTGAGAAGCCACGAAGAATTTTTGGAGGAAACAAGGCTACGAAGAAATTTGGTCAAAGAGACCCGAGATCAGTTCAGGAATTTATCCCTTACACTGCGCACGGAGGACCACCAAAGGGAGCGAACAGAGGACGAGGGTGAGAACGGAGGAGAGGGCAACTGTACAATCGTAGGTGCAGAGGAGGCACAAGCACACGGCAGACAGCACCCCCTCTTGGGACCCATCACACCAATCACGCAGGTACAAAACACCATACCCCCAGTCACTCAAACAGGAAACACCATCGGCACGGGGGGGAGTGGCGCGGGTGAATGACAAAAACAGCCACCTCTGGGGACACGACCCCCATCAATGGCCAATAGGCAAAAGCTATCGAAGTTCACCGGCGACAGTAAGGAGGATCCCGTAAGGCACTACAAAACCTGCGAAACCATATGGATGGTCAATGGTGTCACGGACCAGGACGAATGGACGAGGCAATTTCCAACGACATTACGGGGAGTTGCCATCAACTGGTACTCGGATATTGATAAAACTGCAATGGCCACATGGGACACGTTGCGGAAAGCCTTCGAGAAGGAGTTCCGCCTACTCCGGGATGATAATGAAATAGTGGCAGAGATATACAGTACGAAACAAGGACAAAAGGAATCAGTTCGTGCCCATGGAAGGCACCTTAAGGAGCTAATTGGGAAAATGGAGAGTCAGCCAACCGACGGACTCAAGAAGAGGTGGTTCGTAGAAGGCCTAAAACCCAATTTGAAGAAGAAAATGAAGATAGTCCCTCCTTCGTCATACGATGATGCATACAATAGGGCTATGGACTTAGAAAGTGAATACAAAATGTCCAAGAAAAAGGGGAAGTCCTCCTCCGAGGAAAATGACTCTTCCTCTGATGAGAGTGGTAACGAGGAGTCGAAAAAGAAAGTGACGGCCCTGCAGAGGGACATGGAGCGTATGATGAGGGAATTTAAAGCAATGAAAGGCTCTACTAGTCGGACCGAAGGAGACGTGTGGTGCACGAAGTGCAAGGAGGAAGGACATACGAAGGGTACATACCCGAAGAAGGCCTTTTGCGAAATTTGCCAAGTAATGGGACACTCCATCAAGGAGTGCCCATACAATATGAAGACCCGAAATACGCAAGTGTTGTTCACTGAGTAGGCCACAACATCCGCACCAGCAGGTACAGCCCAACAAACCAACACAACGGCATCATCTGGAGGTTACCGGGACAACAGACGTGATGGTGGAAGGAATAACAACAACAATAACAATACCCGAAGCCGTGTCCAATATGACGCCAAGGGCCGACCAATGATCCAATGTAGGGCCTACAATCAGTGGGGGCACTTCGCTCGGGATTGCACGAAGGAAGCCACCCCTCAGCACCTCTATCGATGGTGTGGGCTAGGCGACCATGAGGATGCAAATTGCCCGAAGCCAGGAGTAAACCTTTTGAACATCGAACCCACGAAGACAAAAGTGTTGGCAATCACAAGGGCACGGCCAAAAAAGCCACATACCCAAATCCTCGCACGGAGACCGAGAGAGTGCGGGAAGCAAGGGTCGAGATCACAAAGGAAATGGCCGCACAAGGGCAAAACAACCACGAGGCCACAAGCCCATCACGGACGAAGGGAGAAGAGAGAATCCTATGGCAAATATTGCAAATAGAGGTACCCGTGAAGGTTCAAGACCTCCTTGAAACCATACCGCAATTGAAAACGGCTATCTTGAACTCCGTACCCACACAAGCTAAAACGAAGGAGGTCGTAAGCCCAACGGTCGACCCTATGTTGCTAGTAGTCAACATTGGACGCCACCCTGCGGTGGTAGAAATGGGCATCCTGGGGACTACCTTGACCGACACCATTGTGGACGAAGGGTCAAGAGTAAATGTGCTTCCAGAGGAGACATGGAAAAAACTGGGAAAGCCTACATTGTGGCCTCCCACGTTCAATCTGCTAGGGGCAGATCAACACGAGATTAAACCCCTGGGTACCCTCATGGGCCAACGGCTTATGATCGACACGCAGCCATTCTAGATTTTGTAGTGATTCCATTGAAGCAGAAAGGGTACGACGCCATTCTGGGACGTGGGTGGCTAATTGCGGCAAAGGCAAACCATAATTGGAAGCGGAATACGCTCTCCCTGGAAAGCGTGGGGAGGAAGTACGTGATCGATCTCCGTACACAGATGGTGAGCGAGGAGTTGGCATCCTCCTTCGAGTCCGAATCTGAAGGAGACCAGTTGGGTGGGGATGAAGACCGACGCGGAATGGAGCCCAGTGACGAAGGGGTATTAGAGTTGGAAGCATGCTTGGGGGATGACGAGGACTCCATGAATGGCCTCTTCCATTGGCAAATGGAAGATTATGATTTGTTTACACCCTCGTGCAATGTATTGAGTATCAAGGAAGAACCGGATACATTCCCTCCCGAATACGGGGAATACAAGGAAGGGGAGGCCTGTGTGAATGACACTCTCGCACACCACTTCCTGAAGGGCGCACCTATTAAATACCAAGAAGCCAATTTGAAGGAGATAAATCTAGGAAAGGCAAGTGATCCCAAGGTCATCCTTGCCAGAGATGACTGGAACCCACTGTTGAAGGTCGCAACCTTCAAAATTTTCCTAGAGTACAAGGATGTTTTTGCATGGACTTGCAAGGACCTGGAGGGCGTGCCCCCAGAGCTATGTGTACACCGCATAACATTGGTACCGGGAGCCCAACCGGTAAGGAAGCGGCCTTACCGTATGAACAAAAATTATGCTGCACAAGTGAATGACGAATTTGAGCAGATGTTGGAAGCGGGCATAATCTTCAAGGTGTAGACAAGGAAATGGGTGTCTCCCATTGTGATTTCCCTCAAGAAAGAGGCCAATCAGATCCGGATTTGTGTAGACTTCCAGTGTCTAAACATTGTCACTATTAAAGACCCGTTTCCCATACCCTTCACCGACAGCATCCTCGAGGAAGATGCTGGACATGAAATATACTCCTTCATGGATGGGTTCTCTGGGTACAACCAGATATCCATCACGGAGAAAGATAAGTTGAAAACTACCTTCGTGGTGGAGGACGGTGTGTATGCATACAACCGAATGCCCTTCGGCCTATGTAATGCACCGGCGACCTTTCAGCGCATCATCTTGCACATCTTCGACAAGATGTCGGTAGGGAACTTCAAAGCTTTCTTGGAGGATTGGTCTATTTACAACAGGCAGGACATCCACCTAAAGGCCCTCAGAGAGTGCCTAGAGAGATGTCGAAGGGCACGGTTGGCCCTTAATCCGAAGAAATGTAGATTCATGGTACCAATAGGAAGATTGCTTGGATACATTGTGTGCAAAGAAGGATTGAAAACGGACCCTGACAAGATTCGGGTCATAGTAGAAATGGAAGCTCCTCCAGACGTCACGGGGGTAAAGTCTTTCCTTGGTCATGTAGGGTACTACAGGAGGTTCATCAAGAACTTCACTGAGGTGTCCCACCCGTTGGATAGATTGACACGGAAAGGGGAGCCATACATCTGGACAAAGCCACAGAGCGATGCATTTGAAGAGCTGAAAACGAGATTGATGGGAGCACCCATACTGGCATACCCGAACTAGGATAAGGAATTCCACGTTCACGTGGATGCTTCAAATTATGCCATCGGGGTTACACTAGCTCAGGTAGGGGGACACAGGTTGGACCACCCGATTTATTTTGCGAGCAGGTTGCTCTCCAAGGCTGAAAAGAACTACAGTACCACGAAGCGTGAAGCCCTTGGCACGGTCTACGCCGTACAAAAATTCCGACATTACCTATTGGCTACACCATTCACATTTTACGTAGACCACCAGGCACTAATGTACTTGGTAAACAAGCCTATTAGTCAAGGGAGGATAAGTTGTTGGCTATTGCTACTATAGGAGTTCATGTTTACAATTGTGGTAAGACCAGGACGAAGCCATGTCATGGCAGATCAGCTGTCTCGGATTAAGTCGAGGGAACATCCGGAGGGAATAAATGATGACTTCCCGGATGCGCACTTGTTCCAAATAGCCGTAGTCCCTTCGTGGTACAAGAAAATTGGAGAGTACCTGTCAACATCCCGATTCCCGGAGGACATGCCTCCAGGGGAACGGAGGAAGCTAGTATTAAGGAGCAAGACCTTTCAACTGATCAATGGCTTACTCTACAAAATGGGACCCGACCAGGTACTAAGGCATTGTGTCATGGAGGAGGAAGTTCTCAGTGTATTGAGGGAGGCACACGAAGGACCCGCAGGCAGACATATGGGCCCGGACACTACGGCACGGAAAGTGTTGTTGGCAGGGCTGTGGTGGCCAACCGTACACAACGACGCCCGGGAGTGGGTCATGGGGTGCGACACTTGCCAACAGGCGGGTAAACCTTTGAAGCGGGACTTCATGCCCCTCAACCCTTCGCACGCACAAGAAGTCTTCGAACGATGGGGACTCGACTTTGTAGGGCCTCTTAAGGCTAGCCGTGCACGATGGTGCCGTTATATTGTGGTCGAGACAGAATACTTGACTAAGTGGGTGGAGGCGAGGGCCCTCCCGGATAACTTTGCAGTAAGTACAACTAAATTTATCTATGAACAAATTATTACGAGATATGGCATACCTATTCAGTTGACAAGTGACCGAGGGGGCCACTTTGTGAACCATGTCATATGGCTGTTGACCACCGAGTTTAAGATTTTCCACTCATTATCGAGCCCATACTACCCCCACGCCAATGGGCAAGCTGAGGCCACTAATAAAATATTGGTGTCGGTAATCTGCAAGTCCTGCGGGGTAGAAAAGGAAGACTGGGAGAAGTTACCCTCCGTATTATGGGCCTATAGAACGACTTACAAGATGACCACTAGTCAAACTCCATTTCAACTAATGTATGGTCAGGAAGCAGTAGTGCCTATCGAATTCATGGTGCCGAGTTTGCGAATAGCAATTGAAAATAGACTCGGAGACATGGAAAGCCTGCAGGAGAGGCTTTACAACTTGAACAAGTTGGATGAGCGTCGAATGGTGGCGCAGTGGGCCACAGAGGTCGCACAAGCAAGAAGAAAAGTATGGCATGACAAACATTTAAAACAGGCAAAATTCACCCAGGGATAGTTGGTTTTGAAATACAACGGCAAAAACGAGATCAAACCAGGGAAGTTTAAGGTGAGATGACTAGGACCCTTCCAAATTAGCGAGGTCAAGGCCAACGACGCGATCCGGCTGACGTTGGACGGAAAAGAGGTGCCCCAGTGAACGGCTCCAAATTTTAAGTCGTACCACGAGCGACGTCCGCACCAGCAAGTCCTAAGTGGAAAAAAATTAGAAAAAAAAAAAGAACAAAGTGGCCACAGTGGAACCACCGTATGGTGGGACCACCCACGGTGGAACCACCGTACGGTGGGGAAAACCACCGCACACCCACCGCATGCAGCCCGCGCTAAGCCACGCACACTCAGCTACCTTTGGAGGGGTCCACCACCGTTGTAGGCCTTTGGCCTGAAGGAAAAGGCGACGGTCCCATGGAAGAAAGGGAAACGTGACCCGATGGGGAAGAGGGAAATAGAATAAACGACGCTGGTGCATGCAGGCCTTCGAAAAAAAAAAAAATATACATGGCTTAATACATTGCGAGGCCACAATTTCATAGCAACGAGGCTAGAATAGAGGGAGCCGCAAGGAAGAAAATTGCCGAAGGAAGTCAAAGAGGAATAGGTGATGGCAATGACGGAGGAAGGTTGCCGAAGGTGAGCCACCTCAATTGCAGAATTGTAAGGGTCGCGCAGAAGACGATACCGAAAGGAGGCGCAAACCATACGGACAACACAAACACCGCAAGGCAAGGAGAAATTTTTCATGCCAAGTCCGAAGGTGCCGAAGGGAAGCAAACTGCGCCGAAGGGATTCCTGCCATATCTGCCGCAGAAGAAAGGGGTCGTTGTAGCCACATGGGTACGCAACCATTGCCGCAGGGAAGGGGAAGTGGTGTAACGGTTCCACAGTTAGCCATATCTAAGTTGGCATGTTAAGGAGAGGCAAAATACAGGGAATGCATTCAGCGGGCGAATGCCATTGGCAAGCAAAGTTGCAGACAAACATGGACAAGACCACGAGGGTTTTACCATCTGAAGTTCGAGTTGCAGGAGGCACGGATACAAGCACCAGCGCTAGCAAGAAAAACACAAGTGAAAGATAGCCACAGCCACAACCATGGGAAAGGTCACCGCCGACACTATTGTATTCGAGGGTGTGAATGGAGCCGAGTGCCGCAAGTGGTGGCAGAAGAATGTTGCAGATCACGAGGTGATAAAGAATTTACAGCGAGCAGGAGTTCACTGGGCTATTCAGATGCCTATTTTTCCCATAAAGAAATTCGAGGTACCACTACGCATGATGGTCGACGTGTTTGACGCCACCTCCAGAACGAGCACGTTTGACTATGGCAACCATAGGCTAAGGGTTTCCTTCACAGCAGCTGACTTTACAAGGGTATTTGGCATACCAAGCCGCAATGGGAAGAATGTGGAGTTAAAAGCCAAGAAAATGAATAAGGACATGAAGGAACACTGGGTGAAGATGGTTTCCCGCAACCTTACACCGGCAAAACTTGCCTCTATGACCAACGCCACAAAGAATAAGGGAATAAAAAAGTCATTTGTAGCAGAAGGGCCTTGGTGCTGCATCATGGATGTCGTGAAGAGTAGACTTACAGGGTCCAGTCGTGCATCGGATATAGCCCTACCCCAAATTATTTTGATGAAAGGACTTATGAATGGGGTGCAGTATGTCTGGGCTACAGTATTTGCTAACAGGATGTATGAGTTCATGACTCTACATCATCACACCTTCTACATGCCGCACTATGCCATTGGGTTGTTCCTGGAGGCCATGCGTTCCCAGCTACCGGAGGACGAAGTAGACATTAAACCGGTAGGCAGTCTAGCACCAGGTGAGCCACCCATCTTCTATTGGCGACATTTGGATGTAGGGCTGAAACCTATGACAGGGCAAAAAAGGCGAAGGCAGGATGTTTCCGAGTCTGACAACTTTGACAGTGGGTGGGAAGAGACCTCGGAAGCCTTGAGTGATTCAGACAGAGATAGTGAGGCAAGCTTAGTCGAGGTCGTACCAGCATCCACACCCCCACCCCAAGTCTTGTTTGCCACACCCATGTTGACCGCCTCAACGCATTTGAGTCCGCCTACGGGTGGCATTGCGTCCATCCTGACCTTCGAGGAGCAAAGACCGCCGGTAGTAATGAGGCTGCCATCAGGGACCGAGGAAGGGAGGACAAAGATAGTTCCATCAGAAGAAGTGGGTGAATCCGTACCCATAGGGAAAGTGCAAGGGCACGATCAGACAGCGACAGCAGGAACACTAGGCGGGGGGATACTACACACCCTCAAGGAGGACAGTTGGTTGAGCACGGAGTTCGAGATGACACCCATGTCGCCTAGACTGGTTACTACCATTTCTCCCTCACGGGCCACACCCGTGCGCAGGGACCCTCGGGAGGACTTAGACACAAAGGTTGTGAACTTAGATAGCGAAGGTTTCCCCAGAGATACGACACACTCAACGGAGGTGCAGGGAAGGGAGTTGTCACTTGAGCAGATGGCGGAGGTCCACGTGGACAGCTAGCGAGACAGGGTAGAGATCCACACGAAGAACAGGCAGCCAGGCCGAGTAGACGTGGAGGCTTACCTCCAAGATATGGTGGGTCGAGGGCAGACATACTTTCAGGAGCTGGTACAGACTTATCTACAGGAGGAGGTACGCCGAGGGCGGGAGGTTATAGCCTCTCTTCAGTCGGAGGGCCTTGGCAGCACCACTCAGGAGTTGGAGCGGCCGCTCAGGTTTATGCGGGAGGGTTGTCCGCAGGCATTTGCTGCCTGTTTTGAGAGAGGCGGATGGCCAGAAACTGAGACGGCGGAGATGTTGGCCGCATGGGCAGTGAGAAAGCCAGTAGTGGAGAGTAGAGTGGAGTCTCTCGGGAGGCAGATTGAGCAGACCTTCAGGGAAGAGTATTACACTCTTCGCCGAACTCGTGTTTGAAGGACATCTGACTGCGAGGGTGGCCGCAAAGAGAGCTCGGGAGGAGTTGGCCACCCAGGTTGAGGCCGTACAGAGAGACTTGGATCGCCAGGAGGCGGCGTGGGAAGCCGAGAGGGCTCAGTTAGCTGTCGAGAAGGCACAGTTAGTTGCAGAGTTGGAGGATGCAAGGGCAGAGCAGGAGACCCTGAGCACTAGTCTGGTACAGGCGTGAGAGACGGTGGATGCCAAGGAGAAAAAGCTCCTGGAGGCTCCCCGGATGGTTAAGTCTACAATTGAGCACATCAAGGTTGCTGAGCGGGACCTGAAGGTGCGAACACAGTAGGTGTACGATCTGCGAGCACGGCTAACACCAGCATCATCATCAGCCCTACCACCTGCTGCATCAGGGACGCCCCCTCAGCCCCCTTCTTCTTCTGTACCTTGATTCTGTACATCATCTCTATTTTGTATTAAGTCGTCAGGAGACGACTTCTTTTCTTGGGGGGATGATGTTGTCGGGAATAATCATTATGTTATGTTGTCGTATTATGGTGTCGTCAGTAATTGTGGGTTACGACAATCAATTAGTTTTCCCGAAGGGCAGTTGGACGTGACGGTTGGTCGCACCCCTTCGGGCATTATATATTGCATACCTTTCCTTCGAAGTGGGGGATTATGGTGATATCTCAGTGTGATGTTATGAGCACTTGATGTACATGGACTATTGAATTAATACAGAGACTGGTTCTTTAATATATTTCCATTATGTTCTATGCATTTACTTTCTGCATTTAATCGTTTACCGTATGTGGCAAACATGCTCTATTGAGGATTTTAATGTCATGTTTATTTCTAGACTCAGAACTATTATTTCAGTCTGAAAGTTAGTGAATATCACTTAATTTGATGGTGTTTGAAATCTTTTGCATGCGGAATTGTTGTTAATTTTTCTGTATATCATTGGATGAAAAAGGAACAAATATCCCTAAGGGAATATTTCAGTAGTATCAGACCTAAAAATTCTGCTAGCCTGTGAGGGTTTTATGAGTGACAGAGACAATTTTGCAGAAGTCAGAAGACAAAAATTAGAGAACTAAATTTGGTATGAAGGGAGCTTAGATGGTTCGAATAGCTTAAAGGAAGGAGTCATATTTATCAACTGCGGCAATTAAATTTGGGTGGGATATTTCAATGGTCTCTATTTTGCAAAATCGCAGCTTCCTAATGTGTTGATATTCGACATAACCTTAGGAGGTTGTTGATTAATAATCTTTGCTGGCCGAAGCCTTATCGTGGGTTTGTTGACTATTATAAAGGGCCGATTCAAAAGAATGTAATTCTAAGTGTTATTTGTCAAATATTGTGGGTCCCGATTAAATGATTGAAGTGATTCCTATTAAGTTTGGTGACCTTATTGAGCGGGTATATTTCATTATTCCATTCAAATATTTGGAAATAAATTACATTGTCGGGAGACTATGAAACAAATGAATTATTTCTGAAGTAGGGAATGAGTTGTGAATAACTTTCTGAGCCTTTCTTTACATCTGTCGCAAACATATTGTTATTATGGTATGAAGGAATAAAGGTTAATGTATTGTTCGATTCATTATTTTTCGTGGTGTGCTGAAAACGTTGCGGATATTATTAAACGGGCCAGTTCCAATAAATTCTGTACCCGTGGCTTGATTTATGTTGCAAATATTCTAATTACACAGTTGTGGGTTTGATTAATCGGTGGCTTCCCTCTAATATTTCATCAGAACTCTTAATGTTTGGAAATGAAATCATCTCCTTTTGGTGTTGAAGTGAATGATTTGAGGTGAAGAATATTGGAAAAAAAATAAAAATTGCTGGGCTGACACTACATTGTGGGACCAGCCGTTAATATCCCTGTAGGAGGGTGGAGATCTCTAACAAAGTTGTGATTCATCTTCTTGGGGTCTTCATCAACGCTGCTACCTTCTTGAAACCTTTTCCAGCCAAGAAGAATCTGAAGGAGTTGTGATTTTTTGCAAAGTCTTTCTTTTTAGGAGACTGAATATTAAATGCATTTGTCATCAAAAGATAATTGTGGTGCTTATTGCCTTGTGCCACTAAACGGAAATAATGCGTTGAAGAGATATCAATTAAAATATTGGCACAAGCTTGTGTTTGGGCCTGGAGCATTCACGGCATAATTGCAGCTTTTTCGCAGTGATCGTGTGAAGAATTTGTGACTGGAGTTTATCATTCTCATTGTGAGTTTCATGCTTCATGACAGCCTCTGAAGTTGGGTGCAAGACTGAACACTTACCGCAGCCTCCCTTTCTTTATCACTATATGCCATCATTGAGAGAGTTTATTTTAGCAGAGTGAAAACTGGATTCAGTTTTAAGCAAATCTTGTTTGGGCATTCAGCAGGAGATTTTTCAACAGGCTTAAGGAATAAAGGAAGACAGAACCGAATTAGAGTTTGCAATTGGATTCTAAGAAGGATTCTTGGTATCAACTCTATCTGCAGAGTTTGAACAACTCTGAGCAATGGATATTGGTTTTTGCATAGTTCGTGGATTTGTACTGAGAATGTGAGTCTGTTGGGTGCTATCATGTTGGCGTCATTCTGAGCGATTAATTCACTTGCTTGGACACGTCAACTGAAGACAAGAAGAATATATTATAATTTTATCTCTGAGTTCAAAGTGTTCATTTGAGTTTCTGGCTGGCCGTGGGCTTGACAAGAGTCTTGTATTGACTGAGAAAAGAGGCGTGGTTTATTGCTGGGCATAGCTTGTGATTTGGGAACAATAGAAAATAACTCTCTTACCTGGACGTGCCAGTGTTCTGAAGCTGATTGGAGGTTAAAATATGTGAATGCACTTCATTATTTGCGGCTAGAGACCTGAAGGGTCAATTTTCTGATTTATGGATTGCTGGGCATAACAAGGTACTTATCAAGCTTCTAAAAAGGGGCATAAAAGATATTGAAGGTTGACAATATCGTGTGAGCAGCTTACTTTATGTTGCTGGTGAACGTTCTTCTTCCTTAGGCAATACTGTGATGTGAGGAACTGCAACACCAACTCTATATTAATAAGTATCAATGAATGCTGACAATGTGAAAAGGTCAGGCTTATTCCTCCTCTCTGTTTTAGTTATTGCAGATGAACAAATGTTTCTTATTTTCAGTCTATGCTATATTTAAGAACAATGTTGTTTTCAATGCAAATATCTCGTCAATGTATGTCGGAATTTCCTAAATACATCAATACCTGAGGGTTATGAATACCTGTGCATTATATGTTTAACTAAACTCAACAAACAACAAACAAGTCAAATATCCAAACCTGAGATTATGCAAACAGTAGTTGAGTAGGGAAAGTAAGCAAACTGTTTGACAAAAAAAACCCTTTATAGCAGTGGGCAAACTGTCTGACAGAATGACCTAGCAGTTGTAATGGAGAAAAGGTTGGTGTCTTTTAGAAAAATTTGGGTCAGTTTTGGGGTGGCTGCTGACAGTGGTAGAGATTCTAGATACAAAGAAAAGCACATTTAGTTTCTCTTGGGTAAACTGCCTTAGCAAACACCATCACATAGAATCAGCAAACAGTGTGAGTAAACTTCTGTTCGAAATCAGAACCATCTTAACATTTCAGTATGAAGCCTTCAAGAGTTGTTTGCAAACTATTTGATGAAATGCCTAATCAGTAAATTATTGGAGAGTGTTCTGGAGAAGGTGTTAAAAACTGAACCAAAACAGAGGTAGCATCTTTCAACCTGTAGAGCGTACATCAATTTTGGTGGAATTCCGTTCGGAGAAAACAAAATGAAGTCAATGGCAGCAGAGGGCATTAAACAATTGGCCAGAACACTTTATTTAGCAGGCAGCAAGCTCAGTGAACATTCTCAGTCAAGGGATGATGCATAGTTTTAAAACTCGTGGACTCGCCACAGACTCGCGAGTCCTGGCAAGTCCATCTGAAAGACTCACGAGTCTTTTACAAGGACTCGCTCGCGAGTCCTGGCGAGTCCATCTGAAAGACTCGCGAGTCTTTTGCAAGGACTCGCGCGAGTCTTTTGCACGGACTCACGAGTCTTTCAGATGAACTCGCGCTGCCCCTTGACCCCGCAAGGGGCGATGCCCCTTGACCCCAACTTGGGGGCGCTGCCCCCAAACCCCTATCGAAAAATATAGGGGGAAACTGCACCGATGGAAGTAGGGAAAATTCAACTTCTGAGTCTGATTAGGCTCCATATAACAGCATAATTAGCATTGAAGAAATCTTGGTATTATACATTTTAGAGTTGAAAATTTGAAACTATGAGTATGTGACATGTGTAATGTTTCAATTATGGCTCTTATGTTCTCTAAATGCATTAATTTCTTTATGTTTTTTTGTAAAACTACGGGTTTTTTTTTTGCCAAGTCCTTGCCGAGTCTTTCACGAGTCCGAGTCCGAGTCCAAATTTTTGGTTTGCCGAGTCCGTGGCGAGTCCGAGTTTTTAAACTTTGGGATGATGTTTTGAACACTTTGAATAAGGTAGAGGAATGTTTGATTCATGTGGACCAATCACCTCAAGATATGTTACAGTTGGCTATGTCTCCTATAGTGGATGCCTTGAAGCAACACAAGTGACTTAGACAGCCAAATGAAGAAATCAAGTTGTTGGTGACTACCTGTTTATCTGAGATTATGAGGATTACAACACCTGTAGTTCTCTATAAGGATGATACTATGAGAGAGGTTTTACAGCTGTTTGTGGATAGTTTTCATGGGTTACATGATTTCAAAGCTCTCACTTTTGGTAAGAGGGCTAAAATTTTAGAAATTATGGCATGGACTAGATCATTTGTCCTTATGTTGGATCTCCAATGTGATGAGTTGATTCTTCAAATGTTCAATTGTTTCATTGCTGAAATCAAGAAACGCCATTCAGATAAGGTGAAGTCAAATATGTTCTGACATATTGTCCATGATCCTAGATGAGGATGATGATATCTGCAAGCAGTTGCAGTCAGATTTGTTAGCTATCTGGAGAAAAGAACTAGCACCTTGTGCTTATGAGTTCTCCAAAGGGTTGATTGAGCAGAAAATTGGAAGGTTCAGGGAACAAATGACTGGAAGGGAACTAATCTCCATGGGTTTACAAGTTTTAGGACCTCCAAAAAAGAGCAAGAACCAAATGAGAAGGGAGCAGATTTGTTTCAAATGTCAAAAAGCTTGGACACTTGATCATATTTGTGAAATTAATAAGGAAAAGGATGCATTGCAGCCAAGTGGTAATGAGGGCAGAATTACAGATGAGAACGCTTCCACGTCTCATGAGGAGCAGGCTAAAATACAGCCTTGAATACATCACTTACTGGGCATGATGATAGCAATAAAGATAATGGCTTTCACTCAGCTAAGGAGGATGATTTGAAGGAAGAAACAATGGCTTCAGGTGAGAAGCCTTTAAAACTTTTTGTTGGTGACCTAGAAATCAACATAGATAAATTTTGTGAAAAGACAAGTTCTTTTGATGAATCTTTGTATGAACATAGTTTGGTCCCTCCTTTCCTTCATGAGGAATGCATGTAAACCTGTTGTGAGATCGTTGATATGGCTGCTACAGAAGTTAGTAAATCAGAAAATTTAATAAGGGACAGCTCGTCTCTCCTTGATCAATTGGATCAACAACCTCTTGATGTGCAAGATTTGAAGGAGCATCTTATGGTTTCAGAAGATGAAGTTGTGCAGGTTCTAACAAGAGAAGACAACACTCATAAATTCATTGAAGACCTCCTTTGGAAAATCCAAATTGAGGAAAGGGAAAAAAGAATGGCAACTGGAATCAATAATACACACCTTCACACCATCAGAGAGGCATTAGGAAAGATGAAGTCAGATTATTTGAAATTGCTCAAGGATAGGGATTTTGCTATTAAGTTTGCAGAAAATGGGGAGGAGGTGGATGAGCTTTGCTTACAGCTGAGTATGATGCAATATAAATTATCCAAATCAGAAAATCAAAATTCTACTACAGCGACACTTAAGGAAGAAGAAGCTAATCTTAAGAGCATGGAGATGATGCAAATCATTGAAGGGATCAATACTATTGGTAGGGACGAAACAATTCACAATGTTCCTGCCATTTGTTGTACAAATGATAACAATGAAGAGCAGAAGGACCAGCAAGGAAACAAACCCATAAATTTTGATGTTGAAAAAACAATTTGCAGCAATGAAATGGCTGTGGCAACAAGGTATATAAGCAGATTTCAGAGTGGTTTCAATAATGGGACAGCGGCTACTTATGAGCTTTCGAATTTGGAAGAAGTCATGCTTCAGGATGATGATAAGCAGGTCTTTACTAGCTCTGGAATTTCACTTAATGGTGATCTATCCATGGGTGAAAAATTTGATTTTATCGATGACACTTATAGTGAATCAGACTTTCAAGAGTTATCAGTGTTGGGCAGTGAGGGCATACACACCTCATTCTTGAGACTGTCATCTTTTTCTCTTGATAGGGCAGCGTTATATTTGTTGCTTGGCGACTTCATAATCTTTGATTTCTTATGGACTGGTGGCTGTTCTAGATGGGATCATGTAGCATTTCCTGATTTTTCATTGAGTACATCAATGATTCAATGGTCTAGGAGTGTTGAGGGGTGCTTCTTTTTGATAGAGACGGAGTGTGGGTTGTTTTACTTTGATTGGCATTGGTTCGGACACATGTTTGAAATCATTTATGTTGCTGGTCAAAGTTATGGCAGTGAGATTTGGTATCCTTTTGTGTTGGTTTACAGGCATGAGGGTGTACATCTTCTTTTTGTCTGGTTGTCCTACATGCATGGATGGTTACCTCAGGGTGATTGGTTGGCAAACTCCTTCATTGCTTATAGCAGGTTCTATAGATTGATATGGGATCCAGGCAGTGACATGTTTGGTGCATTGACTCTTGTGGACCAAGATATGTTGCTTCACCATGGGTATGCAGATGTTTTAATCAATGTGGCGCAGCGGATTAGTTGAACAGTGTTCCTAAGGATGGTTTTGGATCCTGGTATTGGTATGTAGATTCATGATTGCTTGAGGACAAGCAATCTTTAAAGAGGGAGGACTGTAATGTCTGTTTACCCTCTCCGGTGAATAACTTAAAACATACAGCACGTAATGCAGAATGATAAAGCCATAGATATCAGACGCACTATAAGAGATGTTATTCCATTCATCATTGTTCCCCTACAAGTTACATTCGGAAGTATTTAAAGGTACCGAGGGGGTGCAAGCGCCAACCGTCGCACCGCAACTACCACCCCGCAGTTGCCAACTAACCAAGACAATTACAACTTAATTAACTAGTTTTATTTTCATGTACAATATTACCACCAACATCATCCCCCCAAAAGAAAAGAAGTCGTCTCCGGACGACTTAATACAAAATAGAGATGACATTAAACAGAACTGCTGACGCCAGTCGAGCCTGGAACTTATACACCTGCTGCGTCCTCACCTGAAAACCCTTTTCTGCTACCATCCAATGCTCAAGTGCGGATTTCACCATTAGTGCTTCCTTTGACATCACAATCCTCCTGTGCCTAAACCAAACTTGTCTGCAAAACATGCTTTTCAATCTCAGCCTCCACCAACTGCTACTCAAATGATACTGTCTCCCTAGCCAATTTGTCCTCGATAGCCACCGGCGTTGCCCTCTCGACATCCAACTCCTGGGTACGCTGAGCTAAGTCTCACGCTAGTACTGCCTCCAACCTGGTGGTCAGCTCCTCCCGAGCCCTCTCTGCATCCACCAAGGCAACCTCACGTCCAGCTGAGACCTACTCCAAGTTCCTCAAAGCATGCCATTCCTGCCTGGAGGTGGCCACAACCCGCTGGCACAAAGGCTAGGAGACACCTCAAATCCTCCATCACACTCCCCAAAGGCTAATAACTGAACTAAATAACTCCCTGGTGTCATACAACTGCGTGGACCTGCAATGTCTCCCCTCACCAATGCTTAGCTTCAGGCTTCCTTCTCACAGTACGGACAACCACAACACTTACCGTGACATCTCTAATGCCCTTCGCCCAACTCCAACAAGTGTACTGTAGCTCAAAAATAAACTGGGGTCTGGAGGCAGTGCCCCTAGCGAGATAGAGGGGCAGCACCCCCGTGGGGTCTGGGGGCAACGCCCCTCGCGAGGTCCAGGGGCAGCGCCCCCAGACCAATTTACAACCCTCAGAACCATACGAAAGTCCATGGCACACATCATTTATGTGATATTTTAAGATGCAAAAACCCTTCTTCTCCACTCTAAATTTCCAATGTCCTGGCTCCAGACTCCATCGAATGATTTTAAATCTGGTCGTCGTTTTTTTTTTTTTTTTCCCACTATAATGTCCCCGATGGCACCTCGACCATACAACCTCCCCGTACGATCAACAACACTGACACCTCCAATCGTACGGCCACCTTCCTATGCGGTCAACACCCCTCCACTGTACAGTTATGTGTTTGTTTGTGCGGGGGCTGCGTGTATGGCTACGTTGTTGTGCACGTCTCTCCTTTTTTTCTCTTCGTACGTTTTTTTGTTTGGCGTGGGCTACATGTCTTTCTTCGTGCAAGGTTTTTTATTTCTTTTCCTTTGCGTGTGTGGACTTATGCGGGGCTTTTATGTGCGGGTGTCCACCCATGGTGGTCCCACCGATTGGTGGTTCCACCGTCGATGGTCCCACTGTTCGGTGGTTCCACTACACGGTGGTTCCATCGTCGGTGGTCCCACCATCGTGCACCTTCTTTCTTTCTTTTCTTTTCTTTTTCGTACGGTCGTCGTACGGACCACGCGGTTTTGTTTTTTTTTCCCCAGCCGTACGGTCAACTGTCGTACGGCCGTACGTTTTTTTTTTTTTCCAATTTAGTTGTCTAGAGAGTCGTCGGCTCGGGTCCCCTGTCTCTAGGATCGCCCTTCATCCTTCTCGGTTTTCCTCGCCCAAGAGTCTCCCACGTTGGTCTCGTGCCTCTCAAGTCGCCTACTCGGCCTCTCGAGTCCCCTTCCATCCTCTCAGGTCCCCCTCCGGCCTCTCGGGTCCCATGCGTGCTTCGCGTGGTAGGGTTTCAATTTGGATCCGTTGGTGGCAAGTCTATTTTCAATGGCCATCCGAAGACCTGAACCTTATTCTACAAGGACCACGGTCTCCTTCCCGTACATAAGAAGAAGAAGAATAATAAAGATTTTGAAAGCTGCGGCCTTCCACACAGGGTTCCAATCGTTGTCGACACAATTGATCTTCGGATTATCTATGTCACCGAGGTTTGGGGCGTCTCCCTTCCAATATTCTATGTATTCTGGCAGGTACACCTCTTCTGTTACTTGCTCTGGTTCCTCTACTTCGAGCCTGTAGCTCTGGAACATTTCATAATCCTCCATCTGCCAGTGGAAGAGCCCATTCAATGACCCCGTCTCATCCTCGGAGCACTCTCCTAGTTTGAGAATCCCTTCGTCGTTGGGCTCCCTACAGCGTCGTCCTTCGTTCCTCAAGTTGCCTTCTCCTTCATCCTTCGATTCCGAAGATGATGCCAGTTCCTCACTAACCAACTGTGTCCCGAGGTCTATGATAAACTTCCTTCCTCCATTCTCCATAGACAGAGTGTTCTTCTTCCAGTTGTGGGTGGCCTTGGCTGCCACTAGCCACCCTCTCCCTAAGATCGCATCATACCCTTTTTTCTTTAGTGGGATTACCACGAAGTCCAGTATGAAGGGTTGCGTCCCGATGGTAACTTGTTGGCGCATCAGTGTCCCAATACATTTGATTCCATGCTGATTTGCTCCAAGCAGATTGAATGTAGATGGCCACAGCGTCGGCTTCCCCAACTTCCGCCAGGTTTCTTCTGGAAGAACATTCACTCCTGATCCACCATTGACGATGGTATCGGTTAGAATGGTGCCAAGGATACCCATCTCCACAATGGTCGGGTTTCTTCCAGTGTTAACTGCCAGCAGCATGGGGTCTATTGCAGACCCCCCAGGAACATCTATGCGGTGGTTGGTATTGGTGCGTGGTTGGGAGAGATTATTCAGCAACGCCGTTCGTAATTGAGGCATCATCTGGGGGAGGTCGTGTACCTTCACCGGCACCTCCAGTTTTAATTTTAAAATTTGATTTAGTATAGCATCCTCCACCTCCGATCGGTTGGAAGTACTCGTCGTACCCTTCACCTTCGCCCTTTCTCGTATCTCTTTCTCAATTTCTTCCCGTGCTTGCCGTGCCCTTCGCTTCTCCATCTCCGGATCTGGGCACATTGCGTGTCTAGCTTGGGCGCAGGTTACGGTTAGCACTTCCTCTTCTTTGGTTTCCTCGACATTGAGCAAGTTGACGCCGAACTTCGGGCAGGTGGCGTCTTCATGGTCTCTCGGTCCGCACCATTTGCACAAATATTGTGTGGCCTCTCCCTTCGGGCAGTCTCGGGTGAAGTGCCCCCACTGGCTGCACGCTTTGCATTGTACCATCGGTCGACCTTTGGAGTCATATTGGATCCGGCTCCTTGTGTTGTTATTGTTGTTATTGTTGTTTCGTCCTCCCCACCGGTTATCTCGGTAGCCTCCCGAGGTTGCATTGTTGTTCGCTTGTTGGCCCGTACCCGCTGGTGCGAACGTTGTGGCTTGCTCCATGAACAGTACCTGGTTCATTTGCGTATTCCAAGTTTTCATGTTGTATGGGCACTCCTTGGTGGAGTGTCCCATCACTTGGAAAATCTCGCAGAATGCCTTCTTCGGGCAAGTACCCTTTGTGTGCCCCTCCTCTTTGCACTCAGTGCACCATATGTCCCCTTCGGTCCGACCAGTGCTTTTCATTGTTTTGAATTCCCTCCTCATTCGCTCCATGTCTTTCTGGAGCGCTTGCACCCGTTTGCCAGTCTCGTTGTCGCTATTGCTTTCCTGTGACGAGTCATCCTCCTCGGACGAGCTATCCTTCTTCTTCTTTTTCTTCGATGTCTTGATCTCGCTCTCAAGATCCATCGCTCTATTGTATGCGTCTTCATACGATGTAGGTGGAACGATTTTCATCTTCTTTCGGAGGGAATGCTTTAGTCCCTCGACGAACCATCACTTTTTCAACCCATCTACTGGTTGGCTCTCCATTTTTCCCAATAGTTCCTTCACCCGCCGACTATAAGCTCGGACAGTCTCGTTCTTCTTCTGCTTCGTTCCATAGATCTCGATGACTATTTCGTTGTCATCTCTCAGGAGGCAGAACTCTATCCCAAACTCCTTCAGGTTAGGCCATGTGCCGACTTTGGCCTTGTCCATATCTGAGTACCAGTCTATGGCCACTCCTCTCAAGGTTGCTGGGAATTGTGTTACCCATTCGTCTTGGTCGGTAACACCGTTCGCTGACCATATGGTTTTGCACGTTCGACAATGGCAGACGGGATCTTCCTTCCCATCGCCATTGAACTTCAGCAGTTTCTGTTTACTCCCCATCGATGGGGGTCGTCTTCCTGGAGGTGGCTGTGGTTGTGTCTGGGCCCCTGAGCCACTCCCTCCGATGCCGGTGGTGTGTCCTGCGTGGGTGACTGGAGGTACGGTGTTTTGCCTACCGAGTGTGGCACCTACCGTACGGTTATCGTCCCCTTCATTGTCACCCGCGCCCACTCCTGGCTCCCTTTGGTGATCCTCACTTTGTGGTGTAAGGGATAAGTTTCTGAACCGATCTCGGGTCTCTTCGACTAGATCTCTCCTTAGCCTTGTTTCCTCCAGAAACTCTTTGTGGCTCCGCACCCTACGGTGTTCCGGCGACGCGTAGAAATTTCCATCAGCTTCTGCACCCTCCGTGACACCTCCTTGGTTCCCCTCGGGCCACCCTTCGGCAGGTCGTCCTTCGGCAAGTTGCCTCAGCCTCCGTCTACGTTCTACTTGCTGCTCTAGACTCAAGGCCCTCTGCGCAGCCTCCCACTTGTCTGTTTCTGCTTTTTTATTTCTATCTTTATTTAATATATTGGGCATAAATCACTTCCGTACATAGCAACCACACGCCATGTACAAAAAAAAAGCTTTTATTTTTCCTTTCGGCCACAACTTATCTCAACATTGTGTCGGGATTATTACAGGGTTCAATTTCCCCTTCGCCTCTTGCCATCACGCTCTGCATCCCACGATGATTGTTCCGTTTGCGCGTCGTCAGCCTCTAGGTTAATCTCACCGACGGGTAGGCCCCTCGTGTCCGTGCGCCATCCGCGTCTTCCGTCCCCGAGTACGTCTAGGCAACAGCGCCAAATGTTTACCCTCTCGAGTGAATAACTTAAAACATACAGCACGTAATGCAGAATGATAACGCCATAGATATCAGACGCAATATAAGAGATGTTATTCCATTCATCATTGTCCCCCCACAAGTTACATTCGGAAGTATTTAAAGGTACCGAGGGGGTGCGAGCGCCAACCGTCGCACAGCAACTACCACCCCGCGGTTGCCAACTAACCAAGACAATTACAACTTAATTAACTAGTTTTATTTTCATGTACAATATTGCCGCCAACAATGTCCCCTTTTAAAATCCATTCAATAATTAAGTTTGAGTTGTCTACACATAATAACTTTAAAGACAACTTAATTTAATTATTTATCTAAGAAGATTAAAGTGACTTTTTATGTCAACATCATATTATAAAGCAAAGTCACTTAATTAATAGAAGGGAATTCCAAGAGACGGGCAATGGGCGAACAAAGAGTCACCAAGTGAGCTATTTAATAACTTGGAGAGGCTCATTTTGGCATGCTTGGTTTTATGTTTGGAGATTGATTCTCTTGGAGAGTTTCTGAGAAGCTCTAGTTTTCAGAAGGTTTGAGGACACAAACCCTCGAGCTTGGAGGCAGTGGATGGAAACCCATTGTCAGTCAGAGTTATCACGGAGGTGGCTCACATGTGCTTCAAATGCAATTTGCTGGTTGTCAAATCTGACTGTAAATGCTATGGCTGGGATTGGTAATTTTTGTTGTTGCTCTATTGAGGATTTTAATGTCATGTTTATTTCTAGATTCAGAACTATTATTTCAGTCTGAAAATCAATGAATATCAGTTAATTTGATGGTGTTTGAAATATTTTGCATGCGGAATTGTTGTTAACTTTTCTGTATATCATTGGATGAAAAAACTGGAACAAATATCCCTAGGGGAATATTTCAATAGCCTGCCATTCTTGTTCATCCACAAGCAATATCATATATCTGTGAAGATGAAATTCCAAAGCATGCAAATCAATCCTTATAAATTTGACCACTATTTCTTACTCAACTAGTCATTTATCCTTTTGGAACACACAAAGAGACCTCACAAACTTTAGACAATTCCTTGTATGGTTCATGTTAAAGTTCAAGACAATGCATGGGAGAATAAAAATTAGATACATAGCATGGCATACTACTTTAGCTTAAATTATTCAGAACTATAGGGAAATTTGTAGGGTATTATGAAGTATGGTATTCATGATTTCTCATTGACCATATTATTTGTATGGAGACATTGTTGCATCCACATCCTATTGCACCCAATTTTTTGCATGTTGTTAAAGATGTCGACTGAATACTATGCAGAAGCTAGTTCCTTTAAGCCCATGCTAGATTGTATTATACTAGGTTGTCAGTTCATTGGCATTTGTGCCTGAATTCAGGTCAGGTTTGAACTAGATTTGTGCTGCAGTTCAATACTTGCATATTTGCATAAATTTGCACAAGAAGCATCCAAAACACTATGGGATCATCCTAGATGAACTTACACAAACCCAAAACAAACCAAGCAAAACTATGACAAACTTGTTGTGAACCTATCAATTTGTTGACCAATATTTTGAATTATTTAATTTATTTTGTTTTTCTTAATTATTTCTCATATTTCACTTTGACTAAGAAACACAAAAATGAATTCTTAACTCTAAAAGTGCCAACTAAACCATTTGAAACACTGAAACAAACTCATTTTTACCTCATTTTGATTGCAAAAGAAAAATATCATTTCTTTTTTGTTGAGCTTTCATTCTTGCTTGTCATTACACAAAAAGAGTTGAAGATTATCCATTGAAGGTTCCAAAGTTGTTGCATTATTGTCCCTATGCCTGTGCAAGAGTCCTTAGCTGCCAAGAAAATCATAAAATAAAACTTTTTAAAAAGAAGCATTTTTTTCCTACATTTTTGTTTTACAAATGAACTCTCTTGTTTTGCCTTCAAAATCTTATTTTCCTTCCATTTTTTTACAAATGTACCATTATGGTCAAAATATTGAAGGAGTTAGGTTCTATACAATTTTTGTTTCATGTGTTTCAAATGTGTTGTTTATAGAACTTGTTGTAATAAGAATTACAATGGCAGCTAATTCTAGCTCCACGCCAATCCCACTACAAAACAAACCCAAATTCTGCTCTTTGTAAGTATATTGATATGATACACCCAGTTATAGGTGGCTTGGACAAAGCATCAAAGCTTGGCTTGAAAAGAATGATGTAATTGTGTCATTAGAACAAGCAATAGCATATATTAATGAGTATAAACAAGCAAATAAAACAGCAGGCCATAGAACAATTTGTTCAGCTTTTAGCAAAGAGAAGATCTCAAGGAATGAAGCTTCCTATACTTCTATCTAATCCTGCTATTGTAGATAAGAGCCACCCATTTTATACCACCACTCAATTACAACCCCTTACAAATAAGAAACTAAACGTACCTTTGTAAATAGGATTTCAAAATGAGCCTCAAGAGATTGTTGATCAACACATAGCAAGATGTATTTATGCAAATGGGTTGGCTTTCAAATGTTGTTTGCTCTACATATTTGCAAGAAATAGCGAAAAAAAATTATGAGGATCCAAAAGCATACAAGGGCCCCTACACCTTATTGGAAAATGTCAATCTTGTAAAAACTCAAAGAAATTCATAAGGAATTCATAGGCCAAGACAAGGGTGACCATCATTTCTAATGGACAAAAGGACACCAAAAATCGGCCCTTGAACAATGTGATTACAATGTCCCCTAAAGATGCAATGTTTTTGAGAGTAGGGGATTGTTAGGGGGAGGTGAAAGATGGTCAATTTATTACTGAAATCCTCATCAAAACCATTGAGGAAGTAGGGCCTTGTAGTATTAAAGTCATTAGAAACACTGCAAAGAATTGCAGAGTGACTGCTTTGTTAGTTGAGGAGTAATATTCACACACGTTTTTAACACCTTGTGTTGTCCATTCCTTCAACCTTGTGTTACAAAAGTTGCAACAAAATTAATTGGATCAAAAATAAGCATGTGGAGGGCAAAGAGATCAAAAAGTTCATTACAAACCACCAAAGGCCATAGGGCATCTTTAGATAATTTTCAAAACTGGAGCTGCAAAAGGTAAGTGAAGCAATATAAAATTTAATCTCACTTTAGCTACTTTAAAAAAAAAGTAACTTAATTTGATCATATTTTCTTATTTAAAGTTTGTTTTTTATTACTTTATTTTAAATTTTGATTAGGTTGTTGAGACCCATTTTGCCTCCAACACAATCGTCTTGAGATAACTTGTGAAATTTCAAGAGGCAGCTTCTAGCACAGTCATTAGGAAAACTTAGTCCATATGGAGACAAGCCAACACTGAGGGTAGCAAATATTAAGTGAATGATCCTAGATGACTCTTGGTGGGATCATGTGGAATATCTCCTTAGTTTCACTAGGCCTGTTTTAGAATGATTCATATACCGACATAGACAAGCCTTGCATGGGAGAGATATGTGATGGCAGCGACTCAATAATTGAGAAGATGAAGACCATCATAAATGTGAAAATCCAAGATCTTGAAGAAACTTTCTTCAACAAATGCACAGACATATAGCACAATGATCACCTTGCTACATCTTCTTGCCTTTGCATCAAGTCCAAAATACTATAGTGCTAAGGTTCTTTCTATGCCAATGAGGATTGCCCCATATAAAGATTTTGAAGTCACCGAAGGATACAATACAACATTTCATAGACCCTTCCTAGTTCTAATTTGTAATATGTGGTCACATGTGAGTTCTTTGATTTTGTACACTCTAATGATCAAAGAATTGAAGCTCTTTGCAATAAGTTCAAGAAAGATGCTCATAGATGGTGGTACTTCCATGGCCAACAAATCTAACACCTACAACCTCTTGCAATCAAAATTTATCACAAGTTTAATAAAAATATTAAAAAAATATCTTTGAAGTTTCAATTATGATTTTTTATATCTTTTATTGTTATCATTATAACTCTACATCTCTACTTTGTCTTAATAGGTTGTCAATTCATCTATATCCAAGGGGAATTGGAGCACATACTCATTCATCCACTCAGTAAAGCACAACCAGTTGCACCCAAAAAGGGTAGAGGACTTAATTTATGTACATTCCAAAATGCACCTTCTTTCACACAAACATGGCTACAAGGAAGGGGACACAACGTTGTGGGATATGAAGCCAAAGCATGTTCACTTAGATGCTTCTATTTCCCAACATGCTACATTTGTGGAGCCAAATAGAAAGAACACTTTTAGTCCAAGTTATATATATAATTTTAGAATTATAAAATATTAAAACAGTGATACTCATGATTGCCATAAAACAAAATACTTAAATACCTCATAATTTGAAAAAATGAAAATACTCAAATTCATAATTCGGTGATTTGTCAAATGTCAGTAGGCAATGAAAATTACAATCAATATTTAATAAATTTCAGTTTTTTATTCAGCAAAAGAATCAAAGCCAACATTTGGTTCAGTTTCATTTAAGCCACAATCACCTACAACACCACTCCTACCAGCCACGTCATGTGCAAAAGTCATCTCATCTATAGACTTCAGCAATTTATGCAACTACAGCATCTAGGACGGAACACTCAACAGTTAGATCCCATTTCTTTGTCACCCCATCATTGTAATTAGGAGTCTATGTGACAAGAAACACAAGTTAGCATGCACGAAGACCAAATCCACAGCTTTTTTTGCACCTAATCATTCGTGCTTAACTGAGTGGATGAAGGAGTATGTACATTTCTCTTAAGTGAAGAAGAACTCGTAACTTGTTGAATTTGCATACAACATTTACAATTACAAAACATTAATTATAAATTATTAAATTATAAAATATAATATATCAATGAACACATCTTCAAAGAGAAATTTTATTGCAAGAGACTATGAATTAAAAACTAAAAAGATGCATCTTCAAAGAGAAATTTTATTTTATTGAAAGATGTACACACACACACACACACACACCTGTGTGGGTGTGTTGTACAAATGAATCATAAACAAATCCAACTCCTAAAAAAAAGTTTGCTGGATTCACGAACCAAATCTGCTAACCCAAACAAGGATCCAAACCAGAACCAGCAACTTAGAGATTTTACCTATCTCTAGTGTGTGTGTATATGTATAAATATAGTTTGAACTTGACATCATCATTTTAATATTGAACTTGAAGATGTTTGCCCTCTCGGGTAAACGGTTAAATGCAGAAAGTAAATGCACAGAACATAATGGAAATATATTAAATAACCAGCCTCTGTATTAATTCCACAGTCCATGTACAATAAGTGCTTATAACATTACATCTGACACGACTAACATGATCCCACTTCGAAGAAAAGGTACACAATATATAATACCCGAAGGGGTGCGACACAACCGTCGCGAATCCAACTACCTACCCGTCGGCTAACTAACTGACCGCCGTAACTCATTATTACCGACGACAACATAAACATAATATAACAACATAACATAATGATTATTCCTGGCAACATCATCCCCCCCAAGAAAAGAAGTCGACTCCGACAACTTAATACAAAATAGAGATGAACGGCAGGAACTACTGACGCCAGTCGGGCCCGGATCTTATACACTTGCTGCGTCCTCGCCTGAAAACCCTTTTCTGCTACCATCCGATACTCAAGTGCGGATTTCACCAATATTGCTTCCTTTGCCATCACAGTCCTCCTGTGCCTAACCCAAACTTGTCTGCAAAACATGTTTTTCAGTCTCAGGTTCCACCAACTGCTACTCAAATGATACTGTCTCCCTAGCCAATTTGTCCTCGATAGCCACCCATGCTTCTCTCCCGGCATCCAACTCCTGGGTACGCTGAACTAAGTCTCATGCGACTATTGCCTCCAACCTGGTGGTCAGCTCCTCCCAAGCCCTCTGTGCATCCACCAAGGCAACCTCACGTCCAGTCAAGACATACTCCGAGTTCCTCAAAGCGTACCAGTCATGCCTGGAGGTGGCCACAATCCGCTAGCACAAATGCTAGGAGACACCTCAAATCCTCCATCACACTCCCCAAAGGCTAAAAACTGAACTGAATAACTCCCTGGTGTCATACAACTGCACAGACCTGCAATGCCTTCCCTCAAACTCTGGTTGTTCGCAACCTCCAAATCCGTCTCCCTCTACGGCTTATGGCTTCCCACCAATGCTTAGCGTCAGGCTTCTTTCTCACCGTACAGAACAACCCACTCTGAATTTCCAGTGTCCTAGCTTCAAACTCCAGCGAATCATTTTAAATCTGGTCGTCGTCGTTTTTTTTTTCCGGCACTATAATGTCCCCAATGGCACCCCGGCCATACAACCTCCCTGTATGGTCAACAACAGCATTGGCACCTCCGATCGTGTGGCCACCTTCCCAATCGTGCGGCCACCTTCCCGTGCAGCCTACACCCCTCCACAGTACGGCGGACCATGACGACGGAGCGGCTGTGCGGCTTTGTGTGCGGCTGTGCGGGGATTTATACTAGGTGTGCGGTTGACCACCGCACGATGGCATCCACTGTCAGTGTCCACCGTACGGTGTTACCACCGCCGGTGGCCCACCGTACGGTGGTCGCCGTCGGTGTTACCACCGCACTGTGGTCGCCGTCAGTGTTGCCACCGCCGGGGTGGCCCACTGCACGGTGGTCACCGCCGTACGGTGGTCCGTTCCTTTTTTATAATTTTTCTTTTTTTCTTTTTTCTTTTTTTTTTTAATATAATTTTTTGACCGTACGGTCGCTGTCGTACGACCGTACGGTTTTTTTCATTTTTATAGATTTTTTACCGTACAGTCGCCTGTCATACGACCGTACGTTTTTTTGTTTTTTTTTTCTCATCTCCTAATTTAGTTGTCTTAGAGAGTCGTTTGCTCGAGTCCCCTGTCTCTAGGATTATCCTTCATCCTTCTCGGTTTTCCTTGCCCGAGAGTCGCCTGTTGTGGTCCTATGCCTCTTGAGTCGCCTGCCTGGCCTCTCAAGTCCCCTTCCATCCTCTCGGGTGTCCGTCCGGCCTCTCAGGTTCCCTGCGCGCTTCGCGTGGTAGGGTTTCAATTTGGGCCCGTTGGTGGCCAATCTATTTTCAATAGCCATCCGAAGACCTGGAACCACAATTTCTACAGGGACCACGGTCTCCTTCCCGTACATAAGAAGAAGGATAATAAAGATTTTGAAGACTACGGTCTTCCACACAGGGTTCCAATCGTTACCAACACTCTTCGGATTATCTACGTCGCCAGGGTTTGGGGCGTCTCCCTTCCAATATTCTTTGTATTCCGGCAAGTACACCTCTGTTGGTTGCTCTGGTTCCTCTACTTCGAGCCTGTAGCTTTGGAACATTTCTTAATCCTCCATTTGCCAGTGGAAGAGCCCGTTAAGTGAGCATACCTCATCTTCAGAACATCCCTCCAATTCGAGCACCCCTTCACTGTTCGGCTTCATCGCGTTCTTGCCCTTGCTTTCATCGGGACCCCCTTCCCCTTTATTAGAGTCCTCTGAGTCCGAGTCGGAAGAGGCGAGCTCTTCGCCAACATCTTGGGTGTGTAGGTCAATGGTATATTTCCACCCTCCCTTCTCCATGGAAAGTGTATTTTTCTTCCAGTTGTGGTTTACCCTCGCGTTGATCAACCACGCTCTCCCCAGGATGGCGTCATAGCCTTTCTTCTTCGAGGGAATAACCACGAAATCTAACAAAAATGGTTGCATACCAATCGTCACTTGCTGGGCCATCAACAGGCCGAGTGGCTTAATGTCGTGTTGGTCCGCTCCCACCAGGTTGAATGTGGGTGGCCACAGGGTAGGCTTCCCCAGCCGCTTCCATGTTTCTTCTGGTAGTACATTCACCCCAGATCCCCCGTCCACAATGGTGTCCTTCAAAATGGTCCCACGGATACCCATTTCTACCACAACTGGGTGTCTACCACTACTCACGGCTAGTAACATCAGGTCAGTCGAAGGGCTGACGGAAACCTCCACCTGTGGTGTACTCTTCGAAGCAGTGGCAGGAACCCCTACTTGTGGTGCACTCGACGATGCGGTGGCGGGAACCCCTACCTGTGGTGCACTCGACGATGCGGTGGCGGGAACCCCTACCTGTGGTGTACTCGATAATGCGGTGCTTTGCACATTGGTGAGGATGGCAGTCCTCAATTGTGGCATACAATCTAGAAGGTCTTTTACCTTTATCGGCACCTCTATCTGCAAGATTTGCCCAATGATGCTATTTTCCGCTTCCGTACGAAATGATGTACTCGCCACCTCGTTGTGCCGTCGTTCGGTCGTCATCTCACGTTCAATATTGGCCTTTGCCTCCCGTAATCTCTCCTTCTCCGTATGGGGGTCAGGATAAGTGGCTTTTTTCGTCTGGGCGCGGGTGATCGCCAGTACTTCTTTCTCACCAGTCTTCTCAGCCTTCTCAATGTTGAGGAGATTAACCCCTGCCTGCAGGCAATTTGCATCCTCATGGTCGCTTGGCCCACACCAACGAAAGAGGTGCTGAGGGGTGGCTTCCTTCGTGCAATCACAGGCGAAGTGCCCCCACTGATTACAGGCCCTACATTGGATAATTGGCCGGCCCTTGGCGTCATACTGGATACGGCTTCTGTTATTGGTATTGTTGCTATTCCTTCCACCGCTGCGTCTGTTGTCCCGGTATCCTCCAGATGATGCCGTTGTGTTAGTATGTTGACCGGTACCCGTTGGTGCGGATGTTGTGGCCTGCTCCGTGAACAGCACCTGGTTCATTTGCGTACTTCGGGTTTTCATGTTGTATGGGCACTCCTTGGTGGAGTGTCCCATCACTTGGCAAATCTCGTAGAATGCCTTCTTTTGGCAAGTACCCTTTGTGTGCCCTTCCTCTTTGCACTCAGTGCACCATATGTCCCCTTCGTTCCGACCAGTGCTTCTCATTATTTTGAATTCCTTTCTCATTCGCTCCATGTCTTTCTGGAGCGCTTGCACCCGTTTGCCAGCCTCATCGTCGCTGCTGCTTTCCTATGAAGAGTCATCGTCCTCAGATGAGGATTTATTACTTTTCTTCTTCTTTGATGTTTTGTGTTTGCTCTCCAGGTCCATCGCCCTATTATAAGCGTCGTCATATGACGTCAGGGGTACAATTTTCATCTTCCTCCGTAGAGAGGATTTCAACCCTTCAACGAACCATCGTTTCTTCAATCCATCTGCGGGTTGGCTTTCCATTTTACCCAAGAGTTCTTTCAACCTCCGACTGTATGCCCGTACTGTCTCCCTGGTACCTTGTTTGGTACTGTATATCTCCGTTACAATTTCATTGTCATCACGGAACAACCAAAACTCCCCCGTGAATTCCTTTTGTAGATTGGCCCACGTGGCCACTTTTTGCTTGTCCACATCGGAGTACCAATCTATGGCAACTCCTCGTAACGTGGCTGGGAACTGCTGTACCCAGTCATCCTGGTCTGTTACTCTGTTGGCGGACCAAATGGTTTCACATGTACGGCAGTGCCGTAAGGGGTCTTCCTTGCCCTCCCCTGTGAACTTTGGCAATTTTTGTTTACTCGCCATCCCACCGCTGGGTCTCGCTCCTCTAATTCCTTGTGTGCTTGTACCTGGCGATCCTCCACCTCCTGCAACTGAACCTCCACTCGTGGGTCCTCCGAAAAAAGTTGCTAACACCGAACCAAACAAATTGCCTCCCGTACGGTACCCTTGTGCTCCCTCGGCACCTTCGGTCGTACTGTCACCTTCCGTTGTCTCCCTCCGGTTGTCCTCTGAAATGGACAAATTCTTTAGCAAGTCTCTGGTAGCGTCGATCAGGTTTAGACTTCGCCTTGTTTGTTCCACCAACTCTTCGCGGCTTCTTACCCTACGGTGGTATTCTAGCGAACTATAGAGTTCTCCTTCGGCACCCTCCGTGACTCCTTCTGGCAGCCCTACAACAATGTAGACAGTGTAGTTCTCTCCGTCTATCTCTGCCTCTGCAACCTCCGTGACACCTCCTGGGTTCCCTTCGGGCAACCCCTCGGCCGGTCGTCCCTCGGCAAGCTGCCTTAGCCTACGCCTTCGTTCTATCTGCTGTCTGAGATTCAATGCAGTTTGTGCCACTTCCCATTCGTCACTCTGTATCTTTTTATTTTTGTCCTTATTTAGTCTATTGGGCATAAGTCACTTCCATACACATCAAACACATGCCATGTACACAAAAAAACTTTTATTTTTTTATTTTTCCCTTTCAACCATAATTTATATCAACATTGTGTCGGGATTCTTACAGGGTTCAATTTCCCCTTCGCCTCTTGTTCCATGTGCGCATCGTCGGTCTCTGGGTTCATCTCACCAACGGGTAGGTCCATTGTGTCTGTGCGCCATCCGTGTCTTCCGTTCCCGAGTACGTCTAGGCAATGGCGCCAAATGTTTGCCCTCTCGGGTAAACGGTTAAATGCAGAAAGTAAATGCACAAAACATAATGGAAATATATTAAATAACCAGCCTCTGTATTAATTCCACAGTCCATGTACAATAAGTGCTTATAACATTACATCTAACACGACTAACATGATCCCACTTCAAAGAAAAGGTACACAATATATAATACCCGAAGGGGTGCGACACAACCGTCGCGAATCCAATTACCTACCCGTCGGCTAACTAACTAACCACCGTAACTCATTATTACCGACGACAACATAAACATAATATAACAACATAACATAATGATTATTCCCAGCAACAGCAGATATATATATATATATATATATATTCAACTTAGAGATTTTACCTATCTCTAGTGTGTGTGTATATGTATAAATATAGTTTGAACTTGACATCATCATTTTAATATTGAACTTGAAGATATATATATATATATATATATATATATATATATATATATATATATTCAACTTAGAGATTTTACCTATCTCTAGTGTGTGTATATATGTATAAACTAAGTCACAAGGTTCGAATTCGAATTCGAATTCGACAGCCATGAAATTCGGATGAAATTCGACAAGGGAAAAAATTGAAAAAAAATCGGATAAAATTCGCCTTCTATAATTTTGTTTATTTTTAAATATATGTACACTTCTAATAAATTATCAGAATAGCGACCCTTGTTGGAGAAAATCCGAGGGCGATCCAGCAATTGGAGACACCCATGACCCAATAGATACAAAGCATATACAAAGAATACCCACGACCAGCTGAGTTGTGTTTAGAGGCGGATAACAATGCTTTATAGAGGAAATTCGATTAAATTCGATTTTTTTTACAGAAGTTTGAAATTCGATTAAATTCGAACGTCATCCATGAAAATCGCCGTATCCTGTGACTTAGTGTATAAATATAGTTTGAACTTGACATCATCATTTTAATATTGAACTTGAAGTTTATATATATATATATATAATTTGTTTTGTACAAATGAATCATAAACAAACCCAACTCCCAAAAGAATATTTGCTGGATTCATGAACCAAATCTGCTAACCCAAACAAGGATCCAAACCAGAACCAGCAACTTAGGGATTTTACCTATCTCTAGTAAGTATTTTGTGTAAGGCAGTAGAAATCGGAATGCACATAAATAACTAAGGCAATGGAACAGTTGCAGCAATATATATTGTAATTTTTATTTATTTACAATAACCTTTCATTCAAATATCATAGACAATTTTGCTGATTGTTTTGACATGTTATATAAGCAAATTCATATAAAACAAAACCCCTACAAGGAAACTCAATAATCATTAATGCTGGCCAGTGCTACAGAGACTTTGATGAATCAAAGCAGTAGCATTTATGCAATTAGGCGAAAGTGAAGTTGTAAATATTATTACACCTCTGTATTCTATCCCATAAAAACTGTACCTCTGTTGGCCTTTCAAACTTCTGCAACTCTTTCTCAATTAAATTTGCCATAGCTTTAATATATCCTTCTCGCTGATACCAGGAAGGTATTACTGTGTGTTGCATCCTCACCAGATACTCATCTTCCCTGAAAAACCATAAGAAATCTGTTGTAGTTCTAACTTCAACACTTCATAAGAATCAATAATGTAAAGAATTCAGCAAACTCTAAAATTGTCATATTGCTTATTAGATTAAAATTAAGAAAAATGTAGTAAAGCCAGTAACAACTAACTATTTACCTGAAAATGCTTTCTAGAAGACGGAGACTTGAACCACTAGTGGAAATTGAAAATTGAGGATAGAGTGGAAGGACAACAAGTTTAGTGACTCCATCACTCTTGATCTGTACACATCTCATATGATAGAGGAACCAAATTATACATTTTAACAAAGAAATATTTCACTTGTATACAATCATGATGCTTGATTTACTGATTCAGAGGGATTCACTAGATTGTATTATTTTTACAAGGTTTAACTCATAATATAAGGTTCCAAGTGAATTGACTGCCATTTTGAACAAATATCTGGAGCCAAATTCCATTGCTTTCCTAAAATTGCAGATTTAAGCTCTGTATCTTTCATCATTAGATTTAGTTTCGATAATTTAGATGTTGGCATCAACAGCCAAGACTAGATCAAGGACAAAAATCAGCAAGGTGAATATGATATCAATATTTTTTTCAACATCCGGCATGTCTATCAGTGTTTCAAAACACCAAACCACAATCAAAGCATAATTTCATTGAAAGATGAGATGTAAAGCTAATTCAAAAATTAGGTCATCATAGAACCATTAGACAACAAATCCTACTGTCAGAATTTTGCATTCACATGCATACAATTTGAATTCTCACTATAGAGTTAATTTGAAACTACCTGCTCAATTGCTTCTTCCGTAAATGGATGCCAGTAACGCATTCCTACATACACTTTGGTAGGTACTTGCTTCTCTTCAAGAGCTTTCTCCAATGCAATGGCCTATAGTGTATTGTAATAAATAACTAATGTCATAGTCCAAAATAAAAACATTAAAAATGGTCTTGCATAAAATGAATTGATAAGACTTATAAATCAAGGAATACCAATTCCACCCAATACAAGATTTTGGTACTCAATATAGTTCATATCAAGTTATAGTTATGGACATCTAGCCAAGTATTTTTTATATCTAGATACAAATTCCTCATATAATCTAAAAACAAAGAATTTGTGAATCATTGCTGAAGGTAACTTAACTAAACTTTTAAACAAATGTATTTCAATTGACTGCCAATAGTTATCCGCAAAAACAATCTCATTATTCTCCACTCATATATAGCTCTGAAAACAATCACAATCTTGATATAAAAATTTGATTTATCTGGAATTGTTAATTCCTCTGTGCATCAGCTTTCAAACAAGACCAGCCTACCCAAACGAAGATTTTGATATAGTTCATTAACTTTTGTTACTATAGCACTCACTTTTGAACCTGTAGAAAGCTTCTAAGATCAACTCATTAAGGACCCTCAAAGATGTTTCAAACAACTGTAACACTATTTGTCATGTCCGCACTGTGGTGTGAGTTTCAGTGTTTAGGGATGATTCCTTAGCTTTGGAGGATTCCTAGATTTTAGGGGAAACTGGCAGTTGGAGTTCTATGCCCAGTCATCATTCCGGGGACCAGTGGCACCCTCAGTTTCAGTTTGGAGGTGATTGGATGTGTTTTTAGGGAATAAATTGGATATTTGAATATAGACTTAAATATGTCCATTTATTTAATTGTTATTATATTACTATAACAAATAAAGGAAGTGGACCCCCTTGGAATAAATAATGGTTGCCTAGAGAAAACTTTAGCTCTTTAAAAACAACTTAAACCATTAACAAATTAGGCTCCCTCAAGAAGAATCGAACCTCTCATGAGAGAATATACTTGGCATAAAGTGAAGCATATCCAAAAAAAGATGCCTCTCTAGGAAAGTTCGATCCAAGGAGAGAATAAAGTCAGTTTGGTTGGGTTATTTTTCATTATTATGAATTGTTTTTTGGAGCAGCAGCTTGAGAGAAGCCATGGAAAGGTTTCAGCAGTGAAATTGGGGCTTTTGGGAGCAAAAATTCTTAGAAGTTTGAATGCCTACAGGAGTGCAAGACCATCCAAGGGTGTTCGATCAAATAAATTCTTCAATTCCAGCATTGGTGAGGGCAAAATATAGTGGTTCAGACTGATTAAAGGGCAGATTAGAGTAGTTCCAGAGCAGATCTACATCATTGGAGACACTACAAGCAACCCATGACAGCAAATTAGCCAACCTTTGCCTTTATTGCAGCAAGGAACAACTGTACCAGCTGAAGGTGAGGGTTTGATGATCAAATAAGGAGCAGATCAGAATTTGTTAGTACTGTAAAAGCAGATCAGCATTTGTTAGTACTGTAAAAGCAGATCAGACCTCAAAATTGCCACTATATGCTGTCAAAACCTCAGATCAGCTCATGTATGTTGGAAGGGTATGTAACCAGCCTATTATCCAAAAAAGAAAATTGATTTATTGGTCCATAATTACTTTAGTTTCTCATTTCTATCAATTCCAGCAGTTGTCTTCCTCTATTATATTTATTTCCTATTAGCAAAGCATCAAAAACTTTAAAAACACAAAAAAATCAGAAAAAAAAAATACAAAACAAACTTTTTCCAACAAAAAACAATCAGATTTGCATCAGCAATTGGGGGTGGTACACTACACTATTAATGATAGTAAGTGGTAACAGTACTGTAAGCCGTAAACTAGTTATATTAATGTAATAGCAATAATTAAGTTGTTATATGGGTTGGGTAGTTGGTAGTTGTTGGCGGTTGATGGCTCAACCAACTGCAGACTCTTTATATGCAGCCTTGTAGCACATTTGAAGGTGGGGGTTTTTGGAATGAATAAAATACATCTCTAAGTGCATCTATTCTGCAAGTGGCTTATATTCTGTGATGTATGCTTCATGACTGCAATACCTTGTACTTAATTCGTCATCACTCAACCTGATATATCTATGCTTATAGTCCTGATTGACATAGGCTACTAACAAGTACTCTTTCTTACATTACCAAGATAACCCTCTTAGTACTCTTCTTTATATCAACATGCTAGGAAGAGATTAATATGATATTGACTGCCTCATGTTGCCTCTACTTGGAATTTCTAAATCTAAAGATTATATCAAGATGATTTTTCTATTCTCAACCTGAACTCTTACCCTCATCAGATCAAAAATCCATGCTAAGAATAAATATAATTGTCATAACCCTAAAAAAAGAAATGTCATTCCTTAGTATGGAATTTCAAAAGATGCACATACATAAATCATGCAGTTCACATAGGAATCTATATCACAGTGGAACCTTTGTTGTATAAAACTAAAATTGCAATCAGTGATGGAAAAGAGAGATGTAAACCTGTTCATCTGTTATCCTTCGAAGAGGTGAACCCCCACCAATGGCAGCATATCCTTCCATGCTCTTGGGAGCTCTACTCACAGAAATTAACTGTGCCAAAGGCTTTTGAAGAAAACGGAATGATCTAGGTAGACGTATAATGTCCTGCCATATATTTGAATAATCAGTCTTTACTAGAAAGTAATCAGAACAACACATACTAAAAGAATCCAAAATAAATGGAATCATCAATAGCAATATTAATTTAACAAGTAAATTTGCATATTCCTTGTTTCCAATGACTCATCTACATATCAAATATCAAATTGAAAAACAACACAAAAAAAAAATTAATCATTTAAAGACTTTGGTCCCTAGTTTTGACTCTATTGAAAAACTTTATCTGAGAACATCGATTTATGAAAAATACTCTGGATGATTATTGAACCACTGCACAGAACAGGGCTTAAATATCTCAAAGCATGCATAAGTGATATACAAAATTTTCAATCTCTTACAAGAAAATGAAGTAGGTTGAGATTTAATGTTTAATTTGATTGAGTGTTAAATTACAAAACTTATTTGATACAATTATGTTTGGGGAAGGGGCAAAAATATCTACGGTTGTTGAGGGAGGTTCATTCTGTCACAGTATGAGGCAAGTGTGTAGCATTTTTAAAACATGAGTTCACTGCTACACATGAGAGAATATGAGTGTGTAAATATGACACAGAGAAAGAGCAGGCACCCATACATGTATTCATAATGATCAATTAACATGAAGATTATACTCAATTATTAAGGCATTTTAGCATGCAAAGTGTTAATTCCCTACTTAAGAAGATATGTTACAAGAACTCGTAGCCTAAAAAAACAAATCTATAACATTCAAAATGAACTGGAAATTAAAGAGATACTTGATAACTTGGAAATAGTCCCTAGTATTTTTAAGGCCCCAAATCATAGATTGTGCAGTCTTCTTTCTTTGTGAAGGGAGAGAATTCTAGTCTAGAGGAATTTTATGCTTCCTCAATGCATAGAGTAGACGATTAGTCATCACTCTGACATGGTCAAGGGAAATAGACACCGTCCAAAGCCAGTTTCATAAAAAATAAAAAATAAATGTTAAGATCCAGAAATTTCAGTTTCTGTATTTTATTCATAATTCTGAAATGGTGTCTTGTGATCTTGGTTTTCAAATTTATTAATTTACTTTTTGGTAAGTTTCTTATCTTGAAAATGAACAATCTCACCTTATGAGCAGTTTTGCTCTAATCTTTTCCTAACTCAATCATATTCGCTTTAAAATAAAAGGGACAAATGTCGTGAGTGATTCTCACTATGGCATTTTCACTGAGTTACAAACACATGCACAAAGCGTTCATCTTACATTACATTGCACTAATGAAAGATTAAGAGGCTGTGAATGTCCAATTATCCGTACAGAAACACTCTTTTTATGGAGCATAATTAGCAGGGAGGACATAATTACACAAAAGGAAAAGGATGCAAGTTCAACTAAAGAGTCTTAGTGCCAAGAAAGTATTGTAATTGGGAATAAACTAATAATACAAGATTCCTAAATATTTGTGGAAAATAAATATAGATGGAAAAACTTTACAGTATGCAAGATTTGATCAACCAATCAATAAAATTGCTTTTAATAGTAGCCATTTGCAAACTCCGCAAACAACACTCTCGTCTGATTTGTAACTGCAAAGATCTGCACACTATTTAACAGTTTGGCACATGCATCTAGGGCAAATACATACATTTATGCAAAACCCCCAAATGAAATCTTATATAGTATGCATACATGTAAACTCTATTTATAGTTTTAGTCTAGGGTTAGTTTTAGGTTTAGTAGATATCAAGGAACTTCCCCTTACAATTTGAAGAACGGTTGTACCATATGTGTTGTTCTGTTCTATTTTATCTCGCAAGAGACCAATTAAAATGCTTACAATAGCGACAAACAAATCTTTCACCATGCACCTGCTTTCATGCATATATTAGCCAATTTGACGATCAAGGGCAGCATTAATGGTAGTTTTGTTAGATTAGGGTTTGCTGAAAAACCCTCGCAAGCAATTCTTACTTGGCAAGATTTGATAGGTAAGGTCCTTATGAAGAAGTCACTTTACACTTGGTGAAATCAACGAGTGATGAGGTTGGAGTGAACTATCCATGAGTTGCCAAAATCCACGGCCTTCCTCACATCTTTCCTTCACTAGCCAAAATCAACGACCTTCCTCACATCTTTCCTTCATTGGCCAAAATCCACAGCCTTCCTCACATCTTTCTTTCACTAGCCAAAATCCACAGCCTTCCTCACATATTTCCTTCATTGGCCAAAATCCATGTCCTTCCTCACATCTTTCCTTCACTGGCTCAAATCCACGGCCTAGATGAGATTTTTCTTTCACTTGCCAAAATCCCCAGCATAGGTGACATTTTTCCTTCACCTACTCAAATCCCCAGTAGTGAGGTGATTTTTTCTTGAGTTGCTAAAATCCCCAGCCTAGGTGAGTGATGCTCAAATCCGCAACCTTGCTGGATCACTGACTTTGAGGCTGGAAATCAACTTTATCTCTGCCTTAGCTAAATCAGCAACATGGCAATGAGTGCTTGAAGTGATGATGTGCTGAATTCCACCATCTTGAGGAAGCAAAAGACCATCCATGACTTGAAAAAATCCACAATCAGACTTGCAAAACTGAGAAATCAGACCTATAAAGTAGATAACAGACCTGATTCACACTTGAGAACGGAAATTAGAACACCATTTCACCCCCATTAGGAATGCATATCAGATTTGAAAAATGTGTGAAATCAATATATATCAGGTATATTTGATGGTATCATGTTAGTTTTTGCAGGTGATTAAGGAAGAGAGTGAACGAGCTGGTTGCAAGCAACATCAAGGCAGGGATGCACTTCGAGGGAAAGACTCCACCAAAGCTCTCTTTACGGCACTTCACCAAGAGAGAATGCATCTCAAAATCAGGCCACATGAGGACTCAACACCAACCTGAAAGTGGATATGAAGAAGACAAGAAGGTGGAGGTGGAATACATTTATCCTTCCAACAAGAAAGATCTGTCTGTCGTCAAGGCATTCAAGAATACAAGAGGTGGTTGCAAGAATCAAGTTATACAAAGAGGATCAGGCATTCACAATGAGGAGGAAGTTGGACAACCTTGAATTTCCTCCAGAAATCAAAGAATTGTTGCCAGTACAACAAGAGAGTAATCCAAGACGAAGGCTTCAAGTGAAGGGATTCAGGATCAAAGATAGGTGAAGGTGATTAAATCTGATAAGATAATGCAATTTGGGAATATCTCCCGCCATCATCACCTAAGGTGCTTAGAAATGTTGAGTATCAAGAGATATTACACAATCACAAACACTTGTGGTGAGTTACAAGGCATAGGCTGAGGTGGCACCTAGTCATCTTTAACCCAATCACGTCATTCCAAGTCAAAGCATCCAGATTTGATGTACTTGACTCATCCAATGAGGAGGATAACTACCGCATGTGGAGGCACAAAGTTCGATGTACTTAACCTCATCATTCATTGGTTGAAATTCACTGATGGACAAGTGTCCAATTCAATGTAATTTTATCATTGGTCAAGCATTAAATGTTATGTAATGGATGTAACAAACCCTTATTAGGGTCTCTATCTTTCAATCTTGGCCATTGATTTGAATTTGATCCAAGCCATTCATTTGTTATGAGCTCTCCATAAAAGGCTTGCTCTCCTCATTTGTAAAGAAAAATAGTTAGAAGCAATTAGTAGTTAGAGTAGAGTAGGAGGACAAGGCAAAAATTGTTGCCAAGCACGTAAATAAACATAGTTTTCATTAAATTTATGGTGAATGGTGGTGTTTCTTTTGCATGTTGTATGGTTTCTTGTTGGATCCTCATGTTAGATGAAGTTCATTGATTGTGATGGAGCAATGCGTGGATGTTGATAATTCCTTGGTTCATACTATTTGTGGTTGGATGATTTTTAGTTGCAGTGCATGGTTAGCCTGAACATCAAGATGTGCTAAGTTCAATTGTGGATATGTTATTCAAGTTGCACTAGTGTATTGGGTATTTGGATGAATGTTCATGATGTGAAAACCTTTCATTTACCTTGGAAGATTGCATCGATTTTGTGTAGTTGTTGGCAACATGGTGAAGTAAAAGCTTGGTTTAAGGAATGTGTCCATCCAAGCATGATCCACTACTATCATTGATCTTAGGAGTAGAGTAGATTTCTCTAAACCCTTAATCCTTTTTATCTTTTTTTTCCAAATCAAGTCTTCATGTTCTAGCAACATTCATGTTCAACGTAAGTCCCCCTTGTGATTCTAGCAATATCACATCAAACCATTGAGTCATCCACACATCAAGACCTGGCATTTGAAACCTTGGAGTCACCTCAAGTGATCACCTAATTCAACATTTGAGGAGAATTTGTTCAAGAGAAGATAAGATACCTTGGTCTTTTATTGATTTATTCTATGTATGAAGTGCATAAAAACCACATCAACAGGTGTAATGGACACCCTAGAATGCCCAAAAACTAACCCCACTGCTGATAGGAATTTAGTCAAACAGTTTGCAGCCAATTCCTTATTCCTCCGTTTAATGTTTCAATGTTTTTTTTTTTTTGTTTTAAGTCTTTGCACAGGTATGAAACCACATAACATGAACTAAAAAGAATTTACAATAATAGGCAAGCTGGAAATTGAACTACTGCTGTTATAATATTATTTCAAGAATTAACAAACTCAAATACAAAGCAGGTTATTTTCAACTCACTAAATACTCCAGCATTTTGACATAATGTTCCAACAAAAGTTTCTAATTCTGCTGCTACAGTAACATGAATAGTGCTGCATGAATAGTGCCGCGTGAATAGTGTCAGGTGAATAGTACTCGTGTGAATAGTGCCGCGTGAATAGTGTCGCGTGAATAGTACCCGCGTGAATAGTGTCGCGGCCTGTAGCTGGAAATGCAACCAAATAATGCTGCTGCTTGTAGCTGGAAATGCAACCAAATAATGTTGCTGCCTGTGGCTGAAAAATGCACCCAATCTGCCTGTAAATGTAGCTGATCGCAAAGGATTCCAAAGGCCAAACCCCAAGGGAATGACGTCTAGAATGTCACAAGAGAGGATAGACGTCCTCTAATGCCAAGAACGGATCTGCAACTCACACACCAAATTCTTCTCATATTCAACATGCCCAATGAAGCCACAAAAGCTCCCTTTTATTCTTTCTCCAAGGGGCGACCCAACTCACTCAAACAATGTGGGATAAAACATGTTCAATATAAAACATATTAAAATATTCACTTATGTCTCCCTTGGTTGCCCCTTTGATTTACACATATCTCCATAAAATAAATATTAAAGTAACACTTCAATAATTTACAATTAAATTAAATGTTACTTTAATAAAACTTCAGGCATTAAAAAATATTAGCAATCGGACTCCGAATAGCGTGAGTGATAGCTCGTCGGAAAGCTCTCGCCAAGGAGTATCAAATCCAATCACCAAAACTAGCCTCCGTTGTGTCCTGCTAACTTACTAAAAATAGTAAGTATGCCTGAAACTAAGTAAATCAACTTCGTTTTGGCCCAAACTGGAAATGACTAGGCCAAAACACTCCAGGATCCCTTTAAACCCTTCGTTAGCCCTCGGGACCATGTAGAGCTAGGCTAACGCACATATGCTTGGTCAATCTGCTAGAGTGGGGACATTACAGTCCACCCCCCTTGAAATTGCTTGTCCTCAAGCAATCTCAGTCCAGCCTGCTGTATCACCTGCTCATTCTCCCATGTAGCATCTTCCTCCTGCAGGTCTCTCCATCTGACCAAATACTCCTTCACTATCCTGTTTCTGAGTTTCCTCACTCTGGTGTCCAGAATAGCCTCAGGTACTAACACGAGCTTCCCCTCCTCATCCAAAGGGGGTAAATCTGCAGAAGGTACTACACTCTGACCAATAGCTTTCTTAAGCCTAGACACATGAAATACATTGTGTACTCGACTGCCCTCTGGAAGCTCAAGCTCATAGGCGACTTCGCCCACTCTGCGAATCACCCTGTAGGGACCATAAAATCTAGGCTTCAGCTTCTCTGCCCCGCTCCTCTTGAGAGATGACTGCCTATATGGCTATAGCCTCAAGTATACCATATCCCCTACCTCGAAACTGCGCTCTACCCTGTGCTGATCAGCATACAACTTTTGTTGATTCTGAGCTTGCTGTATGTTCTCCTTGAGCACTCTCAGGATATCCTGACTATCCTGCAATAAGTCTTTCGCTTTGGGCACCCTGCTGTCCCCCAAAACCAGATCCATGAAGCTTGGTGCTTCATAACCATAAAGTGCCATGAAGGGTGTCATCCTGATGGACATATGATATGTAGTGTTGTAACAGTATTCTCCCATATGCAGCCATCTAACCCAAGCCCTCTGCTGTGTAGTCACATAGTTCCTCAAATATACCTCCACCCATTTATTCACAATCTCCGTCTGCCCATCTGTTTGCGGATGATAACTAGTGCTGGGTGTAAGATTTGTGCCACACAACGTAAACAACTCTTGCCAGAAAATACTCATAAATTTACTATCCCGATCACTGACAATGAATCTAGGTAGCCCATGTAACCTGAATATCTCTTTGAAGAAAAGATCTGCCACCTGTGCTGCTGTGTAAGTGGACGGAATAGCAAAGAAGTGAGCGAACTTCGTTAAGCGGTCTACCACCACATAGATGCAATCCCTCCCTTGCACTCGTGGCAACCCAGTGATAAAGTCCATTGAAATACTTTCCCATTTCCTATCTGGGATGGGCAAGGGCTGTAGTAAACCTGCAGGGAACGTGTGCTCTCCCTTATTCTGCTAGCAAACTGCACACTCCCTGACATACCTCTGAACATCATCCTTGAGCCCTCTCCATGAGAATCGCTCTTGGATCTGCCTATAGGTCTTGAAGACCCCTGGATGCCCAGCTGTAGGTGCATCATGAAATGCCCTAAGTATCGCTTCTCTCAACTGTGATGATGGAATCAAGTAAACTCTGTCCTGAAATCTGATCAATCCATCTATCACCTCATAGCGATCATCCTGCGTAGTACCTGAAATCAAACTAGACGCCCAAGTATCCCCGACATACTCTGCTATAATCTTATCCCTCCAATCTCCTGTAATCTCTGCAAGAGCACAAATGTGAGGTCTTCTGGATAAGGCATCAGCTACTACATTCCTCTTCCCTTTGACAAACTCAATGTCAAAGTCATAAGCCTGCAATTTAGTGACCCACTTCTGCTGCCTGTCATTCAAGTCTCGCTGGCTCATGAAATACTTTATGCTATTGTGATCCGTCTTGATCACAAACTTCCCTCCAACCAAGTAGGATCGGAATTTGGCCAAGGCATGCATGATGGCCAACATCTCACGATCATAAATAGAATAGCTCCTCTCCACACCTCGGAGCTTCCTACTCTCAAAAGCAATGGGGTGCTTCTCCTGCATCAATACTGCTCCAATCCCATCACCCGATGCATCACAATGAAGCTCAAAGGGCTTCGTGAAGTCTAGTAGAGCTAGAACTGGACACGAAGACATCACCTGCTTGAAATGCTCAAAACACCTCTGTGCTGCCTCTGTCCACATGAAGGCCCCCTTCTTAGTAAGATCTGTCAAGGGAGCAGCTGTCTGAGAAAACCCCTTAACAAATCTCCTATAAAAACCACATAAGCCAAAGAACCCCTTAAGCTGAGTAAGGTTCGTAGGTGTGGGCCAATCAACAATAGCTCTAATCTTTTCAGGATCCACCCGAACTCCCTTTGCACTGATAATATGACCAAGGTACAAAAGCTCTGTCATCCCGAACTCACACTTAGACTCCTTGGCATACAGGGACTCTCTCTCCAAAATAGATAGCACCTCCTCAAGATGTTGTAAATGCTCCTCCCATGTCTTGCTAAAGATCAAAATATCATCAAAGAAAATCAAAACGTATCTCCTCAATTGCCCCCTAAACACCTGGTTCATGCAACTCTGAAAAGTAGCAGGAGCATTGGTTAGCCCAAATGGCATAACCAGAAACTCAAAATGACCATAGTGACACCGAAAAGCTGTTTTCTCAATGTCCTCTGCTCTCATACTGATCTGATGATACCCTGATCTCAAATCTATCTTTGTGAATACACATGCCCCATGTAGCTCATCTATCAGCTCATCTATCCGCGGAATGGGGTACCTGTTCTTAATGGTTTTTTTGTTCAAGGCCCTGTAGTCAATGCACATGCGCATTGTTCCATCCTTCTTCTTAACCAAGACAACTGCTGAAGCAAATGGGCTTTTGCTTGGCCTAATGTGCCCCATTTCCAACAACTCCTTAATTGCCTTCTCTATCTCATCTTTATGTTTCTTAGGATGACGATAGGGAGTGATCATCACTGGTTTGGCTCCCTCCTCGAGCTCAATAACATGCTCTGCACCCCTATCGGGAGGAACCCCATGAGGAATATCACCAAATACCTTGGCATGCCTGTCAAGTATCTCCTGTATATCTGGTGGATGACTCTTCACTCGAGGCTCCGGTGAAGCTGGCATAACTAAGCACTCTGTTGCCCACTCTATGTCATTATGTCGAAAAAGTCTCTCCATTCTCCTCAAAGACACTACCCTGCAACTCCCATCTGAAAGTCCCCTGAGCACAACAGTCCTACCCTCATGCTGAAACCTCATTTCCAACTTCGCTAGGTTGAAAGTGAACTCAACCAGCGATGCCATCCATGTCATACCGAGGATGACGTCGTAATCTCCCATGTCCACAACATAGAAATCATCCTCCAACTCATAACCATCTCCAAATCTAATGTGAAGATTCGAAACCTTCTGAGTACATAATAGCTTTTGGCCATTAGCCACCATGACTCTAAAACCATCATGCTCCTCTGTCTGTAAGCCTCTCCTGGCTACCAACTGTGTATCAATAAAGTTATGCGTAGCCCCAGTGTCAATAAGGGAAATCACCTTCTGTCCCTGGATAGTACCTCTCACCTTAAAGGTGATTGCCTTCTGAGCCCCGGTTAACCGTGCCAATGATCTGTCATCCCCAGCAGTTCTGCTCCTCTCTGTAGTACTACTCTCATCTGAATCGGAGTGCTGATCCTCCCCCTCTGACTCTGACTCCTCTGCTGAAAAATACTCCATTTGATTTGCCTTAGCCTTGAGAGGGCATTTATGAGATAAGTCCCAAGGCTCTCTACATTGGAAGCACAGTTTCTTCTTTCGAAGTTCATTCAAGGTTTCACTGTCTAGTCCTTTTGATCCTTCTTTGGGTTTGTTATACTCTTTTTGAAATGGTTTTTTGTCTTTGTCCTTGCGGTAGGAAGAATCTGTTGAATGGTATTTTCCTTTGTATACCGAAGGGGCTAAATCTCGTGCCTTTTTAGTTGCTTCTGCTAAGGTGAGTGGATCATGTCCCTTCACCCAACCACGTAATGGATCAGCAAGCCCATCACAAAATAACACCACCAATCTCCTAGGAGAGATATCAGTAACAAGTACAGACAAACGCTGAAACTCGGCGATGTAAGCATCCACTGACCCTGACTGTTTTAATTGTGCTAGCTCCTTGAAATGTAACTCGGGATCCCTAGTGTCAAATCTCTCAATCAATCTTTCTGTGAATTCCTCATAGGATGTAATCTGATTATGCCCCAGAGTCACCATGCCATGATGCCACCATTCATGCGCAACGCCGTCCAAATGCATAGCCGCATACTTGATAGCCTCATCCTCAGGCATAGGATTTAGCTGCAAGTATGTATCTACCTTCTGCACCCAAGCTCGTGCAGTCATCTTCCCTGAAGCATCATAATAAGGCAAGGAAAGTTTTCCAACTTTCTTCCTCAGCTCAAAATTCTGATTCCTCCCTCCTGCTCTAGGCATATGTCTCATCCTCAAGTCCATATAATCTCTGAGGGAAATATCTGCCTGAAACTCGGGTCCACTGGCCTCCCAGTCCCTCCTGAACTGACCCTGTAACTCAGTAATCTGCGGTTCGTTCACTGGTTGAACCGGATCCCTAGGTGGAAAGGTGGGTAGAAGAGGTCTCGAGCTCGCTATTCGAGCTGGGTGTGCAATGTGTCTAAAGTTATCCGCCTCAATTCCATTGTTGCCATGTCCATTATTACCATTAATGTTATTCTCAGGGCCATTGTTGTTGCCTCGGCCTCCATTATTATCATTGCCCCTATTGTTATCATTTCCCCCATTGTTATTGTTTCCATTGTTGGCATCACCTGGATTAATATTAACGCCCATCTGTCTAGCCATAAGCTGCAACATCATGTCCATTCGCCTATTCTGCTCCTGCTGCATACGCTGCCCTTGCTCTAACGTACCCAGTAACTGTCTGAACATTACCTCCCCCTGATCTGGAACGATATTCCTCTCATCTCGGTCACCCATACTGCTGTCCTGATCGAAGAATATTTCCTCTATGTCTGTATGACTGGATTCTATGTCCACCTGCACAGATGAACTAGACTGCTCACTCTGACTATCCGGATTTCTATTTTGTCTGGCCCTGGTATTGCGAAAATTATAATGCCCCTGTCGCATGCTCAATCATACATTCTGGACCTGTTTTATTTCTGCAATATGTTTTGGTGAAAGTTTCCCACAAGATGGCAGAATCTTCTGCTCTGATACCACTGTAATGGACACCCTAGAATGCCCAAAAACTAACCCCACTGCTGATAGGAATTTAGTCAAACAGTTTGCAGCCAATTCCTTATTCCTCCGTTTAATGTTTCAATGTTTTTTTTTTTTTGTTTTAAGTCTTTGCACAGGTATGAAACCACATAACATGAACTAAAAAGAATTTACAATAATAGGCAAGCTAGAAATTGAACTACTTCTGTTATAATATTATTTCCAGAATTAACAAACTCAAATACAAAGCAGGTTATTTTCAACTCACTAAATACTCCAGCATTTTGACATAATGTTCCAACAAAAGTTTCTAATTTTGCTGCTACAGTAACATGAATAGTGCTGCATGAATAGTGCCAGATGAATAGTGCCGCGTGAATAGTGCCAGGTGAATAGTACCCGCGTGAATAGTACCCACGTGAATAGTGTCGCGTGAATAGTACCCGCGTGAATAGTGTCGCGGCCTGTAGCTGGAAATGCAACCAAATAATGTTGCTGCTTGTAGCTGGAAATGCAACCAAATAATGCTGCTGCCTGTGGCTGAAAAATGCACCCAATCTACCTGTAAATGTAGCTGATCGCAAAGGATTCCAAAGGCCAAACCCCAAGGGAATGACGTCTAGAATGTCACAAGAGAGGATAGACGTCCTCTAATGCCAAGAACGGATCTGCAACTCACACACCAAATTCTTCTCATATTCAACATGCCCAATGAAGCCACAAAAGCTCCCTTTTATTCTTTCTCCAAGGGGCGACCCAACTCACTCAAACAATGTGGGATAAAACATGTTCAATATAAAACATATTAAAATATTCACTTATGTCTCCCTTGGTTGCCCCTTTGATTTACACATATCTCCATAAAATAAATATTAAAGTAACACTTTAATATTTTACAATTAAATTAAATGTTACTTTAATAAAACTTCAGGCATTAAAAAATATTAGCAATCGGACTCCGAATAGCGTGAGTGATAGCTCGTCGGAAAGCTCTCGCCAAGGAGTATCAAATCCAATCACCAAAACTAGCCTCCGTTGTATCCTGCTGACTTACTAAAAATAGTAAGTATGCCTGAAACTAAGTAAATCGACTTCGTTTTGGCCCAAACTGGAAATGACTAGGCCAAAACACTCCAGGATCACTTTAAACCCTTCGTTAGCCCTCGGGACCATGTAGAGCTAGGCTAACGCACATATGCTTGGTCAATCTGCTAGAGTGGGGACATTACAACAGGTCCCACAATGACCAAGGTTTTAAGCATTCTTCAGATGGATCTGGTAGGTTTCAATGCAAAAAGTGTTTTCAGAATGGAGACTCATGTATAAAAAATTGCAATTTTTAGCAATGATTGTTTCTGTGGTTCCATTTCCAAGCAAGGTGAGGACCTATTTTTAAGCCCCTATTAAATAGCTATTTTATTAGTTGTTTAGATTATATTTATTGTGAATTAGCTTTCTTTTCATTTTTCTATAGTTTTCAAGGGTTGTGTTGATGTGGAAAGTTAGCACTTCCATCAACGTAGAATAGAATGCACTAGGTATATACTATTCTCTCTTGAATAAGGAAATCTTGTATGCCTTTCGACTATCCAAACAAGATAAACTCAAGGTTTCTAACATCAAGTCATTACTAAACTTAGGATAACTTAGGGCTGATGTGATTTGTTGGTAATCTCAAGGGGACTTATGCATCAGACAAGATGACTTGCATCCGGTATAGCTATCTGATGATGCTTCACTTCACAAACTGATTAAATAAACAGCAAAAGGACAAGGTTTAGAAAACCTAAAGACAATGATAGTAATGGTTGGTGTTGCAGATAGACAAATTTCACATAAAACTATTTTCTACTTAGCCAAAGATAAACTCACAACAGCAAAGAAACAGTGCAATCTCCAAAGGAACATAAAAGAATTTTCAGACCATGACATACACTAAGTACCCAATTCTGGTGCAACTTAGATGAACATTCACAATTGAGCTATCAACAATAAAGGGGGCTCAGACTAACTATGCACAGTGACCTAGAGTCAACAAACCTCCAATGGTATGAACCCGAAATCTATCATATATCCTCACACTTCACCATTAAAATTACTGAACTTTAACTAACTTTGATGAAAAGAAACCATGCAAACAGGAGAAAGCAAATGGCAAAACACCATGCTTCAATGCTTTATTCACTTGCTTCAACTGCCATTACAACAATTTTTGCTCAAGAATTCCTACTCTACTCCTAATTCTAACTTCTAATTTTAAATCCTACCAATTCTAACTTCTAACCTTCTAACCATTCTAACCCTTTACAATGAGAGAGGCACTAGCCTTTTAGAGATTTTGCATCTTGAATCAAAGGCCAGGATTCAATCTATTCAATGGCCCATATCTGCCCTCTAAAAACCCTAATATTCTTCAATTAATGGTTTCAACAACCCTCAACCACCTTTCAACTATTTCCAATTGCTCCCACTACAAGAGAAAATGATAGCCTGGCCTAATAACAGCCTTTGTCACAAAGGACAAAATTGGTAGCTGGATGAACAACTAACTTTTGGCCTCCTTTTATATTGCATTAAATTGGGCCCAAAAGTTGTCATATTACAATAAATTAATCCCTTTTTTCATAATAAATCATTTTCCAATTGTTCCCTCTTCTATTTTTGTATGTCTCCTGTAGCATTCTATGTCTTATCACTGTCTTCCAGAATTTTGGAAATGACATCATTTGGGCTCTCTGCACTGTGGTAGTCATATTTCATCCTCGTACTTTGACTTTGGCAATCCTCTAGCTTTATCACGATCATACCTTCAATTGGTACTCCGGATTATAATGTTGTAGAGGCTCCTTTTGTCTCGAGCATCTTGATGTCACCTCTTGGTGTAACTTGATCTCCCACGTGGTTGAATTGTTATTCATCACCATCATGTGAAACAATCCCTGAATGCAATCTTGAGTTCGTCCCCTTCATGTCGCACCTCATTGAGTCAGTCATGTAATGGCCATGTTGTTGAGTCCCTCAACCTGCATAGACAACTAAGTCCAAGGATCAATCACCTTTTCATTTAGCCATTCATTCATTACCATCACATCCATTGGAGATTTTCTTTTTGAAACACTTTAGCCCTATTGAACATCATACTGAAATCATGTCCCATGAACTAGGACCTAGGAAGGTCATTTTGGGACTATGGGAAAAGTTTGGTTCCAAGATGAGCTTCAAGACTTGAAACCTGATCTGATTTTGACTGCAAAGCACACCATTAAGACAAAATTCAGTGCTATGATGAGTTTTGGGAATAAACGGCTTAGCCTGATTTGGAGTGTCAAGACCACGCGGAGTGTCACCTTGAAACTTGGACTCAAGACTGCTGCAAATGGAGAATTTTCTGACTCAAAACCCTAAGTTTGGAGAAGGCTGCAAATTTGGAGTTGTGAAACTTACTTGAGAATAGGAAATGTTATCCTACAAACTCGGGCTAAAGTTCGGTCTAAGGAAGAACTTTAGGAATAGTGTTTGTTCCTACTTTCCATGCTACCACTGAGTTTCAGACTTTGGGTCAGAACTTCAGGCTGAAGTTCAGGGTTAGGAAACCCTTTAGGAACAAGACCCTTACTCTAAATTTTTGTGCAACCACCGAACCTTTCTGAGTGAAAGATAATACTCAGGGTAAACTTCGACATTAGGAATGCCTTGAGGAATAGTGACTGTTCTCATTTTTTGATCTAAAAAACATTAAATTTTGATTTTCATTTGCTCAAACCTGGCTTGGGACTGCCTTGAGATGGAAATCCTGACACAATTTCGGTACATGGAATGCTCTAGGGAATAGTGACTTCCGTTTTTCCAATGTAAACACTGAACCTTTGAAGATTGGAGGATGATAGTTCGGTCAAAATCACAGGGTTAGGACACTTTTGGATTAGAGGCTTAATCCCATTCCTTGTGCAAATACCGAGTTTGAAGAGAATCCTTGGGACTTAGTTCCAAGTCCAGCCTTGGTCTATGCTTTGGGTATTTTGCCTTTTCTCTTTATCCCTCCCTGAATCAAGTTGGTCTTTGAATGATCTTTCTTCCTTGATTCTTCATTTGTCACACAAGACCCTTGGGTTTGAAAGGGGGCATGACATTGCTCCTTTGTCCATGTGATGAGTCTAGATTTAGATTCCTAAACTCGCACCCCTAAATCCCTTCATATTTTATGGCCTTGATCCTTTCATGCCTCAAACTTCACCCTATGCTCCCTTTAGCTTCTCTCTCTCTCTCTCTCATGCTAGCAAGGCGAAAAAAAAGAGGGGGTCCCTGTCGAAGACGGGAGTGTGTGCACAGCACAACAGGTTGCTTTAAAACTTTGTTTTTAGAGGAGTTAATTATTGTTTTGTTTTCAAATCCCTAAAATTATTTTCATTGTAACCTATAATAAGTGCCCTAGGCACAAGGTTTTTCTAATGGTAGTTAAGTGAAGCTTATATTGAATAAATTATCATTCATGTATTTGATATGAGTTTTTATGTGTTTATGTAAGATTTTATTAAGTGGACTGAAGTGAAGAACAACATTGATCTTTGTAACAACACTGCAATTCATCTTATTAAGTGGACTGAAGTGAAGAACAACATTGATCTTTGTAACAACACTGCCATTCATCTTATTAACTAGTTGTTTATGCTTCTAAGAGTGGATCTTTCTTAAATCTTGCATTGCGGTGAGTTGTTAGAATTTCCTTCTATTAAAATCCTCTTATGCGTATGTGGATCCGCTGGTATCTGTTTTCACCCAATTAGAAAGTATTCATGATTTAGTCTACACCGTTTCATTTGCAAAACTTTAATCATTAAAAACCTTATTTGTGAGAGAAGAACTTGTAAGTCTTGTGCTCAACCTCCAAGAATAAAAAATATAGGTCAATTTATTTTTAGTTATTTCCTTTATGCAAAACCTCATTGATGATGTTATAAAGTGTGCATATTTGTGAATCTTGTTCATAGCTTTAGGTTTAGGAGTAGTGTTTAGTTTTCAGGGAGGTTCCCCTGCTAATTTGAAGATAAGTTTATCCTTGTGTGCTGTTTTGCTTTATGTTCACCTAGAAGAGACAAATCAAAATGTAACACAATTTTGTTTTGAGCTATTTTGTTTTTTTTGTCTTGGAAGCATCAACTCAACATTCTTCAAACTTGGATCCCAAGCACTTGCGCACAATTGTATAAGACGAGATCATGCAATTGCAAACAATCAACCCATGCACCTATTCAAAGTCACTGATTTGGGACAATATTGTAATCCCCTGTTTTAGGAACAATGCAATATAACCATAAAATGCAATGCTTTGATATCACTTGTAATGTCCCGTTTTAAGAACAATGCAATATAACCACAAAATGTAATGCTCTGATGCCACTTGTAATGTCCCCCTTTAAGATAACTAGGAGTTATGGGACAATTACTTAAATTCCATAGAGTTACAATATCTGATTTTGCAATAAACTTGTGTAATTGATAATATGAATATAAATATATAATGATCAATGCCACTTGCTACCTCAGATTTGTACAATTTTGAGTATGCTTAAGTGAATTGATGTAATTGCATGCAGTGTCCCAACCTATTTGCAACTATTTTTTGCTCTTTTCCTCTCTGTAATTATACCAAACAGCTTGCACACTCTGATTTTTCACTGTGTTCAATACTCTTCACCATACACTTTATCAAACAAGTTGCAAGATATATTTATAAGAGGTTTCAATTTACAAAGTTTATCTTGCTTCTGGTTTAGAATTAGAGATGGAATGTGTTGTGTGAACACTCTTAAAAGCAAAGATGATATTGAACTGATATAAATAACTGCTGCAAAGAATTAAAGTAAAATAACAGAGATAGAACATATAAACCTGACCTTTTATATCAGAAATATGTCTCAGTTGCATACAAGGATTTGATTGATAATAAGATAATATCCTCGGTCAATAATTCAGCTGTCATAATAGAAAATTGTTCATGGATTACAACAAAGATCCACATAATAATAAGTTGACCTCATAAGCTGATCTGTTGTCCCTTGTCTCAAAGAATACTGATTTTTTATTTGCCAAGGATAATGTGGCATGGAAAGAGATAGTGGTGAAGACCCCAAAAACACAACTAAAAACTTTGTTGATCCCTCACAGCTGGCAGCAGTCTTAAATCCACAATTTGAATTTTCTTTCCCTGGAAAGTTCATAACAGCTTGCAACAGGCTTAAATCCTCAATTTGAATTTTCTTTCCCTGGAAAATTCATAACAGTTGGCAGCTACTTGTTTAGTGGAAGGCCCCCAAAAACACAAAATAAAATTCTCAGTTCATAGCAGCCGGTGGCTAGTTGGTATATTGGAAAGGCCCAAAAAACACAAATTAAAATTCTCACAGATAAAAGTTAGGAAACTTAGAAAACTTCAAAGTGAATGCCACCTTTTCCCAATCTGTTTTATATGGCAGCTTTAGGGTAGCCTGACAGCAGAAATCAAGTAATATTATTTAATTTGTTTGGTCCTGCTACAAATAATTTGTCTTTATTCCCCATAAACTCCACGTCACCTCCTTGAACCTTTTCTAAGCTGCAACTTCCTTTTCTAGCTGCAATTTCCTCTTCATTTGCTTTAGCACTGGCAATAGAAAATTTAATATAATGTTTCCATTAAATTAATATTGAATTCCTCCAAAAAAACCCAAACAAATCAACACAAGAAAATACTCCCACGAAATTCTCCTCAAGCAACTTATCTTATTAATCTGTGCCAATACTAAGAGAGTTGAAATTAGAAATTCGGTCCACGATTTGTCTTTTCATGTAGCGCCACATTCTCCAAACAAATCCCATGTCACTCTCAAAGAGTCCAAGTTTATCTTTCTCACCGATTTCCTTGATCTATATCCATATCTTAGAAATTTGTCTTTTGTAAGAAACGCATAGCTGAAGACTCGATTTCATATGCCTCACATGCCCATAATACTAAACTTGAAAAAACTGACGCCTCTTTTAGAAAATCATTTTCCGAAAACCCTTCACTACTTCGAAGGCTATAAAATATTAATATTAATTTCTTCTTTGATACAACGGCAAACAAAGAAGAAATTAAACTTCAAAGCACACATTTCGAGAGCTTAAAAATTAACCAACCTGTTGAAAAAACTGGCAAATCTGAACCAAGAACCAAGCACCATGAACGAAGGTTTTTGTCCTCGCTCCAACCTTTAGCACTGTGACAATCTCTATGTGGAACCACTCTTGAGAAGCACAAGAGTTTCTGTCTTCAACTCTAGAATCCTTTGAAGTTTTCGTCCTGCAAGGAAGGGTTTGACCTCAAGCTCAAACCAAAAATCTTCGTAGAGGGAAAAACAAGTTCTCAATCTCCTATCCTTTTTCCAAATGAGACCCCAACTCCTTTTATAACTTGTCTCGGAAACTTCTGGAAGGGAAGAGTTAAAAAACACTTTTAATTAATGTATCCTTATAACTCCCGAAAGTGACTTTATTTTAAAATATTAAATATATTAATCACTTAAGTCACTTAATAAATAATTAATTTAAAGTGTCTTTTTTAGTAGCATCAGGACAACTTAAAAATAAATTATTTTTTACCCAAAAATTGGGGACTTTACAGTCCTCCCTTCCCAAATATTGCTTGTCCTCAAGCAATACCAATTTAGCCCCAATATCAACAAGTTGACCCAACCTGAACCTGAATATGATCCCAGGGTCCCAAGTCAACCTAGTAGATCTGCAATACCATCTGCTCATAACACAATCCTACTAGTAACCTGTAAACAGAGTTTTGTGACTCGCGGTGAGTCACGCGAGTCGGCGGGCCGGGTGACCCCTGCCGGGTCATGGTGACCCTGTCCCGGGCTCGGACGGGTCAGGGGGTGTGACTCGCCTGACTCGCGAGTCACTCCCTAACTTGCCGAGTCCGAGGGTCGTGACCCGGCGTCATTTGAGTTGGAATCTAATTTTCTTGAACAAATTTATCTCTATCTGCTGTTGAATTCACCTTCTTTGTTGTGAATTGTTCCTTGATTGAATTCATTTTCTTTACTTCTTCTTTTCTGCTGTTAATATTAACTCTCTTCTGATTTTCAATTAATACTTATTTTGAATGCTAATTCCCTTTGCATCAAAATCGAACCCTCTGCTTGAAGTCGCACCTTTTCTCTGCTCTGATCTGATTGCTTTTGCATTCTGCTATGATCTGATTTGGACATTCACCACCATGAATTTTACATTACTTATGCATTCATTGTTGAACCCTACACTTGCAATTTACACAAATTCACCCCATCTGCTCTTGAATTCGCACCTCTCTACCTGAATTTATCTCTGCTCTGACATATTTCTGCTTTGAATTGAATTATGTATTATGGTTCCTTTGATTTTGTATTTGTAGGCATTCAAAACAATTGTTTCTCTTGCAAAGGGAGGTTGGCCAGGCTATGTTTTGTATTGTTTTTCAGATTTTGACACTATGTTTTCTAATTCCTTCAGCTACAATTTACATTTCTACGCATGTGATGGATGTATGTTTATGTATGTGATCAAATTAGCTTTTATTTGATGATGTTATAGTGTCTTTAAGCTTAATTCAATAATGGATGTATGAAACAAGTTTTAAATCGTTAAAAATCTCTAAATTTCAAGGGTTTTCTTATTTTGCCGAGTCATTGCCGAGTCCAAGCCGAGTCACGAGTCGAGTCAGCCTTGCCAAGTCCAAGTCTGGGAACTTTGCCTGTAAAGGAGACCTCTAAATAACCAACTGTAAGAAGAGCAATCCAAAATTGCATCAACTCAATCAACTCCTCGGAGAATTGCTCTTCAAATAAATCAATCCAAGGCATTGTCGGAGCAAGATCAAAGCAATCAGCATTAGCTCTCTCATTCCCAATTTCTTGTATTCTATAACGCAGGCTATCTTCGAAACCTAATCTGCTGTTCCAAACGCAATTACAAGTTGAATGTAAGCAATAACAATAATCCGGTGCCCGAATGTTTAACCAAAACCCAAACCGGTTAGCCCAAACAAACATCCAATCTATCTGAACCTCGAAATTAACCCTGACAATGAGCTGATTGGATTGAAAATGCTCAAATCTACAGATGATCAAATCTGATTTTTAAATACACAACACCTACAAAAAAAAGCATTGCTGCAATACTGAAAATTTTGGGCCGAAGTGAAATTTTTGTTCATTCTCGTGGTTAGAAGTGTCTTTCCTAGAATCTCCAACTCGGTAGAATACCAAGTTCTAATCAAAATCTCCCTCCAATCCATTTGTAGGAACTCAAATGGACTCATACGATAACTGAAATAAGAGGTAATAGCTGTACTAATATCATTTTTCAGGTTCACAACACTCCATGGTATGCTTCTACCAACACCATTAATCACCCACAATTCCTGAAAAGGGTTGGGTGCATAAATACCAACCCAAAGAGTGACTCCACCACGCTATTGCTGCTCTACTTTGATTCCCATGTGGCCCCCACTGAGAATGCATATAATGACATCTGTTTGTTCAACATTAATGGTATTCCTCATCAAATTGAAGACTAGCATTATACATTGTGTCTTGAGATAGCCCCTCGAGGTCAACCATCAAACCATGGCAACCCATAGTCCTCTGTAGAAAATAAATCACCAACGATCCTGGGTGGCTCAATAGACAACTCAACCTGTTCTAAGTCTAACTCATAATCACATACCACACTTGGATACCACATTTCATTCCTATCATCGAGAACAAGAGCCACCTCATCATCCAAATCAAAGAGTGGATTATCCCAAGTCAGGTCAGTACTCAACACACAAAGAGGGTTATCAACAATCTGGAAAGTATTCCCTCTTCCTAACATAGGCCATCTATATTGCCATCCTAAACCTGAAAATGCCAATTTAGGACATTGCTCCAAGTCAAAGACTTTCTGGATTTGGTCAAGTTCATCAATCACCTGTTTGACTTCCTTTGCCATTTCTTTGTTTTCCTACTCCCTAAACTTTTCAATGACAACAAGCTGGTTTTCTACTTCTTGTATAGCCATTTGTGTATCCTCCAATGTCTCCTTAGTATCCTTAAGCTCTATGACGAGATTATTGATTTCATCCTCCTTCCCTGTCAATGCATTAGCATAAACTCCAGCAACCTTAAAGATGTGATCTCTATCTGAAAGTAATTGCAGATAATCTGATTTTAGTGACCCGAGAGCTTCTTTGACAAATTGCAAATTGGCAAGATAAGATTCACCTTCCATCCCCTTATGTTTCCTCTCAAATTGGATCCTCCAATAGAGGTCTTCTATGTTCTTGTGTGTGTCATCAATATGTACTAAGGCTGCAACAATCATATCATTCGTGTTTTCAGCTCATTCTTCAAACTATGTATCTCAACACCATCACCTTGAAATGCATTTTCTGATTGGTTTTCCAAATGAGCCCCTTTAGTGCCATCTTCATTGCATAGACAAGTTGGGACAGCAACTTGATCAATGGGAAATTCATCATCTACTGTAGTATTCTCAGATTCAGTACATAAATCTTCACCTAACAAACTGTTGATTTTTTCCATTTCAGAATTTATTAAGTTGGCTTCTTCCATTACTTCCACTTCCTCATCAAATTTAGGACCTTCCAAATTACCAGTTCCGTCCTTCAAAATATAATCATGCATAAAGGAGCTGCTGCTAAAAAGAACAAATGATTCATCATACCTTTCAAGGGTGTTGCCAATGTGACCACAAGTCTCAAAATCCTTAATAACTTGATCTGAATGCAACGTTGAGGCTGCTGCTATATCATCATTTTCTGAGAATTCCACTTCATATGAAGTTACATGAACTTCATTGGAGACATCTAGGAATTCTAACATACTCCCTTTTTGAATTAGGCCAGCTTCAGATTTTGTAGCTGCATTTGTTTCCTTGTCCTCATCACTACTTGGCTGCAATAAATCCTTTTCCTTGCTAGCTTCACAAATGTGATCAAGTGTCCAAGTCTCATGACAAGTGAAACAAATCTGCTCTCTTCTCATTTGGTTCTTGCTCTTTTTGGGAGATCCTGTAACCTGTAAACCCAATGAAGTTAGCTCCTCTTTAGTCAATTGTTTCTTGAACTTCTCAATTTTATGCTCAATCAAACTTTTTGAGAACTCATAAGCAATAGATGAGAGCTTCTTCTCCTTCCTCCAAATGGCCAACAAGTCTGATTGTAATCTTTTGCAGATATCATTGTCCTCATCTAAGACTAAGGACAAAATAGTTTGCATGCTTGTTCTAACATTGTCTGAATGATACTTTTTAATTTTCGTTAAGAAGCATTGGAACATTTGAAGAATCAAATCATCACACTTGAGATCAATCATGATGACACATGACTTGACCCTTGCCATAATTTCTAAAATCTTAGCCCTCTTACCAAAGGTAGGGCTTTTAACATCATGTAACCCATGAAAGCTCTTCACAATCAGCCGTAGAACCTTCCACAACACAACATCATTATATGGTGCTACAGGAGCCGTTATTCTTGTGATCTCACTGAGACAAGAGGCAACTGCAAGTCTTACATCTTCGTGAGGATGTTCTAAAAACCTGTGTTGGACCAAAGCGAGCATTGATGGTTTCAAAGCCCAATTCAGAAGTCTCCAATCTGATTGGTCTACCTTTGATAATATGAGTCTAATTCTTCCAACTTAGTGAGTAATCTATCAAGAAATTTCATGGACTCCAATTCCAATCCAATTATAAGGAGCCAATTTCCCTCTTCCTCTTCTTTTTGCAAGTCCCTCTGCTGAACACAATTAAATGTATCATTGAATTCTTTTGAGAAAGGACCAATTCTCTGATTTGCTCTTGACTTCATAGTTTTTTTCTGAGTTAAACTTGCTTTCCAATCTGAAAATAACCAAATCTGATGCACACTTCAATGATCAACTCCACAGGCTAGCAGGTTCACCAACTCTGATACCACTGCAGTGTCCCAACCTATTTGCAACTATTTTTTGCTCTTTTCCTCTCTGTGTAATTATACCAAACAGCTTGCACACTCTGATTTTTCACTGTGTTCAATACTCTTCACCATACATTTTATCAAACAATTTGCAAGATATGTTTATGAGAGGTTTCAATTTACAAAGTTTATCTTGCTTCTGGTTTAGATTCCTTTAGAATTAAAAATGGAATGTGTTGTGTGAACACTCTTAAATACAAAGATAATATTGAACTGATATAAATAACTGCTACAAAGAATTAAAGTAAACTAACAGAGATGGAACATATAAACCTGACCTTTTATTTCAGAAATATGTCTCAGTTGCATACAAGGATTTGATTGATTATAAGATAATATCCTTGGTCAATAATTCAGCTGTCATAATAGAAAATTGTTCATGGATTACAACAAAGATCCACATAATAATAAGTTGACCTCATAAGCTGATCTGTTGTCCCTTGTCTCAAAGAATACTGATTTTTTATTTGCAAAGGATAAAGTGGTATGGAAAGAGATAGTGGTGAAGACCCAAAAAACACAACTTTGTTGATCCCTCACAAGTGGCAGCAGTCTTAAATCCTCAATTTGAATTTTATTTCCCTGGAAAATTCATAACAGCTCGCAGCAGGCTTAAATCCTCAATTTGAATTTTCTTTCCCTGGAAAGTTCATAACAGCTGGCAGCTACTTGTTTAGTGGAAGGCCCCCAAAAACACATAATAAAATCCTCGGCTCATAGCCGCTGGTGGCTAGTTGGTATAGTGGAAAGGCCCAAAAAACACAAATTAAAATGCTCACCGATAAAACTAGGAAACTTAGAAAACTTCAAAGTGAATGCCACCTTTTCCCAATCTGTTTTATATGGCAGCTTTAGGGTGGCCTGACAGCAGAAATCAAGTAATATTATTTAATTTGTTTGGTCCTCTTACAAATAATGTCTTTATTCCCCATAAACTCCACGTCACCTCCTTGAACCTTTTCTAAGCTGCAATTTCCTTTTCTAGCTGCAATTTCCTCTTCCTTTGCTTTAGCGCTGGTAATAGAAAAATTAATATAATGTTTCCATTCAATTCATATCGATTTCCTCCAAAAAAACCCAAACAAAACAGCACAAAGAAAATACTCCCACGAAATTCTCCTCAACCAACTTATCTTATTAATCTATGCCAATACCAAGAGAGTTGAAATTAAAAATTTGGTCCACAATTTGTCTTTTCATGTAGCGCCACATTCTCCAACCAAATCCCACATCACTCTCAAAGAGTCCAAGTTTATCTTTCTCACCGATTTCCTTGATTTATATCCATATCTTAGAAATTTGTGTAAGAAACACACAGCTGAAGACTCAATTTCATACGCCTCACATGCCCATAATACTAAACTTGAAAAAACCTACGCCTCTTTTAGAAAATCATTTTCCAAAAACCCTTCACTACTTCGAAGGCTATAAAATATTAATATTAATTTCTTCTTTGATACAATGGCAAACAAAGAAGAAATTAAACTTCAGAGCACACATTTCGAGAGCTTAAAACTTAACCAACCTGAATTGGAAAAACTGGCAAACCTGAACCAAGAACCAAGCACCATGAACGAAGGTTTCCGTCCTCGCTTCAACCTTTAGCATTGTAATAGTCCCTATGTGGAACCGCTCTAGAGAAGCACAAGGGTTTCCATCCTCAGTTCCAGAATCCTTTGGGGTTCTCGTCCCACAGGCAAGGGTTTGACCTTGAGCTCAAACCAAAAATCTCCGTAGAGGAAAAAACAAGTTCTCAATCTCCTATCCTTTTTCCAAATGAGACCCCAACTCCTTTTATAACTTGTCTGGGAAACTTCTAGAAGGGAAGAATTAAAAAACACTTTTAATTAACTCCCGAAAGTGACTTTATTTTAAAATATTAAATATATTATCACTTAAGTCACTTAATAAATAATTAATTTAAAGTTGTCTTTTTTAGTAGCATCAAGACAACTTATACATTTATTTATTAAATTTTTACCCAAAAATTGGGGACATTACATTGCACTAAGTGTAATGATTACTTAGGATTTCTGCTATGTCTAATATGGCAATGTAAATATGCAATGAGATATAATATGATACTGCTTATAGCAATATGGATTTGTTGTCTCTAATATAATGAAAGATGCCAACTAGGAAATGGCTCAATTCTGATTTGTTTTGTTTCAAAATCAATCTTTGACCAGCGTATTGAAGCTTGGAGTTTTCTTGAGGAAGTTTGAGTGTAATGCGTGTTTTGGGGTTTTTAGATGATAGAATGTATAATGCAATTTGGAAATGCAAGAAAGAACAAATGACAACTACTGAAACTAAATTTCAGAATATCTGATTTATTATCAGCAATTAACAAATGCAAAGAATTAATGAATTTCAACACTGAATTGCCAAATTTGGCCTACCAAGGATCCAACGCCTTGCCTGGAGGCTTCTTTATTGACTTTAGTGAAAGAAAATGCTGCTACAGGAGCTTCCAGAGTGCACCAACAGCTCCAATGGTTTTTATTCTTCTAAACAATAATTATCAAAAACAATGGAATAGATGGATAGCAATTTTTGAAGCTTATTCTGAAATCTTGCCAGGAGAGATCACCAAATTGACCCTCTTTTCCCCTCTAATTTGCTGATATCATTCAATTGTGCCCTGAATTCACAGAAAAGATCATTGATCTGCCCTAGTGGCCTCCCAACAATAATTATCAAAAACAATGGAATAGATGGATAGCAATTTTTGAAGCTTATTCTGAAATCTTGCCAGGAGAGATCACCAAATTGACCCTCTTTTCCCCTCTAATTTGCTGATATCATTCAATTGTGCCCTGAATTCACAGAAAAGATCATTGATCTGCCCTAGTGGCCTCCCAACAATAATTATCAAAAACAATGGAATAGATGGATAGCAATTTTTGAAGCTTATTCTGAAATCTTGCCAGGAGAGATCACCAAATTGACCCTCTTTTCCCCTCTAATTTGCTGATATCATTCAATTGTGCCCTGAATTCACAGAAAAGATCATTGATCTGCCCTAGTGGCCTCCCAACAATGATTTTCCACCCAATAGCTGCTGCTAAATCCCCTTTATTAATTTATTTGCATCCCACAGGCTGATTGGGATGGTACGAATGACCTAGGAGAGGTATGGCTGGCATAAATAACAATAAATTGCTGAAAGTGTCAACCAAAGTGCTCAGATCTGATGGTTAGGCTCTGTTATCAGAATCCACTTCACCAATGTCAGGTTTCCAAGCTTCAAGAAGGCAAATCGAAGCTAATTATAGGTACCACGTGGCTGGAAATTCACTGAATTCTGCCCAGAATTATCGATCAGACCTGGTACTGCTGATATTTGCTGGTAAATCACTGTAAACTGCCCTTCAATGGCCGATTGTATGCTTCTATGCAAAAATCGATGTGTTCTTGATAAAGGGATTTTGTCCTTTATCTCAGATTGGAGGTTTTCATCTCCAATAGTCTCCCCAATGCCTTGTCGTGGCTGCCAAAGACCTGTAGCTGAAAGCTAATCTTCAAAAATTATAAATCAAAAGTATGAGAGAATAATCTCTCACGCATTGCTTTAACCTTCTTACTCTCAGCCAACCCTAATCCCCAAGATTCTAAGATGCCATGGGGAATATTCCTCTAATTTGAGTGCTCAACTTGAGGGTCCCATTACCATGAGAGGGGTCAATTATAAATTATGTTTATATCTAGGAATGAGCGCTCAAAAGGTAATATTTTAATTCATCATTAGTCTCCTTTAACCCCCTTCTTATAAAGTTACTTTATAAACTTTTCTAATTATAGAAAAAGTAACTTTATATTTTATTATTATAAAGTTTCATTAGGAAAACTCACTAAGGCCAAAAAGTGACTAAGTATAAGCCCTCCTTAGTTAGCCAATTATCTCCAAACACTGAACTTCACCTGTGGAGACGGATGACAAGTGAATCTATGAACCAAAGAGTCTAGTGGGAAAATGGGGACATTACATATAAACACTTAAACCATGCAATGCCTGATCTGTATTATTGCTTATAACGATATAGTTACTTTGTCTGATCTTATATATTAACTTGCAACAATAATGTTGATGCTATGTCTGATATGTGCTATTCTCCATTGCAATCAATGGTGCCATCTTAGATATATAGTTATGCACTTGCAACCGATTTAGCCAAGTAGGCAATTGCTCAAATGAGAAGATCCAGTTAAGGATAAGAGATAAACAAGTTTCCAAATCGATGATTTGATGGAGTGTGTTTGACCTTCATCTTATACCTTGTGCACTGGAATGGTTTCCTCGAAAAGGACATGTCTTTCCTTAATTATATCTCCCCATTATTAAATTGCATCTCTTCATAACAAGGTAAATCGATTCTCTGATTTAATTGCACTCTTCCACTAATTAGTGATTGCTGACCACTTTAATGGATAATTAATCTTCCTCAAAGTTAATGACTTTTGTATTTGCTAAGTCATTAACATCTTTATTGCTGTTAACATTAGTTGTTACCGATGCTATTAATAATGGTTCATAATTACAAATCTTTATATTATCAGCTAATCATCATGAACTAATCTCTTTACTCTCCTTATGCCATGATCATATGTCTTCCCTTAATCGATATCCTTGAGTCTGCATATGTGAGCGATCTTCATAGATCTTCCTCAGTGATAATATTATTGGGCTCGATTCCATGATTGGCCAAGTCTTCCTTCTTGCTTATACCATTTCCTTTCCATGAACAAACCAAGCTCCTTCGTAGCACAAGACATAATTCCAACCTCCATAATGTTTGATGCTTATATTAGCTATTGTTAAGGTATCGTAATAACATATATATCACCGACATCCTAATGCCCAATACTTTGCGGCTTTGTCGTTTGTTAGAGAAACCATATGATTGGTGTAATTAATATGGATAGCCTTCATCTATGAAGGATATATATAAGAGTCTGATTGTGATATATCATTCACCTCTTTGGCATACGTCCTCAATGTTAACATTATGGTCAACTTCTTTCTTGATCTTGTCATCCTAAATCCTAACTCCTCAAATCTCATCCGGTTGTGCCTCTCAATGCCAACTAGGAAAATCGTCTTATTTATAAGACTTCACAATTTTCCTTGATTCTCTTGATGCTTTATTAACTCCTCATGCAAACTACTACTTGAAATCTTATTTGTTATGTATAATTTACTATTAACTCTCTCCTAACTAATTCGAGGTGCTCATGGTCTGCCGCCCTTGACCTCATATGTAATTTATTGATAATCATGATTAAGTCATTGATGGGGACATCACAAATATGCAGATCAAGCAAAGTGGTGCAATCTCCAACAACTCAATGTGTAGTTTCCAAGCTCAAGAAAGACATAATGGAGCCATTACTTCTCAAGAATAGGCGAATAATTCGAATGTATCCATGCAAGCCACAAGGAACCTTGGACACACATTGTCAACCTCTTGCATTAAGATGCATAACTCCTCAACTCTAAATGTTAGCACAAAAGCTTCAAAAATAGTGCACTCTACGTGCAACTCATTGTGTTATCATGTGCCACTATGCATGACTTAGAGCAAGTCACTACGTTGTCACACACTTCCACGCATGACTCGACGTACCTTTGTGCACCATCTAGTGGACATTGCACAATCAATGCTTCGTAAAGCATGACATCATAAGACTACTTTTGCTTTGGGAATGGAATGCCAACTATTAGAAAGTTTAACTACCAAGAATATGGAAGCTCAAGTGATTTGGGACATGACTTATTTCGTCTTCTCAACATATTTTGTAAGTATATTGTGTATGAATGCAATAGATCCTCTAAAAGGTCAGATAACTAAATATAATAAGGCAAACCAGCTTGATGTGTTCACCCCTTTCTAGTCACCAGGATTTTCACTCCTAACCTTGCTATCTATAATACATTGTACCCTGTTAATTTTTGTTTAAAAAGAAGTAGCACATACTAGCTAAAATGCTTCCACTCTCCCTTGTGTATTGAATTACTGTGTATTTTCTGTTTTCATGTAAATAATCTATAAACTCATCTTTTACAAAGACTGGTTTATCCCCTTAGGAGATGGATCACACAATGTACTGTCCCCTGCTCTAAGGATTTTTGCCTTTTATTGTTTCAGTTATGTTGTTGACTTGTATGCACAAAGGGGGTCAAGTTGACTGGTCACTGAAATATAATATTTATCAAAGTAATAATCTGCTAAGGATTAATGTGTCGAAATGATTATAAATGCTCTGATTATTAATATGTTTGAGTTCTGATCTTTAAAATAGTTGTAGATCTTGCTAGAAACAGAGGAACCAAACCTTGTAAAGATCTGATCGCCTTTCCTGACTCACTTCTTTATGTTCGTGTGAATGAATATATCTGAATTGTGTATAAAAGAATAGGATCTGAAACTTATCGCTTTTCCAGAATTAGTGCCTTCTAACCATGTGATTTCCTTGATGCTGTTTCTGTTTGGCAGGCTCTTTGTTCATGCGTTCAAAGCCATATAATTGGTGGCAATACACCCTCCAAATACTTGGCAGATCATGGGCTCTTGGAGCGCTCTAGATCTGAGTTTTAATAAGTAACAAATACAAGTCTTCAATGCCTCTTTTGGTGCAACATGAGCCTCCTCTAATAGCCATTGAAGGGGCATGACGTAAGGAGTTGTATCTCCACAGTCATGACTCTTCACACAACTAAACTAATCATCCTTCTAATCGGATTCGGCCTTTGTTAACTGATCTTGTCTAATGATAATTGTATCCTTTCATTAAGCACTCAGTCTTCAGATCGCACCCATTCATTATTATTAATCGCTGATAATGGATTAGCACCGTATCTTCTCATAATGACATTAGTTTACGTTTTTCTGTTAACAACTTAATGTTGATCTTCTTGTCGATCAGGTTGCTTGATTATGTATGGTGCTGAGAGTGTCAAAATCGATATTAAAGTTCTTCAGCTGGTTTATTTGTTCTTTGCGGTATCTTCCATCCTCCACGATAATACAAAGCTCCATATGTTTTAAATCACGATTACTGTCTCAGCGATGCTCCCTATTATAATAATCAATTGTTTGTATGAAATTGATAGAGATAGCCTTCATGAAGGATGCATATAAGAGTTTGTGCAATCAATAGTGTTAAGTTGCTGGTACTGATATCCTTCCATGCTTTTGCCATTCTCCCTTTATTCGATGTCTTCCAATAAAGACTCTTGATTTATTTTACAATTTTGTCTTTTAGAGACTTCAAAAAATTGAAGGAGTATTGCACTGTAAGGTTAAAGCTGGGGACATTACACACAACATACAGAACACAATAATAAGTAAAGAAAAATTGCATAAAGAGTGATAATCAACACAATACAAAAATTACTCGTACAAAATGAACAATTAAAATCTTAAATAAAATCCAATAACTCTTTGGTGGGTAGATCATCCTCAATGCCTATCATTTTGACAAAGAATCAAAATATCATAAGATAGATGGTCAAAATTCTTAGTCTTATAGTTCAAAATTCAAATTACCATATAAAACGTGACAAAAGTAAACATATAATGCAGTTTACTTTTGTCTAAAATGAGGGTTCAAATTTGTCAAGGGTTTGTACACTATTTAAGTTTTCCAATGTTACCTTGGTCAATGTTCGAGTTTGACTCTACTTGAATGAGCAAATCTCAATTTAGATAAATTTATAGTTAATGTCCCTCACACAAAGCTTCCACAACCTATCCAAGAGTAATGCACGCTATAGACAAAGGGGCTCAAGAAGGCTCGTATAGATACCTATCTAGACCAATCATAAGCCCTTCATAGGGATACTAAGACCAACCAATCCAAGGAAGATGTTGACAATAAGGCATTGAGGAGCAAGATAAGGAGTAAGCCCTAGGCACAAACAAAGAGGTATGAGGAGAAGGATGAGGACTCTACCCATAATTCACATTCCACCAAATCATAGATATTGGCCCTCAAATACTCTACATGTATTTTTATTACACAAATAGCACCTTTTGGCAAAGCTTTGCAACAAATCAACAATAATATTAAGAGCTTGCGCTAGATTGTTGGAAGAATACACTATACTTGTAGGAGATTAACATGCTCTTTGAGTTTGTCACTTAGCATAAAGAGGCTAAATATTGAAGCACATGCAAAGGAATTGATTCGGGAGGTCAAATTGGTCCAGAGCCAAGCAAAATGCATTCCCATACCTTGTTAGAAAAGTTCATCCATTCATTTGCAAAAGATGGATGAAATTCACCTAGTAGATACAAATTGCCGAGCTAACTATCTCAAGGACAGATGCGTGAATAAAATATTAGGTTTCATTAACAATAGATGAACAAAATTCACCTACTGTATACAAATTGTTGAGGTACCTATATAAAGGATAGATGCATGGATGAGAGAATAGTGCAAGACAACACTGAATCAATATATGCAAAGGAAGTGTTGGCAGAGGGATTAGACAGTTAACAACTTACAAAAAAGTGAAAAAACAGTTCCTTGCTCTGTGTGTGTGAGAGAGAGAAAGAGAGGTTAGTATTCCTGACAGAGAAGCAGCGATTAAATGAGCTAAAGCGACAAGGACTACAGAATGCCCAAGATTGTTCCATTTTGGAGGAAAGCAAGAGCGACTTTAGGATGGCATCAAGGGGAGTTTGAGCTGCTCCAAGGAAAGTTTGTTGCAAAAAGACAGTTTGGATGTCCAGATTTGACAGTTATATCAGATGTTATAGAGGACAGCAGAAGAGGCATGACGAGTTGACAAAGAAGATGGAAAGCAGGAAGAAGATGAAAAAGAAAACCGATTGAGGTGGTGACCTTATAGTTAGAGCTCAAGTGGATGAAGACCTTGGTTCCAAAGTCAACCACATTTGTATCATCTGCAGCAGCCCATCCCTTTCATCAGCTGTAACCTGCTACTACATAGGCGCCATTGCTGGATCTTCCAGAGATTACTGCACCTTTGTGAAACACTCCAGTGATTTCTTGAGTGTCAGTAGGGGCCCTGACCAGGCATGTGAACAGATGTAGACATCATTTATGTTTGTACTAGATTTACTCAAATATTTTGCATTAAGTTTGTATGTTATATGTTATGTCATGTAATGTTCTGAAGCATACTTTTGATTTTTGGTTGGTAATGGTCAAGAACCCTTGCATGGTTGATAAATGGTCAGCCCAACCGATACACCTGTCAAGCAAATATATTCATGCATGGAGTGTGGATGAGAAGTCAGTAGGGGAGCCCTCTGGTGTGTCCATTCTGCCAGTTATTCTTGCTGTTCATGACTGGTGTAAATAGTGAAGTTTTGAACATCATATGAATACATATGAAGCTTCCCACCTGTTTCTCTAAGTTGTTCAGCACTGCTTATTTCTTGTACTAGAACTACTTTATTTATCATTGCATACAATATTTCTTTTAACACAAATACAATCTACGATAGTTTTCTAATGCTCATTCAAGTTGGAAGTAAGGCAATAAGGAAGGAAATAAAATTTAGTTGTTTCATAATGAAGATAATATTTGATTTTGTGCCTTTCCAAAGACAATATTCAGGATATGTTAATACTGCATGATTCAGTTCTTCAGTTTGGGTTACAGTACAGATTAGACTGGTATTTTGAGATGATAAGCTGTAGCCTTTTAATAAAATAGAATTTTATTTAGATTAGCCCAAGCTTGAGGCATAATCTTTTGAAAACTTCTGATTTAAATATTATATCTTCAAACAGAAAGGAAAATGCATTGATAAAGCATTATTGTCCTTGGAGAATACATTGTGAACTATGCATGTCATCCAAAACATGCCAAAAGGGCACTATATGTTTCAAAGAGCAAGGCATATAAGGAATCTAATAAATTTAACTAGTATGCTCCATTCAAGAGCTTTACCACCTTATTAGCTTTCCATGCGCAATATCGGCATGTTTCATTTGTACTACATTAATATTAAAAAATTACAGTGAGGATATACAATGTATTAATTAATTAAGGGAATAAAGCCTGACAAATTTTGATAAGGACTGAGTACAATATCCCAAAAAATGTGGAAAATTGAAAAAGAACCAATGAATTACACATCACCGGGTCTGCAAATAAGTTGAACAAGAATGGTTGCACATCCTGAAGCGTCTCTGGTCCTCCAAGATTTAACAACAAAACGCCTACTTTTTCCTGCTCAACAAGCAGATCACGAACTAAAGTGGGATTTTTTTCTGTCATAAAAGTCTTTAAAGAGCATGAAATCTGGGTTACAGAACCTGTCTTTTTAATCACCGAAGGTAAACTCTTTTCCCACTGGGAATGAATTCCATCATAAAAATCAGTTTTTGATGAATTCAATCTACAAAGAGCTCCCTTTGTAATCATTCTTTTGTCAAATGGATACTTCATGTTTAGTCCATTGAAATGAGTTGTGCCTTGTGTTGAAGCAAGTGCCCTGCAATAAGAGACATAGCATGCTTTTAGTAAGCAAGAAAGATACCATCATATGGTAAATTCCAAATGCATTGTAAAACTTGCAACAAATTAAGGTAAAAAATGTGATGTTGAGGTCCTTAAGGAAATATAATTCATCTTCCCTATCGCCAAATGTGTTGTTACTTCCTACGTTGGATTTGTGCAGCTTGTTATGTATTACATTAATAAACAAATCACCTTGCAATACACATTGCAAAAGATTCCCAAAAACTAAACAAGTCTAAGTTTAATGTAAAAATCATGTGGACCTATTGCGATTCCACAATGAAAACCTAAAACCTTCATTGGAATCTTAAGTAGTAAAATGGAATCAAAGACAATCTAGTGAAATACAGATTAGCCTATCAGAATGCTTTCCAGTGACATGATATGCCTATTTTTTGTTCGTCAATGAGAAAGCAACACCTTGATGAGATGTCTCCTGCCTTGTCATTAAGCCAGAAACTGTACATCAACATTTATAGAGAAGTTTGACTCAAGCAAAGCCAATTCGACCAACTTCAGCTCGGAATAAACACATGGGAAAAAAGATTAAAGATAGTTCATCCAAGGCAACTTTGTAAATATCTTTCTAAGCTCAATTACACCTAATGCTATGAAAACACAGTGATGTTTAAAACCTGATTCTAAGTAGACTATGATTTTTTATCCATATAGCTAAGCCAACTTTATTGGAGGATAAATAGAATATCAAACATGATGGGGTTTCTTCAATTTTGGGGGGCTGCTAAACTTTCTGAGTTTAGTTTGTAGAGTTATGTTACATCTAAATTGTTGATAAAGACCAAGACACTTATTCGCATATTTTAGCTAATACTTATTTCTTTTTGAGTGACAAACTCGTTTTCTTAATGATATGTCAGATTTGTATTATGAATGCTCAAATGCAAAATCCTTGGGTGCATAGGCTACAATGAAGGATCCCTATGCCCGTATTTTCTCTTTCATTGTCAATTTGAAAAATTGGTTGTCTGACCTTTGTTATGAGCTGAAATGAGTAATTTCTATAAAATACAAAAAAATAGAAATGAATTAAAAGCTAAGTTGTCAGTTCGCTGGCATCTGCACCCAAATCTAGGTATGGTTTGAACCAGATTTGTGGTGCAGTTTGGCATGGGTAGAAATTCAAATAGAATATATCCAAAACACTACGGGTTCATCCTAGGTGAACCCGAAATGAACCGGGCAGAACCACAATGAACCCACAGCAAATACTCGATTTTAGTGAACTATATTGCTCACCATTGACACAAAATGTCACTGTATCATTTCTTTGCTCTTCTTCTAGATCTTCCAAAACTCTTCTTAATCAAATTGCTTTTGTACATGCTATTGTTCATGCAAAAAAAAATTCTTATGTACTAGATATTGCCAGTATATTTTGTTTCTTTGAACTTGATATAACCAATCCACTTCCTAAAGCAAAACAATGTCTTGGTGTGCTCTATCATCTAATGATCGTGCCCAACTTGTGTCTGAATAACAAAACAAATTTGAATCTTCAACTAAATAAATATAGTCCATGATCCTTTGTTCCTTTCACACATCTGAGCATTATTTTTGCTACTTGTAGATGCCTTTCTATAGGTTCATTCATATACCTTTATATCAATGAAACTACAAACAAAATATTTGGACTTCTAGCTATCAAATTGATTAAGCTCCCAACAATACTTTTGTATTTCCTTTCATCTAACTTTAGCGACCCATCTTATTTCATTATTTTTTCGACATGAGCAATTGGGGCATCAATACCTATACAATCTAGCATATCAAACTTCTTCGACATACCTTGAACATATTTAGTTTGACAAATAAAGATCATACTGTGAAATTGGTGTATTTCCATGCAAAGAAAATATTGCATCAATCTTCAATCAATCATTTCAAATTCTTTCATCATTGCCTCCTTGGATTTTGTCTTCATCATATTTGATCTTCTTATATAGATTAGATTATCGACATATAAAAATTAAAGATTCATCACCTTCCTTCTTAGAATGTAGTGTACGCTCATTCTTACTTCTCCCATATCCATTTGCTAAGAATCATGTATTAATTCTTGCATACCATGCTCTTGGTTTTTGTTTCAAACTATATAGCTCTTTCTTCAACTTGTAAACATATCCCTCTTTGTCACCTTCTTCAAACCTGTGTGGCCGATCCACATATACTTCCTCTTCAATGTAACCATTCAAAAATGCACTCTTCACACCTAATGAGTGTTCTTTTCACCCTTTCTAAGTTGTTAATGTTAATATCAATCATATAATGTCATGCCTTGCAACAAGTGCATAGGTCTCTTCATAGTTCGTACATACCTTTGAGCATTTTTTTGCAATTAATATGGCTTTGTAACTTTCAATTGTACCATCACTTTTGTACATTATCTTGTAAATCCATTTAGTTCCATCACTTCTTTGGTTTTTAGTAGCTTTATAAGCTCCCAAGTTTTGTTTCTTCCAATAGCATCAATCTCTTCTTCCAAGTTATAATACATTATTTCTTTTCAAATGCATCTTCAAACTTAGTAGGTTCCACCTCAATATTTGAATAAAATCCATAATTGATCAATTTATCATGCTTTCTCTAACTTGACTTGTCAATCTGTTAAAATTTTGATCTATCATAGATTTAGGGAATGAGTTTGCATTGCCTTCTTATTTTTTTTAACAAATTTGCTTGAAATTGATGTCAATTTTGCACTTTCAGATTTTTCTTCTTGATCTCAAATTATTTCTTGACTCACCATTTATTTTTCTTCCTTCAAGTGATCTGTATGGACTCCTCCATCAAACGTTGCATCTCTAAAAGTAATGCTCTTCCTTCTTTAAGAGGCATAAAACTTCTAGGCTTTGCTTTTTGCATTGTAACATATGAATATGCATGCTTCACTTTCTAGATCGAATTTCCATCTTTTCTCATCACTTATGTAAACATAAGCTAAGCAACCAAATACTTACAAGTGTACCACTGTAGGCTTCTTCTCCCATACCAAGCTTCATGCAATGTCCTATTTCTTACTGAAATAGTTGGGCTCCTATTCATGATGTAAACAGCAATGCTAAATATTTCAGCCCAAAATGCCTTGTCTATACTCTTTTCCTCCAGCATGCTTCTTGTTGATTCTATTAGTATTGTATTCTTTCTTTCTGTCACTCCAATTCGCTGCAACGAATATCATACTATTAACCATCTTTTAATTCCAATCTTCCCACAAAATTCACCTCCTCTATTTGTCCTTAAACACATTATGTTTCTTTCACATTTCTTTTCTACCATAGCCTTAACATTTTGAATGTTTCAAAAACATATTTTTACTCTTCAAAAATAAACCCATATGAATATAGTCAAATCATCAATAAATGTAATCATGTAGTGTTTTATACTTATGCTTGCCTGGACATAGGGCCACACAAATCTGAATGAATAAGCTTCAATGGCTGATTTTCTCTCCATGCACTTCCCAAAACATGTCCTTGTGGTATTTTGCAAGTGCACAACCCTTGCACACTTCCATTCTGTTGTCCCATTTTCGGTCCATTCCAACATTCTTGGAAAGTTCAAGGAATCTTAGCAAGCACCAATTTTATCAGAAAGAAATTCTGATAATGACAGTGAAATTAGGAGATCAAGATGAGTCCAATGGTACTTTCTAAAGCCAGTTTCAACATTTCAAAATCTCTCCTCACTTCTTGGAAAAGATTACTATTTTTGGAAAGAACCATTTTTTATGAAATTCAATACCTTGAGAGCTTAAGAATATTTTGGCATGGTCAAATTCTGAAAAATAATTGAATGAATTTCATTCATGAATATACAACGTCTATAAAGAGAATTACAAGATGGTGTTCTAAAAAGAACAAACCGTTCAACTGAAGCTTCAACATGAAGCTAAAAAGCTAAAAACTAAAAATATTATTTTAATACCCTCCCTAATGGTCATCGTACTCAATAACCTACAAAAGACACTACAAGAGTTTTGATCACAAATGCAAAGAACACTTTGCTGCTACAAAGACCTCCCGGGATCTACAGAATGTTAATGACCAAGGGTACCAGAAGCCATCCAACCTGATGTAATCCTCACACGTGAATTATAGAACTGTCACACACATAATTACTAAGCTGAAAACACAATTTTGAGGAAAAATCGGCAAACCCTCCAAAGAGCAACAAACACGATTTTAGCACAAACCGCAAAAACTTTTGCAGATGAGCACAGAGCACTGATTGCTCCAGCAATTCCAAAATAGACTGCAAGATCCCACGGTTGCAAATGTTTGCCCCAGCAACTCCAAGTGCAACACAAAAAAGACTACAACAAAGCACGATTTTTGTGGGAAAAAACATCAAACCCTAAAACAGGAACCCTCCAAAGGAGAATTCACGATTTTTTAGGACAAAATCGACAAACCCATAAATCTGAGGTTACAAAACATCATTTTGTTGGAAAAATGGTAAAACCCAGCTAACCAATATCCCACACGGACTTCGCAAATTACAGGTGATTTTTGAGGAAAAAATCGAAAAAATCTACGAACAATTTTTTAGGAAAAAATCGTGAAAACCCTCAAACAATTTTTCAGAAAAAATCATGAAAACCCTCAAACAATTTTTCAGGAAAAAATCGTGAAAACCCACCAAACAATTTTTTAGGAAAAAATCGCGAAAACCCATAAATAATTTTTTTCAGGACAAAAAATTATAAAAACTATCAATAATTATTTTTTGAGGACAAAAAATAAATTTTTTATGGCCAAAAAAATTATAAAAAACCTAAAAATAAGGCATATTTTCCACAAACCTCCCAAAAGCAACAATTGACTTGAGCGGCACAATGAAACCGTCACAGAAGACAGATTTTAGGCCATGCAAATACAAAAAACGACCCACAGAAAAATGTCGTAAAGGTCTGCAAAATTTTGCAATCTTGTTTTGCAGAAAAAAAAAAAACACAAAACGGCTTTAGAGAGCTTGACAAAAACCCTTTCATCGCCACCAGAAGTTGCAAAAAAAAACTCAATAAATACCAGTCGTAGGTCGAAAATGCCTGTTGGCACAATGTCGCGCCTTCGTGCAGCAAATAACACCTACGAAAAATAGCAAGAGACCAGATATGGATTTTCTTCGCTGAAAAAAAAATACATTTTTCTTTGCTCGAAAAACACATCCGTGTGGACAAAAACCCTCCTGCAATTTGCAAGAAAAAACTACCAAAAGTCGCCCACAAAAATAGAAAAGGCCCTCAAATCATAGAATCCCCCGACATGTTCAGAAACTCGTGTGAAAGAAAAAACCAAAAAAAACTTGGATCGTGCGAACCCCACAAACAGAAAACGAACACAGATGGAAAACAAACACAAAATCCATCACGTGCCCTTGGAGGGCCGAAAAATACAGTCGCAGAAACAAAATCACAGCTAACAAAAAAAAACGCAATTTTTCACTATTATTTTTTTGGGCACGATTTAGAAAAACCCTTGCAAACTGTAATGACCTGCAAAAACAAAAGCGCTAAAGACGTGCCAAAAAAAACCCTCGAAATTGAACAAATTTTGGAAATAAATTCCAGATAGAGGTCTTAAGAATTTTTAATAAAAAAATCGGCAAATCCTAAAAAAGCTCATCAACCCGCTCTAATACCATGAAAAATAATTGAATGAATTTTATTCATGAATATACAACGTATATAAAGAGCATTACAAGACAGTGTTCTAAAAAGAACAAACCATTCAACTAAAGCTTTCAACATGAAGCTGAAAAGCTAAAAAGCTAACTACGCCTCCTAATAAAAGAAACAGTAGTACCACTAAACGAACTAAAAAAAACAACTAAGTGAACAACTAAGATGACCATTATAGAATAGATATAATATTATTTTAATAGATTCATATTTGATCTATTTTATATTTTTTGTAACTTTGGTTGAATGTGCAAAAAATAATTAAATTTTAAGTTGTCAAAAAAGTAAAAATTAAAAGACAACTTATGTTAATTATTTAAAAGGAGTCTAAAGTCACCTTTTGGAGGGTAAAATAAAAGGACACAAATAATAATATTTTAATATTCCAAAAGTGCCTATAAAAGGGGATTTTGAAGGAAAAAAGCTCATTTTGAAGATTTTATGAAACCCTTGTATATTTGGAAGATTGAACCAAGTTCATTCTTCAGCCAAAGGACAAAAAGTTAAAATCCTTTTGACCATCAATTTTGTGGACAAAAACCCACCTAGCAGATCAAATGGATTTATAGAGAGTTCACCGTTGTGCTGAACGCTTGTGCCAATTGATTTCATAGTGTTTTGGGGATTTGAGATTCTAGTTTTCTTTTGGTTTCGAGTTTTCTTTCAGAAGTCAAAGTTTGCATTTTGGGTAAAGTTCAGTTTGCACTTCAGTACTGAATAAATGAAATTTTAGTTTCAAAATTTATCAAACCCAATGTGAAGTTATTTAATACAGAAGTTTGTATGCTAAAAATAATAATATATTCTCAATGTATTTGATGAAATATGCCCCTAACATATCAGCCGAGTAATACTACCCAGCTTTACCATAAAAGCTAGTAAGGACAGCCCTATTAATAGTCATACCAATAGTTCCCCAGCCGTATCATCCTAATGTCTAAGGTTGACCATACTAATTTCTAAGGAGGAAGCGACTAAATGGTGATCGTTCTTAATGTTTTAAGGCTTGAAATCCATTCCCTACACTACCAAACCAAAGGAGTAAGCACTTTAAGGGAATTAATTTACTTTGTTGAAGACTTGTTCCTAATGCTATTTCCCACCTTTCATAAGATTAAAAAAAAAAAAAGATTATTTAATTTACAAATAAAGGTGTTGAGCTTGCCTTCTAGCTGCACGTCTTTTGGCATTGTGTGAGACCTTCATGTACTTGGAAAGTGTTCGTAGGACCCTTTACATCATGAATTCAGAAGTCTTTGCTGATCCAAGCCCAAGTGCCACCTCATCACTAAGGGAAATTCGTATTAAAGTCTAAGCCCTTGTTAAAACTTGAACCAGAATATAGAAAAACTGAGAACAAAAAATAAAGAATGAAACACAAATACACAAGTCCTTCTCCTGGGAAAACCCTCCACCTGAGGGTGAAAAACTCAACCCACTCAAAATGAACTTTATTATATCTCAGAAATAGAATACAATTGATGATAGTCTCAAATTACTATCAATCACAATAATATGAGTTTGATTCTCTACAAATCAATCATAAGAATGAACTCAGATGATACATCTCACATACAATCTAAAAACCTTCATATGACTGAAAACTCTGAATGTAGAAGGAACACATAATATCTATGATTTGACAGACACAATCACACTATTTTGATGAATGAAAGAAGCCGATCATGAATCTATCGAAACTGCCGAAGAAGAGAGCACGAGACAAGGAAGAATGATCAAAATAACATATCCGGATTTCCAGTGAAGAGGCACACGAAGGGAGAGGGAAAGGCACGAACAGTTACATCTGCACCGAATAGCCTCATATACACCGACAGCCACATGAACTGACAGCCACATCACCTTCACCGACAGTCGTAGCAACATGAAGAGTCACCGACAGTCACCAATGCAAACAAGGCAAGAAAAGAACAAAAGCTAACGAACCGATACCAAAAGAAATAAATAAGGAACATTGCATTGATGATCTCTATCGCAGCTATATCTTCAACACTCCCTCTTAGCAAGAGAGAGATCTTCATTATGTCAACATATGACAAGTACACATAATTGCAACTCAGAAGATGTCAACAAAAAAACCATCACAGATTTTATTCAATAAAGTTGTTATCTTAGTATAACAATATTCATCATAGCTACTCCTAGAGGATTAGTAAAACCAAAAAATAAAAATCATAAAGTCATACACATGACTTCCACCATAGCTACTCCTAGAGGGTGGATCAAGGGATTTCACCTAGAACTTCTCTTGCAGAGAAGAACTCATTAATCAAGGGATTTCACCTCGAACTTCTCTCACAAAGAAGAACTCATTAACCAAGGGATTTCACCTTGAACTTCTCTCGCAGAGAAGAACTCATTAACCAAGGGATTTCACCTCGAACTTCTCTCGTAGAGAAGAACTCATTAAACACAGGCAATGTATCACTGAAGTTGAGACTCTCTCTCAGCAAGAGCATCATTCTCCCTCATACCAAGCTTTTCATGGAGGTAACAGAACTTCACTCTCGAAAGTGGCTTGGTGAGAATGTCTGCAGTCTGCTCCTCTGTAGAAATGTACTTGAGTTCAACTGCTTTTCGCTGAACCATGTTTCTCAAGTAATGATATTTAATTTCCACATGTTTGCTTCTATCATGAAATACTGGATTAACTGAAAGTTTAACACAGCTTTGATTATCACACATAATCACAGTAGGTTCCAAAGGCTGTCCAAACAAGCCTGCAAGTAATTTCCGAAACCACACAGCTTCTCTTGAAGCCACACAAGCTGCAACATATTCTACTTCAGCTATACTTTGTGCAACACAAGATTGTTTCCTGCTGCACCAGGAAATCATAGCTGAACCTAGGCTAAAACAGCAACCTGGAGTGTTTTTTCTATCATGCACACAGCCTGCCCAATTTGAATCAGAAAACCCTTGCAAGTTCAGCTCTACACACGAAGAAAATTTTAAGCCAAGTCCAATTGTACCACGTACATATCTCAATATATGTTTGGCTGCCACAAGGTGAATATGCCTTGGTTCACACATGAACTGACTCAAGGTATCAACTACACAGCATATATCAAGCCTTGTGTTAACCAAGTACATTAAAGAGCCAATTAATTGTCTATACATAGTAGGCTCAACTAAATCTAAAGTAGCTACATCATCATGTAATTTCTTCAAATTTACTTCCATAGGAGTCACCATAGACTTACACTCTAACATGTCAAATCTTTTCAAAATATCAACTGCATATTTACCTTGACTCAACATGATTTCATTTGGTCTTTGCCATACCTCAAGTCCAAGGAAATAATGTAACAAACCAAGATCTTTCATTTCAAATTCTGAAGCTAAATCCTTCTTACAATTGTCAATGAGATCATCATTACCAGTGAGAAATAAATCATCAACATATAGTACTAAAATCAGCACCTTATCATCATATACCTTGAAGTATAAGTTTGGATCAGCGTCATTCTTTAGAAAACCCAAGCTCAAAAGATAGTGGTCTATCATTTCATACCAAGCACGAGGAGCTTGTTTAAGACCATATAAGGCCTTTCTAAGCCTGCATACATGAGAGTTTCTATTGTAAATAATAAAGCCCTCTAGCTGCTCAATGTAAACCTCCTCTTCAATTTTACCATTCAAGAAGGTTGTTTTCACATCCATTTGATGAAGTTTCCAACCCTTAACAGCTGCAATAACTATGATAGTCCTGATAGAAGTGTAACGTGCTAAAGGTGCAAAGGTTTCTTCGAAATCTATGCCTTCATTTTCGGAAAAACCTCTGGCTACAAATCTGGCCTTGTACTTTTCTATACTCCCATCAACTGCATGTTTATTTTTAAAATGCCACTTAGAAGAAACCATTGATTTGTTTTTAGGCCTTGGAACAATGTCCCATACATCATTTTTCATAATAGATTGATATTCCTCTATCATGGCATCCTTCCACACTTGCTGCTTTAAAGCCTCTTCAACATCTGAAGGCTCAGATGCTAAGATATGACTCATCAAAGATACATAGCCAGCAAACTTGTGAGGTCTTTTACTTTCTTTGAAAGTACCACAAGGGGCTGCATATTTTTCAGCATCTTCCATAGTGTGTCTAGCCCACAAAGGTCTTTTCTTATTAGCTGAACTATTACTGGGACCTGCTGATGTAACTATAGAGTCAACTGGATCAATTGGATCAGCTGAATCAACAGGATCTTCTAAATCTGTAAACTCCCTCTGAATGTCTGAAGATGGATTCGGATCAGCCGTATCTAAATCTTGAGGATGCTCAAAATCTTCTTTATCAGATTCTTTGAATTTCATGCAAGCTACATCATCATCAAAAGAAACAACCCTGCTGATCTCAATCTATTTTTGTCCTGGAATGTAGATTCTATATGCTTTTGAAGATTCACTATAACCAACAAAGATGCCTTTCTTGCCTGAAGGTTCTAATTTAGATATTTTCTCTTTAGGAACATGAATATAAATAGGGCATCCAAAGATTCTGAAATAACTTACATCCGGTTTGACACCTGTAAAAGCTTCTTCTGGAGTCAAGTTGTTTAGAATCTAATGAGGACTACGATTATGAATGTGAATTGTTGTCCTACAAGCCTCGGCCCAAAGAAATGTTTGAAGACTTTGGTCATGAATCATAGCCTTTGCTGCTTCAACAATTGTCCTATTCTTTCTTTCAGCCACACCGTTTTGTTGAGGATTATAAGGGACACAGAACTCCCTCTTAATCCCAGCTTCAACACAAAAGTTATGAAAAACACCAGAAACATATTCTCCTCCATTATCAGATCTAAGAATTTTTATTTTCTTGCTAGATAAATTTTCAACTAGAGCTTTGAACTCTTTAAATCTGGACAGCACTTCATCAAACTCTTTAGACTTAAGAAAGTAGATCCAGCACTTACGTGAAAAATCATCAATAAAGATGACATAATACCAAAAACCACTAAGAGAAGCAATTGACATAGGTCCACATAAATCAGAATGAATTAATTCTAGAGCATTCTTTGCCCTACTTTCACTACTATGAAAGGTGCTCTTAATGTTCTTACCTAGAGCACACCCTTTGCAAACACCTTCATGGTTTTGATTCAGCTTAGGAAGACCAATGACAACCTTCTCCATTGAAGACAAAGTTTTGAAAATTAAATGACCAAGTCTTTTATGCCACAACTCACTTGAACTTGAAGAATCATGAGCTAAGACTTGAATAGGATAAGCTAAAAGCTTGTAAAGAATATCCTGACGAACACCAATAACATGAGTTGATTGAATACTAGAGTTCTTCTTCCATGCAAGTACTTTTCCATCAGCAAAAGCAACATGATAACCTTTGTCTTATAATGCAGAAACAGAAATCAGATTCCTCTTAATACCAGGAACAAATAGGACATCAATTAAATGAAGAGGAATACCAAAGTCCAACTAAAAAGAAGTATAACCAGCACCCTTCACAGAATAGCAAGCATCATCACCAATGATAACTTGAAGATGAGAGTCTTTTTCTTTCAAGTTTGAAAGGTGCTCACGAAAACCAGTGATATGACGAGATGCTCCACTATCTATCAACCATGTATCACTGTTAGTAGTAACATTACTAGAAAGTGCAGAAATAAATAAAAATCCTTCAGTCACTTGACTCTCTTTGAGGAGAAGGATTCTCAACATTTGCAGCAGCTGCTTGAGGCTTAGATTTTGATACACAATCTCTGGCAAAGTGACCAAATTTGTCACACCTAGAACACTGAATTCTAGAAAGGTCCTTCCACTTTTTCTTGGCATCAGGGGCTGACTCAACATTCTTGTCTCTAAATCTTTTGAAGTTACCTTTCTTTCCTTTCCCTTTAGATGCATGGGCAGCAAGCACATGATCATCTTCATGATGAGATTTGCGACCATAACCTCTTGCTTCTTGTTTGCATTCTTCCTGAATGCAATCTACCCTCAACCTATCAAATTTAGGAAGATCATCTCTTCCACTAATGCCTTGAATGAAGGATTCCCATGAGATGGGAAGTCCATTCATAGCTAACATAACCAAGTCTTTATCAGCAAAAGTATCTCCAATTGCACTGAGCTGATCTTTTAACTCAGAAATCTTCATGAAATAAGAAGTAACAGATTCTCCTCTAGACATTTTCACATCCAGCAGTTGATGCCTCAAGGCTAAAGCTCTGTTGGTATTGTCGAATTCATAAAGATCCTTTAGAGTCTGAAACAATTCCTTAGTTGAATCCAACTTAGAGATGATAGGCACCAGATGATCCTTAACAAAATCAATCATAATTTTCTTAGCCATGGTCTTATTCTTTCTCCATTGAACTTTCTCTGCATCAGCAGAAGGTTCTTCTACATCTTTCGAGACATAGTCAAGGAGATCATTCTCTTTTAAAGTGATCAGAATTCTAAATTTCCAAGAAGAGAAATTTGATGAACCATCTAATCTATCTTCTACTTTCAATCCGTTCGCCATAATGAATGACTTAGGCAAACAACTGAAAGAAATAAAGAACTTAAAAATTTTGGTTCTACATCGATCTTCTAGACCCACTCTGATACCATGTTAAAACTTGAACCAGAATATAGAAAAACTGAGAACAGAAAATAAAGAATGATAAACAAATACACAAGCCCTTATCCTGGGAAAACCCTCCACCTGAGGGTGAAAAACCCAACCCACTCAAAATGAACTTATTATATCTCAGAAAAAGAATACAACTGATGATAGTCTTAGATTACTATCAATCACAATGATATGAGTTTGATTCTCTACAAATCAATCATAAGAATGAACTCAAATTATACATCTCACATACAATCTAAAAACCTTCATATGACTGAAAACTCTGAATGCAGAAGGAACACATAATATCTCTGATCTGACAGACACAATCACACTATTTTGATGAATGAAAGAAGCCGATCATGAATCTATCGAAACTGCCAAAGAAGAGAGCACGAGACAAGGAAGAATGATCAATATAACATATCGGGATTTCTAGTGAAGAGGCACACGAAGGGAGAGGGAAAGGCATGGACAGTTACATCTGCACCGACAGCCTCATATACACCGACAGCCACATGAACTGACAGCGACATCACCTTCACCGACAGCCATAGCAACATGAAGAGTCACCGACAGCCACCAATGCAAACAAGGCAAGAAAAGAACGTAAGCTAATTAACCGATACCAGAAGAAATAAATAAGGAACATTGCATTGATGATCTTTATCGCAACTATATCTTCAACAACCCTTATCTACCAAGTGCTTGGGAAAGATGGTTGGAAAGATTTTTTGTGGATTACATAGCTGACGCAGTTAAGAAAGATGGGATTGCAGCCTTTATTGGCTGTTTAATCAAGTCCGTACAGGTTTTGTTTTTTAAATCCTTCTTTGGAATATCCTTGAGTTTCAGCAGCCGCATCATTTGGCATCATCTGTTTGCCCTCTCGGGTAAACGGTTAAATGCAGAAAGTAAATGCACAGAACATAATGGAAATATATTAAATAACCAGCCTTTGTATTAATTCCACAGTCCATGTACAATAAGTGCTTATAACATTACATCTGACATGACTAACATGATCCTACTTCGAAGAAAAGGTACACAATATATAATACCCGAAGGGGTGCGACACAACCGTCGCGACTCCAACTACCTACCCGTCGGCTAACTAACTGACCGCCGTAACTCATTATTACCGACGACAACATAAACATAATATAACAACATAACATAATGATTATTCCCGTCAACATCATCCCCCCCAAGAAAAGAAGTCGACTCCGACGACTTAATACAAAATAGAGATGAAAGGCAGGAACTACTGACGCCAGTCGGGCCCGAATCGTATACACTTCCTGCGTCCTCACCTGAAAACCCTTTTCTGCTACCATCTGATGCTCAAGTGCGGATTTCACCAATATTGCTTCCTTTGCCATCACAATCCTCCTGTGCCTAACACAAACTTGTCTGCAAAACACGTTTTTCAGTCTCAACTTCCACCAACTGCTACTCAAATGATACTGTCTCCCTAGCCAATTTGTCCTCGATAGCCACTCGTGCTGCTCTCCCAGCATCCAACTCCTGGGTACGCTGAACTAAGTCTCACGCGACTATTGCCTCCAACCTGGTGGTCAGTTCCTCCCAAGCCCTCTGTGCATCCACCAAGGCAACCTCATGTCTAGCCGAGACATACTCCAAGTTCCTCAAAGCGTACTTATCCTGCCTGGAGGTGGCCACAATCCGCTGGCACAAATGCTAGGAGACACCTCAAATCCTCCATCACACTCCCCAAAGGCCAAAAACTGAACTGAATAACTCCCTAGTGTCATACAACTGCGCGGACCTGCAATGCCTTCCCTCAAACTCTGTTTGTTCCCAACCTCCAAATCCGTCTCCCTCTACGGCTTATGGCTTCCCCGCCAATGCTTAGCTGCAGGCTTCTTTCTCACAATACGGACAACCACAACACTTCCCGTGGTCTTCTGTAGCTCAAAATAAATTGGGGGTCTGAGGGCAACGCCCCCAACGGGGTCGAGGGGCAGCGCCCCTCGCGGGGTCAGGGGCAGCGCCTCTCGCGGGGTCAGGGGCAGCGCCCCAGCGGGGTCGAGGGGCAGCACAACATTTCTGTGATATTTTAAGATGCCAAAAACCCTTCTTTTCCACTCTGAATTTCCAGTGTCCTGGCTTCAAACTCCAGCGAATCATTTTAAATCCAGTCGTCGTCGTTTTTTTTTTTTATTTTTTGGGCACTGTAATGTCACCGATGGCACCCCGGCCATACAACCTCCCTGTACGGTCAACAACAACACTGGCACCTCCAATCGTGCGGCCACCTCCCCGTGCGGTCGACACCCTTCTTACCGTACGGACACACCTCCAGCATACTGACAACATGCTCAACTGTGCACACCGTACAGTCCTCCTTCCGCACGCCCAACGCAGTTCAACCGTACAGTGACCACTGACAACGAAGCGACTGCGTGTGTGTTTGTGCGTTTGCATGGCTGTGCGGCTGCGAGCTGCGCGCTGTGCGGCTGTGGGCTGTTCGGCGCGTGTGTGCGGGCGGGTGAGTTGTGCGGCTGCAGGCTACGTGTTGTGTGGCTTTGTAGTTGCGGGTGCCGCCGTCGGTGGTCCACCGCACGGTGGTCGCCGTCGGTGGTGGCACACCGCACGGTGGTCGCCGCCGGTGTTACCACTGCACGGTGGTCGCCGTCGGTGGTGGCACACTGCACAGTGGTCATCGTCGGTGTTACCACCGCACGGTGGTCCCATCGTAGGTCCGTCCCTTTTTTTTTTCTTTTTCTTTTTTTTTTTGACCGTACGGTCACTGTCATACAACTGTACGGTTTTCAAATTTTTTCATCATTTTTTTTTTTTTTTTTTTTTTAATAAATTTTTATTATTTTTTTTTTGAGTTGTCTAGAGAGTCTTCAGCTCGGGTCCCCTGTCTCTGGGATCGCCCTTCATCCTTCTCGGTTTTCCTCGCCCAAAAGTCTCCTGCTTTTGTCCCGTGCCTCTCGAGTCCCCCTTCCATCCTCTCGGGTCCCCCTTCGAGCTCTCGGGTGTCCGTCCGGCCTCTCGGGTCCCCTGCGCGCTTCGCGTGGTAGGGTTTCAATTTGCGCCTGTTGGTGGCAAGTCTATTTTCAATGGCCATCGGAAGACCTGGAACCACAAATTCTGCAGGGACCACGACCTCCTTCCCATACATAAGAAGAAGAAGGATAATAAATATTTTGAAGACTGCGGTCTTCCACACAGGGTTCCAATCGTTGCCAACACTCTTCGGATTATCTATGTCGCCAAGGTTTGGGGCATCTCCCTTCCAATATTCTTTGTATTCCGGCAGGTACACCTCTGTTGGTTGCTCTGGTTCCTCTACTTCGAGCCTGTAGCTTTGGAACATTTCGTAATCCTCCATTTGCCAGTGGAAGAGCCCGTTAAGTGAGCATACCTCATCTTCAGAACATCCCTCCAATTCGAGCACCCCTTCACTGTTCGGCTCCATCGCGTTCTTGCCCTTGCTTTCATCGGGACCCCCTTCCCCTTTATTAAAGTCCTCTGAGTCTGATTCGGAAGAGGCGAGCTCTTCGCCGACATCTTGGGTGTGTAGGTCAATGGCATATTTCTGCCCTCCCTTCTCCATGGAAAAGTGTATTTTTCTTCCAGTTGTGGTTTACCCTCGCGTTGATCAACCACGCTCTCCCTAGGATGGCGTCATAGCCTTTCTTCTTCGAGGGAATAACCACGAAATCTAACAAGAATGGTTGCGTACCAATTGTCACTTGTTGGGCCATCAACAGGCCGAGTGGCTTAATGCCGTGTTGGTCCGCTCCCACCAGGTTGAATGTGGGTGGCCACAGGGTGGGCTTCCCCAGCCGCTTCCATGTTTCTTCTGGTAGTACATTCACCCCAGATCCCCCGTCCACAATGGTGTCCTTCAGAATGGTCCCACGGATACCCATTTCTACCACAGCTGGATGTCTACCACTACTCAAGGCTAGTAACATCGGGTCAGTCGAAGGGCTGACGGAAACCTCCACCTGTGGTGTACTCTTCAAAGCGGTGGCGGGAACCCCTACCTGTGGTGCACTCGACGATGCGGTGGCGGAAACCCGTACCTGTGGTGTACTCTTCGAAGTGGTGGCGGGAACCCCTACCTGTGGTGCACTCGACGATGCGGTGGCGGGAACCCGTACATGTGGTGCACTCGACGATGCGGTGGTGGGAACCCCTACCTGTGGTGCACTCGACGATGCGGTGGTGGGAACCCCTACCTGTGGTGCACTCGACAATGCAGTGGTGGGAACCCCTACCTGTGGTGCACTCGACACTGCGGTGCTTTGCACATTGGTGAGGATGGCAGTCCTCAATTGTGGCATAGAGTCTAGAAGGTCTTTTACCTTTATCGGCACCTCTATCTGCAAGATTTGCCCAATGATGTCATTTTCCGCTTCCATACGGGATGATGTACTCGCCACCTCGTTGTCCCGTCGTTCGGTCGTCATCTCACGTTCAATATTGGCCTTTGCCTCCCGTAATCTCTCCTTCTCCGTATGGGGGTCGGGATAAGTGGCTTTTTTCGTCTGGGCGCGGGTGATCACCAGTACTTCTTTCTCACCAGTCTTCTCAGCCTTCTCGATGTTGAGGAGATTAACCCCTGCCTATGGGCAATTTGCGTCCTCATGGTCGCCTGGCCCACACCAACGGCAGAGGTGCTGAGGGGTGGCTTCCTTCGTGCAATCACAGGCGAAGTGCCCCCACTAATTACAGGCCCTACATTGGATAATTGGCCGGCCCTTGGTGTCATACTGGATACGGTTTCCATTATTGGTATTGTTGCTATTCCTTCCGCCGCCACGTCTATTGTCCCGATATCCTCCAGATGATGCCATTGTGTTAGTATGTTGGTCGGTACTTGCTGGTGCGGATGTTGTGGCCTGCTCCGTGAACAGCACCTGGTTCATTTGCGTACTTCGGGTTTTCATGTTGTATGGGCACTCCTTGGTGGAGTGTCCCATCACTTGGCAAATCTCGTAGAATGCCTTCTTTTGGCAAGTACCCTTTGTGTGCCCTTCCTCTTTGCACTCAGTGCACCATATGTCCCCTTCGTTCCGACCAGTGCTTCTCATTATTTTGAATTCCTTTCTCATTCGCTCCATGTCTTTCTGGAGCGCTTGCACCCGTTTGCCAGCCTCATCGTCGCTGCTGCTTTCCTATGAAGAGTCATCGTCCTCAGATGAGGATTTATTACTTTTCTTCTTCTTTGATGTTTTGTGTTTGCTTTCCAGGTCCATCGCCCTATTATAAGCGTCGTCATATGACGTCAAGGGTACAATTTTCATCTTCCTCCGTAGAGAGGATTTCAACCCTTCAACGAACCATCGTTTCTTCAATCCATCTGCGGGTTGGCTTTCCATTTTACCCAAGAGTTCTTTCAACCTCCGACTGTATGCCCGTACTGTCTCCCTGGTACCTTGTTTGGTACTGTATATCTCCGTTACAATTTCATTGTCATCACGGAGCAACCAAAACTCCCCCGTGAATTCCTTCTGTAGATTGGCCCACGTGGCCACTTTTTGCTTGTCCACATCGGAGTACCAATCTATGGCAACTCCTCGTAACATGGCTGGAAACTGCTGTACCCAGTCATCCTGGTCTGTTACTCCATTGGCAGACCAAATGGTTTCACATGTACGGCAATGCCGTAAGGGGTCTTCCTTGCCCTCCCCTGTGAACTTTGGCAATTTTTGTTTACTCGCCATCCCACCGCTAGGTCTCGCTCCTCTAATTCCTTGTGTGCTTGTACCTAGCGATCCTCCGCCTCCTGCAACTGAACATCCACTCGTGGGTCCTCCAGAAAAAGTTGCTGACACCAAACCAAACAAATTGCCTCCCGTACGGTACCCTTGTGCTCCCTCGGCACCTTCGGTCGTACCGTCACTTTTCGTTGTCTCCCTCCAGTTGTCCTCTGAAATGGACAAATTCTTTAGCAAGTCTCTGGTAGCGTCGATCAGGTTTAGACTTCACCTTGTTTGTTCCACCAACTCTTCGCAGCTTCTTACCCTACGGTGGTATTCTGGCGAACTGTAGAGTTCTCCTTCGCCAACCTCCGTGACTCCTTCTGGCAGCCCTACAACAGTGTAGATAGTGTAGTTCTCTCCGTCTATCTCTGCCTCCACAACCTCCATGACACCTCCTGGGTTCCCTTCAGGCAACCCCTCGGCCGGTCATCCCTCGGCAAGCTGCCTTAGCCTATGCCTTCGTTCTATCTGCTATCTGAGATTCAACGCGGTTTGTGCCACTTCCCATTCGTCACTCTGTATCTTTTTATTTTTGTCCTTATTTAGTCTATTGGGCATAAGTCACTTCCATACACAGCAAACACACGCCATGTACACAAAAAAACTTTTATTATTTTTATTTTTATTTTGCCTTTCAGCCACAATTTATATCAACAGTGTGTCGGGATTATTACAAGGTTCAATTTCCTCCTGGCCTGGCGCCATCTCGTTCGTTCTGTTTCCCGTCGGCTGTTCTCTTCGTAGCGTTGCAGGATTTGTTGTCATCGCTCTTCCTGGGCAATCTCCTCCAGGCGGGCCTGTTGTGCCAGCGATGCCTGTGCAAGCAACCGGGGGAGGTGGTTCATCAATCGGTTTACTACCGGGCTAACCTCCAGCGCTGTCCACACGGCACTTGGTGGGATTTCTGCCTCCGCCGCTTCTCGTCGAACGTATGTCTGAATGGCTACCTGGAGCAAAATTGAAAATTCTCGCGTTGCCGTGTCTTCTCCTGTGTAAAGTTTTGTCCGCGCGTCGTCGGCCTCCAGGTTTACTTCACCAACGGGTAGGCCCATTGTGTCCGTGCGCCATCCGTGTCTTCCGTTCCCGAGTACGTCTAGGCAGCGGCGCCAAATGTTTGCCCTCTCGGGTAAACGGTTAAATGCAGAAAGTAAATGCACAGAACATAATGGAAATATATTAAATAACCAGCCTCTGTATTAATTCCACAGTCCATGTACAATAAGTGCTTATAACATTACATCTGACACGACTAACATGATCCTACTTCGAAGAAAAGGTACACAATATATAATACCCGAAGGGGTGCGACACAACCGTCGCGACTCCAACTACCTACCCGTCGGCTAACTAACTGACCGCCGTAACTCATTATTACCGACGACAACATAAACATAATATAACATAACATAATAATTATTCCCATCAACATCATCCAGGTCAGCTTATGATTCTGATTTTTAAATCAGTATATACCAACTTTTAGTATAAATTATTAGCAGCTGATTTCATTGAGAATTATTGCAACTTTCATGACAAATTGCAATGTCATGCGAATTTATCCTTATATGCTAGTGCTATTGCATCTATTATGGTCATCTCATTTCACAAAGATTATGGTTGAAATACACTCAAATACATTGTCCACCAACTGTTTGATGAAATGTCCATGAGTGTACATTGATAAATTTGCTAGTTTGATAAGATATCTTGATGAGGACAATTACAGCGAATCAGAGCTATGAATGTTTATCTATAATATTTGCAACAGTCAAAAAAATATTTCATTCAAGATAATACAATGGTATGAAGAGCTCATTTTCTTGCCAACTTGTTGGGTTAATAGTGAGAAGATCATTTTCAGATTGCTTCAAGTTAGTGACCAGCACTTACATATATTCAGTTATCAGCAATCCCATTTTTTTGTCCAGTGATTTCAATTCAGCTTCAGTAGAAGTTGGTCTTTAGTTACACATGAATCATGGAAGATAGACAAATGACATATTCCTTGTTTGAATCTCTTAAACAAAGTCAAAATGAAATGGAAATAACATTTCGAAAGATGTTTGGGGTAAGTTTAAATCAGAACAAGAGTCCTCCAACCATTAGTCAATCTGAAGAGCCTGATATTAAAGAGAAAGACTTGCATAAAACGCCTTACAATGCTAGGGAAAAACTTGAACGCCTGCCACAATCAAAGGATAATCTACTTTGCATTTTGGAGGAAGTGGAGAATTATTTTGTTGATGGTAGATCTATTAGACACTGTGGGAATGCAATATGTTGTGAAGCCATCAGTGAGTTCTTTAGATAAACCAGAGCTTATGAGTCACCTGGATAAGGATGTGAGACTTAAGGTTACTTATTGCATTAATGAAATTGCAAGGATAACAACACCTAAGACTACATACAATGATGACATAATGAAGGAAGTATTTCAAATGACTATAGAGAGTTTCCATGATTTGAATTGATACTAGGCATCCTTCTTTTGCTAAGAGGGTAAGAATTCTAGAAACTGTTGCAAAGGTTAGATTTGTGTGTTGATGATTGACCTTAAATGTGATGATCTAATTCTCAAAAAGTTACTATTTCATATCTGCTATCAAAAAGTATCATGCGGAAAATGTTATAACAGCTATATAGGCCATTATGTATTTGATTATTAATGAGGGTGATAATGTACCCCATCTTCTCTTATCAGTCTTATTGGCTAACATGTGGAAGGATGACCAAGAATCTTTATCTATTGTGCAGGTTTTAACTGAAATGGTTGTTAAACAATGTGAAGAAAAAATTGAAACCATATCTAACAGTTGATAGGTTAAGAGTTGAAACCACAGATTAAATGTCCTCCTAAAATGAGTAAGAGTCAATTAAGGAGGGAACAACGTTGTTTCACATGTAAGGAAGTCTGGACACCTAGTCGCGCATGTGGGAGCAACAAAGAAGATAAATTAGTGACTTCCATCCCATGTTTATTCCAATAGAGTGATGATGAGAGCAAAGAAGAATTTGAGACAGTAAAGCTTGATGAAGAAGGAAAGACAACATCAGAAATCTTTGAAGTTATGACAAAATTTGAGAGGAAACTCCAAGATGATCCATAAGAAAGGTATGCAGATGATAAAAAATTTAAAGTCGTTAATAATGATTTTGGGTTTTTTCCAAATTCTCGCTTGACAGATTATGATGAGCATTTATACCAATTCAGTGAAGCCTATTCAGAAATTGAAGGAAAGACTCATGAGACCTTATTGTGTAATGAGCAAAGTCATTTTTCTATTTTAGATCAAAGGCCTAGAGAATTGAAAGAATTGAAGAATCAATTTTTGGTCATTAAAGAGAAAGTGGTACAAATTTTGACAAGAGTTGATAGCACATGCAAATTCATTGAAGAACTCATTTGTAAGACCCAAGTCAAAAGAGATGGAAAGGCACTGAAGGAGGATCCACCCTTGCAAATTTGCAAATAATTAAAGATGCTTTGGAAACAATGAAATCAAATTAAGTGCAATTGCTTTTAGATGAGGATCATACCATCAAGTTTGCAGAAGAGACCCTTGATGCATTGAAAGGAAAAGAGAAAGAAGTTGATGAGCTCAGCTTTGAGCTTAAATCAACAAAGGGCTCACTAGAAAGTACCCAAATGGAACTTCTAAAAGCAGAAAATCAGCTTGATGTTGCACAGCAATTTAGTAAGCAAGAGAATGAGTAAAATGCTAAAGAAATCAAACAGGTGATTGATGAGTTTGATAGACTCCAAGAAGATTTTGATTTGGAACAGTTTGTTGAGTTTGCAGGTACAGAGTTGGGACAACATGAAGATTGGTTTAAACAAGAAGATGGAAATAATTTCCTATTTTTTGATAACCCACTCTTTGAAATGGATGCAAAATTATCTTTTGATAATCCGATTTTTGTGATGAATGCTGGAGACATGTCCTGATTCTAGTAATATAGCAAGTGACAATATCAAGAGATGAGATACATGTGAAATTTTCAAGCATGAGATAGATGCTATTCCTAATACTGGATGTGGCTTTCAGCTTGTCAAAGTTTTTGGATCAGCAACTAATGGTGAGCAATTTGGTCATCTTTATGAGTATAGCTTAAGGTATGAAAGTACTGTTCCTAGTGAAGAAACATCAAGCACCATCAGAAGATCTCTAGGTGAAGCTCATATGAATGTCAAAGTAGCACAACATAAGCATGACGGAGCTACCATTGTTTAGCATGTATGCAAGAGATCGTCAACAAGGAATGTTAGAGATTAAAGATGATGGAAGGAATGTACCATGGAGGGTCATGGATCAAAATATCAATCTTACCACTACTATCATCATTCCAATCATCCATCACATGATTTCATTTGCACACTTACAAATGGATTGGCAAGTATTTTAATCAAGGGATGGAGCATTTTTCTGTTAGTAACTTGTATGGAAGGATTTTCAGTCATTAGAACGCTCCCATTTCTTGATATTGCAAGGAAATTTTATTTTTGCAGCTACTATTACATTTTCAGATTGTTAATTTTGATGAAATCAAATTGTAAGGTGATGATTTCAGACTTGAACATCAACAAAAGCTCAATTCCTTCGAGGTCATGGAATTATGGGAGAATGTTGGTAAATGTTATCGGCTGAAGAGAATGGATACTCCAGCCAACAAAATCCTGATTTGAGTTAAAAAACAATGATTTGTAGCTGTCATAAATTGTTTCCAGCTTGCACCCATGCTGATTTATGTCCTTCCTTGAAAAGAACAACCTTCAACATCATTAATGAAGATCATTTGGCAAACGATTGGCAAACGAATGTGTTGTAATTTTCAATAGGTTATCTATGGAGCTAATTCAAGGCAGCAGATTGCCGCATGATTATGACCATCATTCAGACTCTTGGAATGAAAACAGTGTGTGACTACACAGATTTTCCAGCTTATATCCGAGTGGCACAGTGGAAACATGGCAGAGAAAAGCAATTTTGGGGAGTTCCCTAAATTCTTGCAGACTGTTGTTGTTTTTTTAGCAAAAAGAGTGAAGGATGTCTTATTCGAAGGTGTGTTGTAGCATAGCATATCAAACAAGAGGAATCAGAACCTCCTAGCTTGATTTGGGATCCTAGTACTTGTAAAGGGATTCAATTGAAAAGAGTTGGAGGTTTGAGTTGGCATTGCTTGAGGACAAGCAATTTTGGGAAGGGAGGATTTGTAATGTCCCTTTTCCAGTCCATTCCAAGAACATTGGAGAGCACCAACTTTATCAAAAAGGAATTCTAACAGTTGCCGTGAGCTCAGGAGATCAAGATGAGTCAAATAGTACTTTTTGAAGGCAATTTTGGTATTTTGGGAGCTCTCCACACTTCTTGGAGAAGTTTTCTATTTTTAAAAAGCACCAATTTTCATAAAGTTCTATAACCTGAGAGCTTAAGAATATTTAGGCATGGTCAAAATTCATATTTGATCCATTTTAATATTTGGGAACTTTAGCTAGATGTGCAGAAAATAATTAAATGTTTTGTCAAAAAAGTAAAAATTAAAAGACAACTTATTTTAATTATTTAAAAGGAGTCTAAAGTCACTTTTTGGAAAGAAAAATAGGACATAAATAATAATATTTTATTATTCAAAAAGTGCATAAAAAAGGGTATTTTAAGGGAAGAAAGCTCATTCTGAGCAGTATAGGAAACCCTTGTTTATTTGGGAGATAGAATTGAGTTCATTCTTCAGCCAAAGGACGAAAGCCCTTTTGGCCATCAGTTTCATGGATGAATAAACCACTAACTGATCGAGTGGATTTATACTAAGTTGACCATTGTGCTGAACACTTCTGCCAATTGATTCCATCGTGTTTTGGGGATTTGAGATTCCAGGTTTGCTTTTGGTTTCAAGTTTTCTTTGGGAAGTCAAGATTACATTTCCAAGTTTGGGTGAAGTTTCAATTTGGAGTTTGGTACTAAATAAATAAAATTTTAGTTTCAGAATTTATCAAACCCCAGAGTGAAATTATTTGGTACAGAAATTTGTATGTTGAAAATAGTAAGGAAACACAGGGACACATCCCCGATCTGAAAAACCTCATCCCCATACCGGGGACGTTTCGGAGACTTCAAGACGGCCAGGAGACATACGTCCCCTTTTTCGGAAACGCCATCCTCTGATGCTGGGAGTGTTTGGCCATCCCGGGGACAGCCAAACCTCCCCTCCATTAGGGAGACTTTTTTTAAAAAATCAATTTCAAGTTGCAAAAAAAGGCATTTTTTAATTGTTTTGTGGGCCCCTACCTCCCATATCGCCCTAAAAGTCATTAGGCAAAAGATTTTGACTCGTTTGATCATTTGCATGAGAGGAAAAAAAGTGGAGCAGCAAAAGGGTTTGAAGCAAGCAGTCATTAAAAGAGGAGGAGCAGTAAGATAGAAGGAAAAGAGGTTGAATCTGAAGTGGGATGTTGATCCCGAAGATGTGACCCAAGTTCATGAGGAGACACCAGAGGGATTGGTTGGGATTCTGTTGGATGAGGTGGACATAAACCATGACAGTGGTAGAGACTCATAGGACTCTGATTTTGATGTAGTGTTAGGAGCTGCAGATTAGGGGCAGCAGCGTCTCCGTTTTTTTGTATTTTCAAATCATAATTGAAAATGAAACTATATGGCAGTAGTGTAGCCTTTGGGTATTTTGTATGTTATTTTTTTAATATCACATGCATATTGACAGTGAATTCTGAATTACAAATCCAAATTGACTATTGACAATAATTTTGAACACAAATGTTGTATGTTAAAACTTAAGGTTCTAAAATATCTTCATATGCATGCTATATACATGTTTTCATATGAATATAATGTATATATGCATGATTTCTCCATGTTTTCATATGAACATTTAAAATTTCCCTATATATTTTTAATTTTCCCTATAATTTATATAGCTGTCCCCTTTTGTGTCCCCAAAATAGACAAAATAATTTGCCATCCAAGAAACCCACCCCATCCCCATCCCAGAAACTCTGGGTAACATTGAATAATTATATTCTAGATGTATTTGATGAAATTTGTCCCTTACATATCAACTGAGTAATACTACCCAGTTGTACCAAATATGCTAGTAAGGACAGCCCTATTAAGATTCGTACCAATAGCTCCCCAGCTGTACCATCCTAATGTCTAAGTTTGACCATAATAAATTTTAAAGAGGAATCGATTATATGGATGGAAATCATTTTCAATTTTTAAAGTTTGAAAACTCATTCCCTAAACTACCATACCAAAGGCATAAACGCTTGAAGGGAATTAATTTACTTTGTTGAAGACTTGCCACCACCTTTCATAAGTTAAAAAAAGGATTGTTTAACTTTCAAACAAAGACGTTGAGCTTGCCTTCCAATTGTGCCTCTTTTGGCATTTTGTGAGACTTTCACGTACTTGGGAAGCATTCATGGGACCCTCCACATCATGAACTCATCTATTTTATTTTGAAGGAAGTCTTTGCTGATCTAAACCTAACCGCCACCTCATCACCAAGGGAAATTCATATTATAGTCTGATTCCAATTACTTGTGGGGTCCTCATCTACCAAGCACTTGGGAAAGATGGTTGGAAAGTTTTTGTGGGTTTTATGCTAAACAGTTAGGAAAGATGGGATTGCAGCCTTTATTGGCTGTTCAATAAAGTCCATATAGTTTTTTTTGAGAAATCCTTCTTTGGAATATCCCAGAGTTTTCAACAGCAGCATCATTTGGCATCATCTAGGTCAGCTTATAATTCTGATTTCTAAATCAGTATATACCAACTTTTATTATAAATTATTAGCACCTAATTTCTTTGAGAATTATTCCAACTTTCATGAAAAATTACAGTGGCATTTGAACTTATCCTTCTATGCTAGTGTTATTGCATATAGTTGTGTAACCTCATATGGTTGAAATACACTCAAATACATTGTCTACCAACTGTTTGATGAAATTTCCATGAGTGTACATTGAGAAATTTGCTAGTTTGACAAGATATCTTGGTAGGGGCAATTGCAGTGAATCAGAGCTATGCATGTTTATCTATAATATTTGCAGCAATTCAGAAAATATTCCATTCAGGATAATTCGCATTCCTCTAGCTTGAATCTTTGGTAAATCATGTAGCATCTTTATTCGGTACAATATATACAATCTCTAAAATTAAGATACCCATACCTTTGATGACATAACCAACTTGCACCCTCAATTGTAGTATAACAAACATTTGATTCACTTGCTTTAATTCTCAATGGTAATATTTTATTCTTTCTCATCTCTATTGTAGCAATCATCTTTCCTCCTTGCCTATTATTTATATATAGTACAAAATTTACCATCAAATACCATTTTAAGTCCTTTCTTAACAAGGTAGTCAACACTCATTAAGTATGCATTAATTGTGGTGAATGGTATACATCAACAATATCTTGTCATCCTTATCTAGTGTCTATATCCATTTTTACTTTTCCACAAACTTCAAGTACTTTATTAACATCCAATCTTGCTTTGCTTATAAAAAATTTATCAATGTTGAAAGGGTGATAAAGTTATGGAGTAGAATTGAAAGGTCTATTTCGGAGTTAGTTAGCTCAGCTTCAAGTTCTGTTAACATTATTAAGTACCCCTACAACTGCTCGGACAGCAGTATCCAAGCTCATTGGCCACTCATTAAGTTTAAACCCGTTAATGGGTTTGTCAAGGTTAATCCTTCTACCCCCCTAGAAATGGAAAACCGAGAAGCTTGGCAACCTCCGGAACATGGTTGGATTAAGGTGAATTTCGATGGGGCGGCTCGAGGCAATCCAGGCCCTTCAGGGGCTGGCTGTGTTGCTAAGGACAGTGAAGGCAGAATCATTGCTAAAGGGAAGCAATGTTTAGTTTCGGGCACAAATAATGAAACTGAGGCTCAAGTGGCACTACTAGCAATTCATATGGCGCAGAAGTTAGGTGTTTCGTGTCTTCACCTTGAAGGGGACTCTCAGATCATTGTTCGTGCCATTATTAAAGGTGTTTCCCAAAACTGGAGGCTAGATAGAGAAATCCAACTAATCAGAGGTCTTCTTTCTTCCTTCCAGAATTATAAGATTTCGCATATCTTGCGAGAAGGAAATTATGAAGCAAATAGATGTGCAAATGAAGCTTTTACGCTTCAAATTGGTGATATTTGTTTGGAACCTTCCCTCCAAACGATCAATTCTCAACCGGTTTTTTCAAACTAAGCTTGGTTTTTTTGGGTTGACATCCGCATTGATATTGAGGACATCGGGCTTTTCACTATTAATGAGTGGCAGGCTTTCTAAGATATGGTAGGTCAATTCTCTCCGACCGATAGATTGTGCCATCTTCGTTGGAGGTGGCGGCGGTATTGAACATTGCAAATTTAAGGTGGCGAGATGTTTGCCATACGAGAATTAATGGTGATGATACCCGCCACACATGTTGCCAACCTTGCCTCGTCTAGGTCCATTTATGCCTACTTTGATCACAGCGTGGAGTTTACACTACTTTCTCAGCAAGATTGGAAGTGGTGATACAAGCTTTGCCGAGGTGGTGCTTTTCTTTGGGAACCGTAGCAGTGTTGAGGTGCATCAGCAGTGATGGAGCCTAATTTTTCTCTGCAAGCGTCTAAGACAATGGTTGCATTTTGGGGGAAAGTCTTACACAAGAGACTTTCGAATGTCTTCTGTTTTGAGGAACCGAACTTCATTGGTAGTGTCAAACTGATCCTGGGAGATGAATACCTCTATGCTCAATACAAATACAGGACCAATGCGGACATTACTTCCTTATTTTCCGCATGGTGTTTTGAGCTGCTCAAGAAGGAAAGAGTGAGGTGGGTGGTGGAGTGTTGTGTCAAGGAAGAATGGAGGGGAAACTTAGATAGTTTCATTCGGGTATCGAGGGATGGAGAAGGCTTTGTATGCCCGGATGGAGCTTGGCTCCATGTTAGTGAGTTTCGTCCTCCCCTTCGTCCCTATTTGGTGTGGAGTGTGACGTGTAGCAAGGAGGTTTGCAGGGCGACAACGTAGGTGGGGCTACACGGGATTGTAGACTTTTTGGAAGCCAGGGCGAGGGAAGACATGAACAAAGAAGTGGCAAAATGGGGACCCTTTGGGACAGCGGCTTTGGAGGGTAGCTCCTCATCTTCTGCGAAGAAGAAACGTGGTCGGCCAAGAGGGTCGAGAAGCTGCAAGCCAAAATGAACTATTTGGATTGGCTTTCCACCCAAAGAAGACGACGACCTGATTGAGGATGAAGACCCATTGGAGACTCTGCAGGGAGACCCAGCGAAAGGCAAGGAGATTGTTCTTGCAAGTTGAATTGGGTTTCATGTTTTTTGTTTGTAATTACAGTAAACTTGGTTATGGGGTGGCTAGTAGATTAAGCTGTGTTATGACTGTAGATGGAGTCCTTTGGTTTTGTCCGGACATTTCTCGTTAATAGTTTTAAACTCTCTCGAAGTATGTATTTTGTTTCTAAAATTAATAGAATGATATAATTACCGAGCAAAAAAAAAATTATCAATGTTTGGAAATGCTTCTCTACAACCAATCATATGATTAAAGCCTAAATCTAAAAACCATACCTCAATATTTATGTTTTTAAATTTGCTGAATGGAATAGAGGAGTGCAGTGAATCTTCATTTATATTCCTTGTCTTGTGCATAGTTCACTTTTCTTAATTTGAATTCTTCAATCTGCAAGCTCTCTCGATATGACCAAAATTCTTGCAATAGTAGCATTGCACTATCTTCTTTTATTATATTTGCCTCTACTTCTTAAGAACCCATGGCCTCTACTTTGTCCTCTTCCTCTGAAATTTGAACCATACCATTGAGAAGAATTCTCCCTATTATTGCCTTGAGGGAGATTCATACTCGCTCCTTGATTCACTGATTTTTGCCTTTGACGTAAGTGTTTGATATAGACCACCCATAAACTTTACCTTCTCTTCATGTGAAAGTAAGAATCCAAATACTTTTTAACCTTTAAAGCACCTCAATTTTTTCTCTTGTAAAGTAACAACAATATTTATCCACTTGGTGTGTAAAAGATCTAAAGATCTTCACAACTACATCATCTTTCACTGCCTCCCCCATATGTTCTCATCTTATTCACTACATTTGTTACTCTAACACAATAATCTTCAATTTTTTTATTATCCTTCAAATTTAAATTCTCAAAATTCATCCTTAGGGTTTGAAGCTTTGCAGCCCTTACCTAATCTATCCTCTAATATGAAATTTCTAAAGCTGTCCATGCATCCTTTGATGTCTTGCAACCTGCGATTCTGCATAAATACTTGGATCCTCTGCTCTCTAAATGTAGAAAAATGCTTGGGCGTTCTTTTTCTCCTCTTCCCTCTTTTTTGTCTTATCCTTTATACACTCAATATATTCCAATCTTGAGGTTCAGCATACCTACTTACTCCTGTTTTTCACACTCCTTTCCATAGTAATACCAGTTTCAACTAATCTCTTCAATAAACTAGCACTGCACCATTGTTCGATGCCATTGTAGCGAACCAAACAAAGCTAAGATTTTCTCTCAAAGTCTCTATGTCTTAATCTCTAGTGAAGGAGCTTCAAATCTAAACTTGTCCAATATAATTCTCACCCACCCAGATAAACTCTTGTGCTAATAAACCTTTCTCTGATAGTAATGTTAATAAATTTCATATGGGACAAGGCCTGCTCAGAAATTACACACTGAAAAAATGACTTTTGTTTATTATGAATCTTCCTCGAGTCTTAAATTATTCTCTAATTTTCCATTTCAAAATAATTATATACAAATTGAAATAATGCATCTAATATACAGTTTGACGCTCCTAAAAATAACTTATAAAAAACAATTAGACAATCTACTAAATTTACTTGCCTTACTTTCAGTTTTCCAACTGGGTGATTAAAACTAAAAATAGAGAATAAAAATTTGGCAACTAAACAAAAAACTTATCCTAAAATTAGTGATTGCCTTTCTTCTAAATCAGTAACTAAGATATCTTCATTGACAACAGACCAACTTCATCAACATCAGTAGTTTGACTTCATCAGCTTCTTTTTACTTCAAAAGCATTCTACTGTTTGACATCAAATTTTCCTACAGTAGCAACATTACATCCTAGGGAAGAGAACCTCATTTACTCAAACCACCTTTAGTTCCTACATAGATAGAGCAAGTTGGAGAATGCATGCCACAATAAGTGGATGACATATTTACAATATTTAAATCTAGCCACCAAACACAGGAAGGGAAAGGTGAACAAAGATGGAAGTTAGATTAACTACTATACTGTCTAACCACTCATGGATTCTCTAACTGGTTTTCTGTCCATTCAACCAACTCAGACTTTGTGCTAGCCTAAATTGTTCTCAAGTAGGGTGAGAAAGTTGTCAACTTCTCTTTATGACCAGATTCTTTCCAAATTCAGCAATACCTATGATACGATAAGTGTTCCTCACCAAAGATTCATCTAAAAAGCACATTATTTGAAAACAATGGGACAATGTAGAGTAAACATGACCTTATTTGCACTCTAACAACACATTCGGTAGCTTCCAATGTAGAGACATAATGTGACACATTAAAACATACATTCCTTTTTGCATTGCCAAGCCAAAAATAGGAAGCATTAAGCAAGTAGTTGTATATTTGACAGAAATCTATTTTTTAAGAGATCTGATTTTGGTTGATATATTTGAAGATAATTCTATACTTTGAGCTTGCTTTGATAGCAAGCAAAGTATTTTTTTGTATATAAACTGCAGTGTGCTTTCTATTATCTTGAATAAATCACATGCAAAAAAGCTTGTAATAACTTATAAATAAGTGTGCTTTCTATTATCTTGAATAAATCACATGCAAAAAAGCTTGTAATAACTTATAAATAAGTGCAGCACTTATATGTCATGTACAAATCTAAGATCTTTGAATAAAAGTGAGAAATTTAAGAGGTGAATTCAAAATGGAAGCTCCCACTCATACTGTTGCACACCCTAAGACACACAAACAGGGGGAAAATGGTGTAAGTTTGATAGCAATCAATGAAATTGCAGGTGTTGAAGGTGTTGTGCAAAATGCAGATCAGCAAAATAAAAATGTGGCAGAGATGGGCCCTATGTTGTTACCACACAGGTTACCTGTGACACCTGTTATTCCTAGTAAACAGGACCATGTGGGTGGACATCAAGTCCTGTCCACAAAAAACAATGCCTACAGCTCTTGGCTCTTCCCTTGCCAAACAAGTAGAGATCAATACAAAAGGAATGGATACAATCGCAACTCTGGCAAATAAAATGTGGCAAATGAATGTCAAGGCAGTTGGCACTTGAAAATGATTTGAGAAAATAGCAACATGAACATGCTTTGTTATTGAATCTTCAATTCAGTTGCCTCTCCTTATAGGTCATGCATTTGATTATGGAAGCTTATCCTTGTGCACACCTATACTACCCTCATGCATTTGATTGTGGAAGGAGATCTTTGATTCTTTGCTTTTGCCCTCGAGCTTAGACAAAGAAACTCACCCCCTCCCCCCCCTTTTCAGCTCAATACAAAATAATAGAATTTTTATATATTGAACACAATATTTTTCTATAGTTTGGTATTTATTTTCAAACTATATCATAATGCACTTAAAAAGAAGCATTGAAACTTCAGGGAGAAGATCATCAGACATAGATTGTTTCAGCAATAACAAAGCTTCCTATGATATTTTCCATAATCTTCTGAGTTGGTTGTATGTCAAGTTTCAGTGTCTAAAAGGATTTAGTCACACATTCTAAAGGGGGCAATACATATGATTACATACATTAAAATTATGACCATTCCACTTATGAACATCAGGTAAAATGAGGTGGCGAATATTGACAATTGTATAAAAAGGATATACAGACCCAAACCCCTACAAATTTATAAAACCCCTTCAAAAAAAAGTTTACAAATTCAAATTCAAACCATAAAATAGACTCAGAAATGTTCCATACCCTTTCAAGTGGAAAGCTTTCAACCTCCTTCAAACTTAAACTACTTTAACCAAAAAATTTGCAAACTAATAATTATTCTTTCATATAACACTGAAACAAAATGCTTTATAAGAAATTGTAATAGAATTCTCTGTTGATCAGGATTTTCAGACCTCTACAACAATCGACTAGGATTTCTCTCACTACTACTTGCAGCTCGGGTTTTAATCACTAAAAAAATGACTGCATGCTGCAAAAACATTTCAGCCTACCCTTCCACAACTGGTAAATGCCATTTTGGCCCTTAACAAATTCTTCAATGGGAAATTGTTGTCACCCACTCTTTCCTTGTTGCTGCCTATGATTTTTCTTCACCAATATGTAATTCCTCTTCATGGAAATCTATGGCTATGTGACAGCTTACATCCAATCAACATTCATGATTTTATTCTCTTCACGACCTTCTTCACAATCCATACAATCAATTATGTACCCAGCTGACTGGGCTTCCTCAACATGATCTAGCTCTGATACCAATGTTGATAAGATCAAAGAAAAAAGAAAGAGAGAAAATGGCAAATCATCTCAAAAAGAGAGCGCAGACATGTATTGTTGACATAGACTAAAAATAGATGGTAGTTACAAACTAAAAATAAAAAAGCAGTTACAAAATGGTGGTTACACTCATAAGTAAAGATACCACTTATTATAACAATATAGCAATAACTAATACTATTCTAATACTAGCAGTTATTCCCTCGTTAATAAGGCTAAGTCTTAAGCCATTCCTTGTTCAGCTTTCACTCCAAGCTCCAATAGGATTAGCTCTCTAGTTATGTAATCTTGCTGATCTTGTTTCCAGAAATGGCCCTAATGTTGCTAGGAATCTTGCCACCGCCGTTGGTACCACTCCAACTCTCTTGCAGCCAATACCTCAAAGGAGTGGTCCTCATATTAATTTGCGTGAGAATCCAAATTTATTTAAAGGTTCCAATTAGCCACGCCTGTACCAAAAACAAAGCTGAAATTGTCCTAAGAACTGATATTCATTTAGCCTTTGCTAATATAGATAATGCTCTTAATGGACTATTGAAGATTGCAGAAATGCAAGGTAATAAGAATGATCTGAGGTAGGAAAATGACCTTTTTGTTAATGCCAAAATCTACGAGGCATCAAAGAGAATCAGCACGCAATTATCACTTATCTGTACAAGCAAAAGGAAAGGTTAAAAATGCTGAGGCACTGATATCAGTAAGTTCACAACTGCACTAAGGGCATTGACAAGTTCTTGCACCCTGAAAACTTTAAAAAGGAGCACTTGGTGGTTAAGCAGCAGATAAGGCAGATCAATAACCCCAAAAGGCAATCTAGCACACATCAGTTCTCACTGAATGATGATGCCAGTCCAACTAATAAGTGGCACTCCAATGTGACAATCAGGAAGATGTATGTGGTGGATAGATTTGAAATGTAACAATCATCCTCCTCATGGGTAAGCACTAGATAGAGACTTTGTGCTACTCCAAGAGCAATTAATCAAAGAAACTATTTGACCTTCCTTCCTGCCCTTCACTCCCTTTCCCTACCCCTCCTTGGTGATTTGCCCATTCGATCAATACTTTTTTTTATTTCTGCAGTTCCAGAATATGGCTTAGTTTCTTATCTTTGTATAACTTCGTTTATCCTTGCTGCTCTTTGTTATATTCATGACCATCTACAATACAAGAGAACTTTGTAACTTCCTTCCATAAAATCTCCTGTCACTACTATGGGGGCTTTTGTAATCTATAACTTTTGTTAATATGAAAAGTCTTCTGTTCACCAAAACAAAAACCTAAAGAGGAATGGTGCTGTCCAATAAAAACCAATATATAGCTGACCTCACTCCCATAAAAAATTACTCTATACAAGAGATAATAAGGAAAGCATGACTATTATTTTTGTAAACCCTGAGCTCTTCTAAGTTCTAGTAAATCTCATCAATAACTATATGCTCAGCAAGAAACTAATTTTGAATGACACTAGTGCAATGATATTTCATAAAACAGTGAAGAAAGTTTTCTTGAATGGACCAATTCAACAACGCCCACAAGAGAATATGTATTACATGTGCATGAATATAGCAAGAAGGATCAACGACAATATGGCATGCTCAATAATAAAGAGAAAACTATATTAAGAATTAATTAGTGCACTATAAAGGAGCTACACATTTTCAATTTAGGTCACATTTCATCTAATATGCATAATATTAGGACCTGCAACACACAGTACCTGCTTATTGGGCTTAAATTGCTAGCAAATCTAGAAGGCTTAAACTCTGAGGTTCCAAGATCAATTCCTCCCCTTGTGCTAGCTTGAAGTGATGATGATAACCTTTCACCTGTTGTATGCAATATGTATAAATAGAAATCACTTAAATTGTAAATTTGAGACATTATCTATCCAAAAGCTGCATCTGAAAAGAAACATTATATGCATATGAATCTCTTACAACAACATATAATAAGACCATAACAGCATAATTCGTAAATAACAAAATTCACTTCTACTATAAAATTAAGTTTTATTTTTTTCTATTTTTTGGTTAACAAGAGTTCATTCTCTAGTAATTCCATTCGGATTCTTGAAATAAAAGAATGTAGCAGTGTATGACAGACAGTACAAAAGGTAAACTTGTCTACTAAATGAATCCCTCTTGCGGCAAGTATTGAATTGCAGTTAAGCCTTGGAAACTATCAATAGCAACTAATCCTGCTAGGTCCCCTTCTGATCTACTTAAATTGAGCTGATAAAGGCACCCAAAGAATTCCTTGGAAATATCCAAGGGATTTTAAAAGGAATTACTAAATTTGAAAAGTTATTGTTGGAATTGTAGGAGTATATTAGTGACTCCTCAACAACTCCAAGAACCCTACAAGACTAAAATAACTTTCAGAAGAGAGAATGTCAAGAATAGCTTGCTTCAACAAAGCAAGATAGAATAATGGTTGAATATGGACATGAAAATGTACATGAGAGGCCTTGCTTATAAAGCTAAGTTACCAGTTCGGGTTCGGGAGTGGGTTCGACGATGCGAACCCGGTTTGTGGGTTCAGGAAAAAAAAAATTGCCTTTTGGGTTCATGGGTTGGAGTCGTCCATATATATATATGTTATATACAAAAATTTAAAGAAATATACAAAATTACAAATCTAAATACATTTAATAGTATGCTACTTCATCATTGAGCAATGCCAAATGCCATTTCAATTGAAAGTTCAGAATATAATATATATCAATGTATCATAGATTCGTATATGTCCAAGTTCACAATTCAAATGAAAATCATTACAATTACAAAATTGACAATCAAAAATAATAATTGGCTTCTATCTTAAATGTTCATCAATCATCAAAAGGATCTAGATCAAGATCATCATTATTTGCTCCAAGTTCAAATTCAAAATCATTTGAACCCAAACAAGTGCCACTCTCACTACCTCCATGAGCTATAGGTATCTCATCATCATTCAATATATAAATACTAGGTTGCCAGTTCGAAATCGGGCACCGGTTCGGGTTCGAAGAACCGGTACGTTGGTATGGCAAAATTTTGAAAAGGGCTTTGGGTTCGTTTGGGTTTGTTAGTACAAAAACATGTACTTATATATATATGCAGCATATAAGCATGAATTAAGATTAGCATGTCACATAGCATCATATAAACAACAAAACCAGCATAAACTTGTAATCATAGCATCATGATCATACCATAACAGCATCATATACATCAAGTTAAATATCAAAATAATAAAATATTCAAGTATCATTGTTTCAACTTTCAACAATTTAAAGTTTGATCATCAAATGGATTCTCTAATTCATCATCCTCATTCTCCGCCTCCTCATCATTGACATTGACATTAGATGAATCAATGCCAATGTGTAATGTCCCTACTAGTTAGGGATCACTGTCCTGCAAAACAGATTGTTAGAATACAACAAATATATATATAATATATATATATATATAACTAATCTAATTTGCAATTAAACTTAATCTCAAATCCTATTTAATAAAAAGGATACGAGTGCAATACTGGGACATGTCCATAGGCGGCTATGCAGCTCGCCTTCTTGGAACCCATCTTGGTTCCAAGCCATACCAAGAAATCGAAGGTTAATTCGATTCCTGTCTTGGATGTAATTTCTTACACCCGAGCCATCCAGGAAATCAAAGGTTAATTCGATTCCTGTCTTGGATGTAATTTCTTACACCCAAGCCATCCAAGAAATCGAAGGTTGATTCGATTCCTATCTTGGATGTAATTTCTTACACCCAAGCCATACCAAGGAAGACCATCATATATGATCGATTCCTTGCCTTGGATGATGCATCTTGCCATCCAAGTCCCTCAGAGAGGACCGGCCAGATCCGTCTCTTCTTGGATGAACTTTGTCAACCAAGCCATAACATATATGCATATAGAAATTCAGTATATACTGCCTACCAGGGATTATCATAATCCCTCCATTAGGCTAAGGGAGTTTCCTCCCTATAGCCTCCATCATAAAGTCACATTATTCATATTACATTGTATAATTCATTATCATTTTCCATTTCATAATTTACGTCTACATTTACATACTTTTAATCCTCTTTATTGATCCTAGATATACATAAATATTATGCATGGATACCTATATTTATTGCCACATACATATAAGTAAACATTCAGTAATATATATATTCATAAATTAACATATACTCAGAAGTATTCTTTAATTCATTATCGCTCTTTAAATTCATAAGTTAAGCCTACAATTATATTTTCCTTCATTCTCATTATTAATCCTACATACATATGAGTTTACTGCATACATACAACATTATAATCATTTATACTTTTATAATATACAACATCATAATTATAATTGTGCAGAATGAGATTGGAAATAGATCTACCAAAGAAATACTATTATATCTATTTGTGTGTGTGTGGTACACACTTCCACACACAAATATGTACTTGTAGCGCCAAAGCCAATCTCCTATTCAGGTTCTGCTGACGCAGCTGTATCTCCCTTCTTCCCTTTATCGTCCTTTGTCTCCGCAGCACTAACAATCCTCTTTTTCTATGTTTTCCTCTCGTTATTTTATGCACCGTTGTTCTTCCTTATGCCCCGTGAAGGGTTGCATCCCTCCACGGGTCTTCCCGTGCGAAGGGATGCGACGGTGGTCGCGGCCCAAGGCTGCGATTACCATCGCACCACTTCGTGCTGGGGTAGTCTTAGTGCGTAGTTTGTATATGCACAGTGCGTAGAGTTATATTAATGATTTAAATTAATTACACTTTTCTTATCAATAGTTCGTAGTTTAGTTTATACGTTGTATTAATAATTTGTTTTAATAATACTTTTCTTATTATTAAATACATTGATAAATAAATGCTTTTCTTTATTATTATTATTTTATATATTAAATACATTGACATTTTAAGCATTTATTTATAATAACCTTATTTAATTAATCAATATCTCATGATTTATTTCCTCTTAGTATATTAATATTATTTAATAATTTTACATCAGGTGATACCGTAGGGGCTATCACATTCCCTTCGTCTCAATTTTGCTTGTCCTCAAGCATCTTTAGGTCTTCCTCTTTTTCCCAAGTAGCATCCTCATTTGGGAGATTCTTCCATTTAATCAAGTATTCGGTAATGGTTCGGTTCCTAAGCTCTTTTTCCCGTGTATCTAGAATGATCTAAGGGTACAAGGTGAGTTTCCCTTCATCATCTAGGGGAGGTAGTTCACTGCATGGAGCCAAGTGTTGCCCGAGAACCTTTTTGAGTCGGGAGACATGGAACACATTATGTATTTTACTGTCTTTGGGGAGTTCTATTTCATAAGCTACTTCCCCAGTCCTTCGAATTACCTTGTAGGGTCCATAGAACTGAGGTTTCAATTTTTCAGTCCCATTCTTCTTGAGGGAAGATTGTTTATATGGTTGTAGCCTTAAAAACACTAGCTCTCTGGCCTCGACTGTCCTTTCTGTATGCTTCCTATCTACATAGATCTTTTGTTGATTTTGGGCTTGTTATAAATTCTCTTTCAAGGTCTTCATGATATCCCTACTCTGTTGAACAAAACCTTGTGCTCTTGGTACTTTGCTTTCCTGGGTTATTCGCTCTCCAAAGCTAGTGGCCTCATAGTCGTACAAGGCTTGGAAAGGACTCATCCCTATTGACATGTGGTGTGTTGTGTTGTAACAATGTTCTCCTAGGTGTAACCACTTGACCCAAGCCGTCTGTTGCCCTGTAACATAATTCCTTAGGTAGCCCTCTATCCATTTGTTCACTAATTCAGTTTGCCCATCAGTTTGAGGGTGGTAACTGGTACTAGGGGTCAAAACTGTTCCTGCCATTCTGAAGAGTTCCTACCAAAATTGGCTGATAAACTTGCTATCTCTGTCACTGACGATATTTAGAGGGAGTCCATGGAGTCTGAAAATTTCCCTGAAGAATAGATCGGCTATTTGGTAGGCTTTATATTCTATGGAGACTGCAAGGAAATGGGCATACTTCGTGAGTCTGTCTACCACCACAAAAATGCTATCCTTTCCTTGTGCCCTTGGCAACCCTGTTATGAAATCCATAGAAATTCTCTCCCACTTTTGATTGGGAATAGGTAATGGTTGAAGCAATCCAGCTGGGTGGGTGAGTTCGGTTTTATTGCGTTGACAAGTTAGGCATTCTTGTACATATTTTTGGACATCTCTTTTTTGGTCTTTCCATGCATACCTTTCCCTTATGTGTTTATAAGTTTTATAGTATCCTTGATGTCCTGCTAGGGGTTTATCATGGAATTCCTTTAGGATTTTGTTTTTGAATTTGGTCTGAGGGGTCAAGTATACCCTTCCCTTGTACAAGATGAGGTCTCCCTAACTTTAAAATCTTCGTTGGGAAGGTTTCCCTTCAAGATTTCCTTTGCTTGTGGGTCTTGGTCATATTCATTAAGGATTTCTTCCTTCCAGTCCTTTGAGATGCTGGTAATGGCATTGACGTGGGCTCTTCGGGATAATGCATCTGCTGCCCTATTATTCACCCCTTTTACATATTCTATATCAAAGTCATAGGCTTGTATTTTGCTCACCCATTTTTATTGCCTATCATTAAGGTCCATTTGGCTCAAAAAGAAGCGTAGACTATTATGATCAATTTTCACACCAAACTTCCCACAAACGAGGTATTGGCGAAATTTGGCCAAGGCGTGCATTATGGCAATCATTTCTTTGTCATAAATAGAGTAGTGTCTTTCCACTTCAGTAAGTTTACGGCTCTCAAAAGCTAGGGGGTGTTTCTTTTGCATGAGGACTACCCCAATTCCCTCCCCGAATGCATCACATTGTAGTTCAAAAGGCATAGAGAAGTTGGGAATGGCCAATACTGGACATGAGCTCATGGTTATTTTAAATTGTTCAAAAGCTTGTTGGGCTTGGTCATTCCATGTGAAGGCTCCTTTCTTAGTTAGGTCGGTGAGGGGTGCTGCTATCTTGGAAAACCCTTTTACAAAACGTCTATAGTAGCTGCATAGTCCCACAAACCCCCTTAGTTGTGTTAAAGTTCTAGGGGTGGGCCATTTCTTGATGGCCCTGATTTTTTCCTCATCCAGACTTACTCCAGCCTCACTAATTTTGTGTCCTAAGTAGATGATTTCTTTCATCCCAAATTCGCACTTGGAGCCTTTAGCATATAAGGATTCAGACTCAAGAATATTTAATACCTCCTCAATGTGTCGAAGATGTTCTTCCCATGTCTTGCTGTAAATGAGTATATCATTGTTTAGTCCTAAATGTATGGTTGGTGAACGAACAGATAACACAGTGTTTTCCACACGTACCAAATATTCATGTAACAAAACAGTCATACATCACAACATAAATAACAATGATACCAGTTAGACCAGAAGAGTTATATCTTTATTCCAGTGTCCAAAATGTCCATACATAATCTCCCCTGCCGAGGTTCCAACCAAACAATATATAGACCCGACGATTGGTCAAGTTGCCAACCGTCACCAACTCCCAAGTACCCGACGGGAACCTCTCGGCGACAAACATAATCATAAACACACTTATAAATATTATTCTTACTAACATACATTATTTGCCCTTAACATTAGCCCCCCCAAAAACGTAGTCGTCTTTCAGACGACTAAGACAATAAGAGCTGAAATATAAAACATAAACTAGGACCGAGAAGAGGGAGGAGACGTCCCTATGGTGGTCGGAGAAGAAGTTTGTTGTCCGGTGTGAAGTCTTAAGTTCTTTTCTACCAACAGCTGCCGTTCCCGTGCCTTCTTTACCATGTGGGAAGCTTCCAACAGTTTCTTATCTTTTTGCTCCATCTGTGAGGTTCCGTCCTGGCACCTCACATCCCCTGCCTCATCTTTCTCCGATGGTACCGTACTAGCACCTGGCGTACCAGTACATTTTGATATCAAACCAGTTCCTGCTAACACCGTACCAGTTCCTGCTGGCACCCGTACCAATTCTTGTTGGCACAGTACCAGTTCTTGCTAGCAACGTACCAGTTCATGTCGTACCCAATACATGTTGGCACCGTAGCAATACATGTTGGCACAGTACCAGTTCATGTCGTACCAGTACATGTTGGCATCGTACCAGCACCTGTTGGCATCGTACCAGCTCATGTTGGCACCGTACCAGTTCCTACTGGCACCGTACTAGTACCAGTTCCTGTTGGAGCCTCGTACCAGTACTTCTTGGAGTCGTACCAGTACCTGTTGGAGCTGCACTAGTACCTGCTAGTACCATACCAGTTCTTGTTGTACCAATTCCTACTGGCATCGTACCAATACCCGTTGGAGCCGTACCAGTACATGTTGGAACCGTACCAGTACCCGTTGGAGACGTACCAGTACATGTTGATGTTGTACCAGTACCTGTTGGAGTCATACCAGCACCTGTTGGAGTCGTACCAGTACATGCTGAAGTTGTACCAGTACATGTTGGAATCGTACCAGTACCTACTGACACTGTACCAGTACGTGTTGATGTTGTACCAGTACCTACTGGTACCGTACCAATGTCTTTCGTACAAGACCCTGGATATGCCGTACCAATTCCTTGCTCGACCATTGTGTCTTTTCCTGGTACGGCCTCCCCTGCCACTGTCTGGTCTACCGTACTGGTACCCTCCGTGGTTTCTGACTCAAGTACTAGTTTCTGTGGTAATGCTACCCGCCGCTGCGCTAGTGATTCCTCTTCATTGATTTTTCGGGACAACATACTGGTCGTACGTCCCCCACAAGGCTGGCCACCACAAGTGCTTCCTGTGGTACCAAGTGTGTCGAAGATAATTTGGAAGGTGTGAACTTTACCCTCGTACTCTTCCATTGTGCCCGTCACCTTCCGTGTTGATCCTTCTCTTCCTCCTCTTCCTGTTGTTGCGACTCTGCTTCCCCTTCATCCTTCGCAACTGTGTGAGGTGCCATATGAAACCCCTCATCACCACTTTCCTGCTCCTTAGTCTCTTATGCCTACTCAGAATCCTCTACGTTGTTGGCATCTTCGACCTCTATGAACGTGTCCAACTTTCTTCTCCTTTTGGTTGGCTAGGCGGTGTCACCTAGTGTGTCTAGGTGAGTATAGTAGTACATGGTAGGTTTATTCGGTTCCACCCGTCCGCGCGGTTCGAAGGTTCCCCACATTTCTGGTGGTACTTGCAGGCGTATGGCGTCCAGGAATAGGCTGATAGCATGATGGCACATGTAGAATGTCTTGTGTTCCAGCTTGAAAAAAACATGAATTCGTTCTACCAAAAATTGTCCTTCCGGCCTGGTACCAATGATCATCGTACAAGTACCTGAACATGTTGTACTAGTACCAATTCCTTGTACGGCGACCTCGTTTTTCCCTGGTGCGGCCTCCTCTGCCATTGTCTGGTCTGCCATAATGGTACGGACCATTGGACCAACCGCTGCCTCTACACCATACGGATTAACTCGTGCACTTCCGCTCCCTGGTCGTACGGCCTCTTCAACCTGTGCCAACTCTTCACTCAGCTCCACATGGATGGCACAAATCTCTACACAGATACCCTCAAACTTTTTATACAACTGCTCACTGCATGTACGAAAGCCGCAAAGGAGGGAATTGTATGGATCCTGCACGTACGGTATGTCTGTTTTCTGACCATACAGTCTTTCTCCTTTATCCGTTAGTAGTCTTACAAGATCGTACGACTTAGTTTCCTGTGGGTGCAATGTTCTGTCGTACAGTATTCCTCCCCTTGCAGATCGTACACTGTACAGGCTATGCCAGTCTCCCTTCTTTGTCGACCATACGCTGTACAAATAACTCAAGCACTGCCAGTCTCCCTTCTTGGTCGACTGTACGTCGTACAGATAACTCAAACACTCCCTCGACTGGCGTACATCGTATGAGTGATCCAGTACGGGGTTCCAATCATCCCCTACGAGTATCACCTGCGGGTCCTCGTCCTTGCCTAGATTGATTATTTTCACATCCCTTTCCTCATACTTGATGGGTTTGTCTCGTTCGAACTGGTGGGCTGGTGTGTCATCCACCCGTGCCATTCCCTCCTAGTACCTACCGTACTCCGAGGGAAATGACTGCTCTTCCATACCGCCACTTGATTCCCCAATCTCACATATTTGCAGCATGTGGCACTCCGGGTGGAAGACCTCGTAGTCCTCCATCTGCCAATGGAAGAGTCCAGCCAGCGAACTAGTTCCATCTTCAGAGCATCCATCCAATTCCAGCACTCCTTCATTGTCGGGCTCTTTCCCTCCTTTGTCTCCTTCAGAACCCCACTCCCATCTATTTGAATCTTCTGAGTCGGAGTCGGATGACGCGAGCTCTTCACTAATGGACCGGTTCCTTAGATCGATTACATACTTATGAGTCTATGACCGTCACTCTCGATTGAGAGAGTATTCTTTTTCCAGTTATGATTAGCTCTGGCCATGATCAGCCAGCCCCTTCCCAGGAGGGCGTCGTACGCTTTTCTTTCCAATGGGATGACTACGAAATCCAGAAGGAATTGTTGCGTCCCGATTACCACCTTTTGTGCCATGAGGGTACCGAGGGGTTTGATACCGTGTTGATCCGCACCGACCAGGTGGAAGGTTGGTGGCCAGAGTGTAGGCTTGCCGAGGCTTCGCCAAGTTTCCTCTGGTAGTACGTTGACTCTAGACCCACCATCCACAATGGTGTTTGTGAGCTTTTGTCCCACTATATCCATCTCTACTATTGTCGATTTCCGTCCAACGCCTACTGTGAGTAGCATAGGGTCCATAGCATCCATACCATATTCCTTCACCGAAGCCGTACTATGTGGTTTTGTCATCGTCTGGTGTTCTTGGCCGACTGTGGTGTCACCAGCTGCATTCGTCAGGGCCATCCTCAACTGTGGCATGGTCTGTAGAAGGTCGGATACCCGTACGAGTATTGTGGTTTGTAACATCTGCTTAATGATGGATTTCTCTAGTTCTGACTGGACTGGTGTACCGACAGCCAGGTGTGAGGCCCTCCGCTCTCCAGCCATCGCCCGCTCAATATCCGCCCTTGCCTACTGGAGCCTTTCTTTTTCTGTGCGAGGCTCAGGATACATGGCTTTCTTGTTTTGCAGCCTTGTGATTGCCAATACATCTTCTCCTGATCCTTCCACGTCCAGCATGTTCACCCCTTTTTGCTTTGGACAATCTATGTCCTCGTGATTTCCTGGACCGCACCATCTGCACAGCAAACTTCTTGCATCACCTCCGGTTTGGCATTCTCGGGCAAAGTGACCCCATTCGTTGCACTTCCTGCATTGAATCATGGGTCGCCCCTTCGCGTCGTATTGAATTCTACTCCTTGGTGTGTTATTATTGGATCTATTGTTACCCCGCAGATTGTTTTTGTACCCTCTAGGGGAGGCATCAGAGTTTGTTGTTGGCTTCGAAGGTGTCGCCGACGGTGTGGCTTGGTCGGGTTGGGCGTAGAGCATTTGTGTGCTCCGTGCTTTCAAGTTGTACGGGCATTCCTTAGTGGAATGTCCCATTACTTGGCAAATGTCACAGAAAAATTTGCGGGGACAACTTCCTTTAGTGTGTCCTTCAGTCTTGCAGCCAGTGCACCATAGTTCTTTTCCTTCCCTACCACTTTCCTTGTCACCTTTTAACTCCTTCATCATCCTCATCATATCCTTCTGGAGTGCTTGCACGGTTTTGGATCCCCCATCGCTGTCTTCGTCCGTGTTGTCATTGTCGCTCACTCGTCGCTTCCCCCGGGATGTCTTGTTTTCACTTTCAATATCCATGGCGCGGTTGTATGCTTCAGCGTACAATGGCGGAGGGACCACTTTCATCGTCCTTCTCAGGGATGGTACCAATCCTTCTACGAACCACCGCTTCTTGAGGCCATCCGCCGGCTGGTTCTCCATTTTGTTAAGTAGTTCCCTCAGCCTTCTATTATATGCGTGCACACTTTCATTTTTTCCTTGTTTGGTGTTGTAAATCTCTGCCACAATTTCGTTGTCATCCCGTAGGAGTTTGAATTCTTCCTCGAAGGCCTTCTTCAGATTGCTCCAGGACGTTTTATGCTGAGCATCAAAGTCTGTATACCAGTCAATAGCTATTCCTTGCAGAGTGGTCGGGAATGCCTTCAACCAGTAGTCTAGGTCGTCCTGGCCATTTGCTTCCCAGATGGTGACGCATGTCTTGCAATGTCGTACGAGGTCCTCTGACCCGTCGCCCATGAATTTTGGGAGTTTCTGCTTCGCCGGAGTGTGTGCCATCCTTCTTTCTGTATGGTTTTATGCAGTGCCTAGAAACGGCTATATGCCGAGAAGGTATTATGTGTCCGGGAGGTACCATACGCTCCTGATCTGGTTGAGCCCCTGTCAACCGAGCTTTGGTCACCTTCGCTTCTATAGTCCCTCCTTCCTGGGGTTTCCGAATCTGACCCTCCTATTTTGATGCCCTCTGACAAGGACAAATTTTAATGCCAGACAATGTTGCTTCAAAAATAGTGGCGATTTCCTCGTGCAGGACTCGTACCGCCTCCTCTCGTTGTTCAGAAAATTCCGACTGGGTGCTTTGCGATTTGGCTCTAGAGTCTTCTTCACTTGACGTTGAGTGTGGGGCCTGGTCGGCGAGATCTTCCTTTGCTACATCTAGAAGTGGCAGGTTCCTGGCCACCTCGGCCAACTCCTTCCACGTACACAGTTTTTGCCTCTCCCGACTACAACTCCGACTCACACTCCGACTTCTGCTGTGTTTCTCTGGACTCTTCGAGTCGGCAACCTCCCTTAGTCATCGTCTCCTATCGGCCTGTTCTTTTAGGCGGAGAGATCTCCGTACAGTTCCCTCGTTTACTCCTTCGGTGGTAGTGGTACGTCTGTCTTTGTTCGACCGTAGGGGAATCAAGTGCCAGAGGTACGGCACTGACTACCCTCCCTCTCCTCTTCCTCCCTACAACTCTGTTCCTCGTACCGTCGGAGAACTTGTTGCCACTGAAGTTCCTTTGTCGTTTCCCCCCTTCGGTCTTGGAGTGCAATCAAATTTCTAGCGAGTAACCTTGGAATACTCCCGAGTAGGTCAAAGACGGGGGTGCTAACGGTGAGTTCACCACGTACCGTGCCTTCTGAGACGGCTCTCTCCTGAGCCTCTCGCTGCATGTACTGTGTGACTGACACGTCCCACAACTCCACCAAGTCTGCCGTCAACTGATCCTCTCATTCCTCTTCCGCGGTACTCTCTTCGTGCGTGTCGTTGTCCACAACAATTAATTGCTGGTTAAATGGCCAGCCCATTAATTGCTTCTGCCTGCCGCCATAGTTATCTCCAGGTTCGTTCAGGCAACGGCGCCAAAATGTTTAGTCCTAAATGTATGGTTGGTGAATGAACAAATAACACAGTGTTTTCCACACGTACCAAATATTCATGTAACAGAACAGTCATACATCACAGCATAAATAACAATGATACCAGTTAGACCAGAAGAGTTATATCTTTATTCTAGTGTCCAAAATGTCCATACATAATCTCCCCTGCCGAGGTTCCAACCAAACAATATATAGACCCGACGGTTGGTCAAGTTGCCAACCGTCACCAACTCCCAAGTACCCGATGGGAACCTCTCGGCGACAAACATAATCATAAACACACTTATAAATATTATTCTTACTAACATACGTTATTTGCCCCTAACAATCATCAAAGAATATTAGAAGAAATTTCCTCAATTGTTGCCCGAATGTATGATTCATGCATGACTGAAAGGTGGCCGGGCCGTTAGTGAGACCAAATGGTAGAACCAAAAACTCTAAATGTCCATAGTGACATCTGAATTTTGTTTTGGGAATATCCTCTTCCCTCATTCTAATCTGATGTTATCCTAACCTTAGATCAATTTTAGAAAAATATCTTGCTCCGTGTAGTTCATCCATTAGTTCGTCAATTCTCGAAATAGGGTATCTGTTTTTTATAGTTTTTTTATTCAGGGCCCGGTAATCTATGTACATTCTCATCGTCCCGTCTTTTTTCTTGACCAATACCACTGATGAAGCAAAGGGGCTTCTGCTTGGTTGGATGTGTCCCATTTCTAATGGTTCTTTTATGGCTTTTTCAATCTCCTCTTTGAATTTGTGGGGGTGGTGGTAAGGAGTGGTAATGACAGGTTTTGCTCCTTCTAATTCAATGGAGTGTTCAAATCCCCTTTTTGGGGGTAAGCCCGGGGGAATGTCTTCGAAGACTTTTTTGTGTCTCCCAAGTATGGGTTGTATATCATTATGAACGATCTGACCTTCGATCGGAGATTTATCCAAGACCATACATTGGGCGATCCACTCTCCTTGATCATGCCTAAGGATTTTCTCCATTTTATTACATGATACTATCTTTGGAGAGCCATCACGAATCCTTTTAATGTTATCTCTCTCCCTTCATGTTGGAAGCATATCTCCTGAATTGGACTATCCATGGTGAACCGTCCCAATGAGTTTATCCATGGCATTCCCAAAATGATGTCATTCTCAAGGTTCGCCACAAAGAAGTTCCTCTTAATTGTATGCCCCCCCAGGGTGACTTCCAATTGAGGTATAATTTTAGTGCACCTATCTATGACTCTGTTACCCATGATCACTTCAAACCCTCCAAACTCTTGAGTTTTTAACCTTCTCTTTGCTGCTAAGTGTTTGCTAATGAAGTCATGTGAGGCTCCTGCATCCACCAATGGGACTACTTTTTGTCCTTTGATAGTCCCTTTGAGTTTGAAGCATCTGTTCTCACTTCCTTGAGTGATGACTCCCAAGGTACTTGGTTCGTTGTTTTCAAACCTGGCCCTTTTATAGGGTCTTTCCTCATCCCGTATTTCTTATGTGTTATTTAACTGTCCTCTTTTACAATCATGGCCTTTCCCCCATGGGGCCTTGTATTTGAAACATAACCCTTTCTCCATGAGTTCTTCTCTCTCCTTACATTGGTGATTCAAACTCCAAGGTTTCTTGCAAAAGTGGCAGGGCCTCTCCCGGCAGTCTCTCTGGGGTCCCTCATTCCTATGCGGTGTTTTGGTTGAGGTGTTCTTGGGAGCACTAAATTTGACCATCCTAGTTTTCTTAATGGCCTCTACTAAATTTTGTGGTTCCAAGGGTTTTACAAAAGTTTGAATAGAGTCTTTCAAGACTTCTAAAAACGTGTAGGTAAGCCTTCTCTGGGATAGGTCGAGAACCATTACTGATAGGTTTTGGAATTGGTGTATATAGTCTTCAATGGTTCCTAATTGCTTAAGGTGTGTTAACTCTTGGAAGTACCATTCGGAGTCTTTCTGGTCAAACCGGCTGATGAGCTTTTGGGTAAACTCATTGTAGGTGGAGACATTTTTGTGTCCTAGGGTAATGAGACCATTATGCCACCAATTATGGGCTGCTCAGGTTAAATGGAGTATGGCAAATTTTATAGCATCTCCTTCGGTCATGGGGCTGTAAGAAAGGTATGTATCTAGTTTTTGTACCCAAGCTTGGGCAATATCCTTCCCTGATCCATCAAAGCAAGGTAGGGACATTTAGTTGACTTTAGCTTTGAGGTCTTTACCCATAGGTTTCCTCCTTCTACCTTCATTAGTCTTGGACTCACAGAAGTCCCTGAAGGAAACCACCCCTTGAACTTCTGGCTCTAATCTAGCATAAATTTGGGCGATTTCTTCCACAACAAGTGTGGCTAGTTCCTCTTCATCCCCCACATGTTCCTCTCTAGGAAGAAATTCAGGAATTGTTTGTCTAGAACTTTGAGGAGATCATTCATTATCTGCGTGATTAGAGTGTGTCTCTCTTCTAGGGTTTGGAATATCTCTATTGTTGCTGTTTGTACTTTGGAGGATTAATTGGCTCATTCTTTCGAATTTCTCATTGGTTTGCTCCATGAAAGTCTGAAGTTGTTTGGCTAATTGATCGGCCATTGCTTTCGTGCCTTTCTTTCTCTGATATGTGATCATAAACTAAGAATCCTTCCCACAGGTTGGCAGGATTATGCTCTGATACCACTGTAGTGTCCCTACTAGATAGGGATCACTGTCCTGCAAAACAAATTGTTAGAATACAACAAATATATATATATATATATATATATATATATATATATATATATATATATATATATATATATATATATATATATATATATATATATATATATAAAACTAATCTAATTTGCAATTAAACTTCCATTACTTAATTAACACTAATCTCAATTCTTATTTAATAAAAAGGATACGAGTGCAATACTAGGACATGTCCATAGGCGGCTATGTAGCTCGCCTTCTTGGAACACATCTTGGTTCCAAGCCATACCAGGAAATCGAAGGTTAATTTGATTCTTGTCTTGGATGTAATTTCTTACACCCAAGCCATCCATGAAATCGAAGGTTAATTCGATTCCTGTCTTAGATGTAATTTCTTACACCCAAACCATCCAGGAAATCGAAGGTTAATTCGATTCCTGTCTTGGATGTAATTTCTTACACCCAAGCCATACCAAGGAAGACCATCATATATGATCGATTCCTTGCCTTGGATGATGCATCTCGCCATCCAAGTCCCTCAGAGAGGACCGGCCAGATCCGTCTCTTCTTGGATGAACTTTGTCAACCAAGCCATAACATATATGCATATAGAAATTCAGTATATACTGCCTACCAGGGATTATCATAATCCCTCCATTAGGCTAAGGGAGTTTCCTCCCTATAGCCTCCATCATAAAGTCACATTATTCATATTACATTGTATAATTCATTATCATTTTCCATTTCATAATTTACGTCTACATTTACATACTTTTAATCCTCTTTATTGATCCTAGATATACATAAATATTATGCATGGATACCTATATTTATTGCCACATACATATAAGTAAACATTCAGTAATATATATATTCGTAAATTAACATATACTCAGAAGTATTCTTTAATTCATTATCGCTCTTTAAATTCATAAGTTAAGCCTACAATTATATTTTCCTTCATTCTCATTATTAATCCTACATACATATGAGTTTACTACATACATACAACATTATAATCATTTATACTTTTATAATATACAACATCATAATTATAATTATGTAGAATGAGATTGGAAACAGATCTACCAAAGAAATACTATTTGTGTGTGTGTGGTACACACTTCCACACACAAATACGTACCTGTAGCGCCAAAGCCAATCTCCTATTCAGGCTCTGCTGACGCAGCTGTATCTCCCTTCTTCCCTTTACCGTCCTTTGTCTCCGCAGCAGTAACAATCCTCTTTTTCTATGTTTTCCTCGCGTTATTTTATGCACCGTTGTTCTTCCTTATGCTCCGTGAAGGGTTGCATCCCTCCACGGGTCTTCCCGTGCAAAGGGATGCGACGGTGGTCGCAGACCAAGGCTGCGATTACCGTCACACCACTTCGTGCGGGGGTAGTCTTAGTGCGTAGTTTGTATATGCACAGTGCATAGAGTTATATTAATGATTTAAATTAATAACACTTTTCTTATCAATAGTTTGTAGTTTAGTTTATACATTGTATTAATAATTTGTTTTAATAATACTTTTCTTATTATTAAATACATTGATAAATAATGCTTTTCTTTATTATTATTATTTTATATATTAGATACATTATCAGTTTAATCATTTATTTAATAATACCTTTCCTTTATTATTTTATATATTAAATACATTGACATTTTAATAATTTATTTATAATAACCTTATTTAATTAATCAATATCTAATGATTTATTTCCTCTTAGTATATTAATATTATTTAATAATTTTACATCAGGTGATACCGTAGGGGCTATCACACAATGCCATTTACACTTGCACTTGCACTTTAAGTTTGCTCGTTATCTGAGTCATCAAATGCGACAAGCTGAGAAGTGAAATCATCCAAATCAGTATGTTTTGGCTCCACATCCCACATCTTCGTTTCCGCTTGCTTGTAGTCATGTTGCTTGTGTGAAATGAGCCAAGTTAATGTTTAAAACTCACTTTTAGGGTCATATTTTCATTTTTTATGTGGTGGAATTAAAAAAAAATTAAATTTTGCAACAAAAAAAAAATCCATTTTTGGGTTGTCAGACCCCTGGGTTCAACATTGGTCCTCTTGGGTTCGACCTAGGTCCTCTTGGGTTCGACCTGGGTCTTCTTGGGTTCACCCTGGTTCAAACCAGGCCTGTGAATCACGAACCCTATCTGAACCACAGGCGAACCGAACCCGAACCAGGACCGGACCGGACCAGTACCAGGGGTCTAGGGGGCCAAACCCGGTAACTCAGTATATATATATATATATATATTACAAAATTACAAATCTAAATACATTTAATAGTATATATGTTCAGGTTCACGATTCAAATGGCAATCATTACAATTACAAAATTGACAATCAAAAATAATAATTGTCTTCTATCTTCAATGTTCATCAGTCATCAAAAGGATCTAGATCAAGATCATCATCATTTGCTCCAAGTTCAAATTCAAAATCATTTGAACCCAAACAAGTGCCACTCCCACTAGCTCCATGAGTTGTAGGTATCTCATCATCATCATTTAAAGTGACTCTAACTAGATCATCAACAGTTGCATCCAAGTTGGTACACTCAAGGGTTACATCCCAAAGCTTCATTGCCCCTTCCTTGTATTGTTGTCCCTTATGTGTTAGAAGACGCAAATTGGAATGAATATAAACCAAGTCTTCTGCTCTTTTTGAAGCCAACCAGTTACGCTTCACTAAGTGGATAAAGGAGTATGTACTCCAATTCCATTCAGCAGTGGAAGAACTTGCAACCTGTTGAAATTGGAGAGAAAACCAACAAAACTTAAAATTAAAAAAATGCAAAATAAATTAAAGAATGTTAAAAAACTTTAAAGCTAAAGTCTACAATACAAATGTTAATATTTAAAAGTAAAAAAACTTACCTGTGATAGTATCTTGATTGCAAGAGGTTGGAGGAACATAAAATCTTGACCATGGAGGTACCACCATGTAACTCCTTCCTGAGACTATGACTTCTTCCTGAGATAAACAAACCAAACTCTTTCCTAACACTATCCACCACTTCAGGATCACTGTAGAGTCTAGTGAATGCCTACTTGTACCCAACAGCAACTTCAGGATCTCTATATGGTTTAGTTCTCCCTAGCAAAGAAAGTACTTCACTGCTATAGTACATGGGAGAAAAAGCATGTGCAAGGAGGTGCAATGGCGTGGTCATCTTGTTCCACCGATGATGAATGATTTGTTCCACCCTTTTGAAAAATGCTTCTTAGGGGTCCTTGTCTCTTTTTGCTATTACAAGTTCGATTTTTTCAATCATGGTGTTCATGCCATCATAGAATTCCCCCAAACATGTTGTATCTGTATCAGTATACCTAAGCATACTCATGATAGGCTCGGTGAAATTCAATATATATTCCACATTATCCCACCAATTGAGATTCACGATCAAATCCCTAACCTTTTGGGCCTTCGCTGAATTTGATAACTTCCAAATACTCCATTGGTTACTAATAACCATGGCACTCAATGCCTCTTTCACCTTCAAAAGTCGTCTCAACATTATTGTATGTGATGCAAATCGGGTCTCAGCAACCTAGGTTCATGTAAAAAATGTCAATAACACATTTAAAAAATATAAAATTAAATTAAATAGATAAATTAAATTTACCTTCAGTAATTCCAACCTCCAGAAGCTCCTAAAAATGGCTTGTGACGTATGGTGGTTTGTCACAAACATTTGGATCTCCTCACCCTCTTGGTAGATATCCTTCACCCAGTCTATTTGAGTGTCAATTGCTTGCATCACCAAGTTGAGGGAGTGAACGGTGCATGGTGTCCAAAAAATGTGAGAATATCTTTGTTCAACCAAAGCACCTACAGCCCTACAAAATTTTGCATTGTTTGTGATGACTTGGACAACATTTCATGTCCCATTATATCAATGCAATCAACGAGGATTCTAGAAATGAATTATGCATCTTTGAGCTGCCCCTCACAATCAACTGCCCTCAAAAACATTGCCCCTTTGGGGGACACTGCAATAACATTTATCGATGGACGGTTTTTGCCAGCCTTCCATCCATCAGAAACAATAGAAACACCTGATTCAGCTCAAGAATCTCTAATCGGTTTCAATGATCGGTCTACAAAATTATTCTCTCTTGCCAATAAGGTGGTGCAGACCTTTTCATACCCAAGACTTGTGAAAGCAGTAGGTGCATTATTGATTGTTGTCACCATCTCCTACCAATATGGTGATCTTACCAAGTTGAAAGGAAGACCATTGGCATAGAGGCAACGTGCAATTTTTTGCTTTGCAATATCTCTTGATTCCATTTTGAATGCTTTGTCCAATGGGCCTCTTTTCCGGGAAAGGGAATTTTCTACTTCAACTTCATCTTATATAGCGGGTATCTCCAAGAAAGGGTGATGGGGGGCCTTTTTTGGTAGTGTATGATCATCAAGTAAATTCATTAGTGTTTTGCTTGCAGATGGATTAGCTCTTAGTTTTTCTGTTGCTATAGCTCTATCAACGTCTTCTTGTTCTCTAATGAATGTTGCTATTTGTGTTGTAGACAACCCTTTCTCATCTGGCCCTACATACATTGTAATCCCTTTCCGAGCAGGGCCACAAAAGTAACATCTCACTCGATCATACGAGCACCTATAATTGGTTTTACAAAAATTACAAGTCCATTCATATCCCCCACCTCCTGGAACTTGTTCATGCATTGTAGTATAATTCCATAAAGGAGAACCTCTATCAACTTTAAATTTTTGGTTTTGAGTCTTGTAACCCCACCCACTGAACTCAAACTTGTTGCCATATTTTTTTTTGCTATTATAAGAAATTAAACATTTTTAAATTAGAAAAAGAAATTAAAAAAAATATGCAATATTACACAATGTAAAGGCCAATATAAGTATGAAAAAACATTATAAAAATTGTTTATCTTTTTCTATTAAAAAAAAATTTTAAAAAAACTTGAAAAAATTCTTCAAAAGATCAAAGAATAGGGATAAATGCTTACCTTAAGTACTTGAATCTCCTTTGTGCAAGCTCTCCACCTTCGCCAAGCACTCCATGAACAATCTCCTTTAAAAATAATTACTTGCCCTTCAAATGCCAAAATGAAACCAAGAGAGAATAGATGAGCAAATGAAGTTGTTTTGGGTCTCAAATGTATTTAGCAAGGGGTGGATTAGGGTTTTTTTGCTCCAAAGAGGTAAAAAAAAAAAAACAATTAATGTTTGAAGTCACCTTTTGGTGACTTGACCCAGCCCCCCACCTGGGTTCGCCCAAGTCCGCGCCTGGGTTCGCCCAGATCAAGGATAAATGCTTACCTTAATGTACTTGCTGATTTAAAGAGAACAACAATATCAAACTCACATCAGATCTGAAAACTCGCAAAACCCTCCAACAAAGATGGTACAACAATAGATATGGATAGTGGCAATAATGTATGGTGATGGCGATGCTTGGAGGGATGGTGGACGTGCATGGCAGCAATGTATGACAGCAGCAAACCCTGAATAAAGTCTGACTGTTATAGTAACAGCAGCAAATGATGATTTTCCTCAATTTGGTGCTCGAAACAATGAATATTGATGATGAACAGCAGCAACATGTGTCGCTAAATTCTGAAAATCAACAATAACAATGATTTGCTTGCAAGTATAAATTGACCTAGTCGTCCACAAGCTGAAATCTTCAATAATTGCATTGTAGCAACATTATAGCCAGCTGAAAATGACTTCAATTCTTTGAGCACAAATGTGATCCCCAGTTGGAATCACCTCTTATGGACAAGAGGGATTTTGTTTTCAAATCCAACATTCGAAATCAAGTGGGCTTTCATCTTCCAAGATCTCCAAAATGCCAAGGGCTTTCATCATTGAATGGAAAGATGAACATAAAGCTTAATCTTTAGAAAATATTGGAAAATGTAAAAAGACAAGTGATGATTTGATGTGATCCTTGAGTTCTCTTTTATAGGCACTTTACTTCAGGCCCTCTATCTATTTTATTTTATTTTTATTTCTTTTTCTTTTTCCCTTCAAGTTTTAAAAATACTTTTAAATTACATCCAGAGGCCCCCTTTTATATTACAATTTAATTAAAGTGTAAAACCACTTTTAGATATTATATAGGACCAAAAATAACATTTGCAATTGCCCTTTTTGAAAATGAAGTGATCGGACCCACTTAAAATACTATTATTTTTATTTCTCTTGATCTATCCTTTAGCTTACAAGAAAAGGGTATAGGCTAGAGGTCCTCTCCATGGATCTAAGCCTAAAAAGGGTACATGACAAAGTATAACATCATAGTTCTATAAATTTCAAACACAACTGAGACAAAATTCTTTAACTATATGTGAACAACACTCCAATAAGCATGATTTGACTACCAATTTGCAACAATATTTAATTCCCATCAAAAAAAAAATTTGATGGATGGATCCCAATTCTCTTTGCTTATTCTCAAAATTTATCAAAGTCATATTAGTTATTATATTCTACCTGTGTCTCACGGTTAAAGCCTTTCCAACCAAGGAGGACCAAGGATTTTTTAGAGGTAAATAGTTGAAATCAAGGACTCAAATTTTGGTGGCTAGTGCACACTATAAGATGACCTAAATCACCACATTTTTATGAAAATTTAGTTAATTGTTGGTTAAGTCGCCTAAGCATTATTTTATTAAACTTTTTATTCAACTATTTCACCACAATATTTAAAATTTTGATGCATGATTAGATTTGATTCTCCTAACGTTTATAAGTGATATTACAAATCTAAATTGATCCACCAATAATATTACATACTTCTCACTTATTTCAGTGCCATATTACCAATATTCATTTCCCATCATTGATTTTGTCTCTAAATGGTTCCCATTGCTTTCCAAAAGCTAAAATATACTTGCACTTTCAAATGTTCATCCTTTTGGAGGATTGATCTCAAGGCCCAATTAACATTTGAAAGCATTTTGGCTCCTAAAAAGCAATGAGAATTGTCCAAATAGAGGAGATCAACGGTTAGTTATCACATCAAATTGCACCCTATTGAAACTGGTTTCAGTATTCCAATGAACAATGGGAATGATCTCAAGGTGTGGGACCTTGCAAGTGAGATCAAACCTCTAGAGAAGGCCAGCTTCCTCTAACCTAGATGCAGAGTGTTGATCCAACTCAACATAGATTAAACCTAAACATAATCATATTCTACTAATTGTTAAGGAAAGGGAGAAGGAGCACAAAAAGGTGGTGATGCACCTAGATTAAAATGAATTTCTTCCTACCCACTACAACATAGAGAATCAAAGAAAGTAGTCAAAAGGACTCGCACAGGTCCATGCTATACTAGCTCCTAGAAGTATGTCTGATGGTCAGGGTTTGACAAGCACTGAGAGGGAAAGCTAAAATCCACAGATAGCAAGTTTCACACAGCATACATATCCAAAAAATGATCAACATTCATTCATACATGAAGGTAAAAATATTTTATACAACGCATCAGAAGTGAGAAGAGATGAAAATAGGACAACATTATTGATTGAGAGGCATGGAGACTATTAAAATGGCAGAGTTGTAGAGCATGCAAGTCTCTATAGAGAACAAAAAGGAAGAACGCTTTACAAAAATGAATCGTGGAGGCTTTATTCTAAGGAGAGGAAGTTGAGAATTCATGCCAAAGTGTAGCAGACGAGATAACAACCCTAACCACCAACAAATCCAAAGAGATACAAACATGTGGACATACCAATCCAATTTGGGTGACCAAGGGCACATGATAGGACATCTTTAGATCTCTACCATACCTCAACATTGATGATTCTAATTTTGAGTGCAGAAAGGATGAAGATTGCCCACAATCTGCAATTTGGGGATGGAACTCTGACAAAAGGGGTTCCTACAGACAATAAATGAGGTATGGGCATCATCTTCCTTCTTCAATCCATGCCAAAAGCATTAAGAACCTTCCATAGCTCCCATGGATCGAGATTTGTTGGTTGTACTAATCGTTGAACATTAATGGCATTTCTGAGTCAAAAACAAGCCTCTAAAGTCTATCAGCAAAGTATAGAGCTCAAGCTTTTTGTCATGCCAAAGACATTAAATCATCGACAACCCCAAAGAGACTATCACTAAGCATCGATCCTTGAGTCTATCGCATATCACCTACCATTGGGCCTGGAAGAAGAACACATTCATCCATGATGCCTCAGTGAGACAATCCTTTGTCGGGCATTAGACATCTGCCATGATGCTTGCCAAAGGGGAAAGGGAGGATGAGGGGTGCCAAAAGTACAACCTCTAATGATGACATCAACATGACATCATTGGGAAGTGGATATGGGGGTCATTTCAACATAACATCAGCCATTTCAAGTGATGATTTTTCATTAAAAGAATCTCAAAGGTTCGTCTATGGATGGTGCCCATTTAATAAGGGACCTAAATTACAACACAATATAAATACTAATATATTACATCGTTTTTGAGGTATACAACTTACCTAATCAAATATTCTAACAAAAATGTAATCACTACAACGCTTCTAATTCTCAATATGTCATTCTACAATTATATTTACTTTTGACATTAATATGCTTGCAAAGCACACCAATTGATCAAGCTTGGTAGCACCCTCTTGCAATAGTGTGCACACTCAATTATGAACTTTGATGGGTCACTCCAATAAGGGTATACTAGGCTAGAAGCATTATAAGACAGACATTCACATCTATTTCAGAGCGTAACCCCGTTCCCCCTTGGTTTTGGTTCCTTCTACCAAATCTTTGTCTCTAGTTTTTGTATTCATCATTTATAGCTTCCTTGGAGATTAATGCTTCCACACCCAATGCTTGTTGTTCTTAATTAGATTTTACGTTATAGAGGCATTTCTTGACACTACTCTAACGTTTTCTTCAACAGTTCTCCCACCATCATTGGTTCCACCTTTGATTTCCTAGTCCTACACAAGATTTCCTATTCCTCATACACTTGATTAGTTCTTCCATCCATTCTTTCCATGATTAAGGTTATAGATACTTCAACCCTCCTGTCAAACTGAAACACAATCAAGATCATTTGTCTCCATGTCTACTGTTTTCTTGATAATCTTCGTCTCTGAGCTTTTTAACTATCAGACACCTTTGAAGAATTATTAGTCTCAGTGTCCTCTTCATAATAGGCAGCACCAGACTTTTATATACCCGGAAACTTCTAATTCATAAATTCCCTCAACCACCACTCATTTTCTGTCTCTTGTTCGTCCTCTCTGTTCATTTTGTTTTCTTTGCACTTGAGAGTGCACTTCCCTCAGTCTCTCTTTGTTGCTGCTCGCAGATCCTCTTCAGTTCCAAGTATCAGCAAGCAAGGAATGCTCAACATATCTGTTTCACATGAGATTGTTTGCACAGGTAGAATCCCTTCAAGTAAGTGGCTACAGCTGTGTCCATATGGTGAAAGGCATTTAAAAGCGTTAATTAGTAGTTTTAACTAGTTATTTGTTCTACAGATAAGTTGGTTTAATAATTTAGAACTAGCTGTTAAAAACAATTTAAATTTAATACATTAACGGCTACTTCATTTATTAATTCCAGATCATAATGGTATATTTCTATCTAATTAAAGGTTGAGGTCCCATGGAGGTGGGCTTCCTCAAAAATAGAGCTGGAGCTGCTGAGATTTTTTAGGAGTATTTTAAATCTGCTGGTCCCATGAATTTTGTAATGCAGTTCAGCTTAAAAATTTAAGCTCCAAAATTTAAGGAAGCTGGTGGTCTCATGAATATAATACTTTTGCCTTCTATAATGTTCAATGATAGAAATCAGTATTAAAAAAAACATTTTCCCTCCAAAACTATTTATCAATGGAAATCTAAATTGGATGTTTGACAAATGACAGATAAGATTCCTAAGCTGATGGGGCAATTTCTAGCCCCACCCCATTTTCACCCGCTTAAATATGCAAGCCTAAAAAGTAGGAGCTTCTATTTTCTAAGAAAAGATTCCAAATAATCCTGTTGCACATTTTTTTTTCTTCATGAGACCTCCTCTTCCTAAAAAATAGAAGCTTAAGCCCTTCCATGGGACCACATCTGACGATCAATTTGTATTATTTTTTGTGTGAAACAGGTAGACTGAAAAGGTCAAGCGAGTTATGAAAAAAAAGAGTGTTTCTTTCGCACAAGCTGGAACAGTTGAAACAGGAAAACATTTTATTTTGAATTGTGAAGCTTACAAAGATGCCCAGGTCAAATGTATAAGTAATTCAAAGACAATTCCTTTTCAAGATTTAATGAGCAAGGAGATGGTTGACAGAATGAGAGTTCTTAATGAAATTGAATGACAGAAAATCAGGCACTTGTGAAACTTACAAAGATGCCCAGGTCAAATGTATAAGTAATTCAAAGACAACTCCTTTTCAAGATTTAATGAGCAAGGAGATAGTTGACAGAATGAGAGTTCTTAATGAAATTGAATGACAGAAAATCAGCACTTCACAAAGCAAAATAACAGGGTCTGATGTCTCATAAACTATCTTTGAGTTTATGAACACTAAAAATCTTCTATTCTATTCTTTAAGTGAAGCTGTAATCCCCATACATATTATTTCCAAGTCATTTATCTTTAATGGAATCTTTGTACTTAACTAGAATTATCTAGAAGAGGAGCTGTAATCTGCATCTATAGTCATCTTTTCATTCTGATTCCCGATATGAATTTTGGGGTATAACTGAAAAATTAATGAAAAATCTTGTGATGCAGGGAACTCCTCTTATTTATCAAATGCACTGAGCTAAAATTCGGTCTTTAATTAACGTTAATTTTGTCTGCAAAGTTAGTTTCAGTATTGGATTGGACATCAGATTTGTTGTAAACCATAAATAGGTGGTGTCTTCTTTTTCTTCAGGGTCAAATATAGCTATCGTTGAAGTATTTAAAGGGTTTTGCAAATACAAATACAGCATGTGGGTGAAATGCAACTTACAATGAGTGACAGAGGCAGGAAAGAATGACAACACCTCGACGCCCATGGCCGGTATATTCTTACTGTGCGATTTGTTGAAACCAATTAAAAAAATGCATGTAACACTATAGCACACCGTACCCTAGTCTCCCCTCACATTTTTGCGATCGTCTTCTTAAGGTACTCCAAGATTAAAACGGCTTTCTCTGGTTGCTTCAATTTTATGCGCACCTACTGCAGCCACGTCTATTGCTTAATTATCCTACTGTATTAAATTTTACGGGAGCCGCTGCCTGTCAAGCAGGTTTCCACTCTCGTAAGTTTTTCTATGGATAAACCCACGTTCTCTCCAAAATTCTAATTGATAGGTTGAGCCTCTTTTTATGTGGCTTATCACTAGCTTAAATAAATTGATTTTCATTAACTCTTATTATTGAATTGTTTTATCATCAATTATATTTATGAATTTATGAATTTATTTTTTTTTATTTTTTAATAGTTAAGATGTGTGATTTTTAAGTTTTCAAATTACAAAAATTGTTTTTCTTCAATCTAATTGACTCAAATAATTTGCATCTTATTACCGGATTTTCAGGATCCACTTTTTACATTAATTTTTTTAGGCAAATTTTTAGGTCATTAAAATAATATTTAGTATGGCCTCTTAATGGGCACCTAAGGGCTAATCTTCAGAATCAGGGTCAATCAAGCCCTGAATGGACTCCGCCAAAAAAGGGGTGGATTAAGATTAATTTCGACGAAGCATCGAGGGGCAACCTGGGGATTTCTGGTGTTGGGATGATTGCTCGAGACGATTGGGGCAACACTCTGGCCATTGGTGCTAAAAGATTGGTGGATGGATCGAACAACGTTGTTGAGTGTCAAGCAACGTTAGAAGCTATCCTAATGGCTGGGAAACTGGGAGTGAAGAAACTCCATTTGGAAGGAGACTCTCAGGTTGTGGTGAACGGGATAGCTCGAGGCCGAATGGCAGCGTGGCACTTAGACAAGCAGGTTCGAAGAATGCAACTTCTACTGGGCGGGTTTGAAGATTTTAAAGTGACTCATGTCCTCCGGGGAGCAAACTTGGAAGCTGACAAACTTTCAAATGTGGGAGCGAATGGCTCCTTGGAAAATAAGTATAGTTTGTTCGAGGACTTTAGAAATTTTAGTCCTCTCGATTTTGAATTTGGTTAGATGGCTTATCATAGAAAAGTGAACCCGAGCTTGATTTGAAGTGACTATTGGTAGCCACGGTCTTGTGGGAATTAAAGATCCTCGTGGTGTGTTGTCTACGATGTTACTGCAAGTGGCCTTGTGGTGATGGACGATGATGGAGGCGATCGGTGAGTGACTGACGATGATGCTTAGTTTTCTGCGAGGCATGTGGAGTAATCATGACATGTGATGGTGGTGACTTTAAAGGCCTTTGTGTTTCGTTTCCTAGCATTTTGTGGTGGTTGCTTGGTGATAGGCAGTGTGTTTAGGGTTTCTTTTGTGCAGCAGCGAGAAAGGATGGAAGCAAATTTTTCATTGATGTCGGATGGGCAATTGCCTACGTTTCGTGGGCTGATCTCGAGGAATAGGCTATCGAACGTCTTCAGAGTGGATGGAGAAGACTTTTGGGGGGCAGTGAGGTTATTGTTCGGGAGAGGAATTCCTGACTCTAGATTGGCGATCGAGAACAAACCTTGACATTTCATCGCTTTTTGTTGCTCTAGCCTTGCAGGTGGGAAAGTCGGTGGAGGAAGTGCAATGGGTTACATCTCTGGTGCTGAGACTCAAATGGGCGGGTGGTTTGCAGGAAGTGGTGGCTCGAGTTGTCATTGGTGAGAGGTTGAAGTCGATGGAAGGCCCGCGGAGGAGGATTGGGGTGGATGTGGGGGCGTTGCTGCTTTTGTCATCTGGTTGGCTTCCCGGTTGGTTTCACTGCAGGTGGAGGACGCAAGGAAAGGTTGGGGCGAGATTGTGAATTTTGTGCGTAAATTGGGGCCGACTAAGAGAGTGAAGATTCGTGGGAAGGTGACCCCCATTCGGTCTGAGGCCCCTCTGGATGCGGATGGGAGGCCTTTGGTTCGACACCAGATTCCAAAGAAACAGGCGAAGGTGGTGGAGCGTGGGTCTCTGTGTGGTAGCAGGCTAGGAATGGTGCCAGGTGGAGGGAGCATGACGCAGGAGGCAGAACCAACAGGGGAATCCCCAATTTCTCAAGAGAAGAGGCTTTAGGGTGGTTTAGTAGATAGGTTCTATGGGTCATTCGGGGCCTCTTTGGTGATTTTTTGTATCTGAAAGTGGCCTTTTTTGTGGTTGTTAGCCATGGTGGGATGGTGTCTTGTCGGGTTCCATTTTGTAATAGGGGCGTGACCCCATAGTGTGGCAGAATGTCTTTCTGTTCTTCAGATGTAAAACTTTTCTGTTTTAAGCAATATATTATATAATGTTATCGATCAAAAAATATATATATATATATATTTAGTATGATTTAATTTTATAATAAATCTAAACTTTTTATAGTTGATAATATTTTGATGCAAATTAATTGATTATTAATTAATTGTGAAAATCTTTGTAGTTACCATTACAAGGTAACAAATCTTTTACTTTTTAAGTAATTTATAAATAGCATTATTGTCACCTAATTTAATGGTATTAAATTTTGATAACATAACAACATTAAAACAATAGAATAATAACATAATATAATATAAAACATTATAAAATAGTAATATAATGTTTAAAATAAAAACATTCTAATAATTAAAGTACTAATGATGATAATAATATTAAGTCAACAATATAATACATTAGTAATTAGAATAATAAAAAATAATAATTTAATAATTTTGACATTAATAGTATAAAATTAACATTTTTATAATACAAATAAAATATAAGATTAAATTATGCTTAATGTAAGATAATACAAAATAATAATATTTAAAAATAATAATATAATAAATATCCCAAAAATAATATAATGAATATTAATGCAATCTAATATAAATAAAAATTGTTCTCACTTTCCTCTCTTTTGCTACAACAAATATTTAAATTTTCTTTACTACTATTGAGGTATAATTTATGATATGTTGACAAATCACATTCTCAAATAAATATGAAATTTTAGAAAAGTTATGGTATTCTTAATTGAAAAAAATTAAATAAATTGATTTTATATAATTAATTGTATGATTGTTTTAATTAATCTCTTCTATTTGCTAATTGTTTGAAAAAAACATAATTGATTACTATACAAATAAGGTTAGGATAATATTTTAATTAGGGTTAGATTTATAGCTTAGTGTTAGAGTTTAATTAGGAGTAGGATTCAATTAGGGTTAGAACTATGATTCAATTAGTGTTTAATTAAAGATAAAATAAACTTTTGAGTTAGGGTAAAATTATGGTTATAGTTCAAACATGGTTATGATAAGGATTTAATTAGGGCAAGAGTTAGGTAAAGTTAAAAATTGGAGTTAGGGTTAAAGATCAATTAGACTTTGTTGGGTGAATATTTTGTCACTAGCATACCAACGACAAAATATATGATTCACACACACTATGTTGAGAAATTAATCTCTACTCTCAGCAAGGGGAGGCTCCCTTTGAAATTTCTTCTCTAATTAACAAGAAACTAAAATTTGTGGGTAAGTCTTTCTTAAATGTAATTCTAACTAAACTAATTATTACAAATGATAAGAAATTTAACTTGCAGCTCAAAGTCTTCAAGTGTAACTTCCCAATCCTTATAACTACAAGTAATAGCAACAATACAAAGCCTACCACTAATCACTTAACATCTAGAAAATTTCTCAAATATATTGTTATCTTAAAGTCTACTCAACACACTTGGATTAAATCTCTTTCAATAAAATAGACAAATTTGCCACAAAATTATAATATATATAAGAACGATTGTGAGAACTAAACATAAGAGTAATTCCAATCACAACCACAATCTTCTACTTCACTCAAAGTTGAGGTTTAATGGATTGCTTTCTTATATTACTTTGAATCCAATTTTACATCCAAAAAGCTCAAAGTCTTAGTTGGCACAAAATTTCGATAGAGTTTTGCTAAGCATATTAAAGATAAATATTTAAAAATGAGGCTCCTCTATATATGGGAGAGAAAAAGAGAAAAAGGTGGTCACAGTTGACTAATTCAACTGCACAGTCCCACTTGACTACAACTACAACATAACGGGAACATGCAGCTATGAGAAAACTTACAGCATCTAAAAATGCATCTACATGAAAAACTAAGTGTCAAAAAGGGGACACTTTATTCATCTTTCTCCTCCTCATTGGATTTAAATTCTTCAAATTTAGCCAAGATGGATTTCATCTCAGCTTCATCTGGCAGGGCGATGGAACTTGATATAGCATTGATCCGGAATACAACATCTCTCGTCTTTGCATGTTGCTTCTTTCCATCCTTGAGCAAAGAGGCAAGAAACTCTAAACCAACATGTATTTCAAGAAGCTTATCAAAAGTGTTCAGAGTGAAATCTTGCTCAGCCCAACATGAGATTAGAGAGTGGAATTCTTGGATGATGGTATCACTTGTGACCAATTGTTGATTATCCTCATCATATAAGAAGTAAGGGATATCAGTTATTCTTGCTGAAATTTGATCAATATCATTATCACAACCCTTAATCTCACCTTCAAGATTTGTGACCATATGCTTGATCAATTCATTTATGTGTGCTAGTAGAGACAAAACTTGAACATACTTTCCTCTTGTTTCTATCGCTTTATTCTCTACAAGGAAATCAATGTTGAAGTCCTCCATCTTTCTCCACAACTGCAAGTTCCTTTCATTCTCATCTATGTCTTGTGTGAAAGTAGTTTTGATTCCTTGTACTTGACTTTACATGATTGCAAAGTCTTTCAACAACTTGATGGTTGAATCTAGGAGGAGGGAGCCTTCGGATTTCAACCTTTCAATCCATTGATCCACCACTTGACCCTTAACCCCCACTTATTCCATTCTTTTGAGTGCTTCTATATCGATGGATGAAACATTTGGTTCTACCTATTGAGAGGTTTGGGTCACTTTGATCAATACATTGGTTAGTTGCTCACACTTTTCCTTCAATTTCAGGTTTTCAGCATGTTCTTCATCAAGTCTTCTCATGATAGCCTCATTCGCAGCTCTTGAATCCTGCTTCATGCTCTCATGAGTTTCTTCCCCAAGCTCATGAGTTTCTTCCCCAAGCTCAACAATTTGAACTGTATAATCTGCAAGTTGAATGTTCTCTTTGGTTTTACCTGCAGTTGGCACAATTACTTCAGCATATTTTGTTTTACTTACAGGATCAACCAGCACCCTTGATATTGTCTTTGGCTTCTTGGTCACCTTTTCCTTCGAAGGAGCTAACTGTTTGAAGTCGAAGTCATCTGGTGAGACAACTTGCTTCTTCCTTTTTGGTGCCACTATGTCCAACCAAGGAGGTAAGACTGATTGTGTGGTTGGAGTAGTGACCTCCACTTGTGTAACCACAAGCAAACTAGTAGGTGGTTGACTTGAAGATATTGTTGTCATTGATGGTCCCACTTGTACCAAGGTCATTGTAGCAATAGGCATCATAGGAGTAGTCAGAACTGAAATTGTAGAAACTGATACTAGTGGTGGCAGTGGCATAGAAGTTGGTAAGACATTAATTGTCCCAATCATTGTATCTACTGGTGGCGTTGATGTAATAACAAAAGTTGTTGTTGCAGAAATGACAATTGTGCTCACCAAGGGTGGAGTTTCTGTCATGGCAGCAAAAGTAGGCAAATTTACTACATGTTGCTCCTAAGTAATATGTTCCATGGCTTCATTAAAATCCAAGATTGATGACTCAATCATGGAAGTTGGAATGTCATCAAAGCTAAGAATGCGAGAAAGAGTAAAAAATTCTTCATTACCCCCTTCTTGACCTTTCTCATCATCCAACTCAATATCTTCTCTCACTTCATAATGTTCTTGCACTTCTTCATCAAAATCAGAGTCAATAGAATGAATCCCAACATGAATAGGTGATGATGTCTAAGAGGTAGTAGGAGTAGATTTTTCCGTTGTTCTTGTTCTTCTCCAGCATGAGGAATTTCTCCCTCTTCTTGTTCTTGTTCTTCTTCCTCGGTTTGATCAGGCCCTTGGGTTGATTCTTGTTGCACGGTCGTGGAGGAGGATTCCCCTTTCTTTGGGCCTTTAACTGTGAATTTTAATTTTGGTTCATTTCCCTTATATTTTGCTGGTGAAACCAGTGGTGGGGGTACCTGAGTATCTTCTTTATTCTTGCTTCTTAACTCTGAAGTCTTCCCCACTGGGCCATCATTATCTTCCTCATCAGAGGTAGCAGGAAGTGGTTTCATTTAGATTCCCTTTTTCAGTAGCCATTGGTTTGTATTAGTCATAATGGGTGCAAACCTCTTTGAAATTGATTTGCTTTCTTTATTTGACCATTGAATTAGAGGTAAAGGAGTAGCAAAAAATTTTAGCTCATAGTAGACAAGATCCACTTTATCATTTGTACCTTCCATGGTGTTTGGCATCTTAGCCAAGTCCAAGTTCTCTATTTGCTCTAATGTAAGACGACTATAGTCAATCCTTCTTACATATTCATCACTTTTACAATCTGCCCAAACATCCTCAAGCCTATGTACATGCACACAACTCTTGATTTTGCCTCTCATTTTACAAAAATCAAAGTTCTCTCGAGCTTTAAACCTCCTCATTGTGACCCATAACATTTCATTCTCCATATTCTTGGCCTTGGGCATGATAAGCACTGAATTTCGACCAATAGACTTAGGCCATTTGAGACCTGTCTTATGAGCAAAAGCTTGTTTGGCATGTACATGTACCAATTGATGACACGGTTCCATGAGGACAATCTTATCTGATGTGTATCGAGGCAACATGAATGGTTCACCTGTGAAGCATCGAATGCGGATATATGCAAAAGTAGGAAATTGTAAGAACACACAACCAAAAGAAGACACCAAGTCATATGCTGCTTCTGAAATTCTCTCCTTGTTCAGATTCTTGTTGAACAAACATCTCCACAATACGAAGAAAGCATCATTGACTCTTCGGAAATGAGATCCCTGATTATTGATGGTTAGTTGATCATAATAATCCCAAACATATAACAACCTTTTATCTCCTTTGGTAGACAGTCCTGGATATTGCCTCATTGAGGCGGCTGCATACACAAGATATGAAGTCATATAAAATTTTAATGATGTTTTGACTTCCTTTAGCTGAATATAGAGAGCATCATTGATTTGCTCTCCCCAATCAATCTTGGTTGTCCCTTTTCTAATGACCTTCATGTAGTAACACATCCACTCCTAAAAGTAGTGGGAATCTTTCAAACCTCTAACTCGTGCAAGCATTGTAACCATGTCATTGTACTCTTCACTAAAATCACTTTTATGAAAGTACTTAGGCCATCTGGTGACAGTTGAGTCACGTGGGGTAGATAAAAACATAGTGTTGATTGTTTTCTTGCACTTATCTATGTGCTTCTCATAATATGCTTGTACACTATCCATGGTTATCAACAACTTCAACTTCCTTTAGACCCTTGAAAAGACTGTTGAAAAATACACTATCAAGTGTCATTACCACATTCTTGTCATCATCCTTCACTTGACGAGTGTTCAGGTCGAAGTGTTATGCCACAACCAATACAAATTCTGGATCATGAGCTGCAATAGGAAAAGATGCATACTTGTGCAATTCTAACCTCATCAAATTTGTCATATGGGATGGAGCCTTCTTGCTTCTATTTTCAAACTCCTTCATATCCACATACCTAATTTCAGTATCTCTGATCTCTTCCACATTAGAGTCCACCGAGCTTTCAGGGAACATATTCAAGTACTTATCGTACGTGTACTTCATCTTTTTGTATATAGGTTTCCTCAGCGATGGATCTGTATGAATGGGAGATGCCTTAGATTTGCTTGAGGATGACTTGGACATTTGCAAAGATGTTGCAGAGAACATGTTTGTTAGGCCCATGATCAGTATTCATCATCAAAAGAATAAGCTGGAGATCCAGAATTAAACAGGACTGAGCGAAAAACTTGATTGAAAATGGCTCATGAAGGGAAAAACATCAGAACTGACAGGTCGGGGTTTAAAACTCGATATGCTAGTTGCAAAGGAAAGATACTGGCATGTTGGGTTTTAAACCCCGACATGCTAGTATGAAAGAAAAATAAATCACTGACAGGTCAGGGTTTAAAACCCGACATGCCAGTAGAACAAAACTAATTGACAGGTCGAGTTTCAAACCCCGACCTATCAGTTGCAAATGATAGAAATAAAAGCTCGCATGTCAGGATTTGAAACCTGACATTCAACTTGAGGAAACTTCATCCTCACATGTTGGGTTTCAAACCCCGATATGTGAGCTGTGGGAACAAGCATGGGTCAACTTACATGTCGAGGTTCAAAACCCGACATGCAAGCTGAGGATATTACATCCACATGTTGGGTTTCAAACCCCTACATGTAAATTGAGGGTTTTTTACATTGGCTAACTTGCATGTTGGGGTTTGAAACCCGACACGTGAGATAGAGGGAAGGACAATCCTCGTGTTAGGTTTTGAAACCCGACATGTTGGATTAACTAGAAGGGGGAAAAAATGAGGAACATCCCTCATGTCAAATTTCTAAATCCGACATGAGGGATTTTGAGGAAACAAAAAGAAACAGAGGCACATGAAAATGAACACTATCAAAACCCTAGCAACTATAAACTAAAAACCCGAAACAAAACAAAACAAAACCCTATCTGCTAGCAGTAAATGTGTTGATGAAGCGGAAAAATCTGATGGTAAATCACCAAAATGCACAAGGAGGAGGAAGAACAAAGAAAGAGACACCTCGACAGGAAGAAGAAACGACTAAAATGCTCAAATGACCAGCTAAAAAGCAATTTATAACTAATAAAAATATAAACACGAGTATTAATAAATGCAACTCGTGTTGACCTGTCAGCACAAGACCTTGACAGGTCGGACTTTAAAGTCCGACCTATCAGTTAGGCCAACTAGCACATCAAACTTTAAAGTCTGATGTGTTGACAAGAACAAACTGACACATCGGGTTTTAAAACCCGACATGTCAGTAAAAAAAAGAAAACTAAAAACTCAAAAACGACTAACCACAAAGACGCAAAACAAAAAGCAACTAATTGACAAGGTCGATTAGCCTTTCCCGGAGGACGTGAGGTATGAAACAGATGAGTTTTGTAGGGTTGCCTCACGATTTAGGCCGCGCCAAAATTGAGGACAACAAGCTTATATGAAAAAAAAGTCATTTAGTGCTAGGGTTAAATTATTGTTAGGATTCAAAGAGGTTTGGAATACAATTCATTTAATATTAGAGTTATAATTGGAATTAGAGACATGACTTTTATTAGAGTTAAAATAGGGTTAGGGTAAGTGTTAATATTAGTGCTCAATTTGGGTTAAGTATTATTATGTGTTAAATTTATGATTCAATTAGTTTATAATTAACATTCAATTAGTATTATAGTTAGGGTTCAAATAAGATTACAACTTAATTAGGGTTAGGATTCAATTAAAGTTACGTTACAAAATGATTAATCTCTTCTATTGCTAATTAATTGCAAAAAAAAACATACTCAATTACTATTACAAATCTAAACGACAAGTACTAGCCACTACGTGGCACTTGTTTTTATTTGTGTTTCCTTTTATTTATATTTAGTCATATCTTATATGTATCTATTATACATTTAATTGTATCTTATATGTATCGATATATATTTTTTTTATATTTGATCTTTTTTATTTTTTTATGATTGGATATTATTTTTTATATTTTTATTAGTGATGTAGGAAATTAATCTTTATAATGAATTAATTCTATACACACTTTTTTGTTTATTTGCTATTATATTTAAAGACATTCAAAATCTATTCATTTATTATGTGATCGTCTTTCGATTTTCTAACATTCAAGAAACATTCATTATAAGAGTATTTTAATTTGGAGCACTAAAAAAAATACTATTTGTAACAAAATTTGTAAAGGACACTTGTATTACTTAGGATTTGTTATCTTTAATCAATTTCATGACTATAAAATGAATCCAGACAAGGGGATCAACCTAGGAGAACTTGATCCCCTACGATTCAATGACTTCCCTAAAGTACTTCTAAATACTATTAGTCCTTGATAGTTAGAACAAAGAAAAGAATTTGACAAATCAAATATTAAAAATTTGAATACTAACCATTACTATTAGTCCTTGATGGTTAGCACAAAGAAAATAATTTGACAAATCAACTAGGAGAACTTGAACCCCACGATTCAATGAATTCCCTAAAGTACTTCTAAATACTATTAGTTCTTGATAGTTAGCCCAAAGAAAAGAATTTGACAAATCAAATATTAAAAATATGAACACTAACCATTGCAAATTATAATGTGATTCCTAATAGATAATATGCAAATTATATTATGATGATACCATGGGATTTTCATTCATTATTAATATGACTTTAGATTTTCTTAAAGTCTTGTAAAAACCTTCTCTAACCACCCAAAAACTACCTATGTGACCTCCATACAAGAAGGTAGCCTCCACTTAACTATTAGCATTAATTTATTTACTAACTTTTATTTATTGACATACTAACATGCTAATTTAGTATTTACTTATTTAGCCTATATGATATAGATACAATATATTTTTAATAAATCCCTTTATTACATCAATCTAAACAAAGGATCAATTGAGAAGGTTCCTTTCTAGAAATATTACTAGAGAAACCAATCCATCCATTATGGTAGAAATACATAAAGCATATCAGTCCCCACCATCAACTCCTCCATCTCATTCTATCTCTATTTCTCTATTTAGAGGTTCCCCATCATCCACAGGATCTCGTCCTATTATGGGGGACATAGGGATTACAAACAAAGATAATGAGACAACCACATTCCACTTTTCCATCATAGAGAAAGAAAGGAATATTGTAATTAAGAACATATCACCTTTAGCCCTTCCTAACTTCCATGGACTAATGACAAAGGACCCAAACACATTTCTTTTATATTTTATTGTCTTTTGTAATAGTTATGACTATACCAGAGATGCTCATAGATTCAAGCTATTTCATGCCAACCTTAAGGATTTGACATTAATGTGGTTCATGACACTAGAGACAAATGTAGTGGATAGTTGGGCTACCATGAAGGAGAAATTCCTCTCAAAATATAAAGACTATTGCAAATGAGGTGACATGAGAGATATCTTTAGAATAAGCTAGAGGGAAGATGAACCTTTAGAGGACTCTTGTTAAAAGATTCATATTTTGTTTGCAAAAATCTAAGCATAACCGATTAACAAATGATTCTCTGAAGTTAATCTTTCTACAAGGAGTTAATGAGGAATACTTGGATGCATTGGATTTAATTGGATCAAGAGATATATGAAAGATGCCAACTGAGAATTTGATCCAGTTTGAAGTTTTTTTGTTTTCTTTCAAGTATTTGACCAGCAAATTGTTTTATTGGTTTGAGGTGAATTTTGATGTTTTTTTTAGTTTTGGGGGTTTTGCTTGCTTATGCCAATGAAAATTTGCCAAAAGAATGCAATACATAAAATAAATAATTGACTGAAATAAAATTTCATAATTCATATTTTTTTGCAACAAATTATAAATTCAAGAGAATGACTATTTAAGACAATTAGAGCCAAAATTGGCCTACCAGGTTTCCAACACCCTACTCGGATGAGCTTATTTTGATGCTGGAGGTGGTGCACAAAGCAATACAAGAGCCTCCAGGTGCTGCAAATTGTTCCAATGTGTTTTATTATCCTTATATATAATTATCAAAAACAATTTAAGGAAGAAATAGCAGATCAAGTGCTTATTCCAAATTCTTGCCGGGAGAAACCTCCAGAATTGACCCTTTTTCCCCATTAAAATGTTGATGTAGCCCAAATGTGTTAAAATTTCCCTGAAAAAACCATTGTTCTATCTTTAGTTGCTGCCAACAATGAATTTACACACAAAGTTATGAATCAAACCCCTCTAATTTATTTTATTGGCTTCACAAGAGAAGCAAAGAGGGTACAACCAGCCTAGGAATGGTATGGCCAGCATTAAAAGCACAATAACTACTAGAAAATGTTCCCCAATATGTTCCAATCTACTCAAATATGTTGTAGATGATTTATTCTTGCTGAAAGTATGAATTTTCCTCCAGATATTGTCCCCAAATGACCTGAAAGAGGATTCCTTCAATGCAAAGGTGAATGGGTTTTCATCCACACACTGAATAAGGGTGAGAGTTTTTGTTCTCAACCTGAAACTCCAATCAATCTTGTTGCTGAAGAGCTCTCTGGGGAAAAAATGATCAAATATCCCATGAATAATTAATAAAATGTTGCCCCCAATGTCTTTTAAACATTCCTCAAACCCTAATTCGAATTTGGGGTTAGGGTTGTACTTTTGGCATCAAAAAACATGTTAAAATGTTTCTTTTTATTAAAAAATAACTTCCCCTAAGTGGTTTGACCCATTAAGGGTCTAATTCCTCATTAAAACTGGCCATATTATTAAGTTATAACCTTTAAGTTATAACTTCTAGGGAAATGTACCAAGGGGCCATTTTATAATTCATCATTAACTTTTGTTAGAGTATTCGGGTATTTACTTGATTAATTAAACAATATTTGTTTAATTATTTAAGTTCCCTTTATCTCTTTTACACTTAAGCTAACTTTAGGTGCATAATAATTAATTCTTTTATTAATTATTATGTGCAAACCTAGGTTTTCCCTTTTAGGGTTTCTTGACCTATTAAAGGTTGAGTTCATTCTTTTCATTGTATGAAGAAGAAGGTTTTTTACATTACACATTTTGTGAATATTGAGCTCTCTCTTTTTGAGCATATTTTTTGTGTATTTCTTTCTTCGGTGTTTTACTTCCTTGCTTCTCCTTGTAACAAGTTTTTTTCAGCTTGCGGAGATCATTTGGGCTCCTGTGGTGTTGTATTTTCTCAACTCCAACATGGTATGTTTTCCCTTTTAGGGTTTCTTGACCTATTAAAGGTTGAGTTCATTATTTTCATTGTAAGAAGAAGGTTTTTTTTATATTACACATTTTGTGAATATTGAGCTCTCTCTTTTTGAGCATATTTTCTGTGTATTTCTTTCTTCTATGATTTGCTTCCTTGCTTCTCCTTGTAATAGGTTTTTCAGCTTGCAGAGATCATTTGGGCTCTTGTGGTGTTGTATTTTCTCAACTCCAACATGGTATCAGAGTCTGGGATCTGTTCTCTGAGTAGGGTGTCTCTATTTTGGTTCTCCTTTCTACTTCCTATCTTATTATCATTGTAGCATTGTATATATACAAATGCACTAAGACAAAATTCCATCATGCATTGTTTACTTGGGATCTTGCATATCTTGTGCCTTATTGTACATGCACTACTTATAAAGTTCCATGAGGGGGTTGATGTTTGCTTGTTGTTTGCCATCTTCCTTTGTCCAATGAGTGTTCCTTCCATGACATTCGCCTCATGATGTGTGTCAAGTGAGTGTTCCTTCCATGACACCATGTACTTTTCTCAGCACCTTTGATGTTCGTAGTTCTTCGTCATGCAATTCTTCTTGGCTGTTCTTTTCAGTGTTCCTATCCCTCTCCCTCTTTAGCATTATGGGGAGGTTTGTCTTGTTGGTTCTAATGCTTCCGTGGTTCGATTGATCAGCTCTTTAGGCTTTGGTGTTTTCATGTCATCTGTATCTTCGATTTCAGTTGTTTGCCTTATTTGCCTTCTGATTCGAGTAGTGTCATTTGAGGGAACTCATACAGATTATAGTCTTCTCTACCTAGTCATGTTCTATTTCAGTGGAGGTTCTTCAGATCAACAATTATTATTCGACAGAGTTTGCAGGTTCTTCATGCTTTAGTGGTGTTCTTTTCCATCTCTGGTGGATATCTTGGTTGCTTCAGGTCTTGGGATCTCTTCTCTAAGTAGGGTGTCTCTATTTTGGTATCTGAGTAGGATGTCTTGATTTTTGTTGTTCTTTGTGTTTCCAGTCTTATTATCATTGTAGCATTGTATTTATGCAAACACACTAAGATAAAGTGCCATCTTGCATTGTTTACTTGGGATCATGCACATCTTGTGCCTTATTGTACATGCACTACTTATAAAGTGCCATGAGGAGGTTGATATTTGCCTGTTGTTTGCCATCTTCATTTGTCCAGTGAGTGTTCCTTCCATGACATTCACCTCATGATGTGCGTCAAGTGAGTATTCCTTCCACGACACCCTGTACTTTTCTCAGCACCTTTGATGTTCCTGGTTCTTCATCATGCAGTTCTTCTTGGTTGTTCTTTTCAGTGTTCCTGTCCCTCTCCCTCTTCAACATTATGGAGAGGTTTGTCTTGCTGGTTCTAATGCTTCCGTGGTTCAATTGATCAGCTCTTCAGGCTTTGGTTTCTCATGCCATTTGTATCTTTGAGTTCAGTGTTTGCCTTGTTTGCCATCTGATTCAAGTAGTGTCATTTGAGGGCACTCATACAGATTACAGTCTTCTCTACCTTGTCATGTTCCATTTCAGTGGAGGTTCTTCAGATCAGCAGTTATTCTTCGACAAAGTTTGCAGGTTCTTCATGCTTCAGTGGTGTTCTTTTCCATCTCTTTTTGGAGTAGAGTTTTTTTCCCACGTGGTTTTCTCTATTTCTCCATTTCATAGAGATTTCATTGTATTTGGGTACCTGATCAGGCCTTGTTGTCGGGACCCATCTTTATTGCTTTCAGTAGTTGTTCTAGGTTTAGCTTCTCCCTAAGTCTAGCTTAAGGGGGGGTGTTAGAGTATTCGGGTATTTACTTGATTAATTAAACAATATTTATTTAATTATTTAAGTTCCCTTTATCTCTTTTACACTTAAGTTAACTTTAGGTGCATAATAATTAATTCTTTTATTAATTATTATGTGCAAACCAAGGTTTTCCCTTTTAGGGTTCCTTGACCTATTAAAGGTTGAGTTCATTCTTTTCATTGTATGAAGAAGAATGTTTTTTACATTGCACATTTTGTGAATATTGAGTTCTCTCTTTTTGAGCATATTTTCTATGTATTTCTTTCTTCCGTGATTTGCTTCCTTGCTTCTCCTTGTAACAGGTTTTTTTCAGCTTGCAGAGATCATTTGGGCTCCTGTGGTGTTGTATTTTCTCAACTCCAACAACTTTTATTTATCTCATTTTTAATAAAGTACTTTATAATTTTTTTAATTATAGAAAAATTAACTTTATAATGAATTATTATAAAGTCTATGTAACTTAAGCTCACCAAGGCCAAAAAGTGACTAAGCATAGACTCCTCTTAGTAAAGCCAATCATCCTCTAGCCTTTGTAATTGCATGCAGAGATGGCTAACAAGAAAAATTATGCAACTAAGTGATCACAAGAAAAATGGGGACATTATAGTATCTCTCAAGTTCCCTAGGATGATGTCTTCCAACTTTGTAGATGTTATTCAAGAGATACAAAAAAGGCATTTACTTAAAGCTCGCCATAGCCTCTAAAACAGTTTTTGGTGTCTCAAGGATAGAACTCAACAATCTGCTAAAAGATATGATGCAAGATATTATTAACCATATGGCAACTCAATATGATACACTACATGCTAAGAAAAACTAAGAGGATGCATAAGTTGCATTGATCAACTTGGTAAGGTGCTTGATAAGGAGCTTGGTAAGGTCTATAATTTTGGTTTTTCTACTTTTTTGTGTCTACTAGTTCATTGCCAAAGGTTTTACTAAGCTTAGACATATTTTCAACCTCAAGAGATAATGTTGGAGTACTCTCTTCTTGTTAAGTAGGCCAATTATTTGTTGTTGGTAAAGAAAGTATAGCAACTATGAGGGGCATTTCCAGGGGTGTAAGTGGTTGCACTTTAGTAAAAATGGGCATAGGTGGCCTAGGAGCAATATTTCTTGCTTGTATAAGACTATTTTCAGCTCTTATTGCAATGGTGAAAGCATTAGGGAGTGAAGTACCACCCACAAATTAATTCATTATGAGATATCACTATATAAAGCTCTTAAATATTACAAAACTACATGATTAGTTGCAGACATTACTGTTAGAGGGATCATTTCCCATGTCTTTTAAAAAGGAGAGTTGAAATCTACCATGACCTTATGTGTATCCCTCTTGATTGTGGTTAGCTACTCTACTAAAGACAAATTGTCTAATTTGTCTTCAAAATACTTGCAAAGCACATCACCCAATTTATCTCATGTAACTACATAATTCACAAATAACCCTTTGAACCATTGTAAAGCTTTTTCTTTGAAGGAGGCTACTAGCAATCTGATTACAATATTTTCTTTCATGATGTGGTGGATTGCACAAATATTGATAACAACTTTGTTGTGTTCAATGAGAGTTTTTGGGTCTTCTCCATTAAAGAATGGAAGACTTTTGAGGGCATCCATTTGGATATAATCATGTTATGTCAAATTCAATGTGTTGCCACTATTGAAAGGCACAAATATTGGTTCCTAAGACAAGCCATTGAAACTAAAGGAGTTATATTCCTTGGAATAATAGTCAAAGACCTCAGTGAAGGAGGGGTAGAATGATTTCTTATTAAATAAACAAATGTATTTTGAGTAGGAACAATTGTTTTTTGAGCACTTCTACCTTTTCTTTTAGGTGGAGATACTTTCAAATAGTCAAAAGAGGTTGAGCTTTCTCTTGTTTGCACTACTTTAATATGTTGTTCAACATTGTCCTTCTACTTGCACCAAATCTTAGAGTCTCTAGGTATGTGAGTTTATTGCCTCAAAAGGTTGAAACTATTGTTGTACACACCAAACACAAATAACATAAGGTCTGAAAATATAATAAAAAATCAGTTTTGTTGTCTCACTTGACATGCAAAAAATTGTTATCAACAAGGTTTTCACCCTAGCCAAGCTATTAACTTAACCACTTGTTGACACATGGGAACACCTATATGTTGTGTCTAACCTCTAATGGAGATGGACCACCAGAGAAGGTTGGTTCTTTATGATGCATCACCTAAAAATTTCTCTAAACTATTGCTTCTTGATGGAAAAGAGGAAGAAAACTCTAAAATAATCTCTAACTTCTTGAAAAATACATCTACAACTATAATGGTGATGCATCAAATTGTTACTAAGTTTATATCACTATTTTTGACACATAATCTTCAACTATTTAGATGGTTTATTGCACAAATATAGCATTTCATACATTTATATATTAGTATTTTGCAAGAAGAAGTTGTTTTAGTATAGTCCTCAAAAGGAAACAAGAGGTTTCATAGTTTAAAAGACTAGTTTTCTACACTTCACAACTAGCAACCTATGTGAATACATGCATTTTTCTATTCTAAGATGTTGCAAATGAAACATGTGTTTAAGGACTTCAAAAATAATCACATAAACTAAGCATCAGTTACAATAACTATTGTCATGAAGGATTGCACCTATGATGGCTAAGTATAGAACCCAACAATCCTATGAAACATGGGAAAACTTTGAGGCTTGTGGGTTGCCTATCTTGAAACTAGACCTTCAGAGATCAGGACGACTTCTTGTCTTGATGAATCTCCTACAACTTTCTTTTTGTGAGAAAAGGGTTAAAAGGCTTGCATGCGAAATAAAACTTATCCTAATGGAGGTGATACACCGAGATGATAGAGTTTTTCATACTATAGTAAAACTATGACAACTGCAATAAAGAATGAAAATGCTTCGCAAATCAGCTAGATCATCAAATTCATAAATATTTCGTAAAAAGGTTCGAAGTTATCCAACTTTTGAATGAAGGAAAAGTGATTTTTCACAACATGAAAAAGATTGGAAACCAAGTGAACACAACCCACAACCTGATCTGCAATGAAATTATCCTACTTTTTGCAAAGCAAAAATGAGACGGAGTAAAGGATTGCAAGAATCACAATAACTCTATCAAATCACTCACTTGACAATGAAAAAGCAAGAAATAATGATAAGAAAATTGACTTTGTATTGCAAACTAAAAAGAAATAACTCTATAACAATAACTAAAAAAATGGTAAGTGTTGAGATACAATGCTTTTTGCTATATGTGTAAGCAAAAATAAAGAACTAGAGGAAATAATGAAGGAGAAAAAAATATATAAAAAACTCTCCTTCGATAAACCCTAATATGTAAATCTGCATTAGAAAAAGCCTTGGGCATATTTTCCCAAAATAGCATTAAAAACTCATGTGAAACACTGCCAAAATAGCTCCTCATATTGAAAATAGGTCCTCAACTGAAACTGAATGGAGAAGACACCCACTGCTATAAATAGAATTGCCACACTGCTAAAAATAGAATTCCAAAAAGCACTGACTCCTTCTGAAAATCTCTGCATGAATACTACTAAAAATAGCTCCAAAAAGAAAACACTACTCCCTCTAAAACTGCATGCTTGGTAGATGCTATTTAATAAAATTATTTTAAACTATTAATGAAATAAATAACTTAAAATAACTTTATTAACACAATTAAAAAACAATTGTTGTAATAAAGCTATTTTAATTATTTTGCATGAAATACCTAAAGAGCATTTAAAAACATTTCACATCCTTATTCTATAAAGACCCCTCTTTAGGGCTCTAAGTATAGCACAAGGTAAGAAAACTAAAAGTCTTCTCCTCATGGCAAATAATAAAAGAGGGGTTTGTAAAAAATAAAGCACATCGAAACAAATTTAGGGCATGCAAATAAAACATTCAAAACCCTAAAAAACACTTAACCATTTCATTATTTTGTCTTCTTAGAAGAAAACTCTATTTGTCGGCATGAATATTGTTTCCTAGAGCAAACTAGGGTTTGGAGTTTGAACGGAGACATGAACAAAGACCTTTCACTGCTTATATTCTGGGATTCTTCATATGGTATGAGCTATTTCTGCCGTTATTTCTGGAAAAAGAATTTACTTCAGAGGCTTTGTTTTTGTCTCATGCCCATACTTAGGGTTTTGATTTGGAATATTTATCTTGGGCTTCTCTGCATGTGAATAAACTAAAGTCGTAATATCTTTGTACTTTCATATTTTGAGGGTTTATATCTTTATCTCAGAATGGCTGAAGCTGCTCTTGAATGATTCTTTGTCCATGATGTATTTTGGGTATCAGGGCTCTTTCATATCTATGATTTTTACATCTGCTATACTGTGTCTTCTTTATTTAGTTTGGGTTAGGGTTTTGACCTAGCTCTCTCCTTGAAACAAATAATCTTCATGTTGTTGTTTTAGGTCTATATTCGTTCTTTGCATTCAAGAATCCACTATTTCTTATTTCAGGACTATATACTTTGCCATTTTGTTAAATATTTGCTTGTAACTATCATCTTGTACTATCTGGTTTGATCTTTATGGCATCTTAGCCCTTCAATACTACTTGTCAATAATTTTTGGTTTTCCAAAACCCTTGTCTCATTGCATCCATGTCTTTGAAGCAGTGCTCAAACTATCATTTGTCCTTTGATTTCCCTATGAAAGGGCTTTGATTATTCCCTTGCATGTTTTGCTAAGACTGTCATGGCTTTGGTCTTATTGTGGAACTTGGTCCTTTTCACTCCAAATTTTGTTTGTTCAATGATTTGGCAAGGTGTTTATATTTCCTTTTGTTGTGTCACAATGTTGCAACATGACAATGGTTATGACCTTGGACCTATCTTGCTCATACAAGGGTACAACATGACAAACCTGCTAAATCCTTGTACTCTCTGTCCGAGATACTCTTATGACAACAAATGTTGATCTATAATGGTTGTGTTTTCTTGACTACATTACTCTGTGAGTTCATGGGTATTTGGCTGTTATCAATCATTACAGAGATCATTTGCTACAAAAATAAGACTTTAGGCTGTAAAATGTATGACTTTTCCTTCTTATCATAGTTGTGACAATTTTTGAAGCCTCATTCCTTTCAAGGCTCATGTGCTGCTCTATGTGCATGATGTCTTATGCTCCTGGAAGTTGACAAAAAACTAAAACTCTTTAACCCTATGATTTCACCATTTGGGCTTGGGATACAACTATATTTACTCAAAGATGCAACCTATAAGATTTGATGGTACTGGCACAATAAGATAAGACTGTTTAATGATCTAACTCATAGCCTTTCTTTTGGAGGGCCATAATATTGACTATCACTACTCTTTTTGAAATAATTTCTTGACCTCATGACTATATTGTGATTGAGATTCCATTTGGAGACCGTACATGCATATACTCAATAGTTAAGACTGCAAATCCAATCATTAAATTGTGAGTTCATGAGCTATATTCTCCATTGAACATTTTAACTATTAAGGGCTACAAAAATGAATGTTGATCATTTTTTTATTGTTTCAACTATCTTATTCATTATTTTTCATGTGTATATTGATAGTCACTCGTCCTTGACTGTAAACCTCTGAATATTCATGAATGACTCTCTACTATGATATCTTCTCTTTGAAGCACTGCAACAATTGTATATGTTTTGATCATTCTATATTGTGTAATGGCTACAATAAGCCTTCAAGCTTATTAATAATTGTTGTCTATAGTGTTGTATTATTTGTCTCAAATTTTGATGATCTATAATTGTGATATACCTTGGGACAGTAGTACTCTTTACCATTACTTGCCAAAACACTGTATGCTAAGCAGAGAAGTTGTATTCATTATTGTATATTTTTTACCTTTGACATTATTGAAGTAAGGTTTTTACACTTATATCCTTGTGATCATGTTAAAGGTCATTTTCCCATTGCTCTATTTACTGTCATGATGATTATCACATGCCTAAGGATCTTCATCCCTATTTAGGACTATGCATTGTATACACCTAAAAATGCTCTAAAGATAATTAATTAAACAAGCAATTATTTAATTAACCCCCCTTCCTAATTTAATTGAATTCATTACCATTTTGATTAAATCCCTTTCATCTACTTATTAATAAATATAAGGATTTATTTAATAGGTTCATTTCAATAGTCCCCCTTGATTAATTAATCCAAATTAATTAATCCTTCCCCCATTTAATTCATTTCTTCTAATTCCCTAAGTAATTAAAACAAATCAATTATGAGTTGTTGAAAGTTAATTAGCCTTTTCCTATAATTTGAAATTTTTAAATTCAAATTACCCACATGCCTCCTAACTTCTAACCACCCAACCTAACCATCCCTCTAACCTAACCCATTCCACCTAACCCTGGGTTTATCTAACCCTATCCTATCTTGCACATCCTAACCTCCTATGGTGTGTATATTCTCCCTTTGAGACACATGGAACTTTGGCCACATGTCTCCTTTGTTGGAAACTTGCCCTCTTATGAGCAAGGCTCCTTGACACTTGTCACCACATAGATGACAAGTGTCCCTCCCTCCAACCTCTTCTCAAACCTCCTCTAATTTCACCCTTGATATCTTCAGACTCAATCTTGACCATTGATTCCTACCAACTCACCCCTGGCCTTGGAAATCCTATAAATATCCCTCATTTTGGAGCACAAAGGATCTCATCTCATATCAATTTAGGCATTGTTACTATAGCCATATCCATTCTAGCATATAATTTGAGCATTGTTATTATAGGCAATTATCTAGTTTAATTTGATCATTTTCTAGCATAATTGTTGAATCATGTAGCTTAATCAATCTCTTTTCTAGCTTAATTTCATCATCATCATAACTTAATCATGCATATTATTAGCTTAATTATCCTCTTGGATCAATCTAGCATAATCAATCTCATCTAGCTTGCATACCATATCATTTCAAATCCTCCATCTAGGTGTTGTCAAGTCACTGGGATTGCTTATCCAAATCTGAGAGCAAATCTACACTCGCATCTCTTAGGAGGTGATAGGTCGCTTTGTCATGGTTTATCTTTCATTTGCTTTTAATTTTCTAACCATGCTTGTAATGATCTATTGAGTGTTTGTGTTGTAGTTGCAGGTACCCTACTTCACACACACGACATTTTGGCACCCACCGTGGGGCCAGAAATCTAAGTTCTTGGCCTCTCTCATCATCAAATCTTCAATCTCACGGGTTCTTGGCCAGGTCTATTTCAGAATCTCGTATGAGTACCTTTACAGTACCATACGAGTTTCTTTGTACACTCGTACGGGTATGTAAGAATACTTGTACGAGCAGGTGAGAATACTCGTATGAATTTTTGCTTCTATGTTTTCAAAACATATTGCATTTTAGGATTTTTTATGCTTCAATTTGGCTATTATTAATGCTAACCCTGGCCTATTTGTGAGTTTTCTAGCAACCTAACTGGTTTTTGTAGGATGATTGTCGAACATTACGCTTGTCAAAGCTTCATTTCATCAAAACAACATGACTACTAACGTATCTGTTTTGTAGGTTGCCTAAAGGAGAACTCAACCAAACTTTATGTCTTCTTTAAGTTTTCTAGGCACACTTATTTCGCTAATGGTAATGAACATCTTGTTTTCTATGTCTGAGAAGTTGTCTAAAAGGTAGGATAGTATACTCTTGTCCATTTGGATAATCAGAAATCCGGAACCTTGAAGTGCTTCTATGTTTAAGATTTGATTATCTTTAGTGGGCTTGTCACAATGGGAAAAAGTAATCACCCTGTGAGAATGACCCAAGTGAGTACAACTAGACCTAAGCTTTTCGACTAACTCTAAAAAATAGGCCTCTCAGGATTAAAGTCTCGGAGGATGGGATTATTTGAGTTTTCTCTTTTGAGATCTCTCATATCATATATTTAGTAGGGTCTCACAGTCTCAATCACGCTTGCGTGACTACTTCTTGTTTTGGTACCTTGCTGGACTATAGGCCTCAATCGCCCTTGCGCAACTACAAGGGGTAATTTCAAATGGAAACCCTTACTAAGAACCCTAAAATGGAAGCTACCTGATTCACCTCTGAAAGGGGGATAATATTTGTGCAAGAGAGATAGTAAAGTTCTCCCAAGACACTTTCCATATCATGCCCCCATTAGCATTTGGAGTCAGATAATACAATGTTCAGAATCCATTGCGTGCGACTCAGCGATCGTATTCTGATTAGCTATTGGGTGTGTACCTAAGTTTACAAGCAAAGGTTTTCTCTCTCAGCCAATTTCCTTAGGATTTAGCATGTTTTGCTTGAGGTCACTTATCATATTATGTGTTTGTTGTGTCTTCATCCTTGAAATAGAAAATCAGACATCTAAAAATTGGAAAACAGAAGCAAAACATCAAACTTCATTGATAAAAAATATATCCAAATAAAAAAGAAATCTTTGTTTTGTCCTTAGTCGTACGAGCTTTCTAGTTTGTCGTACGAGAAATCTAGTTTATCGTTTGGTTCGGTGAGAATTGTCGTATGAGTCAGTTTTGCAGAAGCTTTTTGGTTATCTTTTGTCGTCTGGTTCTGTGGTAAGTGTCGTACGAGTTTAGGCCTTTGTCGTGCGAGATTCCTAGTTTATTGTATGGTTCTATCTAAATTGTCATCTGAGACTATCTAAACTGTCATACGAGTTTCTGTCTCTGTCAGTCCAAAGTTGTCTTCTTGTATATCTTTTTCAGACCTGTCATGTTTTCTTGGTCAATTTATAGTGAGCATTAACACCTAATATCTTTCTTTATGTGCTTAGATTATTTTCTTGGTTCGCTTGGTCAAGTTATCTTCTGTCAAATTGGATTCTAGATCTAGACACCTCAAATATTTTCAAGTATTCACCTTCAACAAGTTCAAGATCTAAACATCTCAAAGTGCATTATCACCCTCTTATATAAACAGATCACACAAAACAATGTTTCTCATCAGGATCTATCATCCTCTATCAGGAAACTACAATGTTTGGTCAGGATAACCTTGTCCCACATCGTAGGATATATCATTCCTATTGGACTTGGTTTTATCAAAATCATCATCATTGCACTCCAAAACTAAAAATCGAAAAACTTGCAAACTTTCAAACACTTAAATTATCTTTTCATGTCATATCACTCTATCATATCTACATTGGCAGTTGATTACTTATCGAAACATCTTTTAGACAATCGAATCCTTGAACAATATTCAACACATGTATATGCTTGTTTTAACTAGAGCACAAAGACATAAGATCGTTGAAACGGAAATTGAAACATTCAGAATAGCTGAAGATCATAGAAACATGGCATACCAAAGAAAAATAAAAGAAGAAGACGTAAAAATTCAACACATCAAAGCAATCAAACAAGTCCAAAATCAAAAGCCAACTACGTCAAAACCTCACAAGGATTCAAATATATGTCCAAAGAAATGTGGCTCTTTTATGCAACTCTTAAAGAGATCCGTAAGGGATTTTGTTGAGGAAGATCAAAATCGCACACCTATGTTTAGCAATGGCTCATCCCCCCATAAGAAAATTGACTCTCCAAAGGGATCTATTCCCACAGCTCTTGAAAACTTGCAAGAACCTTCCATAGCATCCTCCCCAAACAATACACCCAAGGATGAAGTTCCCCAAGGGATATCCATAATTGCCATCAAACCTATTTCAGAGGATCATATCCAAAGTCCATCTCCTTCATATCTAAGCATTGATTCCTTGCAACATCCCCATAATGCTCCCTTACAAATTGAATTCCTCATTCATAGAACGCTTGTTAAATGTATCCTAATAGATGGGGGAGCTGGTTTAGACATTTGCTCATTAAGTCTTGTCCATGCTCTAGGTTATTCAGAAGATGCAGTTGATCCCTAGAAAAAGATAACAATCAAAGCATATGGTGAAGAAGAGCATTCCTCTAAGGGAATTGTGATATTACCCATCTGGGTGGGACCTTTACAGAAAGACACAACATGCCAAGTTCTACACTTGGACTTACCATACAACATACTCTTGGGAAGACCATGGACACATGACATACATGCTATTCCATCAACATATCATCAGTGCCTAAAGTTTCCATACAATGGGCAGGAATCATGATTTGAGCAGGCTCAAATCCATTGCAGTGCTGTAGTAATCTAAAACCATCTCAAGAGGTCATTTTCCCACATAACAGAGAGGCAATATTTTCAAGCACACAATCCAAGGAACAATCATTTGCATCAATTTTGTCAAGCATGGAAAAACAAATGGAGCTAGGAGATCGAGGGAACGAATAATATTTGCTATCATGGAAAACCAAACAAGAGCAAATTGAAATTGAAAGGGAAGAATAAAATGTAGGAGTTGATGTAGTTCATGTGTATCCAGGGCAAACATTAGGAACTAGCCCACTTGAATCATAATCACATTTGGTTGACTTGGACTTAATCAAGGACAATCAGGAGCTATTTGCGAGAGGTCATTCTGATGAGAGTATCGTTCCATACATTGAAATACATATCGAAAAACTTTGACATCTCTATCATGACCCCTAATATCTTTGAAACAATTCAACCTGAGGATCCTTTACCCTTAATCCATCTTGAACCTATGGACTGGGAAAATGAAAGACATACCACCATTGATACCTTTTCTAATGACCATTCCATATCCTTACATCTTAATGCAATCTAACCCACAACAACTGCCACTAGGGATTTCGCTAACGTATCTTCAAGTCAAGTGGGTGCCAAATCTCGTAGTCACAAAAGTGAAAATCAAGAAAACAATATCAGGTCTACTGTTGCAAACCATTTATTTGCAACATTAGATCAGAAAAAAGAAAAAAGAAAGGATGTATCTAATGGTGAAAACCTCCTCGAGGCACCGAAAGATGGGAGCTAATGGTGAAAACCTCCTCGAGGCACCAAAAGATGGGAGATTTGACACTTTACCTAAGCACTATCAAGAAAGGTCATCCATTTTGATCGAACTTGCAGAGGTAGTTAACATTGGCACAATTGATATATATCCAACAACTTCTCTATCAGACCTAGGAAGGCAAAAATATTTGGAACTCTTTAAAAGGAGGCAAATCAAAAGATGGTCATATGCTGACATTCTAGGGTTAGATCCATATCTTATAATAAATCACTCAAATATCAGTCCAGGAAAAGGCATCAATAATGGAACACAACATGGATCAAGAGCACGCATTCTATTAATCACACCACATGGTCATACAATTCCAAAAGTGTACAAATTAAGCTTTCCATGCACCAATAACATAGTAGAATATGAAGCTTTGTTACAGGTATCAAAATGGCTATAGAATGGAACATTACATAGCTACAGGTCTTTGGAGACTCTCAGCTCGTCATCAACCAAATCAATGATGATTATAAAACAAAGGATGAAAGTTAATGTCTTATAAGAAGATGGTTGATGATGCCAAGAAATACTTTATCGAAATAAATTTTCAGCAGATTCCAAAGAATGATAACAAAGCAATAGACACCATGGAAACACTTGCTTCTCTACTCCAGACACAAGAAAATCAAGAGCGTTACGAATTCCTGGTGGAAGATTTGTTTTACCTTACACATAATTGTCCTGATTCCCAAACTATCTGTCACCTTATTGGGCATGATTCCTCCCGCTATGGCAAAACTTACAGATACCTGAAAGATAATATCCTCCCTCCTAACTTATCAAAGAACCAAAAGAGAAACTTTATTCACTAATCTTCCCGTTATACTCTTGTCACAGATACCCTTTTTAAACGAGGTCTAGACAGTACTCTTTTAAGATGTCTCGAGCAAGAAGAATCTGAGAAGGCTTTAAATGAAGTCCATAATGACATTTGTGACACTCATTCAAGTGGTCTTACCCTTTCAAAAAAACTCATACGCTTGGGCTATTATTGGCCAACTATGGAATGAGATTCTTTTCATATAGATAAAACATGCAAACAATGTCAGATCCATGGAAATTTAATTCATGCACCAACACAAGAACTTCATGCTTTAGCAACATCTTGGCCTTTCTGCCAATGGGGGCTTGATCTAGTAGGAAAGATAAATCCTTCTTCATCCAATGGTCACAAATTCAACCTTGTAGCTACAAAATATTTCACAAAATGGATTGAGGCAGTACCTCTCATCAATATCATAGGAAAACAAATTGTTGCATTTATCTTGAACTACATCATCTGTTGCTATGGAATACCCATGACTATTATCACTGTAATGGGTGACCGTTCAAGAATCAGGATGTACAAGAGCTATGTGAGAAATTCAAGATCCAACACATATTTTCAACGCCCTACTATCCCCAAGGGAATGGGCAAGCAGAAGCATCAAACAAAACTATTTTGAAAATCCTCAAAAAGACAGTGAATGATGTTGGTAGAGATTGACATATTCAATTGAACCCTGCTCTATGGGCCTACCATACTAGTATTTGCACACCAACAGGTGCCACACCTTTCTCTCTTGTCTATGGATCATAAGCAATACTACCAATAGAAGTAGAGATACCTTCTCTATGAGTATCATTAAAAGGCCTTATCCCAGATGAAGAACAACGAGTATCTAGATTGTAAGAGTTAGAATTGATCCATGAATGAAGACAAAATGCCTTTGATCATTTAAAGATATATCAGTAAAGAATGTGCCACAGTTATAATCACAAGGTCAAACCGAGAGTATTTCAAGTTGGAGAACTAGTACTAAAAGAAAATCCACGCAACCAGGCAGATCGGGAAAAGAAAGGGAAGTTTGAACCAAACTCGTTAGGTCCATTTGTAGGCACAACAGTATTTGGGTCAGGAGCAGAAAAATCCAAAAGCAGTGAAAAAGTAGAAAAATAAAAAAACAGTGAAAAAGCAGAAAAAAAAAATAGTGGAAAAGAAGAAAATCGAAAAACAATGGAAAATCAGAAAATACAAAAACAATGAAAACAATGAAAAAAAAATCACATATGAAAAAACATGCAATAAAAACCGATGGTGAAAACCTGGCAAACATGCGCTATCTGTTAGCTAGCTCTTCCATCTATTAGTTCGTGTAGCCTTCTGCTTGCATTCATTTTCCATCAGCGTTGTTCATATCCATAATAAGCCTTTGTACATACGCAGGCATCATAGCTGATTTCTCACCATGGTAGGGATGATTGGGTATATCATAATAACTTTGTTTCTAGGCTTGGGGCAAAATCCTACACCTAGCTGGGGGCAAAAATTTTGATCATTTTGAGCTTAATTAAACAGGAAGAACAATAGTTAGGCAACTCTTGTCAAGTGAAATTGAGACGCTTCCAATGTTGAATATGAGATCAAATTGTCAATCATCAAAACTATCCCATGTCAGTCTAAGCACGACACACACATATCACTCAATGATATCTTTTGACTACTGATTTTTTGTTTGAATTTTAATCAATGATTGTTCAACTTTTCTATCTTGCTTTTTGCTATAATTATTTTTGAGTGACTCCAGGATGTCTCTGACTAGAGGAACAAGGAAGGAACATGATATTTTTCTTGTCTTTTATCTATAAATTAATCATTAATATGTTCAAATTTGTCTTAGGACATGATCCTCAGAGTATCATCGAAGACATTTCTGATTTGCATATAGAAATGGTTAATACTGTCTGTTTTACGCAAGCAACACTCAGGTCATCTTGGTTCAATTATACCTCGATGCTTGTGCTAACTTGCAATATCAAAATCCAAGAAAGTAGTGCTCAGGTAATCATGGTTTAATTCAATGTTTGCACTTAGTTCCCACATTTAAAAAAAATAAAATCTCAATGATGACAAAACACAATAACCCAGTGACTGGTCCGATCGTAGCTTTGCATTTCATTCATGCATAGTATCCCACAAGCTCATCTTATCCAAGGCTAAATCTATTGTAGGAATCATCAAAGTATCATCATAAGTGTATCCACAATCAGAATGATGACTCATCTCTCTCCAGATATTGTTGACCCAATGCAAATTTTATGCTACCCCCTCAAAAGAACCCACATCAACATAACTGAATCTTCCTATAACCTGATATCAACAAAATGTCAGTTCTTTATCCAATCAACCTTATCAATTCTATCAAACGATCACATCTGATCTATTCTATCATGTCTTATATAGGATGTATCTTTCCTGGAACCAGACGTTCTGATCAAGTCTTATACAGGATATATCATTCTTGAAACCAAATGCTTTGATCATCTTTGCCTTATACAAGAGGTGTCATTCCTGAAAGCAAACTAAATCTTGATCTTATCAATCTTGTCAAATTCAATCAAGCTTTACCAATCATCACATTGAGAATCACATCATCGTGATCAAAGAACTCACACTTTCATCAATCAATGTTGTGGAAATAAAATCAATTCTAATCGAGAAATCAATTTCGCAATGATGCAAACACTCCAAAGGTCAATTATCGCAATTGATCTCCCGAGGGGGCATCATCATACCGCAATTTATCAATCAATGTTTGGGGCATCCTATAAAACCAATATCACATCAACATCACCAAAATGAGATCATTCTTTGAATCAATGTCTCCTCTCTTGGACACTTTCCCTCTTATGGGCAAGGCTCCTTGACACTTGTCACCACAGAGATGACAAGTATCCCTCCAACCAATCTCTTCTCAAACCTCCTCCAATTTCACCCTTGATATCTTCAAACTCAATCTTGATCATTGATTCTTGCCACCTCACCCCTGGCCTTGGAAATCCTATAAATATCCCCCATTTTGGAGCACAAAGGATCTCATCTCATATCAATTTAGGCATTGTTACTATAGGCATATCCATTCTAGCATATCATTTGAGCATTGTTATTATAGCCAATTATCTAGTTTAATTTGATCATTTTCTAGAATAATTGTTGAATCATGTAGCTTAATCAATCTCTTTTCTATCTTAATTGCATCATCATCATAGCTTAATCATGCACATCATTAGCTTAATTATCCTCTTGGATCAATCTAGCATAATCAATCTCATCTATCTTGCATATCATATCATTTCAAATCCTCCATCTAGGTGTTGTCAAGTCACTGAGATTGCTTATCCAGATCTGAGAGCAAATCCACACTCGCATCTCTTAGGAGGCGATAGGTCGCTTTATCATGGCTTATCTTTTATTTGCTTTTAATTTTCTAACCATACTTGTAATGATCTATTGAGTGTTTGTGTTGTAGTTGTGGGTACCCTACTTCACACACATGACATGCATGACTTTATCATTGTATACTTTGCTTATGGCTTTGCCTTGTGACTTTGTATAAAAGGTGACTAATCTGGGCATTTGACTATTCAAGTGAACTCCTTATGCCTTTTCCTCTTAAATTATTACCATGCAATAATGTGAGTACTAGCTCTAAATTTTTATTTGTATGAATTTGATAATGATGACTGATATTTGGGAGTGCACACTCTATTCTTTTCAACTGTATAAACCCATGCTCTAAGACTCACATGATTTTGATCCCCCTTTTGATGATTGTACTATATATTATCATAGTTTCTCATGGTTGTTCGTCACTATGACTTGAGCTTAATCCATAATGTGACTCATTGTATTGTCCTTTAGCTTACAACTCTACCTCTATTTATTTTTAAAGGACTGTACCTTGTCATAAGGATGATCATGAATAGCTCTTAGTATATGCATATTAAGTTGCAAATAAAAACTGTATTTGATATCTTTTCTGATTGAAGCATTATCTTTAATGACTTTTGTTCTATATAGATTATATGGACCATGTCTCTGATAGACAATGGTTATGATTGTCGTTGCTTATGATTGTGAGAATTCTCTAATGCTCACTTCATCTTGTAATCGTGATGAGTGTGTTTTGGGCTCATAACAGTCATGCTCTGGGCTTCAAAAGAATACATCTTAATCACCATTCTTTGATTACTCTTTATTGATATATTTGGTAAGTGGTTGTCTCAAAACTCTGTTAAGATGATGCTTTGATGAATCATTGTTGTTCATATCATTATGTCAAAATTCTCCTTTGTATGCACGAGAGCATTGCCATCCTTGAATACTGTAAGTAATGTGATTTGCATGTTGAATGTCCTCAAATATTGAGATCTTCTTTATGAAGCAACTTTGACTATATTTCTCTACCCTTTTGCTCTTTATTGCGATAGTTACATGGACTATCTTTGTCTTCATATTGTCACTCTATTAAAGATGACTGAGATGCCTTTGTTATTTATATAATTACTTTCCCTACCAAATCTGTATATAATTGATACAACTCCTCTCATAAGGTATATCTATATCAAACTTTGCTATGATCATCTCATTCTTAGACATTGCTTTCAACGCCTGTCTGGATTTGATGTTGCTCTTCAGTTAACAAGGCTCTATGATATTCTGACTATTGATATGCTGCAATGATACATGTCTTAGGATTTTAATGTTAAACTATGTTCCTTGATACATGGTTGTAGTTGTTCCTTAGTTGAGACTATCACATATGTTATTGAGTGTCATAATTTAATGCATAAGGTTTTGAAACATAATTTACCCTCATGCTGTAATCATTGTCTTATGACAATCAACAATCATACTTTTTCTTAATCAAGCTCTCCCTTTTTCATTTTGATCTTCTCTAATTATCTTAAGATACCCATATCACTGTCTATGATGATTTCTTTGTCAGTACTTTGACTATTCTTCATACTTTCATTGTCAATGTGGGGTTTGACTATGAATATCTTCTAGACATGCAATTTGTATGCTTTATGTCTCTTCAAGGAGTTTTCTTATGATTGTATATAGATGTCCTCTCTATGTTGTGGCCCCATTCTATCAGCAGTAATACCATTGGATCAACCTTTGGCCTCTTGGGATTAAGATCTTCAAATTTGATATGACCTATGTTGAAATGTCCAGTGTGTATGGACTGCTCATTCACTACAATTTTGAGTTGACATGAATGCAACTTTGATATGTTAAGACAATAATCTTTTAGAAAAATTATTATCCTGCATTGAGACATATGGGCTTGATATATGATATAACTGTCATTTTCTCCTCATTGTCATTGTCTGATGAGGTTTTGTAACTGTGCATTGCTATTGTTGTATAAATACTTTATTGCTAATTATGAGATCAAGATTGTCATTTAGAAACCTTGTCTACTGTTAGCACCTAGGTTTATGATGTACTTTGATGCTTACTATTTACTTAACCTGAGCATGATTGTGCTTTTACGAGATCAATGCAGAAGATTGTCCTCTTGATTGTAGCATTCTTTTTTGACTATAGGGTTGTATCTCATAATTGTGATGCCATTTCATTACTGCTTTGAACTTGGTTATCATGTTGTTTGATAACTATTGTCATTTCATTCATTTTTCATTGGTGATCATGGGTTGTTATGACTATTTATAATGAATTGTCTCTGTATTCTCACACATGCTATTATGACTGTTATATTGAATAAAGGCTATTATAAGAGTCATCTCATATGCCACTATGACTAGGATACATACATATCCTTTTTTATGTTGCACATGTATCATTGAATGAGAATGTTGATCAATATACTTGTCTTATGACTACTTTTTTATAGTTTGGATGTCTTTTTTGTTGTATCAATCATATCATGACTGCCATGATCTTATCTCTTTTATTCATATGATGGCTCTAGTTAGTTATTTTTCATTGAGTGTGATCATGTTCATTGTTGTATATACTATCATTGGATGGCATTTTATACTATCATTGAGTGACAATATATGGGAATATGGATGTGATTGTACCCCATGTCTAGTAGCTGATTAGTGTCACCTTGTGAGTAATGACTAGTATCCTGAGCTCAACCCTTGTGGGAGCCCATTTTAACCCACATACCTATAGTTATGAAATGAAAACTTGTTTCTGCACATGAAACAAACAAATTAGATAAAACATGGTACTTGTTGTTATCTCATGGCATCCTCTTTCTACGTTGACTTGATATAGCACTTTGAGCATATTGGGAATAGTAGCATGTATGTTAGGGCGAGGCAAGTAACCCTGGGCTCTAACAATTTCTTTCTCTCTCTCTTTTCAGGTCATTCCTTGGAGCAGACAACATAGTAATTGTATCCCAGGAGATGTTGGTCAACCTTGAGGAGGAACTTGTCAAGCTTTTCAAGAAATGACGGGTTCCTTGTCTTTCCTTCACATACCCCTCTTATTTCTTATATGTCTACTATTCTATCTTTATGTAAATCTCTTTCAGCTATTCCCATAGCTTGTGTGGGTACTCATGAACAATATATCTTTATAAATAAATATGTATTTCGTGCAAATGTTGTATTTGTATCTTTTTAATTTTAAACACTTGCATATATGAAATAAATATTTGTATGGCATACATGTTTATTTATAAAGTGATCAAAATTTTGAAAAATTTTGTTTACCTTTTAAAACTGCAATGTGTAAGGCCTGCAACAGGCCACCAAGTTTAGCTGTAGTAATAAAATGGTAACATTTTTGGCGACCTCTTAGGGTTGTTTGATTGCTAAAAAAATGAAAAATAGTAGCCTAACATATCCATTGGGCATGAGTCATTTCTTCCTTGTTCCAAATCTAGAACTGTAACTCAGCATTTCAAACAAAACCAAAACATCTAAAAACTTAATCTAATTTGGCTCTACCTACAGTTGAGCATGCAAACTGTGCATCAACATATATTGTAAACAACAATCAAATTGAAACTGAAAATGAAACTGAAACATGAGAACAACAATGTGCTGAAAGCACTTATTCAACTGAAACTTGTCGAAAACACTTAAAATAGGAACACTGAAATCTAAAACTACTTTGTGTTGGACAAAACTTATTTAAATCAAACTACTACAACTCTTGTTATAGCTGGGCCTGGAAAACTGCTGAAATAAAAAAGTTGAAACTGAAAATCCTACTATGTACATATGCAAACTGTTAGTACTCAATACCATAGTTCGAGGTGAATCCCGTTGACAGGGATTGGCAACACCTCTCCATCCAAGTTAGCAAGCTGGAATGCATTATTCTTTTTGCATGTTGTGATAACATACGAGCCATCCCACATGAGATTAAACTTGGTATGTCTATCAGGTCTATTCTTTAATTCATCCCATTTGAAAACAAGATCACCTTCGTTGAATACTCTTGGGATTGCTTTTCCATCAAATGTCCTTTTCATTTGAGCATGGTGAACTTCCAACTTTCTAAATGCTTCTTTTCGGGTTTCTTCTAACTCTATGAGTTGCACAAGCTTGATCTACATTGGTTGCTCCTCAAGTAACTCTAGTTTCTTAACATAGTTCAGAGTTGGCAATTCATCTGAGATAGGTAAATTGGCTTCTTTGCCATACGTTAAAACATAAGGTGAGTTACTTGTTGACCTCTTTGGTGTAATTCTATCAGCCTAAAGGGCTAACTTGAGCTTTTCATGCCAAAATATTTGGTTTTCAACAATGGTCTTCTTGATGATGTTGATCAAGTTCTTATTAGTTGATCCAGCCTATCCATTACCCTGAGGGTAATAATTGGATGAAGTATTCAAATAGATATTATTCTTAATTGACCAATCTGAAACTCTAAGACCAATAAAAGCTAATGCATTATCATAAATAATTGAGTCAGAGACTCCAAACCTAGACACAAAGTCTTGATAGAAGTTTAGGACAAAAGTTTCATTAGCTTCTCTTAATGGTACTTCTTATGTCCACTTTGTGAAATAGCCAGTTGTTGTAAGAATCCACTTATGACTTGCACTAGAAGGTGGATTAATAGGTCCAATAAAATCAAGCCCCCACTTTGCAAAGGGTTGTTCAACTTGAATTGGTTGCAAAGGCAAGGCTGCAAGCCTTAGTTTGCCTGCAAATAATGAACATTTTTCACACTTTCTCACCCATGAGTGAGCATCCTTAAACAAATCTGGCCAATAATAACCAACTCTCATAATTTTTTGAGTTTTTGTGGGCCTTCATGAAATTCTTGCAAAACTCTTTCAATCTGATATGGTTCTATACACCTTAATAAAACATTATTGAAGTCGTTTTTTAATAAAACACCATCAATCAAAGCATAAGGAATGACTTGAAGCCTGAAATACCTTCTTTTTGACCTGTCCAAACCTTTCGAATAGTCACCAATTTGTAGATAACGAGCAATTTGTTGATTCTAACTTGCTAGTACAACTGGGACAACAACTTCTTCATTTATGAGCATTGTTTCAACTTGTTGTTCCTCTTCCTTGCTGCTTTCTGCATTTCTAGCAAGTTGTTCACATAAACCCTTGCCTCTAACCAACTTTGTTACCTTGATGGAGATGTCATATTCCATCGCTTTAGTAATCCAACCTGCTCTTTTGTCATTGATGTCTTTGCTGAGCAGAAAGTCTTTCACCGTTGGATGGGAAACCATCAATTGAATCTTATTGTTATAAAGCATGTGCCTAAATTTCTTAAGACTTCTTAATATTTCTAATACATGATTTTCTACAAATGAGTATCTAATTTCATAGTCATGCAGAATTTGAATAAAGAAAGCAATTGGGTGTTCTAAGCCTTCATCATTTTTTTGGCACAACATTGCAGAAATAGTATCTTCACTCCCAAAAGCATATAAGATAAAATCCTTCTCAAAATTAGGGTTAATGAGAGTAGGGGCTGCTGAAAGTGCCTTTTTTATTTCTTCAAAGCTATTTTTACCTTCCTTTGTCCACTGAAAAGGTATATTCTTCTCGAGCATAGTTGTAAGTGGTTGCATCAATGATGCAATATTAGGAATAAATCTTTGAATGAAGTTTAATTCTACCTATAAAGTTTTGAAGACCCTTCTTATGTGAAGGTAAGGGTAAAGCAAGTATGGTTGTGATCCACTTATGACCAACTAAGATCTCATGTTTTGAAACAATATAACCCAACAATTTGCCTTCATGGACAATAAATATGTTCTTCTTGGGATTCAATGATACTCCATACTCCCTGCATTTCTCAAATACTTGTTTGAGATGTTCATTAGCATTCTTGAAAAAATGGTTACATCATCTAAGTAAACCAGAAGAAACTTATTTATTAGGCCCTTAAATGCCATTTCCATTGCTCTTTGGAATGTTGCTCCTGCATTGGACAATCAAAAGGGAATTTAATTGTAAGTCATTGTACTCCACTTGGTGGTAAATGTTGTTTTTTATTGATCTTCATCTTTAACTAGAATTTGGTTATATCCCAAATAGCCATCAAGCAATGAAAATATCTCTAAACCTGATACAACTTGCAAAATTTGCTCCATTGAGGGCATCAGATAATGGTCTTTCAGAGAGGCTCTATTTAGGTCTCTAAAATCAACACACAACTTGAGTTCACTATTCTTCTTCCTAGTAGGAACTAGATTGGACACCCAGGATGTGTGTTTTATTGGAAATATGATGTTTCCTTCAATCAACTTATTTAACCCAGTCTTTATAAGATGTTCTAATTTTGGATTAAGAGGACTTTGTTTCTACCTCATTGGTTGTGCATTATCTACCAACTCTATGGTATGTTGAGCTAAATGGGGATCAAATCCTTTCAATTTCTCATATCTCCATGCAAATATATCACTAAATTCTTAACAAAGTAATATGAAAGCATGCTTTTCTTCAGGGGTACATACCTTGCCAATTTTCAACAGCCTGTTCTTGAATATTTCTATGGGCTCATAGCGTTCCTCCTTCACAAACATGCTGCCTTTATCCTTTCTGACCTGGTCATCTATATTGAAAATTAATTCAAGTGTTACCAAACCCTTGGGCAACTTGTTAGTTTTCAGTTGAAAAATATAATTTTCATATTGCTAATTAAACTTACGTTGATTTCTGGCAGAAAGCTCAGCTTCTTCAATTAGGAAGTTAGCAATCTATTCATCTAAGTCAAAAACATGCCAATTAACACTATTATCTAGTATAGAAGGTCTTACAACAATCTTAACATAATGTTGTCTTTTCACATTCTCCAATTCTTTCAGAATATCAAACTGAGCACGTAAGGCAACAAGCCTTTTGCTTCCTTATTCTGATTTCTAGGTATGGACAACATATTAAATGCATGAAAATCTTAAATTAAGTCCCAAATTTTGTGTTTGTACATCTTCAAAACATCATTTTTCGTGACATGGATATTTCTAACTTGGTTCACAACTAGTTCACTATCACCAAAAACTTGCAAACACTTAACTTTTTTCTACCTAGCCCATTCTAATCCATGTGCTAATGATTCATACTTTTCTATATTATTTGTACAATTGAAAGAAAATCTAAAAGCAGTATAGTATTTCATACCTTTGGGTGAAACAAGCATAACATCACCTCCAGAACCATTTTTACCTCTTGAACTAAATAAAGCTGCCATACCTCATTTTTGTTGTTGTTCTGATTACTGGTATAGTGAAATGTTATCCTTTTCAAGCTTAGGAATAAGAACATCTTCCTCATGAATCATATAAACATCAAGACCTGCTTCATCCATATTGCTGAAAGGATCTTCTGTAGTATTCTGGGCTGCCCACTCATCCAAGTTTACATCAAGTATGCCTTGAATGGGTGTGTCTGGATCTGGGATAGGAGGTAACTCCTCATGGTCACAGACAACAAGATATGCATTTATAGGACTTGGGGTATATGGTTCCAAATGACAAGTGGCATGAGGTTTTGACTTAATGGTCACCTTAGTTCCATATCGGGTTCTAAAAAATAAGTGTGACCAATTAGAGGAAAGGTTTCCTCCCAACTTTGCTATGAAATCTCTAGATAAGAAAATGGCAAAGTGTGGAGGCAAATCAACTATGTAAATATCTTGAGATACTACAAAGTTGGGACAAGCATGCAAGGTTAAACCAAGATCTTTGACCACTCCAATTGACTTGACTGCTATTTCATCTAGCTGAACAACTCCTCTAGAAATAGGCTCATAATTTAAACCAAGTTTATCAACAAGCTCTTTGGGCATAATTGAACTGATGGCTCCTGAGTTTATCATTCAACTGTGGACTAAATAGTTGCCAATTATCAAAGTTACAAAAAATGGAGGAGGCTTTGCTATTTGGACTGGCTGACTATTCTTAACTATGTTATCATCAGCTAATGCAACCTTGGGCTGATCTTTCTGAGGCTCATTTGTTATTGACATATTAGCTAATCTTTCTTGCAACAAGTATTTTTGCCCATAAATTTTCAAAACATCCATAAGAGACATAGTAACAGGGGTCTTCTCCATAGCTTGAACAATATTAAAAGAAGTACCACTAACATTTTGCTATACTTTTGAAACAACAGGCTCTGGCTGAAAGTGAACTTGTTGTTGTTCTTGAAGTGTTGTAGGTTGTCCTCTTGGAAAAGCATGTACTTTTTGAGTAGTAGGAGGTCCATTAGCAGTTGGCTGACTTAAAGGAAACCTACTATTTTGAGTTATCTTGCTGTCGTTTCCCCTTATCAGTCTGTTGTTGATTAGTTGTAGCATGCTGTCCATGATTTACAGCTTGTTGTTGGTAATTTGCAGCAGACTGTCCTATGTCCAGTGCATGCTTTTTTGACCTTGTGTTAGCTGAAACAAGTGAATAAGGTCTATTATGTACTTGTGGATGATTAACTCCACAAAATTCCTCACCCTGCCAATTCATCATGCCACTTTGGGTCTTTCTGATTCCTCATTAATACCTGGATCCTAATAAGACATATTATTCTATACCATCAAAGCTTGTGATTGTGCATTCATTGCATTCTGACATGATGCTTGGTTATGAGCTTGTTGGCACAAAAAACAATAATCTTGAGCCATATTGTTCTGAGTAGGTACAATATCTCTGGTATTACTAGTGGTATTTGGATTGTACTGCTGATTTGGCCTATTATTGTAATTTCTCCTCTGATTTTGAGGATCAAACTGGTATTTAGGCAATAGGGTTGATAAGGAGCTTGGTATGGGGTTTGATACCTCTGGTTTTAGCCTTGATTCTTTTCAATATTTACTAGATTATTGCCAAAATTTTGCATAGTATGCTATGTTTGATGAGTTTCTTCAACATTCTTCATAAACATCTCCTTTAACTCTTGAATTTGCTTTGAAGGATCTATAACAACATTATTTTGAGCATAATTCTAAAAACCTAATGATTGAAAAATGGGTAATGCAGCTATAAGAGGTGCTTGTAGGGGCATTAATAGTTGTATATCTGAAAAAGTAGGCATAGGATGTCTAGGAGCTATTTTACTAGCTTGTATAAGGTTATTTTATGCTCTAATAGCTATATCATAAGCTGCTAGTAATGTAACCCCACCCGTAGACTGAATCATAACAACAATATCGCTATTTAAAGCTCTCAAATAATATAAAAATAAATGTTCAAGAGAGGGTTTTACTGCTGTAGGAATTCTATTCCATGTTCTCTCAAAATGGTGGTTGAAATCTATCATCTGCTCTTGTAGAGCTCTCTTGATAGTGGTCATCTGCTCAATCAATGACAGATGATTTGACTTATCTACAAATTGCTTTGTCAGCTTATCACCCAAATCATCCCAATCACTAACTGAATTGACTAGCAAACCTCTAAACTATTGGAGTGCTTTGCCTTTGAATGATGTTGCCAGTAGCCCAAGTGCCACATTCTCCTATGTTACACGATGAACACTACACGGAGATGCAACATCTCTGATATGTTCTATTGGTGTAGTTTGATTCTCACTAGTGAAGATAGGCAGACTTTTCAGAGCTGCTCCTAGTATGACATTGTGTTGAGTCAAATTTAACAGGTTGCCCCCATTAAATGGTACAAAAGCATGTGCTCTTACAACCATTGGATGTATTGGTGGGTTTACTGGAGGACTAATTAGTGGAGTGAATGGAGGATTTAATGGTGGATTCCAGATAATGGATACTTGAGCTGAAGCTATTGCAAAAAGAGGATTTGTACGGATGGCAAAATTAGGCAGAGAACTAGACAAAAGAGAAGAATTAGACAAAAAATTAGAATTTGGGAACTCGGGAAAATCTTCAGTTGATAAATCTGCTGAAAACTCAATTGCTAAATTTGCTGCTTTTTTTGCTTTTTTCACTGTCCTTGACCTCCTTTATGATTGTGGTACCTCAATATGCTCAACCGGATCCTCGCTCTGTCTAGTTTGATACTTTCTCATATGCTGTTAAAACTTGATTTGCTGAAAAAACAAGAAAATTAGAGTCATCAGGTACTTAAAAAATAACCTCAAAAGGCTGTATTACTATTGTCAATACCAAAACAACAACAAAAATGGATTTTTTTTGAGTTGTAACAACGCAAATGAGTCCCACCAGGCGTTCCAAAAACTATTGTCATGAAGGATTGCACTTATGATGGCTAAGTGTAAAACCCAACAATCCTGTGAAACATGGGAATACTTTCAGGCATGTGGGTTGCCTATCTTGAAAGTAGACCTTCGGAGATCAAGTTGGCTTCCTGTCTTGATGAATCTCCTACAACTTTCTTTTTGTGAGAAAAGGATTAAAAGACTTACATGCAAAATAAAACTTATCCTAATGGAGTTGAAACACCGAGATGATGGAGTTTTTCCTACTATGGTAAAACTATGACAACTACAATAAAGAATGAAAACGCTTCACAAATCAACTAGATCACCAAATTTATAAATATTTCTTGAAAAGGTTTGAAGTTATCCAACTTCTGCATGAAGGAAAAGTGATTTTTCACAACATGCAAAGGATTGGAAACCAAGTGAATGCAACCCACAACCTGAATCTGCAATGAAATTATCCTACTTTTTACAAAGAAAAAACGAGACGGAGTACAAAATTGCAAGAATCACAATAACTCTATCAAATCACTCACTTGACAATGAAAAAGCAAGAAATACCGATAAGGAAACTGACTCTGTTTACAATGCTTTTTGCTGTATGTGTAAGAAAAAAGAAAGAACAGAGGGAATAATGAAGGAGGAGAAAAGAATATATAGAAAAATATCATTCTATAAACCCTAATATGTAAATCTACATGAAAAAAAGCCTTGGACAAATTTGCCCAAACTAGCATAACAAACTGATGTGAAACACTGCCAAAAATAGCTCCTCATGCTGAAAATAGGCCCTCAATTGAAACTGCATGAAAAAGATACCCTCTGTTGTAAATAGAACTACCACACTGCTAAAAATAGCACTCCAAAAAGATATAAATCCTGAAAATCTCGGCATGAAAACTACTAAAAATAGCTTCAAAAAGAAAACAATTCCCCCTCTAAAACTGCATGCTTGATAGATGCTCTTTTTAATAGTTAATATAATTTTATTAGAACACTTAATATAATTGTTATAATAAATCTTTTTTAAACTATTAATGAAGTAAATAGCTTAAAATAAATTTATTAACACAATTAAAAAACAATTGTTTTAATAAAGCTATTTTAATTATTTTTGCATCAAATACCTAAAGAGAATTAAAAAATATTTCACATCTTTATTTTATAAAGACCCCTCTTTAGGGGTCTAAGTATAGCATAAGGTAAGAAAACTAAAAGTCTTCTCCTTGTGGCAAATAATAAAAGAGGGGTTTGTAAAAAATAAAGCCCATCCAAACGGATTTAGGGCATGCAAATAAAACATTCAAAACCCTAAAAGCACTTAACCATTTCATTATGCTATTTTCTCAGAAGAAAACTTTGTTCGTCAGCATCAATGTTGTTTCCTAGGGCAAAATAGGGTTTGGAGTTCGAATCGAGACATGAACAGGGACCTTTCACTGCATATATTTTTGACTTCTTCATATGGTATGAGCTATTTCTACTGTTATTTTTGGAAAAAGAGTTTACTTCAGAGGCTCTGATTTTGTCTCATGCCCGTACTTATGGTTTTGATTTGGAATATTTATCTTTCACTTCTCTACATGTGAATGGACTGAAGCCATAATATCTCTGTACTTTTGTGTTTTGAGAGTTTATATCTTTATCTCGGAATGGCTGAAGTTGCTCTTGAATGATTCTTTGTCCATGATGTATTTTGGGTATCAGGGCTCTTTCATATCTATTATTTTTACATTTGCTATAATGTGTCTTCTTTATTTAGTTCGGGCTAGGGTTTAGACCTATCTCTCTCCTTGAAACAAATAATATTCATGCTACTCTTATAGGATTGTATTCATTATTTTCATTCAGGAATCCACTATTTCTTATTTCAGGACTGTATACTCTGGCATTTTGTTAAATACTTTCTTGTAACTATCCTCTTGTACTATCTAGTTTGATCTTTATGGCATCTTAGCCCTTCAATACTGCTTGTCAAGAATTTCTTGGTTTTCAAAAACCCTTGTCTCATTGCATCCATGTCTTTGAAGCACTGCTCAAACTATCATTTGTCCTTTGATATCCCTATGAAAGGGCTTTGATTATTCCCTAGAATGTTTTGCTAAGATAGTCATGGCTTTGGTCTTATTGTGGAACTTGGTCCTTTTCACTCCAAATTTGGTCCATTCAATGATTTGGCAAGATGTTTATACTTTTTTTTGTTGTGTCACAATGTTGCAACATGACAATGGTTATGACCTTGGACCTATATTGCTCATACAAGGCTACAACATGACAAACCTGCTAAATCCTTGTCCTCTCTATACGATATGCTCTTATGAAAACAAATATTGATCTATAATAGTTGTGTTTGCTTGACTACATTGCTCTATGAGTTCATGGGTATTTGGCTGTTATCAATCGTCACATAGATGATTTGCTAAAAAAATAAGACTTTAGGCTGTAAAATGTATGACTTTTCCTTCTTATCATAGTTGTGACAATATTTGAAGCCTCATTCCTTTCAAGGCTCACGTGCTGCTCTATGTGCATGATGTCTTATGCTCCTTGAAGTTGACAAAAAACTAAAAATCTTTAACCCTGTGATTTCATTGTTTGGGCTTGGAATGCAACTATCTTTACTCAAAGATGCAACCTGTAAGATTTGATGGTACTAGCATAATAACATAAGACTTTTTAATGATCTGACTCATATCCTTTCTTTTGAATGTGGTGCAGGGCACCCAAGGCATATCTTAGACTATTAAAGATCACTAGGTTGTAGTAAGTGGTTAAAAGGATGCAATCATGGTGTTGATCCTTTGGATCCACCTAATAATGTTTGTTGGTCCAGCTTGTAAGGCTAAGAGTCCCAAAGGTACCTTAAGACAACCTTGGGTCGCATTAGACCAATAGGACCTTAGGATAGGATGTCATAGGTGTTTTTGATATTATTTTAGGAAAATAAATGACTTTATAATAGATCCTAAACATGTTTGAAGCTTGGAGGATGCAAATTGCCAAAAGTTGCAAAATTGTCAAAAATGTTGTCAACAACTTTTGCAATATTGCTCCGAGAAGTTGCATTTTGGTTCTAACGGTCATAACCATTCAAAAGGTGGTTAGAGTCACTGGAAAGGGTCTATGTAAGAATGTGAAACCTTCCAGGTGAAGGTTGAGAAAGTGTTTGGATGCCATTTTGGTGGAGAATTGAATGAGAAGCACTGAATTTCCTAAGCAATTTTGTTTTTTCTGAGATAGTACGGTACAGTACGGATTGCCATATCAAAACTATGGGCATGGAATGATGGTAAATTGAATCATATCTTGTTTTCCCATGTTTGGAGTTCACTTGGTGATCAAAGTATAGGTTTTGTCTTCTTTCTGTTCTGATTGGTCTAGAAACCCTTAATTTCAGGGTTAGCGCAGAGATGGAACCCTAACTTGTCTTTTCTATAGTGGGATCTCATGGCCACTTGGAAAATGAAAGTTAGGGGAGTGTATTGTAAGACCCTAAAGGATTAGGATTGGAGGAGTTTGTCTGTTGCTTAAACCACCAAGTCCTAGACTAAATATCTCTATGTATTTAGCCTAAGCGATGAGACCATTGTGTGGATAATCAACCAAACAAGCAAGTTGACCAGTTTGATAGTGGATCCTATTCATTTGGAGGTAGGAGAACCTAACCAAAGTGCTGCATTAGCCCTATGCACCCATTCCTTGATACTTGCTTTGTTAACCAAGCCTAATTAGGCCTATTAGGTCGGTGAACATAGTAAGGGTTAGGGTATGGTGGAGTAGAACCAATTCCTGCAACTTTGGGATCTTTTGTAAGTCCAAAAATGGTATCCAAAATAATAATTTTTTTGTCTAGTTCTTTGGAAGTTTTACAAGTTGTTGCCCATAAACCGGATAAAGAGACCTACTAGGATCCTCTAGCCTTATAAGGGTTTTTATGCTTGTGGAGATCCCAGAACCTAATTGGTGTTTGATTGTCCTTATATTATCCATAAGTAAACTATCCCAATAATCAGATTGAGAATTTGTAGACCGGAGACCAGATTTCCATATTTTGGTCAAATTTAAGGAAAGTGTCCCTAAAACCCAATCTTGGTTGGAGTTGTGTAAGGTCCCTAGAACCTATGGAAGAAGTGTGGGGTGTGAAACACACTTAGGAGATCATTCCTTCCATATAGGAAGCCATTGGACCACTTAGGAGTGAGAAAATCAATCTTTGGGTGTATAAACCAAGGAGTAGGCCCATTGTACATTTCTTGCTGAGTACTCTGCATTAGGTGGTATCAGAGCATCAAAAGAACCTTGGGAAAGATAAGGAAATGGAAAACACAACATAGAATAGTGAGGAGATCCCCACTAGACCCATGACAAACATGGAGTTGGCCAAGATAGTAAGAGATTAGGCGGCCAAGAATAAAAAGATGGAGGAAGAGATAGAGAAGTTTAAGAGAGAAAAAGTAGGCAAAGAAGTTGCATCAACCTCTAATGGAGAAGGAGAAGAGGAAGTAGAGAGACAAGAGATGCCGACAGACCAAAGACAATTTGTTGAAGCCCTTAATAGAGTGGGAAGAAGAGATAATAGAGCAGAACTACCTAAATTATCTGGGAAAATGAATCGAGAAGAATGTATGGATTGGATAGAGGAAATGGTGAATTATTTTGAATGTGAGGAGACACCTAATAACCAAAGGGTGACGATAGATAAATTTAAAATGAAGGGTCCAGCCCTTAGTTGGTGGAACTTCCTAAAAAATGAAAGAGATGAAGAAGGAAAGAAGCCTATAACTTCATGGAAAAAGATGGTGGTAGAGATCAAAAGACAATTTGTGCATGAGGACTATGAGATCATCTTACACAAGAGACTAAAAAACCTAAGGCAAAGGGATTTGGATGTCAGTACCTACACTGAGGAGTTTCACCGGATGACACTCAAGGCAAAGATACTAGAAAATGAGACACAAAAGCTATCAAGGTAAATGAATGGCCTCAAGTTCAACATTCAAGATGAACTAAGTTTGTTTAATCTGGAATCAGTGCACAAGTGTTATCAAATGGCACTTAGAATTGAGGAGAAGAAAAAGAGGAGAAGAAAAAGAGGAGAAGAAAAAGAGGAGAGGAGAACACACTAATAGAGGAAGGGGTGCAAATTTTAGAGGTAAAGGCAGATTCAATGGTAGGGGACCATCTCCTAAACCTCAAGGAGAGTCCAATTAGCAGGAACATGAAGGAGAATCAGGGAACAAAGGTAACTTTAGAGGAAGAAGGGAGAATGGTAGAGGAATATTTGGTGGAAGAGGACCTAGTGTCTTCACCAATAGGTGTTTTTCATGCAACCAAGTTGGGCATCAATCATTTAGGTGTCCAGAGAAGCTAAGAAATAGAAACCAAGGAGGTGATAGAAGAACACATCTAATACATTAAGAAGATAGTCAAAGTATGACCTCCTACCACACATCTACCTCAAAGTCTACAGATCTGGAGCAAGGAGAACTTTTGATGATTAATAGGACCCTCTTGAAGATACCATCCACCAAAGAACACCCTCAGAGGAAATCTCTTTTCAGAACCTCTTGCAAGGTACAAGGAAAGGTATGTAAAGTCATTGTGGATTCAGGGTCCATAGATAACATAGCTTCTATTGAAATAGTTACTAAACTTAATTTGCAAAGATTACCTCATCCCCATCCCTATAAGGTGTCTTGGTTGAACAAAGGTCAACAAGCCTTGATTAGTGAACAAGTTTGGGTAGAGTTTTCAATAAGTGAATACAAGGATAGAGTGTTGTGTGATGTGGTAGAAATGGATGCTTGTCATTTGTTACTTGGCAGGCCTTGGCAATATGATGTAGATGCTAGGCATGAAGGTAGGAAGAATGTCTATACCATCACCAAAAAAGGAGATAACTTCACCATGAACCCTCTCCCAAATGATAGTAAGGATAAGCATATTGTGACTCGTGTCATGCTAATAGATGAGAAGGAGTTCATGAAGGTCTTAAAGGAGGAAGATACCCCTTGCTTTGCAATAGTTGTCAAGCCTAAAGATGAACCTAAGAAGCAGCCTAAGAGCCAAGAGGCAAAGAGGAAGGTAGGTCCTAAGGAGGTGCAAGATCTGCTAGATAAGTATAAGGGAATAGTTGTAGACAGTACCACAGATACCTTACCTCCCCAAAGACAAATTAGTCATTGCATTGATCTTATACTAGGTGCTACATTGCCTAATAAGGCAACCTACAAACTAACCCCTGAGCAAAATGCAGAAGTTGCAAGACAGATCCAAGAATTGCTAGAGAAAGGGTTCATTAGGAAGAGTATAAGTCCATGTGTAGTCCTGACAATGCTAACTCCTAAGAAGGAAGGAACATGGAGGTTTTGTACAGATTCTAGGGCTATTAACATGATAACAATAAGACATAGATTCCCAATGCCAAGAATAGAGGATTAGATGGATTGTTTAGGAGGGGCTAAGTACTATTCCAAGATAGACTTGAAAAGTGGTTATCACCAAATTAGGATTAGAGATAGAGACCAAAGGAAGACAACATTTAAAACCAATGAAGGTTTGTTTGAATGGATGGTAATGCCATTTGGGCTTTCTAATGCCCCTAGTACCTTTATGAGGTTAATGAATGAGGTTCTTAAGCCATTTATCAATAATTTTATGGTAGTATACTTGGATGATACACTAATTCTCAGTAAAGATAGAAAGGAACATATAATGCACTTGGATTTGGTGTTGAAGAGGTTGCATGAGGAGCAACTGAAGATCAACTTGGACAAATGTGTTTTCTTGCAGGAAGAACTAGTTCACTGACATTGTGTTGTCATTAATGTCAACTGGTATGGGATGTTACTGGCATCACTGACATTGATGTCAACTAGTGAACAAGAGGTTGTTGGCATTAGAGTTTGATGACAACTGGAATAGAAGATGGACTGGTATGGTAGAAGAGTTGACGAGCTGTCATTTTCGACAACCAGGTGACCATCTTCATTCAGAAGGAAGAACTGATATTGACTGGTATGATTGATGTGCAATAATGTGACCACTATAAAAAAGGGCTATTGATATGGTGTTGCATACAAATGGGATGAAGAGAATACATGATGAGCATTGGTTATGCTGAAGAGGCAGAATGCTACCTAAATCACATCAACACCAAAGGAGAAGTAGAAATATGAGCAAGCCATTAGATTGCTAGTGTAAGGATAACTAACAAGTCTCCCACCGGATGAAGAAGCCTTCCCAAGCTAAGGTGATAGGTTTACAAAGTATGTTCCCTTTGTGTGCTGGATGACATATGTCATGTGGATGATGTATCCTTCCCTCAATAAAGTCACACTTGTATTGGCAGAATGTTTCCCTAAGAAAGACAAGTGATTGAATGCAGAAACCGATTGTACAAGTGGAAGAATAAGGAGTTGAGATGGTGTGTTTGTCATCTTGACAAACTAGATGAGAGGTCATGAACTGATTTGATGAAGAAGAATGCTAGTAATTCTACAGGATTATACATGGGATACCGGGATACTAAAGGTAGTTTGTTGCAGAATAGTTGGAGTGTGATGACTTGGTATCATAAATGTGTCTCACCGAAAAGAAGGAAAGTATGTTGCCCATTGGTAGATACATTTACCGGTATTTGCATTGGTGATAATTGACATGTTATGTCAACCGGTGAATCATCAGAGAAGAAACAAGGAAGATAAGGTTCTCACCTGAAAAGAGGAGTGGAGCTGAGTGAGCAGAATGTGAAAGAGTGGAAGACCTTCATCTGAAGGAGTTACACATGATGTGTTACTCGTGATAGCTACCGTGGACCAGCATGGGTGTTTCCCGGTTGATGTACTACACTAGCAAGATTAAAATGGTGTAGGCATGAAGGTTTACCGACAAGGTATTATGTGCCAGTAGGGTTTATTTATCAGTAGATGAAACCAGTTATCTGTGTGTCGGTGTCTAGGCATGAACCGACAGAATAGTGTGATGAGGTGAATACTGACTGTGATGCCATGTAAAGATGAAGTGGCAAACGTGCATGAAGTGGCAGAGGAAACATGCATAGGTCGGTGAAGTAAGGTTAGTGAGGTAGTTGTGATTAGTTCGATATTAATGGTGACTGCAAAGCTTCAGGTAGAGTTGCAGAGTTGTGTGGCTCAAGATCCAAGACAAATTGATTGGGTGGATTGAAGTAGGTGAAGGAGACAATTGAGCCATTTATGGTGATTGACTGAGCAAAGCTGATAGATTGGTTGCAGGTTGCTGAGGAAGGAAGGCGTGTCTTGGAAGACACGATATTGGCAGAAATGTGCCGACAGTCATCACAGAGTTGTGATCTGATCATATCTGATTGGATTTGATGTGCCTCATGATCAGTGGAGAAAACCCTAAGGCGCCAAGTTTGAATTGGTTTTTGGTAGGAAGTTTGGGTTATAAATATGCTAGCCTAAGATATAGTAAAGTGCTGCTAAATAGAAGAAATATATTATGCTATTGTGAAGTAGGAGAGTATTACTTCTACATGTGAGAGAAAATCAGCCAAGTGCTCAGAGAGTATCTGAGAGGAGAGTGAGAGTGAGGGAGAACCTGGTTGAAGTGTTCAACTGGTAGCGGAGTAGAACTGGTAGTGTCCATACTGGTAGAGAAGAAGTGAAGGAAGCTGCAGAGAAGGCAGACAAAAAACTGACAAAGTGTTGTACCCATAAAGAGAAGAGATTAAGGTGGAGATCCAACATAGCAAAAGAAGAGGAGAGGTGTACTAGAAGAGTTTACCTACAAAGAAGCAAATGATGAGAGCAACATGAGAAGTGAGTTGGTGTAGCAGAGAAGGTATCTCACCAGCAGAGAAAGGTATACGAAATGGTTTCAAGATCCACTTGTAACAGGACAACTACTTTTGTAATCAAAGTTATCATTGTGATCACTGAGTTGTAGCTTAGTGCAGGGGTTGGTGCTCCTTGGGTTGGTGCCCTAAATCAGGGGTTGGTGCTCCTTGGGTTGGTGTCCTAAATCAAAGGTTGGTGCTCCTTGGGTTGGTGCCCTAAACATTATACCAATTTTCATTGTGAGGTTGGATTGGAGCAGTAGTCTCCAACAACTTTGCTCACCGTGGTTTTTCCCATCTTGGGTTTTCCTCATACATCCTGGTGCTATGAGATGCCTCCTTGTGTGTGATTGTTTTGAGTTGGTCTCCTCACAAACCGATATGTCTCCATTGTGCTAGATCCCATAACCGATATACACACATTAGTTAGTTAAAGGAAAAAGGATTAAGAACCACTGATTCACCCCCCTCTTAGTGGTGCATTGTGTCTAACATAGTGTTCTTTGGGTTTATTATTTCTAACGGTAACCTGAGAATGCATCCATCTAAGGTGGAGGCCATCCTCAATTGGCCAACACCTAGGTATGCAAGTGAGGTAAAAAGTTTTCATGGCTTAGAAAGCATTTATAGAAAGTTTATTAAGAATTTCAGTGGGGTTAGTGCACCTATGATAGATACAATCAAATGAGGAAGGAAGTGTCAATTTGCTTGGACTGATGAAGCTAATGAGTCTTTTGAGTTCTTGAAAACAAAAATTGCAGAGCAGCCCATCTTAATCCTCCCTGATTTTCAGAAAGTCTTTACTATTGAGTGCGATGCATCTAAGAAGGCTATAGGAGGAGTCTTAAGTCGGGAGGGTAGGCCCGTGACCTTTTTCAATGAAAAGTTAAATGAGGGAAAACAAAAATATTCAACCTATGATCTAGAGATGTATGCTTTGGTACAATCTCTTAGGAAGTAGAGACATTATTTGTTACCTATGGAATTTGTTGTATATACTGACAACCATGCTCTAAGCTTTTTGAACAGGCAGGAGAAACTAAATCATAGACACATGAAGTGGATGGAGTACCTTCAAGCTTTCACATTCACTATCAAGCATAAGAAAGGAGTGACAAATAAAGTTGCAGATGCTCTTAGTAGGAGAAATTTGATCATTCAAGAAGTTCAATTGGATAGAATGGGGATTCACTCCGTGAAGGACATGTATGATGGTGATGAAGATTTTAAAGAGGCATATCAAGTTTGCAAGGAAATGGGAAATAGGTATCATATTGAGTTTTTTGAATTTATTTTGTAAGAAGGTCTGTTATTTAAGGGGAGTCAAATTTGTGTTCCAAAGGGATCTATAAGGGAAAAAGTCATAAAGGAAAAGCATTGTGGAAGTTTGGCTGGGCACTTTGGGGTTGACAAGACCCTTGAAGTTGTTAGAAGATTCTACTTTTGACCAAGGATGCCAACCGATGTCAGGAGGTATGTAGAGGGTTGTTTGATTTATCAAAAGGCTAAAGGCAAAACATCTAATGTAGGATTATATACACCTCTCCCAATACCTACTAAACCATGAGATTCAGTGAGTATGGATTTTATAATGGGACTCCCAAAGACTAAAGTAGGACATGACAATATATATGTTGTTGTAGACAAATTTTCCAAAATGGCACATTTTTTGTCTTGTAAAACCACAAATGATGCCTCTCACATTGTAGGTATATTCTTTAAGGATATTGTCAGACTCCATGGGATACCATTGTCCATTATCTCAGACAGGGATTCTAAATTCATAGGGCATTTTTGGAGAACTCTATGGAAAAGGCTAGGTACAAACCTATCATTCTCATCTGCCTACCATCCTCAGTCAGATGGTCAAACAAAGGTAGTTAATAGGTCTCTTGGTAATCTTTTAAGGTGTTTGACAAAAGAGTATGAAGCCACTTGGGATGCCATCTTTCCTCAAGCAGAGTTTTCATATAATGACTCAATCAACAGGAGTACTAGTCTAACTCCTTTTCAGATTGTGTATGGAACACACCCAAGGGGTGTCTTGGAATTGAGAGATGTTAGAGATCTGGACAAGAGGAGCGCCCAAGCAGAGGACTTTGTAGAGGTCATGAAAGATATCCATGAGCAGGTGAGAGCCAAACTACAACATGCCTCTAAGAAGTACAAACTAAATGCAGATAAGAAAAGAAGAGAGTTACAATATCAAGTGAGAGATATGGTCATGATTCATCTTAAAAAAGAGAGATTGACTAAAGAAAAGTATACTAAATTGACAATGAAGAAAATTGGTCCTTTCAAGATCCTCAAGAAATGTGGCAACAATGCCTATCACATTGACTTGCCCTCTAGTATAGGTTTATCTCCTATCTTTAATGTTTCTAACATATATTCCTACAAGAATGTTGTGAATGATGTTGATGATGTGGGTCCTATTGATCCACCCACTCCTGATATGATGGCAGATGTCCTTTCTCAACCTACACCTAAGATTTAAATACATTGCAGATAAAAGAGTTAGAAAACAAATAAGGAGACATACATATTATGAATTCCTTGTCAAGTGGAAGGGAAAACCTCTGGAAGATGCCACATGGATGATCGAGGAGGCCATTAAGCTGACTAGAGCTACACTTTCTGACATACCAACTCAAGGGACTTGAGTTTTTTTTCTTGACATGGGGAGTATGGTGCAGGGCACCCAAGGAATATCTCAAACTCTTAATAATCACTAGGTTGTATTAAGTGGTTAAAAGGATACAATCATGGTGTTGATCCTTTGGATCCACCTAATAATGTTTTTTGGTCCAACTTGTAAGGCTAAGAGTCCCAAAGGTACCTTAAGACAACCTTGGGTCTCATTAGACCAATAGGACCTTAGGATAGGATGTCATAGGTTTTTTTGATATTGTTTTAGAAAATAAATGACTTTAGAATAGATCCTAAGCATGTTTGAAGCTTGGAGGATGCAAATTACCAAAAGTTGTAAAATTGTCAAAAATGTTGTCAACAACTTTTGCAATATTGCTCCGAGAAGTTGCATTTTGGTTCTAATGGTCATAACCATTAAAAAGGTGGTTAGAGTCATTGGAAAGGGTCTATGCAAGCATGTGAAACCTTCTTGGTGAAGGTTGAGAAAGTGTTTGGATGTCATTTTGGTGGAGAATTGAATGAGAAGCACTGAGTTTCCTGAGCAATTTTGTTTTTCTGAGATAGTACGTTACAATATGGATTGCCATATCAAAAATATGGGCATGGAATGATGGTAAATTTAATCATATCTAGTTTTCCTGTGTTTGGAGCTCACTTGGTGACAAGAGTATAGGTTTTGTCTTCTTTCTATTCTGACTGGTCTAGAAACCCTTAATTTCAGGGTTAGTGTAGAGATGGAACCCTAACTTGTCTTTTCTACAGTGAGATCTCATGGCCACTTGGAAAATGAAAGTTAGGGGATTGTATTGTAAGACCTTAAAGGCTTAGGATTGGAGGAGTTTGTTTGTTTCTTCAACCACCAAGTCCTAGGCTAAATATCTCTATGTATTTAGCTTAAGCGATGAGACCACTGTGTGGATAGTCAACCAAACAAGCAAGGTGACCAGTTTGATAGTGTATCCTGTTCATTTGGAGGTAGGATAACCTATCCAAAGTTCTGCATTTTCCCTATGCACCCATTCCTTGATACTTGCTTTGTTAACCAAGCCTAGTTAGGCCTATTAGGTCGGTGAACATAGTAAGGGTTAGGGTATTCTAGAGTAGACTCAATTCCTACAACTTTGGGATCTTTTTTAAGTCCAAAAAGGGTATCCCAAACAGTGATTTGTTTGTCTAGTCCTTTGAAAGTTTAACAAGTTGTTGCCCATAAACCGTTTAAAGAGACCTACTAGGATCCTCTAGCCTTATAAGGGTTTTTAGCCTTGTGGAGATCCCAGAACCTAATTGGTGTTTTATTGTCCTTATATTAACCATAAGTAAACTATCCAAATCATCAAATTGAGAATTTGTAGATCGGAGACCAGATTTCCATATTTTGGTCAAATTTAAGGAAAGTGTCCCTAAAACCCAATCTTGGTTGGAGTTGTGTAAGGTCCCTATAACCTATGGAAGAAGTGTGGGGTGTGAAAAACACTTAGGAGATCAGTCCTTCCATCTAGGAAGCCATTGGACCACTTAGGAGTGATAAAATGAATCTTTGGGTGTATAAACCAAGGAGTAGGCCCATTATACATTTCTTGATGCCATAATCTTGACTGTCACTACTCTTTTTCAAATAATTTCTTGATCTCATGACTGTACTATGATTGAGATTCCATTTAGAGACTGTACATGCATATACTCAATAGTTAAGACTGTAAATCCAATCATTAATTTGTGACTTCATGAGCTATATTCTCCACTGAACATTTTAACTATTAAGGGCTACAAAAATGAATAATGATCATTTTTTTTATTGTTTCAACTGTTTTATTCATTATTTTGCATGTGTATTTTGATAATCACTATTCCTTGACTCTAAACCTCTGAATATTCATGCATGACTCTCTATTGTGATATCTGCCCTTTGAAACACTGTAACAATTGTATATGTTTTGATCATTCAATACTGTGTAATGGTTGCAATAATCGTTCAAGCTTATTCATAATGACTATCTATAGTGTTGTATTGTCTGTTTCAGATTTTGATGATATATAATTGTGATATACCTTGGGCTAGTAGAACTCTTTACTAGTACTTGTGAAAACACTGTATGCTAAACAAAGAAGTTGTATTCATTACTGTATATTTTTGACCTTTGACATTATTGAAGTAAGGGTTTTACACTTATATCTTTGTGATCATGTCAAAGATCCTCTTCTCATTGCTTTGTTTACTGTCATGATGATTATCACATGCATAAGGATCTTCATCCCTGTCTAGGGTTGTGAATGAATTTATCATTGTATCCTTTGCTTATGGCTTTCCCTTGTGATTGTGTATAAAAGGTGACTGATCTGGGCATTTGACTATTCAAGGGAACTCCTTATGCCTTTTTCCTCTTAAATTATTACCATTCAATCATGTGAGTACTAGCTCTAAAGCTGTATTTTCATGACTTTGATAATGATGGTTGATCTTTGGGAGTGCACACTCTGTTCTTTTCAAATGTATAAACCCATGCACTCACATGCTTTTGATTCCCCTTTTGATGATTGCACTATATATTGTCATAGTTTCTCATGGTTGTTGGTCACTGTGACCTGATCTTAATGCATAATGTGACTGATTGTATTTTCCTTTAGCTTACAACTCTACCTCTATTTATCTTTAAAGGACTATACCTTGTCATAAGGATGATCATGAATAGATCTTAGTCTATGCATATTAAGCTGCAAATAAAAATTGTATTTGATCTTTTTTACTGAAGCATTATCTTTAATGACTTTTGTTCTGTATAGATTATATGGTCTATATCTCTGATAGATAGTGGTTATGATTGTCATTGCTTATGACTGTGAGAAGTCCATAATGTTCACTTCATCTTTTAACTATGATGAGTGTGTTTTGGGCTCATAATAGTCATGCTCTAGGCTTCAAAAGAATACATCATAATCACCATTGTTTGATTACTCTTGATTGATATATTTGGTAAGTGGTTGTCTCAGAACTCTGTTAAGTTGAATCATTGTTGTTCATATCATTATTTCAAAATTCTCCTTTCTATGCATGAGAGCACTATCATCTTTGAATACTGTGAGGAATGTGATTTGCATGCTGAATACCCTCAAATATTGAGATCTGCTTTTATGAAGCAACTTTGACTATATTCTCTACCTTTTGCTCTTCATTGTGACAGTTACATGGACTATCTTTATCTTCATACTGTAGTTCTATCAAAGATGTTTGAGATTCCTTTGTGATTGATATAACTACTTTCCCTGCCAAATATGTATTTAATTGATACAACTCCTTTCATAAGATATACATATATCAAACTTTTCTATAATCATCTTGTTCTTAGACATTGCCTTCAACCCTTGTCTGGATTTGATGTTGCTCTTTAGTTAACATGGCTCTTTGATATTCTAACTATTGATATGCTGCAATGATACATATCTTAGGATTTTAATGTTGGAATATGTTCCTTGATACATGGATGTAGCTATTCCTTAGTTGAGACTGTCACATAAATTATTGACTGTCATAATTTAATGCATAAAGTTTTGTAACATAAATTACCCTCATGCTGAAATCATTGTCTTATGATAGTCAACAATCATACTTTTTCTTAATCAAGATATTCCTTTTTTATTTTGATCTTCTCTAATTAGCATAAGATACCCATATCTTTGTCTATGATGATTTCTTTATTATCACTTTGACTATTCTTCATGCTATCACTGTCATGGGGTTTGACTATAAATATCTTCTGGACATGCACTTTGTATGCTCTCTGTCTCTTTAAGGAGTTTGCTTATGATTGTATATAGATGTCCCCTTTATGTTTTGTCCTCATTCTATCAACAGTAATACCATTTGATAAACCTTTGGCCTCTTGGGATTAAGATCTTCAAATCTGATATGACCTATGTTGAAATGTCCAGTGTGTATGGACTATTCATTCACTAAAATTTTGAGATGACATGACTACAACTTTGATATGTTAAGACAGTAATTTTTTAGCAAAAGTATTATCCTGCACTGAGACATATGGGCTTGATATATGATATAACTTTTATTATCTCCTCATTGTCAATATCTGATGAGGTTTTGTAACTGTGCATTGCTATGTTGTATAATTACTTTATCATTTCTAATTATGAGATCAAGACTGTCATTTAGAAACCTTGTCCACTGTTAGCACCTAGGTTTATGATTTACTTTGATGCTTACTATTTACTTAACCTAATCATGATTGTGCTTTTACAAGATCAATATAGAGGACTGTCATGTTGACTATAGCATTGTTTTTTACTATAGGGTTGTATCTCATAATTGTGATGCCGTTTTGTTACTACTCTTAACTTAATTATCATGTTATTTGATAACTATTGTCATTTCATTCATTTTGCATTGGTTCTCATGGGTTGTTTTGACTGTTTATAATGAGTTGTCTCTGTATTGTCACACACGCTATTATGACTGTTATATTGAATAGAGGCTGCTGTAAGATTCATCTCATATGCCACTATGACTAGGATATATACATTTCCTTTTTGATCTTTCACTTGTATCATTGAATGAGCATGTTGATCAATGTACTTGTCTTATGACTACTTTTTCATCATTTGGATGTTTTTTTTGCTGTATCAGTCATATCATGACATCATGATTGTCATGATCTTATCTCTTTCATTTATATGATGGCTCTAGTTAGCTATTTTTCATTGAGCGCGATCATGCTCATTGTTGCATATACTGCCATTGGATGGCAGTTTATACTTGTGATGCTAAAAATGTTGTTAGCATAAGAGGCATACACATATAATGAGACAATAAAAACATAATTAAAAAGCTTAATTGAAAAACTAAATCAAAGATGCAAACCATAAGCCTTCCTTGAAATGTCCCATTTTCCTCTATTCTCGAGGACCTTGAAGGTGTTGGATTGATGGGCTCTCAGCGGAGCAATGACCTCCAAAGTGGCAACTCAAGAGTTGAGTAGCTATTTGATCACGATTGACTATGAAAATGATATGAAATGCATGATTCAAGAAACTAGATTAACATGCTATGATTAATCCAAATGCTAATTACTGGATAATTGAAATGTAAATGCCTATAGTAACAATGCCTAAATTGATATGAGATGGGATCCTTATTGCTCCAAAATGAGGGATATTTATAGGAATTCCAAGGCCAAAGTTGAGGTGGCAGGAATCAACAGTCCAGATTTGATCTGAAGATATCAAGGGCCAAGATTGAGGAAGTTGGAGGTAGAGGCTTGCCGGCGGCCGCCACCGCTAGCGCCGTCGGTGCTGCGGGAGGTGCCTTCGGCGCCACTGTAGCTGCCGCGGGCGGCGCCACCGCAGGCGCCAACCGGGGTGGGGGGGAACCCTTTTTTTGATTTTTTTCGGTTTTTTCGTTTTTTTGATTTTTTTTTGGTTGTTTTGATTTTTTTCGGTTTTTTTGTTTTTTTGATTTTTTTTTGGTTGTTTTGATTTTTTTCGGTTTTTTCATTTTTTTGATTTTTTTTTGGTTGTTTTGATTTTTTTCGGTTTTTTCATTTTATTTATTTTTTAAAATTTTTTATTTATGATTTTTCCATGCATGTTAATATGAGATGGGTGCAATGCAATGCAATGGTGTTATTTTATATGATTTGAGATTTGATGAATGTCATGCAATAAATGAATGATTTGATGCTTTATATGAATGATGCCTTGGTATGCAATGGTTACATGAGATAAACTAACTTATCATGCAGGATGAATGAATTGATTATTTTTGTTATTGTCCAATGTACTCAATCACGTAATAAGAGAGATAACACCATGTTAGCTTTGGCCTTGGAAAAGATGAGCATTGTGATCCCATGCAGAATGAAATGCAAATCTAACTTAAAATGCAATGCAATGCAGTGATCGGACCGGTCATGGAGTCATTGCTTTGTTTCATCATTGAGCCTTTAAAATGTGGGAAGTGAGTGCAAACATCAATGGTATAATTGAACCATGATGACTTGAGCACTACTTTCCTGGGTTTTGATATTGCAAGTTAGCACAAGCATCGAGGTATAATTGAACCAAGATGACCAGAGTGTTGCTTGTGTAAAACAGGTAGTATTAACCATTTCTATATGCAAGTCCGAAATGTCTTCCATGATATTCTGATGATCATTTCCTTAGACAACTTTGCACATATTAATGATTAATTTACAGATAGTAGAAAAGAAAAATATCATGTTCCTTTCCTCGTTCCTCTAGTCAAAGACATCCTGGAGTTACTCAGAAATCATGATAGCGAAAATCCAAATAAAATAGTTGAACCATTATTGCCAAAGTGTTAAAATCATGAGTCAAGATATATCATCCATTGATATGTGTTTTGTCATGTTTAGATTGATATGTGATAGTTAATGGTTGACAATGTGATCTTATGTTCAACGTTGGATGTGTTTGAGTTTTTCGCTTGACAAGCATTGTCTGACTGTTGTTCTACCTGCTTTGATTAAGCTCAAAATGATTGCAACTTTTTGCCTCCAACTAGGTTCAGGATTTTGCCCCTAGCCTAGAAACTGACCTTTATTATGATATAGTCAATGATCCAAACCATGACGAGAAACCACCTGAGATGCCTGTGTATGTACAAAGGCTTTATGATGAATATGAACAACGCTGATGGAAAAGAATGCAAGCAAAAGAAAGCGTGAACCAATAGATGGCAAAGCTAGCCAATAGATAGCTCTGCCATCTATTTTTATTGCACTTTTTCTCATTTTTTAATTTTTTTTTTCACTTTTTTTGGATTTTCTGCTTTTTCTGCCATTTTTGGATTTTTCTGCTTTTTCACTATTTTTGGATTTTTCAGACATAAAACTTCTTCAGATGCATGCTATTGATGGGTTCCTCGAGCTGATCTCCATCTTGTGTTGATAGCTGATATGCCCCTGACCCAAATATTGCTGTGACCACAAATGGACCTAACCAGTTTGGTTCAAATTTTCTCTTCTTTTCTCAATTTGACTGATTTCATGGATTTTCCTTTAGTACTAGTTCTCCCACTTGAAAGATTTGTGGTTTGACCTTGTGATTATAACTTCAGCACATTCTTTGCTGATATACCTTTAAATGGTCAAAGGCATTTTATCTTTGTTCATGGATCATTTCTAACTCTTGTAGTCTAGACACTCTTTGTTCTTCATCTATGATGAGACCTTTTAGTGATACATGTAGAGAGGGAATCTCTACTTTGATAGGCAATATGGCTTCTGATCCGTATACAAGAGAGAAAGGTGTGGCACTTGCTGGTGTGTGGATACTGGTATGGTAGGTCTAGAGAGCAGGGTTTAGTTGAATATGTCAGTCTTTCCCAACATCATTCACTGTCTTTTTGAGAATTTTTAGAATAGTTTTGTTAGATGCTTCTGCCTACCCATTCCCTTGTGGATAATAGGGTGTGGAGAATCTGTGCTGGATCTTAAACTTCTCACATAGGTCTTGTACATCCTGATTCTTGAATGGTCGCCCATTATCAGTGATAATGGTCATTGGTATTCCATAGCGACAGATGATGTAATTCAAGATGAATGCAACAATTTGTTTTCTTGTGATATTTGTGAGAGGTATTGCCTCGATCCATTTTGTAAAATATTCTGTAGCTACAAGGATGAATTTGTGACCATTAGATGAAGAAGGATTTATCTTTCCTACTATATCAAGACCCCATTGACAAAAAGGCCAAGATGTTGCCAAAGCATGAAGTTCTTGTGCTAGTGCATGGATCAAGTTCCCATGGATCTAACATTGTTTGCATGTTCTAGCTATCTGAAAAGAATCCCGTTCCATAGTCAGCTAATAATAGCCCAAGTGTATGAGTTTTTTTGAAAGGGTAAGACCACTTGAATGAGTGCCACAAATGTCGTTATGGACTTCTTTTAAGGCCTTCTCAGATTCTTCTTATTCGAGACATCTTAAAAGAGTACCATCTAGACCTCGTTTAAATAGGGTATTTGCGACAAGAGTATAATGGGAGGATTGGCGAATAAAGTTTCTCTTTTAATTTTTTGATAAGTCAGGAGGTAAGATGTTATCTTTCAGGTATGTGTAAGTTTGGCCATAGCGGGAGGAATCATGTCCTATAATTTGACAAATGGTTTGGGAATCAGGACAATTGTGAGAAGGGTAAAACAACTCTTCAACCAGGAATTCATAACGCTCTTCATTTTCCTGTGTTTGTAATAGAGAAGCAAGTGTTTCCATGGCATCTGCTGCTTTGTTGTCATTTCTTGGAATTTGTTCAAAAGCGATTTCAACAAAATATTTCTTGAAGTCATCCACCATCTTTTTGTAAGGCATGAGTTTGTCATATTTTGTTTGATAGTCATGATTGATTTCATTGATGACAAGCTGAGAGTCTCCAAAGACCTGAAGTTGTGTAATGTTCCATTCTATAGCCATTTTGATACCTGTAACCAAAGCTTCATACTCTGCAGTGTTGTTGGTGCATGGAAAGCTTAATTTGTATGCTTTTGGGATGGTATGACCTTGTGGTGTGATAAATAGAATTCCGGCTCCTGATCCGTGCTGCGTATATGAACCATCAAAGTATAGTTGCCATGCTTTTGTTGTGACTGTTAGGATATCAGCGTTAGGAAACTCAATCTATAGAGGATGATCATCTTGAAGTGGTGCCTTTGCTAGTTGATCTACAATGACTTGTCCCTTGATAGCTTTTCTATCTACATACTCAATATCAAACTCACTTAGGATCATGATCCATTTTGCTAGTCATCTTGTCAATGTTGCCTTACTGAGTAAATATTTCAATGGATCGATTTTAGCTATCAACTTGATGGAGTGAGAGAGTAGATAGTGTCTTAATTTTTGAGAAGCAAAAACTACCGCCAAGCATGCTTTTTCTGTTGGGGAATAGTTGAGCTCGTATCCTACTAGTGTTCTGCTGATGTAGTAGATGGCTCACTCTTTTCCTTCATTATCCTGTTGTGCAAGTAAAACTCCTAATGATACTTCAGTGGTTGATACATAGAGAAATAATGGCTTGTCTGGAATTGGTGACATTAGAATGGGTGGTTGCATGAGATATGCCTTGATCTTGTTGAATGCATCCTCACATTGATGGTCCCACTTGAAATGAACATTTTTATGTAATAGATGGGTGAATGGTTGACATTTATCTGCCAATTGAGCCACAAATCTTCTAATTGACTGCAGTCTTCCTTGTAGTGATCTGAGTTGACTTATATTCTTGGGAGATGCCATTTCCATGATTGCTTTGACCTTAGCTGGATCTACTTCGATACATCTAGCTAAAACAATGTATCCCAATAGCTTTCTTGAAGTGACACCAAAGGCACATTTCTTAGGATTTAGCCGCAGCTTATACTGTTCTAACTGATCAAAGATGTTTTCTAGTATTTTGATATGTTCTTCTCTATTGTATGATTTTTCCAAGATGTCATCCACATAGTCTTCCATGAAGGTATGCATCATGTGATGGAATATCGTTGTCATATCTCTTTGATATGTGGCACCTGCGTTCTTTAATCCAAAAGGCATGATGTTCCAAAAGAAAGTACCCCACAAATATGTGAAAGCTATCTTTTCTTGATCTTCAGGTGCTATTTTAATATGATTGTATCCGGAGAAACCATCCATTAGAGAAAACATGGAGTGTCTAGCTGTTAAATCTACAATGATGTCAATGTTAGGCAAAGGAAAGTCATCCTTTGGACATGCATTATTAAGATCTCTGAAGTCTGTGCATACTCTAATACTTTTTTCTGGCTTTGAAATAGGAACAATGTTTGATACCTGTTGAGGATATGCTATAGGTCTGTTGAATCCTACATCTAGTAATTTTTTTAGTTCTGCTTTGACCAAGAGAGCAATGTGTGGATGCATCTTTCTTAATTTCTATTTGACTGGTTTGGCTCCTGGATTGACATTCAAGTGATGCATAATAAGCTCTGGATCCAATCCTGGCATGTCTGCATATGACTAGGCAAAATTGATTTGCCGTCATGTAAAGAATTCCATATATTCTTTCCTTTCTTTTTCTGATAGAGAAGTTGCTGGATGTAGGATCTTTGGTTGCTCTGTTGTCCCAATATTAATTGCTTTTGTTGGTTCGATCAAAATTGATGATCTTTCTTGATAGTACTCAAGTAAAGTGTCAAATCTCCCATCTTCCGGTGCCTCAAGGAGGTTTTCACCGTTAGATGCGTCCTTTCTTTTTACTTTTTCCTAATCTAATGTTGCCAAGAAATGGTTTTCAACATTAGACCTGATATTTTTTTCTTTATTTTTTCTTTTCCGACTAGGAGATTTGGCACCCACTTGACTAGAAGATGCGTTGCTGAAATTCCTGGTGGAAGTTGTTGTGGGTTCGATTGCATTAAGATATACGGATATGGCATAGTCATTTGGAAAGGTATCAATGGCAGTATGTCCTTCATTTTCCCATTCAATAAGTTCGGGGTGGACTAGAGGTAAAGGATCATCTGGTTGAGATGTTTCGAGAGTATTTAGGGTCATGATTGAGTTGTCAAAGTTTTTGATATGTATGCCAATGTCTAGAACAATACCCTCATTAGAATGACCTCACCCAAGAAGTTCTTGATCGTCCTCAATTAAGTCCAAGTCAGCCGAATGTGATTCTAATTCAAGTGAACTAGTTCCTAACGTTTGCCCTGCATATGTGTGAACTACATGGACTCCTACATCTTCTTTAAAGCAATTTTCTTCAGCTGATTCTTAAGAATGATAGGAATCCCATTCCCATTCATCAGAATCTATCTCACTTGCAACTTGTAATCTACAAATTTGTTCATCTAGCTTTTGATGTGTTTCTTCTGTTTGTCTTGCTATATCTTTCCTTCTTTCACACTCAACTTATTCTAGACTGAGATTGAGTTTTGTCAACTTTACTATTAGTTCTCCTTGATTAGTACTAGGTTCATGCTTGTTTTGATTAAGAGTTAATGTTTCTTGGGAGGTATTATTGGTCTATTTCTCTTGTTGATTTGAGGATTGTTTCTTTTGCCATTTCATGTTTGGTTGTGCTTGTTGCTTTGCAGATGCTTCTTCCCTTTCAATTGCAAGTTGTTCTTGTTTGTTTTCATATTTTTCTTTTTGTTGGTTAGAAAATGTGTCTTTTGGTAGAGTAACTTGTCCATACCCTAAGCCTGCTTTGTCTGTAGCTTGCTGATTATGAGGTTGGATAGGTTTTGAGATACCTTCTTTTCTTTTTCCTATAGGACCTATTCTAGTGTATCCCATCTTTTGAAGAATGTTGAATCCTTTTCCATATTTTTCTGTAGGTATTTTGACATTGTTGACCTTTTGTTGAATTTCTTAATCTTTGTATAGCCACTGTAGCACATCTTTGTCTTCTATTTCCTCTGACAAGGTTCCAACACTAATGAATGCTCCATCAAATATTGGAAGATGTTTCACAATTGGTTGTTGTTTAGAGTTTGATGGTTTTCCAAAGGATTTAGGAGAGAGTGGTAATTGTGATATTGAGTATTCTCCATTTCCTCGATCTCTTAACTGCATTTGTTTTTCCATACTTGATAAAATAGAGGTAAAGGATTGTTCTTTGGATTGTGTGTTCGAAGATGACGCCTCCCTATTATGAGGAACAATGACTTCTTGAGCCATTTTTAGATTGCTGCAATACTGGAATGGATTTGAATCTGTAGATATTGTGATTTCTTGTTCATCATAGGGAAATTTGACACACTGATGATAGGTTGATGGGACAGCTTTCAAGTCATGTATCCATGGTCTCCCTAGGAGTAGATTATATGATAAGTCCAAGTCCAAAACTTGGCATGCTGTATTTTTCTGTAAAGGTCCCACTCTGATGGGTAGTATCACAATTCCCTTGGAGGAACGTTCTTCTTCATCATAGGCTTTTATGGTGATCTTTTTGCGGGGATCAACTGCATCTTCTAAATATCCTAAGGCATGAACAAGACTCAATGCACAAATATTTAGGCCAGCTTCACCATCTATTAGAACACATTTAACTCACGTTTTGTGAATGAGGACTTCAATATGCAAAGGAGCGTTGTGGGGATGTTGCAAGGACATGTCATCTTCTTTGGTAAATGATAAGTAGTGAGGAGTTGTGAGGTGTCCCACCATGGTTTGGAATTGATCAATATCAAGATCTTTAGATACTATGGTATCTACTAATGCTCGTTCAAGAATTTCTTTGTGTGTAGGTGAAAGCTTTAACAGTTCTAAGATGGATATTTGTGTGGGTGTTTCTATATTTGATCCACTAGGTTGTATTGTTTGGTAGTCGATGATGTGTTTGTTGTAGGACCCAGAAAAACCACTTTGGCTTTGCTTCGTATGATAATATGAGCGGGTTCATGATGTTGTTACTCTTTAACCATGATTACATTTATCACATTGTCGTATGCATGAGCATAGTTTACCTTTGCTTTACCTTTACCATTCTGCCCTATTGATGATTCACCCTTCTCATAATTAGGAAGTGGAGTTTTGAAAGCTATGTGAGATTCATTTGTTGCATGTCCATCCACAGTTATTATTCCATTATCAATCAAATCTTGGATAACATGTTTTAATCATTGACAAGCATCTGTTTGGTGTCCTTTGTTTCGATGGAAATCACAATAATGGTTGTCATTGCACCAAGTAGGTTTTACCTTGGGTTCAAAGTATCTTTCTTCTGGTAAAGTAATCAATTTGTTTGAAATAAGTGTTTTTAATGCAGACCCAAAGGGTTCACCAATGTTTGTAAATTGTCTTCAAAAGAAATTTTTGATAGTTGCTTTTTGGTGATTGTTGTTTTGTTGAGTTGCTACTGAGTGATTGGATAAATTAAAAACCGGTTGCTTTGGTTTTACATTGTTGTTATCCACTATCCCATCATTGACGACATTACGATTTCTATTCCAAAATTTTGGTTTATCATTGTGATTATTGTTGTTAGTGTTGTTAGGAGGGTGAAATCCTTCTTTGAATATTTTCAACTCACCTTTCTTTATCATGGCTTCTTCCATTCTGATTCCATCATCAATCATTTTTGCAAAACTTTGATTTCCTTGCATTTTTAAGTAATAACTCATTTGATCATTTAAGTTGTCGATAAATATGTCCATTTTTTCATACTCTGGCACTGTATGAGGATACCTCGAAGCTAACCGCCTCCATTGTTGTAAGAATGTCATGAAGGGTTCTTCGCTTTTTTGTTTTGTGTTACACAGGTCTAGCATGGTTATTTCATGTTGAATGTTATAAGCGTATTGGGATACAAACTTATCCACCAACTTTGAAAATGATCTGATTCCTGGTGGAAGTTTGGAGAACCATTCCATAGCTAATCCAGTTAAGCTTTTTGGAAATAGTCTCATTAAGTATGTATCTTCATGTGCAAACTCCATGCTCATTGTGCAAAATTCTCTTATATGATCTTGAGGGTCAGTGCTTCCATCATATTTTTCGTACCTCGGAGTCTCGAAACCTATAGGAAAAGGTATCATGTTGAGGTTTCTGTCGAACGGATAAGGGCATATTTCTTGAAGTGAGTATCGTCTAACATTTCCTCTTTGCATATCTTGGATTTGTGTTTGCAATGTTTGTAGTTGTTGTGTGAGAGTCATGATAGGATTATCAACATGATTTGTTCTAGCATAACCCTGATTTTGTATTCTAGGAGGATCTCGATCTCTTCTTGGTTCATCTCTAGTCCTTCTTGTATCCTCATTAGATTGATTGTTATTCAAAATTTCTACTTCATCTCTATTGGGAATGTAAGTCTCTTCATTGGTTGTGGTGTTATTAGGAATTGATGTGTTATTCATTTTGAGACCAAAGATGTCCTCATATTGTTTGTTATTAGGAGGAGGATCACTTTTCTTTTGTGTCAATTTATTTACATCAAAATCTTGGGGGAGTGTGGCACCAGATTTGGCTAACATCAGGAAATATTTTTCTTTTTCTCCCTCCAATATTTTCTGCATAAATTTTTCAAATTGAGGATCTTTTTTGATGTCTCTAACATGTTGTTCTGTTATTTCCTCTTCAACTTGTATTTCATCTTCGTGTTCCATGTTTCTATAGTCTTTAGTTATTTCAAATGTTTTGATTTCTATTTCTGCAATCTTTCATCTCTGAGCCTTGGTTAGAATGGGCATACACGTGTTTTGAATGTTTTTCAAGGTTTGAATCTTGAGTAATGTGTTGTTATAAGTGATCAATTGTTGAGATTCAAGTTGTAAGTGGATAGACATGAAATAATCTTTTTCAAGTATTTTCTTGTTTACAAGTTTTTCGATCTTAGTTTTTGGAGTGCAAATTTTGTGATTTTTGATATGACTAAGTTCAATAGGAACAATATATACTATGATAGAGAATGAGGTTATTTTGATCAAGCATTGTAGTTTTGTGATTAAAGGATGATAGATCCTGATGTGAAACTATGTTTTAATGACCAGTTTATCAAAGGCAATGTGTTGTTGCACTTTAAGGTGTTTGATCTTTAACTTGTTTGAGGTGAATACTTGAGACTTTTGTGTGTCTTGTTCTTGAATCTATTTTTGACAGAAGATATCCTGATTGAATGACCCAACAAGATGACCTACTCTCTATGTTTGACTATTTAAGAAATGGGTTGTTTTGGTTTTCTGATTTTGATGTTGTTTACCAGAAACGCTGACAAAATGACCAGGAACTCTGCTGTACTGACTAGAAACGCTGTTGTTTAGACCAAGAACTTTGCTGTTTATACCAGAAACACTGTTATTTGGACCAGAAACTCTGACAGACTTACCAAAAATGCTACTATATTGACCAAAAAACTGACATACAGACCAGAAACACTGACTGACAGACCATGAACTCTGTTCTGCAATATAGTGACTCTAAAGTTCAAATAATGATATGTAGGTGAAGTAAATTGAGTGTTTGAACTTAGGAGACTATAATTTTGACCCAACTCTGTAATATGCTCAACCTTTGAGAGTTAATGTTGAAATATGAGAAATTTGACATTAACACCAAGAGAGCTGACCTTTGGATTGAAAATGCGACTGTTTGGACTGAAGGTGCAACCGTTTGGACTAAAAAAGCTACTGTTTGGACTGAAAGAGGAATTGTTTGGACTGAAAAAGCTAATGTTTTGATTGTAGATGTGACTGTTTGGACTGAAAGAGCTAATCTGCTACAAAAATTATGAATTTGATAGTTTGAAGTTTGAGTTTTCAATGTTTTTTGTATTTCAATGGATGATATCTTGACTTGACTTACAAACACAAAAATCAGATTATATTTTTGTTTCAAAGGTTTTTAACAATTAAAAACACATCAATCAGTCTATCCTAAGGAGATTGGTTGAGAATGAAAACCTTTGCTTGCTGACTTAGGTACACACCCAATAGCTAATCAAAATACAGCCGCTGAGTCTCACACAATGGATTCTCAACGCTGTATTATCCGATTCCAAACGCTAATGGGGGCATGATATGGCAAGTGTCTTGGGAGAGTTACTATCTCTCTTGCACAAATATTGTCACCCTTTCAGAGGTGAATCAAGTAGCTTCTATTTTTATAGTTCTTAGTCAGGAATTCCATTTGAAATTACCCCTTGAAGTCATGCAAGCATGATTAAGGCCTATAGCCCAACAAGGTACCGAAACAAGCTGTAGTCATGTAAACGTGATTGAGACCGCAAGGCCCTACAAAATGCCCGATATGAGAGATCTCAAAGAGAAAGCTCAAATAATCCCATCCTCTAAGACTTTAATCATTAGAGACCTAATTATTATAGTGAGTTGGAATGCTCAGGTCCAACTATACTCACTTGGGTCATTCTCACAGGGTGATTACTTTTTCCCACTGTGACAGGCCCGCTAAAGACATGCACTATTTAAAGCAAAGGATGAGTCTAGCTTTTTGATCACCTAAGAAAGGTGAGAGCATACTCGCCTATCATCAAGACACATAAGACATGTTTGTTCATTTCCATTGTAATTAGTCTATGTGCCTAATTTAACAAATATAAGTGCAAAATCCTGCGGCTGCAAAGAAAGTTAGTAGTTTATATTGCATTCTTTGGCAGCGAAATAGTTTATGACTCCGGTCTTTCACAGTGAAATAAGTACCTACAAAACCAACAATCTGCAAATTAGGTTCGGGAAAATGACAGTCTAGAAGTAGAAATGAGGAATGCAACATACAATATTTGTAAAATTAATAAAAAACTGAAAACCCCATCAAATTGACCAAGAATGCCATCATATGTGCCAAAAACGCTGCTCTGCACACCAGAAACGCTGTTCTGCAAACCAGAACGCTGTTCTGCACACCAGAAACACTGTTAAACAGACTAAAAACGCTGACAAATATGCCAAAGATGCCACCATACATACCAAAAATGCTAAAGTATAGACTGAAAGTGCTAAAGTACAGAAAAAATAAAAATAGAGTTGAGAAATCTCCCATAAATGTCATTTGAGGTGTCAGAACACCACAAAAGAGGCCAAGAACGCGATTTGGGAGCCCAAGAGAGCTAATCTGCACTCCGAAAGAGCTAATCAACCTGTCAATGAAATTTCCTGCAAGCAAACTTGTTAAAGATCAAAGGGGCTAGGCCCCACAGTGGGCGCCAATTAATGTGATGCTAAAAATGTTGTTAGTATAAGAGGCATACACATATAATGAGACAATAAAAACATAATTGAAAAGCTTAATTGAGAAACTAAATCAAAGATGCATACCATAAGCCTTCCTTGAAATGTCCCATTTTCCTCTATTCTTGAGGACCTTGAAGGTGTTGGATTGATGGGCTCTCAGTGGAGCAATGACCTCCAAAGTGGCAACTCAAGAGTTGAGTAGCTATTTGATCATGATTGACTATGAAAATGATATGAAATGCATGATTCAAGAAACTAGATTAACATGCTATGATTAATCCAAATGCTAATTACTAGATAATTGAAATGTAAATGCCTATAGTAACAATGCCTAAATTGATATGAGATGGGATCCTTATTTCTCCAAAATGAGGGATATTTATAGGAATTCCAAGGCCAAATCTGAGGTGGCAGGAATCGACGGTCTAGATTTGATCTGAAGATATCAAGGACCAAGATTGAGGAAGTTGGAGAAGAGGTTGGAGGAAGGGACACTTGTCATCTCTATGGTGACAAGTATCAAGGAGCCTTGCTCATGAGAGGGCAAGTGTCCCAGGGAGGAGACATGTGGCAAAAGTACCATGTGTCTCAAGGAGAGAATATCCACACCATGGGAGGTTAAGATAAGGAGGTTAGAATGTGCAAGATAGGATAGGGTTAGTTAGACCCAAGATTAGATTGAATGGGTTAAGTTAGGGGATGGTTAGGTTGAGTGGTTAAAGTTAGGAGCCATGTGCTCATTTGAATTTAGAAATTCAAATAATTGGAAAATGACAATTAATCTCAACAAACTTGAGTTTGTTAATCTTAATTAGGGATTAGAAGAATTGATTAGTATGGGGAGACATTAATTAATTGAGAATTAATTAATCAAAAGGGGGATATGAGATGAACTATATAAATAAATCATTTAGATTTATTTACTATTAGATGAATAGAGAAATTAATTAAATTGCTTGTGAATTCAATTAATTGGGAAGGGGAATTAATCAAATAAACTGCGTATTTAATTAACTATCTCCAGACCATTTTTAGGTGTATACAATACTGTCTTTGAGTGATAGTATATGGGACTATGGATATGATTGTACCCCATGTCTAGCAACTGATTAGTGTCACCCTGTGAGTGATGACTGGTATGCTAAGCTCAACCCTTGTGGGAGCCCATTTTAACCCACATACCTAATAGTTATGAAATGAAAACCTGTTTCTTCACATGAAACAAATAGATTAGATAAAACATGGTACTTGTTGTTATCTCATGGAATCCTCTTTCTACATTGACTTGATATAGCATAGTGAGCATATTGGGAATAGTATCATGTATGTTAGGGCAAGCCAAGTAACCATGAGCTCTAATAATTTATTTCTCTCTCTCTTTTTAGGTCATTCCTTGGAGTGGACAACAGAGTAATTGGATCCCAAGAGATGCTGCTCAACCTTGAGGAGGAACTTGTCAACCTTTTCAAGCAATGAAGGGTTCCTTGTCTTTCCTTCACATACCCCTTTAATTTCTTATATGTCTACTATTCTATCTTCATGTAAATCTCTTTCAGCTATTCCCACGACTTGTGTGGGTAATCATAAACAATATATCTTTATAAATAAATATGTATTTCATGAAAATGTTGTATTTGTATCTTTTTTATTTTAAACACTTGCATATCTGAAATAAATATTTGTATGGCACACATGTTTATTTATAAAGTGATCAAAAATTTGAAAATTTATGTTTTCCTTTTAAAACTGCAATGTGTAAGGCCTGCAAGAGGCCACCAAGTTTAGCTGTAGTAAAAATTTGGTAACAGTAACACACACAAAGAAATAAGCTTTTGAAGGCAAAAGAACTAAACTTTTATTCATAAAAGGTAATTTTACAGTGATATGCTTTGAAATACTTGTTATTGCTTGAAAAATTAAAGTTTACATATTCTATTTCAATCACACAATAACTAATTTTGAGTTACAAAGTTGTTACTTTGATTGAAAGAGCTTGAGATAGCTACAATACTAAGAAAATGAGAGTGAGAACTAACTAAAAAAGAGTTATGAGTGTTTTTGTAGCCAACATTCAATTCCTAAAAGTTTGTATCATGTGAAATAAAGAACAAAAGAATGTGTCTTGCCTTGCTAGTTGTGGATGTCCTTAAATGCTAGACAAAGTCTTCAATTATTGCCTTGGATCAAATGAAACTGATTTTGGCCATTTAAGGCCTTCCAAATTGCTCCAAAATGCACCATAAATGCTCAAAATGGACCTCTGACTATAGTTATACCCCTAGTAGTCCTTTTCCCACATGAAAATATCATCTTTGATTCATAAAATAGCCCGTAGATGTTTTCTTTATGTTGGAGAAGTTCTTATATATTTGGTTAGTCTTCAAAACTAGGTCAAACTCCTTTAAAAAACTCTAAATTTTCTCCTCTATACCTATATTCCTACTGTAACTCTTCAAACAAATTAACCAACATCCCAAGGTAGTAGGATGTGTTTTCTTTCCATGCTTTTGATGTTGAGGAATACTTTGGGGTTGGATGAAATTAAAAAGGACCATTAAAGACCCTTCCAACTACCATAAAGTGTGCCATAATGGCTTCAAACTTCTCTCCAATACTTATAATACCTCTAAGAAACCTTTTCACATGTGAAAATACCTTTTATGAGTCATAAATATTCTCTTACCACTGCATTCAATACCTTTATCTTTTTAATCTCACTTGGATAGTGCACTCTATAAAAAGTTTATTTTCATGTATACAAAAATACTTTCAAAGAGGACTCTTTCTATATGTTTCACATATTTTTCTTCATAATCAATGTCACATGCTTTGATCTCTCTCCTAATATATTACCTTTAAAGTATTGTACCTTAACATATTCATTGATTTCTCCTTAGGTTTTTCATGCTCTTTTTGGGAATGTCATGTATGTTGTTCACTTTAGACAATTATCTTTCATGATCACTTTATCATACATTAATTTCTTCCATTTGTAATTATTTTCTTTCTAAAGTCTTTGTGTGAGATCATTGTCTTATTTTCTAAGTTCATTTTCTTATATCCACTATGACTCCATTGTACTACTACAATTGTCTAAATCTAACCCTTGTGTTTTCTCCATCCTTAACATTGTTGTCTTCCCCTATGAATGATTTCCTTGGAGTTGTTATTTCTTTGTTTGTTCCCTATCATTTTCCAGTAGACTACCCTTTGATAATAGGTTATCATTTAACAATAGATAGTCCCTTGTGTATTTCTATGATAGGTCTATTCATCGTACATATCATTCTACAATCTTGCATTAAAAGCTTGAGTTGCAACTATCTTTTGCATCATTACATACTTCCTTGCTCATTAAATAGTAGGATACCTTGGCCAATGTTTCTTGCCTCTTTGGATCTTAGCTACCCTTCTTCTTGTTGTTGAAAAATGGCAGTGACGAGTTCTCTTTTTGAATTTTATGTCATTCCTATTTTATTGTGCATTATGCCCTTATCTTGAATATGACTATCATTTAAATCATTAGATCATTGTCACATAGGCCCTAGGATATCTTACTTCTCACCATTGTCATATTTCAAACTTTGTTTTTAGAGAATTATTGAATATGTTTATATAATATATGCCTCATTCTCCAACATCCATGTATAAGACTGTAATGAAACCTCTTTTTCTCATAATTGTTGATGTTGTAACTATCTAGCCTTTGTCCCAACTTGATAATTGATATCAACAAAGAAATACATAAAATAAAAATTTCTCCCTTTGAAGAACTTCTCTACTCTTCATGGAGTCTTTGTTTTCACTTTATAGAACTATGCTTGGTCAAAATAAATTACATATGATAGTATTCTTCTTCTAGTCTTGTGCATTACCTATGACCATGTTACTATGGACTGTCATGTAGCTTTTGTGTGTTTTTTTTCTTTTTGAGAGTCTTCTATAGACTTATGACTCTATCATTGAAATAATATATTAGACTGATTCATGATTTTTGTCATCATTTTATTGTCTCTTGTTTCATTCCATGTGATTGTCTCCTATCCTTTTTATCATTTGATGTATTTTCCTTAGCTATGTCTTGCAAATTATTATTTTTCTATTCTTGTATTAACATAGCTTCCCCTCCTTAAGTGATACTACCCCTTCTAACTTTTCCATATATTTTACCCTTTTTGAAATTTTATTGATATGAAACCCAACTTTTGAAACCTCTTGATTTGTCTTCTCCACCAAATTTTTCATGTTAAATGTTTTACCCTCTTGATTCGACATTGTCATAGGCCTAGAAATTACCCCATTTTATTTTCTAATAATTATAATTTGTGTTTGTTTGTCTTCTCCACAATCATTGGACTATCATGCTCTGACTTGATTTTTTCCTCACTATCATTTAGATGTCACTCTAATGGTGACTGCATTATCTTACGCTCAAGAAATGCCTTATTATCTATTATCTTTTATCACAATGTTGTCTTATTCATGGATTCATCATGATAAATAATCTCTAAAGATTGATTCCTTCCCTTATTATTGCATCTTATTTGGACACTAATATCGAGAACACCCTATGTTGACATGAAGTAGCATTCAAGTGCTTAAAGGTGTTAATTATCTTTTAGTTGTTGTTGTGATGCATGAACTATGATAAACCTTATGTTGTATCTTACTTCTTAATTTGAATCCCCAGATATGCCATTTTCTATTAATTCATTGTTGAAACCTTCTCTAATATTGACATGCATATTGTTATTGTGCTTCACTATTGCTAGTCAAATGGAATCCAAAGACCCTTGTCATACAATGGGTTTTCATTATGCTTTCTTAATGTTATATGAGGACTATCACTGTGGCATTTGAAATACATGTGTGTAAGGACTACCTTGAATTTGAGACTGCATCTTTTAAAGGGTTTTATAACAACAATTTTGTCCTTGTGCTCTTTTATAACTATCTTGTATGTGATGAATCTCCTTTGTTCAATCTTTTGGTAGACTGTTTTTCTTTTCAAGACTGACACTTTCCCTTTCTGAAACCTGTAGTCTCCTTGGAAGAAATATCCAAAATTCTTAACATTTCTTTTGGTTGTCTCTTTGGTTTATTTGTCAAAGTATCACTACTCTTTATTACGATGACTTGGATCTATGATAATATTTTTTCTCAATAACTCATTATATACCTCTCTTCGCAAGTAGATGACCTTACCTTGTGATTGGGTCATACATAGGTCCTACTCTCTTGATATACAAATGAATTGAAACTACTAATAAATTCATATAGTTTTTCTTCTAAACTATGACAACAAGCTCATACCCTTAAAAACTATAGATATATGTTCTTATCAATGACAAAGTTTCTTATGATCATTGGAAAAAAACTATAACAACTTATATTGAGTTGTATGACTATATTAAGTGAACCATCATTTGTGACTATCTTGCAAATTAAATACAAACTACATGACCTTTTCACATTCAAAACTTCATGGTAAAAGTAAAGAAACCATGTAATGCACCTTATAGATGGAGATATTGTGCATTCAAGACAGTGTTAAACTTCAGAAGATAAGATTCAAAATGCAAACTTGGATACTCTTCTTCTTCCATGTGATTCCAAGTCATTTTCAATCTATCCACAAAATTAAAACTCTTCAACTACCTCATTAAAGCTCCAACTGCCATTGTAGCCTTCTCTCAATAATAAGGAAAATGATGAAAACTAGGTTTTCCTCATTTCGTGCAATACCAAATTATGGTCAAGTTTGTTCACCTCTCTTTGTGTGGGATACCAAACTATGGTAAGTTTTATCAAAGTAATAGATTTCCCTCAAATACATACAACCATTTCTACCAATGTCGATGACATTTAATTTTGGAATTTCAAGGAAAAATGCAACGTGCCTTTGGTGGGACTAAATAAATCTTACACATAGAAAAACCAGCTCAAACTCTTTAACCTATATGGATTCTACATGAAATGTGGAAATGACCAAGTCAAGATACAAAATATTTGGAAACCTTAGAAATGCCTAAAATGGATCCCAAAGATAAAACATAATGCTAGACCTTTTAATGCCTATTTCCACAAATTATAAAAATGGACAACATTCTTGGTGACCTCTATGGAATGCTTGTATGCTAAGCATGAAATACAAGCTGCCTATAAACATCCATTCCAAGCTATAAAGTCACAACACCTAAGTAACTAAAACTAGACCTAGACTCTATCTGTAAGACCTCTATACAACAAGAAACACTAACTAAAACTATAACTATAGCAGACTGAAACTGGGAAACAAATGAGTACTTGCACTGAGAAAAGAAACTAGACAAAAAACATGTGACACAACACTTATTTGACCTCTAAAAACCTATCCTACTATGTACAAAAAACTAATTTTCTCTTAAGAGTAGTGGCTGAGGTGAATCTTGGATTGAATAATATTGGCTCCATCTCTCCATTCGGCTTGGACAACTTGAATGCATTATGCTTCTTGCACTAAAAAATGATATATGAACCACTCCAAAATGTATCAAAGTTGAATTTTTTCTAGGCCTACTCTTGAAATTATCCCATTGCAAGACTATATCACCTTCCTTAAATGTTTAATGGGTTCTCTCTTATCAAAAGATCTTTTTACCCGTGCTTGATGTATTTCCATCTTCTTCAGAACTTCATTCATTGTTTCTTCCAGCTCAACTAGTTGAGCCAACCTTACCACCATTGGATATTCTTCTAACTTATCAAGTTGATTGACTAAGTCAAGTGTTAGATGTAAGGAAAGCACAGTGCAAAAATGCCTTCCTAATGTCAATTAATAGGGGAAATCATACAAGAATGCAGTTTAAAACTTTTACAGAATGTTAAGAATAACATAGACAAAACACATAGAATCTACACAAAGACAAAACACCAAGAATTACATGGGAAAACCCTTTCGGGGAAAAAACCCACCATCAACAGTTGAAACACTTTATTTTCAATAAATGAATTTACAATAAAGTTTTTGTCTGCAACTATAGGTATTCATTCTCAAATTCTCACGAACTGGACACTACAATCAATTCACGCTATTAGTTATTTTTTTACCATAGTTATCCAATGGCTTCATATATCAGATTGTCGACTGTTCATCTGAGCAACTGCACCAACAGTTTGAAGTCTTACCATCTGCGTCGGTCTGCATTCATGAGAAACACAATATCCCACATGCACCTGGAAGTCGAGTTAGTTCATATTCATATACACCGACAAGACCATCTTCAATGTCCAAGTGTTTACCTTTTTGACTCTAGTTCAAGCGCACACTTGTAGTCAGTCTCTATTCCATCGGCCATCGGGAAGATTGCAAAAGAATTGCTCTGATCTCCCGATAAACCAATGACTCCAACACGTGGCACCACTTGATTGGCTCCGGGGTTCCTACCTTGCCACCTTAGCATGGCCTCAATAACCTCCTGGAATGAAACTCTTCTTTGTCCCTGGGACGCGATGGAAAGTCTAACAAGAAATTTACCATCATGACCTAGCGACCACCATCAGATATTCTATGATCACCATCCGATCATCTACGATCTGCTCGGCCTTTAAATCGCCTTGGCCGCTCTCCTGCCGGGTGATGGGGTGAGGTTTGGGATATACTAGCCAAGTCTATTCTCTTAGATCCTTTCCTTGGATCACCAGGTGTACTAATCACACCCTAGGGTCTCTAGGACTTCCCATACCTATGGAATCCCTTGACCTTGCCCAATCCACCCACCAACAACTTGAATTTTTGCTCCTAAGGTCTCACCTACTCATGAGACTCAAAGAAACCTTACTTAGGCTAATAAGGGTTTGGCTTGTACCACACCTTCAAAGGTCCTAGCAAGGATAGGTTAGGTCTAAGACATGGTTTTCCACCCATTCATGTTCCCCCAAGAGGTTTCAAGCTTCCTACCCCTTACCGATTTCACTATTTTGTCTTTTACCTACAAAATAGGGCTACAAGGATTGTGACCAATTAGGCCTCCTACCCGGACTTTTAGGGCTCCCTCTTGCAAATGATGCACATGCTTGTGAAACTTCCTAAAAGACTTGCTATTCATTTGGCAAGGGCTCAAGGATTTTTCTGGTTTTGGGCCTCCAAGTGTCCGTACACTGCCCTAGGTGGATTTTAAGGTTTTTAAGGGTTTTAAAGAGGGTTTTTAGGCCTGCCAGGGTCACAGTGGGGGTTTGATGTTCTTGCCACCTTGTCTATATTGGTGGAAGATCCTCCTTAACACCAATGGTACTCCACTCACCCCTCTACAACTCCCCCAAAGGGTGCCTCCTCCTCTGACCTTCCTTGCTCTCCAAGACCTCTGCAACTTAACCCTTCCTAGCCGGGCACTGTCCAGTCTTGCCTAGGAGTGGGTCTTTAGATGGCCTCCCTACATCTTCAAGGGCCCTACTTGCTTTGAAGTATTGTACAGGGTCTGCACTCTCATTCCCCATGGTTTCATGGTGATTCCACAATGGGGAATGGAGTTATGAACCCATTTTCTCAAAACAGTCCCAAACTGGATAGTGAGAAGGTAATTTACAAAAGATTTACAAACACACCACACTTGCAAAAAAAAACCTAATTTAAATGCTCAAGATGAAAGCATTTACACCATATAAGACTCTCAACATAGGTTTACTCGAAAATCAATCCATTAACAATCTTTTCTTACTCCATTTGTGCCGACTGGCAACAAAATTGCAGTCACAGTCAAGTCACTTTTCTTGGGCCATACAACATCTAACATCCAACCCATTATCTTAGGGTTTTAAACTACATATACTACCCTTTCCTTGATCTATGTGCCCATATTAGGGTTTTCCATGCTAAACTAAAGATTTTGACCACTAGGTGGAAAAGTTGCTTGACAACTTTGAAAAGTTGTCATGCAACTTTTGCAACTTTTGAGCAACTTTCTCAATGTTGCTTTTCTTGACTCCTAGACCCACATTGGGCTAACCTAAGGACACCACCATGCTAAGAAGGACCCTAAACATCTCAAAGGCATACTTACCCTCTACTTTCAAGAAAAACTCAACTTTGACTTATGACCCTAGGACCTCAACTAGGACCTAAACTAGACCCAATGAGCACCTGGCTCTTATTGTATATATAATGGCTTATTAAAGAAGCAAGAAAAAAATCAAAATCAAATGGTGGGAGCCCTTTGAAGGGTGCTCCTACACCATACTCCCCCTCTGCAACAAACTAAGGAACCAGGGGAGTGAGAAGAGCTGGATCAATGCCAAGCTTCTTGAACTTACTCTCCTCCACCCAAGTAGCTTCAGACATAGGTTGACCTGCCCATTTCACCAAGTGCTCAATGTAGACTTGGTGTCTAGTAGACTTCTTCACCCTTGACTCCAAGATCTCCTCTACTATGGGCTGCTTCACTTGAGGTAAGGCATTCACATCCAAGTCTTGTAGTACCTTGGCTTGGTTCTCAGTCTGCCCTGCTATCTCACCCTTGTACATGATTAGATCAGCAACATTGAAGACTGGTGAAATGGCTAAGTCTAAAGGAAGATCAACCTTGTATGCGTTCTCACCATATTTTGACAGAATTCTACAAGGTCCTACCCTCTTCATTTGTTGTTTAGTAGGCTTGCCACTTTGCATCCTAGCTTTGCTCAAATGGACCATCACATAGTCACCCACCTTGAACTGAACCTCTCTCCTTTTCTCATCCATTTTGGCCTTCAGTTTTTGAGTGGATTCAAGGATGGCTTTCTTAACCTACTCTTGGAATTCCTTGATGGTTTAAGTGAAGTCCTCTACTTGCCCACTCTTCATCTCCATGGAACCAAGTTCCCTGATTTCACACACTCCCCTTGGATGTCTACCATAGACAACCTTAAAAGGACTTCTTCTAGTGATCCTATTTACACTATCATTATATGCATACTCTACTTATGGAATGACTAGATCCCATGTCTATCCATACTCCTTGGTTAGACACCTCAACAAGTTGCCTAACACCCTATTAATGACTTCAGTTTGACCATCAGTTTGTGGATGGTAAGCTGAGCTAAATGAGAGATTAGTTCCTAGTCTCCTCCATAAAGTTTGCTAAAAATGGCCCATGAACTTGCTATCCCTATCAGAAACAATGCTTAATGGGAGTCCATGAATCCTAACAATCTCTTTAAAGAAGAGATGTGCAACATAGCTAGCATCATGGGTAGTTTTACATGGAATGAAATGGCTCATCTTGGAAAATCTATCTACTACCACATAGATGCTATCCATACCTATCTTTGTCTTGGGGATTCCTACTACAAAGTCCATGCTTATACATTCCCAAGGCCTATTAGGGACCGGTAATGGTTGATAGAGGCCTGCATTACTTGATCCTCCTTTTTCTCTTTGACACACACCACATTGCTCCACATACCTTTTCACATCTCTTGGCAACTTGGGCCAATGGTAGTACCTCTGTACTAGATCCAAGGTTTTGTTGATCCCAAAGTGTCCACTTAAACTACCATTGTGTTTTTCTTGGATGAGGTTTTCCCTCATGGATCCCCTAGGCACACATAACTGATTACCTTTGAACAAGAGACCATTTTGGAGAGTGTAATCTGCATACTCACCATGAAAATGGTTCTCAAACTCCTTGCAAACCTTGTAGGCTAATGAGAAGTCTTCATCTCCTTCATAAAGGTCCTTGAAGCCTTCTATTCCTATGCTCTACAACTGTAACTCTTGAACTGTCAACAACTTCTTGCTTAAAGCATCTGCCACCTTGTTGAGTTGCCCCTTCTTATGCTTGATGGTGAAGGTGAAGGATTGGAGATATTTCATCCATTTCAAATGTCTATTGCTAAGCTTCTCTTGGGTGTTAATGTAACTCAAAGCCTGGTTGTCTGTGAACACCACAAATTCCTTTGGAAGTAGGTAATGCCTCCATTTCTTGAGAGACTGCACTAATGCATACAACTCTAAGTCATAGGCTGAGTACTTCTTCTTTGCTTCATTGAGCTTCTCATTGAAAAATGCCACAGGTCTTCCCTCTTGACTCAATACACCCCCTACTGCAATTCCACTTGCATCACACTCCAATGTGAATAGCTTGTCAAAAGTACGTAAGAGTAGGATGGGTTTTGTGGCTACTTCCTACTTCAACAATTGGAAGGCTTTATCAGCATGTTCAGTCCATCTAAACTTAGTTTTAAGGCCTCCTTTTATGGTGTCAAGGACTGGTGCACATATGCCACTGAAGTTCCTTACAAACTTTCTATAGAATTGAGCTAAACCATGGAAACTCCTAACTTCAGTCCCTGTTCTAGGGGCAGGCCAATTCAAGATTGCCTCCACTTTGCTTGGATCCATCTTCAAGGTTCCCTTAGACACCACAAATCCTAAGTAGACCAGCTCCTGCTTCAAGAAGTCACACTTCTCTAGGTTGATTGATAACTTCTCTTCATGCAACCTCTCTAAGACTAACCTCAAATGCTTAAGGTGCTCCTCTTTGGTCCTGCTATAGATGAGAATGTCATCTAGGGACACCACCACAAACCTACCTATGAAGTCTTTTAACACCTCATTCATCAACCTCATGAAGGTGCTTGGGGCGTTAGTGAGTCCAAATGGCATCACAAGCCATTCATACAACCCTTATGTGGTCTTGAAAGTAGTCTTCCACTCATCACCCTCCTTAATTCTAATTTGGTGATAACCACTCTTAAGGTCCAACTTGGTAAAATACATAGCACCTCCTAAACAGTCCATCAAATCCTCTATTCTAGGAATAGGAAACCTATACCTTATGGTGATCCTATTGATTTCCCTTGAATCAGTGCAAAGTCTCCACTTGCCTCCGTTCTTTGATGCTAGCACTACTGGGACTGCACATGGGCTGATGCTCTTCTTGATCAGTCCCTGTTCCAATAACTCCTGCACTTGCCTTGCCACCTCCTTATTTTGGTTAGGTGTGAGCTTATATGTAGCTTTATTAGGTAGGGATGCACTGGGAACAAAGTGTATTTGATGGCTTATAGACCTTCTTGGTGGGAGTGTTGTAGGTGCTCCATCACTCACTATGTCCTTATACTCTTGCAACATTTGCTTCACCTCCTTGGGTATCTCTACCTGCAACTTGTCTTCCTCCTCCTTTGGCTTCACAAAGATGGCACACCTTATTGTCTCCTCCTCATGTAGCAAGTGTAGGAACTCTTTACCAATAGCCAATAAGACACTAGGTGTTCTTGAGGTTCCCTCTTCATTCTCTGTCAAAGACTGAATCTTAAAGGTTTTGCTGTCCTTCTTGAAGGAAATAGAGTTCTCCTCTCCATCATAGATCACCTTTCTATCAAATTTCTAGGGTCTACCTATTAATAGGTGATAGGCATCAATGGGTAACACATCACAAAGGATCTTATCCTTGTACCCTCCAATAGAGAACTCTACCCAAGTCTGTTCATTGACTAGCACACTCTGCTCTTGATTCAACCATGTCACCTTATAAGGGTTAGTGTGGGGTATTCTTGTGATTTTAAACTTCTTGGTTTCCTCCTCTGATATTATGTTATCAGTTGACCCTGAATCAACTATCACCTTGCAAACTTTACCAAGGATCTTGCATCTCACCCTAAACAATGCTCTCTTATGTTTAGGTTCATTCTTAACTGGCTGTCTTATCAAGACCCTATTGAACATCAGGTTTTCTCCAATCTCTAATTCACTATGGTCCACCTTAGGTGTCTTGCTGCTTGATGTGTCTTCATGAGCATAAGCAACCCTCTTTCCACTGTTTGATGAGGTAGGCTTGTCAGGGCATCTATAGGCCAGGTGTCCCAATTGTCCATAGTTGTAACATTTCATGGTTGCAAAGTAGGAGTTACCCCTACTGGTACTTCTACCCCTACTTGGACCCCCTTTTGCACCTCTTCCTCTAGAATGGCCTCCTCTAAGATTGGTTTCACTACTATGTTCAGTCAACTTGGCTTCTCCTTGGTTCCTTTGCTCATTTGGCTTGCTTTGGTAACCACCTCGGTGATTCATTTGTTCTCTACCTCTACCTCTACCCCTGTTATTAGAGTCTCCTTTCCTTTTGTTCCTCTCTTCCACCTTGGCAGCAAGCTGATGACATTTTTGGACAGTGGTGGGAGTCCATAGGCTTATCTCCTCTTGAATGTTCCACTTGAGGCCGCTTAGATACCTAGCCACCTTGATAGATTCATCTTCTTGGACTTTGGATCTAAGACAAAGCTTTTGAAATTCTTTGGTGTAAGAGGTCACATCAAGATCTTTTTTCTTCAATCCTTATCTTTTCTTATGAAGTTGGACTTCATAATCTTCTGGTAAGTAGTTCTCCTTGATCTTACTCACCATGGCCTTCCAATTTGCAATAGGTAGCTTCCCCATGCTAACTCTCTCTTCTTGCATATACTTCCACCATGTCAAGGCTGCTCCCCTTACTCTTGATTTGGCAACCTTAACCTTTTGAGCTTCTATCACTCCCTCACACTCAAAGTTGTTCTCCATCTCCTCAATCCATTCCATGACAGTGTCAATGTCCATCCTTCCCCTAAAATGTGGCAATCCCTCAAAAGCTTTAGTGTTCAAAGCCTTAATAGCCTTTACAAAAGGTTCTTCATTGAACAAGGGATCTGGTTCAGGTATAATGTCATCTATATCTATAGTTTTCTTGCCTTTATCCTTGGTGTCTTCACCCCAAGGTCCATGTGTCCTATGATCCACCACTTCCTGTAGCTTGTCCCTTATCTCACTCATTGCTTCTTCAAGGAGTCTATTCTTCTCCTTTTGCTCTTCTACCTCCCTAGCCAGCTTTGCATTAGTGACCATTCTTCTCTCCCCTATCGATTCACCAAAATACAAAGACATGCATGGTCTACCAAATCTTTAACTTGCTCTGATACCAATCTGATGGGATGGGGTTTGGGATAGACTAGCCTAGTATATGCTCTTAGATCCTTTCCTTGGATCACCAGGTGTACTAATAACACACTAGGGTCTCTAGGAATTCCCCTGCTTGTGGAATCCCTTGACCTTGCCCAATCCACCCATCAACAACTTGAATTTTTGCTCCTAAGGTCTCACCTACTCATGAGACTCAAAGGACCCTTACTTAGGCTAATAAGGGTTTGGCTTGTACCACACCTTCTGAGGTCTTAGAAAGGATAGGTTAGGTCTAAGACATGGTTTTCCACCCATTCATGTTCTCCCAAGAGGTTTCAAGCTTCCTACCCCTTACCTACTTCACTATTTTGTCTTTTACCTACAAAATAGGGCTACAAGGATTGTGACCAATTAGGCCTCCTACTCGGACTTTTAGGGCTCCCTCTTGTAAATGTTGCACATGCTTGTGAAACTTCCTAAAATACTTGCTATTCATTTGGAAAGGGATCAAGGATTTTTTTGGTTTTGGGCCTCCAAGTGTTCGTACACTGCCCTAGGTGGATTTTAAGGTTTTAAAGGGTTTTAAAGAGGGTTTTTAGGCCCGCCAGGGTCACAGTGGGGGTTTGATGTTCTTTCCACCTTTTTTGGATTGGTGGAAGCTCCTCCTTCACACCAATGGTACTCCACTCACCCCTCTATAACTCCCCCAAAGGGTGCCTCCTCCTCTGACCTTCCTTGCTCTCCAAGACCTCTGCAACTTAACCCTTCCTAGCTGGGCACTGTCCAGCCTCACCTAGGAGTGGGTCTTTAGATGGCCTCCCTGCATCTTCAAGGGACCTTCTTGCTTTGAAGTATTTTATAGGGTCTACACTCTCATTCCCCATGGTTTCATGGTGATTCCACAATGGGAAATGGAGTTATGAACCCATTTTCTCAAAACAGTCCCAAACTGGACAGTGAGAAGATAATTTACAAAAGATTTACAAACACACCACACTTGCAAAACAAAATCTAATTTAAATGCTCAAGATGAAATTATTTACACCATATAAGACTCTCAACATAGGTTTACTCGAAAATCAATCCATTAACAATCTTTTCTTACTCCATTTGTGCCGACTGGCAACAAAATTGCAGTCATAGTCAAGTCACTTTGCTTGGGCCGTACAACATCTGACATCCAACCCATTATCTTAGGGTTTGAAACTATATATACTACCCTTTCCTCAGTCTATGTGCCCATATTAGGGTTGTCCACGCTAAACTAAAGATTTTGACCACTAGGTGGAAAAGTTGCTTGACAGCTTTGAAAAGTTGTCATGCAACTTTTGCAACTTTTGACCAACTTTCTCAATGTTGCTTTTCTTGACTCCTAGAACCACATTGGGCTAACCTAAGGACACCACCTTGCTAAGAAGGACCCTAAACACCTCAAAGGAATACATACCCTCTACTTTCAAGAAAAAATCAACTTTGACTTATGACCCTAGGACCTCAACTAGGACCTAAACTAGACCCAATGAGCACATGGCTCTTATTGTATATACAATGGCTTCTTAAAGAAGCAAGAACACAATCAAAATCAAATGGTGGGAGCCCTTTGAAGGGTGCTCTTGCACCACTGGGTCCCACCACTTGGTCACCATATCACGAGGGATAACATTTTGGGCACCTCACAACCTCCGTATAGGGACAACCACTGATAGTCCCAGAATTTTACTCCACCATTGATCTTCCTTGGATATACCGTTGGATCTTCTCGATTTGCATGACCCTTATCTCACCTTGGCCACTTACTTATGTCATGTGTCACTTCCTGATTGGCTCCAGAGTCCCTGCCCTGCCACCTTAGCACAACCTCACTATGCGCTCAGAATTAAGCTATTCTTTGTCATTGGGTCATGATGGATATTCTATCGAGTAGTTTCCCATCACAACCTAGTGACCACCGTTGGATCAACCTTGATCTGCTTAGTCTTTAACTCGCTTCTTTTTGCATGTGCTTTGTTGCCAAGCCGCAGGGAATAACTTTTGATCATCTTCCCATCACAGTATAGCGACAACCGTTGGATCATCTCGAACTTGCTCACCCAATAGACGATCACAAGATGAGGGTTCCATCAGGATAGGTTACTCTGATCAGTCTAAACGCAAGTCAAGTTAATTCGAGGCACATTTCCAACAAACTCCCACTTGGTGAGGAATTCACTGGACCGATTACCATTGTAGATGTTACTAAGAAACATGGGTATCAAGACCCATAGAATTAGAACACCACTTGAACTTGTGAGTGCTCATAGGTTTCATCAAGGCATTTGCAACATTTTCTAGAGTGTCTACCTTGTTTAGATAAAATTTTCCATCTTCCACCATGTCACGAACAAAGTGATACTGAACATCAATATGCTTCGATCTGGCATGGAAAGTAGGATTCTTCACTAAACATATGGCACTCTGACTGTCACTCCAAATTTCAACCTTCCCTACATCAAAACCAATATCTGAACTCAAACACCTAAGCCAGACAACTTATTTACAAGCATGTGTGGTCACCATGTATTCTACCTCTGTAGTGGACAAAGCGACTACATATTGCCACTTGCTCATCCAAGTAACTGCTCCACCATTCATGACAAAAACATATCCACTGGTGGATCTTCTGCTGTCTATGTCTCCTGCCCAATCAGAATCCAAAAAACTACATACACTGAGAGTTTTCTTTGAATCATCAGAATGACCATGATATCACAAAGAAAGATCTAAAGTTCCCTTTAGATATCTAAACACCCTCTTTACAGCATCCCAATGTGGCCTTCCTGGATTCGACATAAATCTGCTAAGTACTCCCACTAGTTGGGCAATGTCTGGTCTTGTACAAACCATAACATACATCAAACTGCCAATAGCACTTGCATAAGGCACACTTTTCATGTCTTCTATCTCTTTTGGAGATTTCAGACTGTCAAGCACAAACAACTTAGTTCCCTGCAAGATGGGAACAACCTGTGATTCACAGTCAGACATATGAAACCTGTCAAGAACATTGGTTATATACTTTCTCTGGCTGAGCCAAAGTTTCCTCTTAGATCTATCTCCTTTGATCTCCATTCCCAGAAAGTAATTTGTTGCTCCTAAGTCCTTCATTTCAAATTTTATAGATAACTAAGATTTTAAATCTGAGATCATACCTTTTGTATTTCCTATGAACAACAAGTCATCTACATACAAAGCTATGATAAGAATCCTATCACCTTCAGTTTTGTAGTAAACACAATGATCAACTTTTGATCTCACAAATCCCAAGGACAAAACAAATGTATCATACTTTTGATACCATATTCTGGGAGACTGTTTCAAACCATACAAAGACTTCTTGAGTCTGCAAACCAAGTGTTATTTACCTTTTTCCATAAAGTGCTCAGGCTGAGACATATGAATCTCTTCTTCAAGATCACCATGAAGAAATGTTGTCTTCACATCCATTTGCTCAATCTCCCAATCATATGCTGCTGTAAGTGATAAGAGAAATATGATAGATGTCATCTTAGCTGCAGGAGAAAAGATCTCTCCATAATCAATACCTTCCTTTTGAGAATACCCCTTTGCAACCAATCTTGCTTTGTACTTGTCAATGTTACCATCTGGACCGTACTTCTTTTTGAATACCCACTTGCAGCCTACATGCTTTCTACCTTTAGGAAATGGCACCAAATCCCAAGTTCCCTTTTTATCCAATGATGACATTTCATCATTCATGGCTTCCAACCAGGAATTTGAATCAGACATCTTAATAGCTTCTTTGACAATCCTAGGCTCATCAATATCTGCAAGTAAAGAATAAGCACAATTAACATTCAACATAGAGTGACTGTACTTATTAGGTGTATACCTATCAGGTTTCTGCCTCTCTCAAGGAGATCTTCTCAACTTTGGTGTTGAGGCTTCTTGAGGTTCAATAGGAGGCTCATCATCATGTTCTTCTTCAAAACTACTTGAATTGTTTGAACTCTCATTATCTTCAAGTATCTCTAGAGATTCTTTCTTAGCTGGAGGAATTTCAACCTCAACTTCTCCTTTCTTTCCTATGTTATGATCTAGTGACATAGGTTTCAACTCACAAAAAATCACACTTCTACTGTACATAAGCTTTCCAGTCACTGGATTCCAAAGTTTGTATCCTCACACCAACTCCATAGCCAATGAAGATACATTTCACAACTTCGTTATCCAACTTAGATCTATTAACATCAGGCACATGAGCATATGCCTCTGCACCAAAAACATGAAGGTTCCTTAAAGAAGGTTTCTTACCAGACCATGCTTCCATAGTTGTTTTGTCAACCAATGATGAAGTAGGAGAACTATTCAACAGGTAACATGTTGTAGCAACTGCTTCAGCCTAGAATTTTTGTTCTAACCTAGCTCCGCTCAACATGCTTCTTGCTTTCTCCATTAGAGATCGATTCAACCTTTCAACAACTCCATTTTGTTATGGAGTGTAAGGTATAGTCTCATGTCTCTTAATTCCATCATCAACACAATACTTGTCAAAATCTGCACTACAGTATTCACCACCATTGTCTATTCTTAAACATTTAATCCTTCTCCCAGTCTAATTTTCAACAAGGTTCTTAAACTCCTTAAATCGACTGAACACTTCTGATTTAATTTTAAGGAAGTACACAAATGCCCTTCTTGAATAATCATCTACAAAACATACATAGTAATTAGACTTAGATAGAGAAGGAACATCCACTGGACCAAACATATCAGAGTGAACATAATCCAAAATGTCAGAATATTTATGAGAACTGGAATAAAATTGAACACGGTTATGTTTTCCATATATGCAGTGTTCGCATAAATCAAACTCAAAACTACAATCATCCAGACCTTGAACCAGATTCTTATTCTTCAAAGCTTTAAAACCTTTTTCACCTATGTGGACTAACCTATTATGCTAGAGCATTGTTTTCTCACCAGGAAGTTTAGCTTCCAATGAATTAGCATAATGCATCATTACAGTTGTCTTAACAAACTTTTCAGAGGTTACATTACAACGTATAGGTTCAGCATTTAACTTATACAATGTACCAATGTGATCACCCTTTGCCAATACGATGGAACCCCTAGTCATCTTGCAACCACCAGATACAAATGTAACTTGTACTCCAACATCATTAAGTTTACTTATAGAGAGAAGGTTTCTTGCCAGACCTGGCATATGAAGAACTACATTGATCCCCTTCACTCCACCATTTGGGAATTAAATTTTAATTCCGCCTCTCCCTACAATCTCCAGCATAGAATCACTAGCCAAGCATACCTTTCCACTAGCATATGGTTCATACTTCGAGAACCACTCCTTGTGGGAGGTCATGTGAAAAGATGCACCATAATATACTAACCAGGTGTCATCTGAGGTAGGCACTACCAGGGCTGCTACAAATGCATCTGCATCACTCTGAGAAGATTCAGTGTCATAATACTTCTTCTTCTTCTTCTCCTCCTTGCAATCCTTTTGGATATGCCCTTTTTGCCCAGAGTTCCAACACTTCACCTTTGACTTCTTTCCTGGAGATTTTGATCTCTCTTGAGACTTGGACTTGGACTTCTTTCCTTTCTTCTTGTATTTGTCCTTTAGTCTACCTCAAACAAAGAGAGCATCTTTTGTTGTCTCAGAAGACTTCTTTCTCATTTCTTCTGAAAAAGAGTATCAACCACAATATCCATCTTGAATTGGGTCGTAGTACTACTGATAGCCATCACTAATTGATCCCAAGAGTCAGGCAATGAACATAACAGTAGCATGCAACGTTCTTCTTCCTGAATAGACACACCAATAGAAGTTAACTATGCAAGAACCATGTTGAATGCATTTAAGTGCTTTGCCAATGGTGTTCCTGTAGCCATCTTCAGAGAGTACAACTTTTTCTTGAAGAAAAGTTTATTCACCAAGGACTTGCCTTGATAAATATCTCCCAACTTATTCTAGAGAAGATGTGCAGTTTTCTCTCTATGGATGTTTAATAGAACAAAATTAGCAAGAAATAGCCTGATTAGACCCCTTGCCTTTCGGTCTGCTAATTCCCAATCCTCTTGCTTCATGCCTGTAGGTTTCTACGCAGAAATAGCAATCCAAAGGTATCGGTCGACCAACAAGTCTTCCATCTTGAGTTTCCATAGTTCAAAACTGGAAACATTAAATTTCTCCATGTCTATGCACCCTGAGGTTCTCACCATCTTAACTTGTAAAACAAACAAGTAGACACTCTACAAGACTCCCACTGAAACAAAATTGACACAAAAAACTAACCCTACCCAACAAGGATAACAAAATGGACCAAACTCTCATACCACTTCTAAGGAAAGAACAGTGCAGAAACACCTTCCTAATGTCAATTAATAGGGGAAATCATACAAGAATGGAGTTTAAAACTTTTATAGAATGTTAAGAATTACATAGACAAAACACATAGAATCTACACAGAGATAGAACACCAAGAATTACGTGGGAAAACCCTTTCAGGAAAAAAACCCACCACCGATAGTTGAAACACTTTATTTTCAGTAAATGAATTTACAATAAAGTTTTAGTCTGCAACTATAGGTATTCATTCTTAGATTATCGTGAACTGGAAACTACAATTGACTCACGCTATTAGTTCTTGTTTTACCTTAGTTATCCAATGGCTTCATATATTAGATTGTCGACTATCATCTGAGCAACTGCACCAATAGTTTGAAGTCTAACCATCTGCATCAGTCTGCATTCATGAGAAACATAATATCCCACATGCAACAGGAAGTTGGGTCGGTTCGTATTCATTTACACCCACAAGACCATCTTCAGTGTCCAAGTGTTTACCTTTTGGACTCCGGTTTGAGTGCACACCCGTAGTCAGTCTCTACTCCATCGGTCATCAAAAAGACCACAAAAGCATTGCTCTGATCTCCTGATAAACCAGCGACTCCACTAATGCAGCTCCACCACGTGGCACCACCTGATTAGCTCCGGGGTCCCTGCCCTGCCACCTTAGCATGACCTCACTAACCACCCAGAATGAAACTCTTCTTTGTCGCTGGGTCGTGATGGAAAGTCTAATAAGAAATTTCCCATCGCGACCTAGCAACCACCATTAGATCTTCTGCAATCATCGTCTGATCATTTGCGATATGCTCGACCTTTAAATCACCTTAGCCACTCTCTTGCCAGGTCCCATTGCTTGGTCACCATGTCACGAGGGATAACATTTCGGGCACCTCACAACCTCGGTACAATGACAACTACTGATAGTCCTGGAATTTTACTCCATTGTTGATCTTCCTTGGCTTTGCCATTGGATCTTCTCGATTTGCATGACCCTTATCTCACCTGGGCCGCTCACTTATGTCACATGTCACTTCCTGATTGGCTCTGAAGTCCTTGCCCTTCCACCTTAGCACAACCTTAGTATCCACCCATAATGAAGCTCTTCTTTTTCGCTGGGTCGTGATGGATATTCTATCAAGAAGTTTCCCATCGCGACCGAGCGACCACCATTGGATCAACCTTGATCTGCTCGGTCTTTAACTCGCTTCTTTTTGCATGTGCTTTGTCGCCAAGCTACGGGGAATAAATTTTGATCATCTTCCCATCGCGGTATAGAGACAACCGTTGGATCATCTCAAACTTTCTCACCCAATAGCAGATCACAAGATGAGGGTTCCATCGGGATAGGTTACTCTGATCAGTCTGAACACAAGTCAAGTTAATTTGCGGCACATTTCCAACATTAGAAGCTCAAGTGAGATAGGTATCCTTGCTTCCTTACCATAAACTAGTATGCATGGTGAAAATCCTGTAGACCTCTTGGGAGTTATTGTATCAACCCATAAGGCTAAATTTAGCTTAGTTTGTCATGCTCTATGATTATCTTCCATTGTCCTCTTCATGATCCCAAGAAGGTTCTTATTCGTAGACTCTGCTTGGCCCTTTCCCTGAGGGTAATAGTTAGAAGTACTCGAATAAATATAATTTCTAATAGCCCAATCAATTATTTTTATACCTACAAAAGCTAACGTATTATTTAAAACAATAGATTTAGGTACACTAAACCTTGTGATCAGATCTTCATAGGACAACAGTCTCATTTGCTTCTTTTAGTATCATGGCCTCAATCAACTTAGTGAAGTAATTAGTGGTTGTGAGCACCCACTTGTGGTCAACACTTGAAGGTGGATTGATAACCCCAATGAAGTCCAAACCCCACTTCATAAAGGATTGTTCTACTGGTATGGGCTGCAAAGGGAGGACTACCAACCTTTTTTTCCCTACAAATATGGCACACTCTTTGTTGCAAATGTGATGGTGATTAAGTCCATAATTGAAGGATGTGTAGTGGCATTGGTGCATCGTGTAAGTCATGATTTTGTGTCCAAAATTCGTAATGTGTTGATTTGACCATTGATGTATGTTGTGGTATGGTCTATTTCTTATTCCTTCCCACCACCAGAATGTTTAGTGTTGACCTATTTTAGATTTTTGTCTTGGTTGACTTAGAAGATTATGTTTCCTGGAAGACAATATTTATATGAGGATGATCTGATTTTGTTAGCAATGGAAAAAGTGTGGCATTGTTATTGAAGATATGTGAGATCGAAAAGGAAGGATATGATTATTGATAATGTGCAAAGTGTGTTGGTGTTGAGGCACCAGAAGTAGTCTGGTTTTTCAGTGTGTGTTACAGTGGTGGATTACCTTTCTTTCTTTCTTTCTTTAGCAGTGAGCCTTTTTCTAAGTAGTGATCCCTCCTACGGTGAGCATTCTAGTAGTGAGCCATCCTTTGTAAAAATCACCTTAACTAGTGTCACCTTAAGTAACTGATGTTTTATATTGAGAACTAACATTCTCTGTGGTTTTTACCTTGGGTTTTCCACGTCATATTTGGTGTTCATTGTGTGATGTGCTATGTGTATATATTTTCATGTTATATCTGTCTCAGTTAAGCTTGTTGGTTATGTTAGCACCCCCAAAACTTCTCATATTTTGAGGGCCCAATGAGAAGGTCTAAATGGTGTTCCTATGAAAATTCAAATCTCATGTTGGCTAGTGTTTTTTTTTTATTAGTGACTTCTTGTCCCATTTACCCATGCCTTAAGTTGTGTTTTTATGGGTTGCTCATCATTTGAAACTGGCCCCATAATTTCAGTGTTTCCTTTCAACCGGTCATGCATTCAAAAGGTTTTCGGGAAATACTAAAGTCATTCATGCTTCTTACCAAAATTCTTATTTGATGTGGCAATGAAAATGCATCACAGAAAGCTACTCAGGGCTCGGTGATATGTGAGATGCCATCCCACAAAGCACCAAGTGAGTCTTCATTTGAGTGCTCGGTAGGATGCTCCAAAAATCCAACCGATAGATGACTTGATATTGTAAATTGAAGCAAGTTTCACTTAGGACTCAGTAAGGTTAACCTTGTATTTGGGCGAGTTCTGAGTTATGTCCAGCGTGAGATATATGGTAGCTATTGTAACAACTTGAAGCTTGGTGAAAGGTCCCTAAGTATTTTACCGAGGTCTCAAGTCTATAATAACCAAAGGTTTGTGGTTATGTATCAACGCATCTAGCAACTTGAAACTCATTGAAAAGGATTCATTTTGTAGCATCATAAATTTCACACCATTAATTGGGTGGTATAATTCCATGATTAGGTTAACACCCATCTTAGTGTGTTGCATATTGCATTTTATTTTCCTTTAAGCATTTAATTAAGTAATTTAATTAAATATTAAATCCTCTTTCATCTCTCTACACATCATAAAATTGGGCCCTTAATCCTAAGTGTGCCCCTTTTTATTTTATTCTTTCAATTAATTATTTCATCAAAAGCTCTAATTATGTCCTATTTTGACTTTTAGGGTCCAGTTTCACATATCTAAACAGCTTGAATTGTTGCACCAAGCTAGGATTGACTTTGTAATCATGATATCTTGCATCCCTAAAAAATTAGAAAAAAGTTGGTTGGACCATGGTGGTGGCTATACGACCATGGTCTCGACTTATTCTCTTCGAATTTTGGGATCATGTTTTGGTCGTATTATAATGTTTAAATATGACTTGGTGGGAAATTATATCATTTCTAGGTCAACCTATGATCAAAAACAAAGTTAGGGTTTCATACATATAGCATTTCCTTTCCTCATTTGAAGGATCCATTCTCTAGCAATTGAAGGAGCCTCTGATGAAGTGAAAGTGTAGGTTTATGTGAAGTCTTCAATTAGAAAATAAAACATTCATCAAGTCTTGATGAACCATTTTCATCAGCAATTCAAGCTTTGGAGATATTGAATAATGATAAGGAGATCACCGACTCTTGATTGGCTTGTACCTCTCCTTTAGGGTTTGGTATGATTTCAATTTATTTTCATATCTCTATGTGAGTTTCACAACACTTATTTTTAGATTTAAATTCATGATTTAGATCCATTAATGCATTTGTGATTTGAAGCATTTACATTCAATTTACATTCACTTAGGGTTTTATTCTCATAATGTAGGATAGAACTCTAATTCTTGCATTTTAGCTCATTTAGGATCTTTTAAGAACAAAATGATTCTAGCACACACACATTTCAATACATTATTGGATATTTGTGGAGGTGGCAAACACCAAAACAAGGGGTTTTACCAAGGAAAAACTCTATATAGCCACCCATACACCAATTTCCAACTTACAGGCGCATTTGGAAGATTCCGACGGAGCAACGAACTTTTAGGAAGACAAAATTCACAAGTGCAGATCCAGAGCCAGAAATAGACCTCATTTTGTTGAGATAAAGGTAACCAGTGCCCTAGTCCTTTGATTTTGAAAGTTTCTTTTGGAAGTTCAGTGTTTCTGGACCTCAATTTGCAGTTTGCAGAAGTACAGTGCAGTTTGGTAACATGGACCATGGTTCCCAATGCCTTGGTTCGGCTCATTCTGACTCAGTTTCTAATATCAGGTGCACATTTGAATTTCATTTCCAAATATATGGTTTATATCTCAGTTTCAACTCATCATTTATCTATTATTTCAGTTTATATAATCACTTTCAGTCATCTTCCTAGCTTAGTTCATCACTATTGCACATTTAGTTCACTTCCGTTTCATAGAAGCAAAGGAATAGAAACCCTAAGAGTATTCCTTGAATCTCTTTCACAAGAGTTAGTCAAAGTTAATCACTTTGTTAGGCTCTTTCGTATTCTAATGTATGGAGGAAAGTACAGTTTGTTGGCATGTTGGCATAACTGATGGAGATGATGATGTATCGGTAAAGGACTGTTGGTGATGATATAACTATGATATGATGATCAGTTATTTATGTTGTCATTGATGGAAACTATATTTGTTCATGTTTGTTTATGCTTGGTATGCCATCTAAGTCTATTGGTTAAGTCTAACTAGTAATGGATTGAATTGGAGTGAGTTGGAACATAGAAGGAGATGATTGCAGTAATGATCTATGTTGAGTCAGGTTTTGCAATTTGGAATGTGTGCTTATGACTTGAACCACATCATGTTTGGAGAACCAAAAGCCATGCTTGTTATTAACTATTGTATAAACAACTAGGGTTTGAGAATCGATATCAAGATCTTTGACCGATGATGATTTATGGTTTGGTGGTAATTCTTTTCATGTTCATAAGTTGATGATGATGTGTTAGAATCTGTGTAAAAAGATAAGATGCTATTTTAGTGCATACATGGATCGAATTTCTTAGAAAATAGCAAAGTTCTTAGAAGAATATGATAAGAGTTTGACAACTTATTAGATCGATGTGCAGTGATGAGTTATGTTCATTCAATGATTGTAATTGTCTTGTAATTTTTTGTAATGATCTATATGATGTTCTGTAATAATTTGTAATGATTTGTTATGATCTATGATGTAGATTCATTGTAAGTTAGGGTTCTATAACTGACCTAATTATAAAATGTATTTAGGTCGAGTTTGAGAAGGTTAAGTGTGTTGGTAATTAGAGAAGTGTGTGTGCCGAACTAGATTGAGATGTCTGCATGAGAGAAGAAGATTGGAGTTGACAAGGATCTATTATAGAAAGCTACAAAGTGCCAAGTACAAATAATTTATCTGTTGTTTCCTAACAGTTGCATCAACATTAAAATCCCTTAACCGGGTAGGTCCTAACAGGCCTGATTGTATAAATCCCTTAACCAGGTAGCTCAACAACTTGAGTATAAATCCTCCAGTGAGGTTACTCCTAACAGGGTAAAGCTCCAAACAAAACTAAGGTGTAAAATCCCTTGACTAGGTGACTCCTAATAGCGTTTGCTCTTAACCGGTCATTGTTGTAAATCCCCTAACCGAGCTAGGCTCCTAATAGGGCGCATTCCAAAAGAGTACAATATTTTGTGGGTACCAATTCCCACCGTGGTTTTTCCCATTTGGGTTTCCACGTGAAAAATCCTTGTGTTCATGTTGTGGATGGATTATGCATTTGATGTCTTTACTATTTGCTTAATTATGAACACTTAAGTTGTTACTAGTAATGTTTTGATAAATTTGCATTAAGTGATTGTTAGATCAACTACCGTTACTGGTTATGAATTGTTTTTTGAAGTATTGTTCAGATTGGTGAAAGTTTGTAGTTTATTGTTATCACTGATTTACCCCCCTCCTCTCAGTGTTAATCAGATCCTCACGTTAACAATTGGTATCAGAGCATTAGGTCCTCTTTGTGCAGAAGCTTAATCGCTTAAGGAAAAGATCCAAGGAAGATGATGAAGAAGAAGGGTCCCAAATTCACTAAAGACAACTACTCGATGTTGGTGCCCAAAACCGCAGATTGGAAAACCCAAAGACTTGCCAACTCCTTAGGAAATCCAATCAGCCTTGGCCAACGAATAGGGATGGTTGAAGACCAAATCCCTCTGCACTTCAGGCTCTACAAGACCTAGGAAGGTGTACCCTTCCCTCTCAAGCACAAAAGAGTTATTTAAATGTGGATTTAATCCTCTAACCAAGTTTACACAACTAGCAAATTAGTGTTTTGCAACTATGCTATATCATGTGCTTTAGCTGAATACTTTGAAAACTGAAAACTGAGTATGAATAAAAGTGTATGTTAAAGATATTGTATATTGAAAATGAAATGCTTTTAAGACTTGAATGAAATCTGCAACGATTAGATCAAATAGGATATGGAAGAATGTTTCTCTATAAGGACCTTATGCATACAAATCAAAATCTTAGAAATAAATAACAGACCAGTGCCTCTATCCAGGAATATGCACGATACTTTGTCGACAAATAATTCAATTAAACTCTTGAGACAGTTTTTAGGCAACTTGTAACACAAGACTATCAATACAGAGGTTCCATTAAGTGCTATAAGAACATGAAGAAGCAAATCTTATATTCAATTATAGCAACTTGTGGTGGCACACTGTATTAAACCCTTTATCAGATTTATCAAGAGGACAAAATGAAATTCATCAACACAAAAGTATACACGAATTCTGGAATTGAAATAGCGAATCTTGTATATTAAGTTTTGGAGAGTGAATGCATACAATAGCTACACTTACAGATACTCCATTACACAGTGATTTCTCAAAATGATACTTCCATTCCTACAGACTTCTCCAATACAGACATCCCATAGCCCCTACTGGCAGCCTGACAGATTGTGAATTGTTCTGGATCCCTTTTCTTAAGTGAAAAAGACTCCCTATAAATACCTAATCCAAAAGACATATGTGAAAGGACACACCCTTTTGCATACAGGAGGGAGTTACAGACAATTGTTTTTATTAAATAACATAAGGTAGAAGATTTTGTACAGTAAAATACTTCCCTTCCGATAATGTTACAATACTTTCTCACCTTATGGTAATCTTTAATTTAGGTCGGAAATATTATATCATATATAGTAACCTTTGCAAAAACCAATCAAGCATTAAATGACTCACCCTAATGAATATGTTCATATTATTTACCTAGGGTGAAAATAATATGTATATGGAAGGATCACTTAAATAAATAAATGCTTTTCATCATTTTACTTATGGTAAAAGTACATTTTCTCCAAAATAATAATAATCATTCTTTGATCATGCGTAAAATCAACCCTAATATATACATGTTTCATTTTATTCACTTAGGGTGAAAAATATAAATGATCAAATGATAATATCAAAATGCTAAAATTTATTAGGTCGTCAAATTAAAGAATTAACCATGGTAAAAGAACTTATAAAATATAACTTCCTTTGTGATAAAATATATCCCTTTATAACCTCTCAAAAGGTAATTTCAAAAGATAATATTGTAAACTATTATTATCATATCAAATGTTGTAAACAAGATTTCTTTTACCAAGGTCATCAAATTATAATATCAAAACATTAAATTAAATTTCTTGAGTAAGGGATACTTCCTTTAATATGCACTCAAGAAATATAATTTTTGCCTATAGTATCCTGCACAAAACATAAAAAAAATCAACGAGCTTGATAGGTCATATGTTCCTATTTCATAGGGATATATTTAATAAAATCATTGATAATATTTTCCCCATGCAGATAAAAATATTTTCCCCCTAAAGAGACATATGATCTTTGCACACAATTAGGGTAAAATATTTCTAATAAAATATGATATTAACATAAAACTCCAAAAGTAAATGGAAACTTCTTGAGTAAACATTCAAATAAGGATATTAAAGATTTGAGAGTATTTTTTACTTTCACTTGAATAATTTCCAAAGTAACAAAGAATTTGCCATAATAACCTCTTGAAATTAATTTTACCTTTAAAATAATAAATCAAAAGCAAATGATTAAAACATACCTACCTTCGCTTGATAAAAATACATTACCTTGGCAAATATTCCAGAATAGATTTTCATCTTGAAGGCAAACCCAATTTGGTTGGAAATAATTTAGCACATGGGATGCATACTTGCAACGAACCAATCAAACCATTAACTACATGATAAAATGGTTTACCCTAATATAAATTATTCAATTTATTAACTCTAGGGCGAATAATATGCATATGAAAAGATTAAAAATCCACTTAAATAAACAAATGCTTTTTATTATCTCCACTTGTGATTTGAAACATTTCACACCTTTGAAATATTTTTCAAAATAAGATCCATTTATATGAAATAACATTTTACCTTAATATATATTTTACCAATGTTTTAGGGTAAAAATAATTTATTTAAATCACATATTTCAAAATGTATTTCCACATTTCAAGATTACTTTAATAAATTAAAATCTTGTGGAAATATTTGCAAATTATTATCCATAGTAATTTACCCTAATAAACATTTTCAAGTAATACAATAGAGCAATTGGTGAAAGGGGAGGGTAGGTATGGGTAGTTAGGAAGGTCGGGTTGAGAGGTTGAGTGTTCAACTCCCTCTCCCTACCTTTTTGTAAAAATATATTTTATTTTTAAATCATTTATATGCAAAATATAATCACATTGCAAAAAATATTCTTGGGTAAGATATACTCCCTGTAGAATAATTTTTTGATTGTCCAACCTGAGCAATCTGTTATCAATTACCAAATTTTTGTATGTTCATACCTGGACGCTCGAGAATCCAGCTATTTCTCGGAGAGCAGACCATCCTTGAAATTCTCAGTAAATACGTTCCAATTGAGATGTATTATATCTTTCAATTATCGAGTCCCACTTAATTTTTCATCAACATAGCTATGTCTCAAAGGATGCATTGTTTCAAAGCATTCCTCAGCTGTTACAAAATCTGCTGGCCGTTTTTGGACATATCTGGGCAATTTTGAGGTTGTTGGCACCTCATAAACATGTAAATCTGCAATAAACTTATCTTTTATCCATGGGATAAGGTTTGGAAGCTTTTTTACAATCACAAACAATCATTTAGAGCCCCAAAACAACTTCAAAACTCCGCCAGAAAATTAAAAACGTGATTTCATCTCTTGAGCAACAACAAAAATTATTTACTGTCTATCATTTTAATATTTCACATAATGGATTACATTTAGATTTACATATGATAACGTAACATAATAATGTAAACCAAAATGAGAATATATCCTACTTTCAAATGAAACATTAGGGTTGTGAGAGAGCGCACCTGGCATGATTTGAATTTATGAAATATACACATACTTGGAGTTAATTGCCTAACCTGTGAATCAAACTCGGGTGGCCCAAGGCCCCCACAAATCAACATTTGCTCTTTCTTCTATCAAATACCTGATTTTGGTTATGTAACAATATGTCCTTCCTGAAAATATTAACATTTGCTTCGCCATTCTTTAATATATTGTTCTTTTTCATTTGGACTGGAATATGATACACATAGTTTCCTTCACACTCTTTTATCCACCTTAATTGAGATAAATTATATCTCAATAATATTTTACCCTTACTCTGAAACCCTATTACTTCATTGTATCCCTTCTCTTTTAGGCAATTTTGGAAATCAACCTTGTCATCCCATGAGGAATTTACTTGCCAATGGTAATGAAAACTTCTAGTTTTATAAACTTGATTACCTTTTTCACCAAGCATAACATTTTTTGGAAGATAAATATTTGGTAAATTTCCTTTGCAACTTTGCTCTTTGGAAATATTTATGCCTCCCAACATAATGTCCAGATTTAATTCCACACAACCTTTATTCAGTATTCTAAAAAATTTATCCCTTTCAGATTGTGTTCCATTATTTTTACCATCTCCTTATTTTGGAAAAATATTTCACTTTTCTCAAATAATAGATTAGGGCACTCATCACATATGACTTTACTACAATGTAAATTTGATAAAAAATTTATACCATCTTTAAACATATTTTCCTTTTCCTCGTGTTCTGGAAATAACTTATCCTTTTCACATAAAAACTTAGGGCATGTATCATTCTTGGCAATATTTGGCAAAAATACTATTTCTTTTTCCCCTAAAACTTTATCATATAATATTTCTACAACATCATCATTTGGCATATTTTTTCTTATGTCCTCTTCAAACAATGAATTTGAAAACATAGAATATATATGCATAACCTCATGAAAACCCTTTTCTAGTTTATTGCACAAAAAATCATCTGACAAGTCACAATGCATACCTTCATAAATTTTTTCTTGAGAGTTATCATCATATGCTTCACACACTTCATCTTCAATAACAATCTCTTTACAAATGTCCTTTATTGAAGTATCATCCTGTGCATGAACAATATGAACATCAACTTCACAGAGAGAATTAAAAGATGATTCACTCTAGAAATATAATTCTTCATACTTCCCAGGGGTCTCATCATACAAGGGATTGTTGTAACTATCATATAATACATTTTCTTTTTGATATTTATTTTTTTCTTTGGAATCATTATTTACTTCATCAAACATACCTTGAATGTGTCCAAATTCATTAATTTTCTCTTTTTGAAAAAATTTTGGACCATTTTTCTGAATGTACCTTTCATATTCCTTCTCTAATAGATAAGAGATTTCCTCTATACTAAGCAATGTTTCTTCCTCTTCCTTACATTCAGCTACACACATGCCCTCTTCCTTTTTTAAACCTGTATTTTCTACCTCATGTGGGGTCCAAATAATACCATGTCTTTCTAAAGATTTAAATATGCGCTTTAATTCAGGATCATGAGATATCCCTAATTCATCCATTTTGTTTGAAAATGAAGGCATGCTATCTATGGGTATTTTTACATAAATGTTTATCATCCTAGTGAGCAATCTCGCTATAGATTCACCTTTGTATCTTTGTAAATCAAAAAGAAGGCATCCAAAGGGGATATGCATGATTCTTCTTGCATATTGCAAATTTGTTCCTTGTCCTCTTTATAGCAAATGTCATATTCTTCATCATCTGCAACATGAAACTCATATAAGAACCATTGCTCAAATTCCCTCATTGATGAAATACTCTGTGTAGGTAATGATTCATAAGCTTCTCTCGCATAACCCCATAATGTCCTGATGAAGAGCTTCATCACTAGATTCCATCGATTTCATAATCTTTTACAAATGTGTAAAATGCATTTAAATGATCAATCGCTGATTCATCCCATTCTCCATGAAACTTTGGTACTAGTGGTGAGAGTTTAGGAAGTATGCACTTTGTAGGGACACATTGAAATCCTCTAAGATCCAATGGTTTTCTTTGAAATGGTTGTCCAATTCGATACATCATGAATTAATTTCAACTAAAAACAAATTTTTCATTTCCTTCTGGATTCTCTCCCTTAGTAGAGTCACTTACTGAAATATTTTGTTGAATAGAGTCGCCACCTCAAATTTGAGGAAAAACTTGTTCCTAACTTATCTAATCTTCTGGGATCTCTCCTCCAGTAGAGTCAATATCTTTAATTTAACTCCCCAACATAATCTTAATAATTCCTCGCCAGCAGAGTCACCAATCTATTGGTGCCCAAAACCGCAAATTGGAAAACCCAAAGACTTGCCAACTCCTTAGGAAATCCAGCCTTGGCCAACGAACAGGGATGGTCGAAGACCAAATCCCTCTGCACTTCAGGCTCCACAAGACCTAGGTGGGTGTACCCTTCCCTCTCAAGCACAAAAGAGTTATTTAAATGTGGATTTAATCCTCTAAGCAAGTTTACACAACTAGCAAATTAGTGTTCTGCAACTATGCTATATCATGTGCTTTAGCTGAATACTTTGAAAACTGAAAACTGAATATGAATAAAAGTGTATGTTAAAGATATTGTATATTGAAAATGAAATGCTTTTAAGACTTGAATGAAATCTGCAATGATTAGATCAAATAGTATATGGAAGAATGTTTCTCTGTAAGGACCTTATGCATACAAATCAAAATCTTAGAAATAAATAACAGACCAGTGCCTCTATCCAGGAATATGCACGATACTTTGTGGACAAATAATTCAATTAAACTCTTGAGACAATTTTCAGGCAACTTGTAACATAAGACTATCAATACAGAGGTTCCATTAAGTGCTATAAGAATATGAAGAAGCAAATCTTATATTCAATTATAGCAACTTGTGGTGGCACACTGTATTAAACCCTTTATCAGATTTATCAAGAGGACAAAATGAAATTCATCAACACAAAAGTATAGACGAATTCTGGAATTGAAATAGCGAATCTTGTAAATTAAGCTTTGGAGAGTGAATGCATACAATAGCTACACTTACAGATACTCCATTACACAGTGATTTCTCAAAATGATACTTCCATTCCTACAGACTTCTCCAATACAGACATCCCATAGCCCCTACTGGCAGCTTGACAGATTGTGAATTGTTCTGGATCCCTTTTCTTAATTGAAAAAGACTCCCTATAAATACCTAATCCAAAAGACATATGTGAAAGGACACACCCTTTCGCATACAGGAGGGAGTTACAGACAATTGTTTTTCCAAAGGACACACCCTTTGGTTTACAGAGATAATTACATTTGAATCCCTAAAATACACACTAAATAAAGCTTCAATAATATTTTCTTTATCCTCCGCTTTGATAATACTTCCCGTAAATATTCAATATCTCCTGCACATAAAATAAACTAATCAAATCCCTTATTAATTAAAGAAAAAATATTTTCCACTTTAGATTAGGCAATAATCATTTTACCCTATGTAAAATACTTATTTACAACAATTCACTTAAATCAAAGTATTAAACACTTGTAAACATTTATTCCAATAATAGTTTTTATTAAATAACATAAGGTAAAAGATTTTGTACAGTAAAATACTTCCCTTCCGATAATGTTACAATACTTTCTCACCTTATGGTAATCTTTAATTTAGGTCGAAAATATTATATCATATAAAGTAACCTTTGCAAAAACCAATCAAGCATTAAATGACTCACCCTAATAAATATGTTCAAATTATTTACCTAGGGCGAAAATAATATGTATATGGAAGGATCACTTAAATAAATAAATGCTTTTCATCATTTTATTTATGGTAAAAGTACATTTTCTCCAAAATAATAATAATCATTCTTTGATCATGTGTAAAATCAACCCTAATATATACATGTTTCATTTTATTCACTTAGGGTGAAAAATATAAATGATTAAATGATAATATCAAAATGCTAAAATTTATTAGGTCATCAAATTAAAGAATTAACCATGGTAAAAGAACTTAGAAAATATAACTTCCTTTGTGGTAAAATATATCCCTTTATAACCTCTCAAAAGGTAATTTCAAAAGATAATATTGTAAACTATTATTATCGTATCAAATGTTGTAAACAAGATTTCTTTTACCAAGGTCATCAAGTTATAATATCAAAACATTAAATTAAATTTCTTGAGTAAGGGATACTTCCTGTTAATATGCACTCAAGAAATATAATTTTTGCCTATAGTATCCTGCACAAAACATAAAAAAAACCAACTAGCTTGATAGGTCATATGTTCCTATTTCATAGGGATATATTTAATAAAATCATTGATAATATTTTCCCCCTAAAGAGACATATGATCTTTGCACACAATTAGGGTAAAATATTTCTAAATAAAATATGATATTAACATAAAACTCCAAAAGTAAATGGAAACTTCTTGAGTAAACATTCAAATAAGGATATTAAAGATTTGAGAGTATTTTTTACTTTCACTTGAATAATTTCTCAAAGTAACAAAGAATTTGCCATAATAACCTCTTGAAATTAATTTTACCTTTAAAATAATAAATCAAAAGCAAATGATTAAAACATACCTACCTCTACTTGATAAAAATACATTACCTTGGCAAATATTCCAAAATAGATTTTCATCTTGAAGGCAAACCCAATTTGGTTGGAAATAATTTAGCACATGGGATGCATACTTGCAACAAACCAATCAAACCATTAACTACATGATAAAATGGTTTACCCTAATATAAATTATTCAATTTATTAACTCTAGGGCGAATAATATGCATATGAAAAGATTAAAAATCCACTTAAATAAACAAATGCTTTTTATTATCTCCACTTGTGATTTGAAACATTTCACACCTTTGAAATATTTTTCAAAATAAGATCCATTTATATGAAATAACATTTTACCTTAATATATATTTCACGAATGTTTTAGGGTAAAAATAATTTATTTAAATCACATATTTCAAAATGTATTTCCACATTTCAAGATTACTTTAATAAATTAAAATCTTGTGGAAATATTTGCAAATTATTATCCATAGTAATTTACCCTAATAAACATTTTCAAGTAATACAATAGAGCAATTGGTAAAAGGGGAGGGTAGGTATGGGTAGTTAGGAAGGTCGGGTTGAGAGGTTGAGTGTTCAACTCCCTCTCCCTGCCTTTTTGTAAAAATATATTTTATTTTTAAATCATTTATATGCAAAATATAATCACATTGCAAAAAATATTCTTGGGTAAGATATACTCCCTGTAGAATAATTTTTTGATTGTCCAACCTGAGCAATCCGGTTATCAATTACCAAATTTTTTGCCTATTATTTTAGGTTCCACCACCCGATATAGAGTGATAGAATGAAGATATGTATCAAAGGTATGGGTGCTTAATTTTGGCAGCATGTTATTACTCAGTATTTACTTCCTACTGGTCTTCTAACTGCAGATCAGTTGAAGGAGCAACATGAAAACATTCAAGCACTAGAAGCTATAGTAAGTACACTAGATGATACTAAATATATTGATGTCCATGGTTTAGATATTGGTTTTGAAGTTTGGGAGAAGTTAGAGTTAATCTATGATGGTGATAAGCATGTTCAAAAGGCTAAAGAAGAGAGTCTTAGAGGAAAGTTTGATGATATGAGAATGTTGGAAGAATAAAATATTACTTAGTATGGACAAAGGATTAAAGAAATTGTCCGTGGAATCAAAAGTGCTGGTGGTACTATAGAAGAAGACACTGTTGTGAGTAAGATGCTTAGAAATCTATTTTCCCCTATGCAATCAAAGTGTTTTATATTCAAGAGTTGAGGTCAGTTACTAAAGATAAGGTTACTATTGATTCTTTGAATGGTAAGCTCACTGCTTTTGAGTTAGATAGTTTTGATAACAATGTACCTAAGACAAAATCTGCTTTTAAGGCATCTATATTTAGTGTACCGATGAGAAAAGGGAAAGATGTTCATCAAAGTCATGAATGCAGGTCAAGTCATCTTGGTGGTAGTAAAGCTGATATGGATGATGAAGGTAATCTGATGGAGTTTGAAGCTCTATTGGCTAAAAGACTTCCTAGAGGCACTGGTAAGTACAAAGGTAAGTTGCCTCTCAAATGTTTCTCTTGTAACAAGATAGGTCACATTGCTGCACATTGTCCTAATAATGATCAAAAGGAAAAGTTTAGAAAATATAAGGGAAAAGGAAAGAATCATTGTTATGTTGTAGTTGATGAAGGTTCTATTGATGAGGAATCTGAGGATGAAGACAATGAGGAGATTGTCTTTGTTTCTGTTAAGGAAGATCTATTTGATAAGAAGGCTTTAGTATCTCGCATTGACAATAGTGATGAATGGATTATTGATAGTGGTTTCTGACACCACATGACCGATGATAAGAACAAGTTTATTTTTCTTAAAGAATTTGATGGCGGTGTAGTAAGATTTGGAAACAATTCACCTTGTATGGTTAAAGGTAAAGGTTCTATCTTTTTGAATGGTACAAGTAATGCTGATGATGTATTTTGGGTTGAAGGTTTAGAACATAACTTGCTGAGTGTTAGTCAGTTGAATGACAAAGGTTATGATCTTGAGTTTAAGAGTGGAGTTTGCAGGATCTTAGGATGCAAAGGAGAACTAATTGCTACTGGTAAGCAAACTAAAGGTAACTTATTCTATCTGAATGCTAATGTGAACAATTGTTTGGTTGCTAAGGTTGAAAATAGCTTGTTATGGCATAGAAGGTTTTGTCATGTGAACTTTGATAATGTGGTTAAGGTCAACAAATCTAGTATGGTGAGAGGTATGCCACAACTTTTAAAACCATACAATGTGTTTTGTAAAGAATGTCAGCTGGGTAAGATGACTACATCTTCTTTTAAGAGCACATCTTTTTCTTCTGAGCATATTCTAGATTTGGTGCACACTGACTTATGTGGTCCTATGAGGACTAGAAGTTTTTATGGTGACAAGTATTTCATGATATTTACTGATGATTTTTTTAGAATGATGCGGGTTAATTTTCTGAAGGAAAAGTCTGATACTTTTAGCAAGTTCAAGGCATTCAAGGCCTTAGTAGAAAAGGAAACTTGTAAGAATCATAAGTGCTTGAGATATGATCAGGGTGGAGAATTTACATCTGATGAGTTTATGAGATATTGTGATGAGAATGTAATTAAGAGGCAGTTATATGCTCCAAGGACACCACAATAAAATGGAATTGCAGAAAGGAGAAACCAAACCATTCTTGAAGCTGCAAGAACTATGTTGATACAAGGAGATGTACCTAAGATATTTTGGAGAGAAGCAGTAAGTACTGCTGTTTACACATTGAACTGAGTACTGGTGAAGAAAGGTAATGACAAGACACCTTATGCGTTATGATATGGAAGAACTCCTAGTGTTAGTTACTTCAAAGTTTTTGACAACAAATGTTTTATAAAAAGAGATGATTATACTCGTAAATTTGATGCTAAAATTGATGAAGGAACATTTCTTGGCAACTCCACTAAGAGCAAAGATTTCAAGTGTTACAACAAAAGGACAAAAAAGATTGTGGAGAGTGTGAATGTAAAGATTGATGAATTTATAGATGAATCTGATGATACCAGCAAATCTGATCCAGCAGATGATGAACAATAACTTGTGTTTATTGAACCAAATGTGCAGAAAGATGTTGAGAAGAACAATGTAGATGAAGACGGTCAACTGGTAGATGAAGAAGATGAAGAAAAAGAAGAGGTTGTTGAACCATAATAGGCAATTCCCAGATATGTAAGGTTAAATCATTCTAAAGACCAGATCATAGGTGAGAAGAATGCTGGAGTGTAGACTAGAAGGAAAATCAGAGAAAACTCTTGTCTGATTTCTACAGTTGAACCGAAGACAGTTAGAGAAGCTCTTAAGGATGATGACTAGTTAAATGCAATGAATGAAGAACTTGATCAGATTGAGAAAAACAATACATGGTCACTTATTCCTAGACTTCATGATAAAAATGTGATTGGTACAAAATGGGCATTTAGAAAAAAGTTAAATGAAAATGGTAAAGTTGTTAGAAATGAAGCAAGACTGGTATGCAAAGGGTATGCACAAGAAGAAGGTGAAGATTATGGAGAGACCTTTGCACCAGTTTCTAGGCTTGAAGGAGTTGGGATGCTACTTGCATTTGTAGCTTTTAAAAGATTTAAACTCTATCAAATGGATGTAACGTCAGCATTTCTAAATGGTATTCTTGAAGAAGAGGTGTATGTTGAACAACTAGATGGGTTTTCATTGACTGCAGATAAGGATATGGTATGCAAACTGCATAAGGCAATATATGGATTGAAGCAAGCACCAAGGGCATGGTTTGAAAGACTTAATGCACATTTGATTAAGATAGGATTCTAGAGAACCAGTGAGGATAGCAATATTTATTTGAAGACTAAAGGAGACAAGATGTTGATTGCAGAAGTATGTGTTTATGACATTATATTTGGTGGAAATTATGATATGAGTATGACTTTTGTAGATGAGATGAAAAAATAATTTTAGATGTCCCTTATAGGTGAGATAATTTTTTTTGGATTGCAGGTCCAACAACTGAAAGGTGGAATTTTTATCTATCAGCCCAAGTATGTGAAGGAAGTGTTAAAGACCTTTAGAATGGAAGACTGTAAACTGGTTGGAACACCTATGGTTACCAGTTGTAGATTGTCAAAAGAGGATGATTCACTCTTTATGGATGAGAAGGAATACATATCCATGATTGGAAAATTGCACTATGTTGTTCATAGTAGACCAGATATTGCCCATGTAGTTGGTTTTGGAGCAAGATTTCAGAAGATCCCTAAGGAGATACATATGACAATAGTGAAAAGGATATTCAAATATCTTAAAGGGATAGTTGATTATGGATTATGGTATCCATACAAAGGCAATTTTTCTTTGCAGGTATTCACTGATGTTGATTGGGCAGGGAGTGTAGATGACCGAAAGAGCACAATCAGTGGTGTATTCTTTCTAGGTGGTAAACTGGTATCTTGGACTAGTAAGAAACAAACTTGCATATCATAGTCTACAACTAAAGTAGAATATGTGTCTACATCCATGAATTACACACAAGCTATATGAATGAGACATGTCTTGGAAGGATTCAAGCAAGATATGACAGAACTAGTGATTATACATTGTGATAATATTAGTGCTATAAATATTTCTAAGAACTCCGTATTGCATGCAAGGACTAAACATATTGAATTAAAGTATCACTTTCTGAGAGAAAGAGTACAGGAAAAGAAAGTGAGATTGGAGCATGTGTCTAGTAAAGAGCAATTGGCAGATATATTCACTAAGCCATTGCCTAAGACTACCTTTGAATATCTCAAAGGTAAGTTAGGGGTTATACCCCTATCCAAGATCAACTAGGATATTGGTTAAGCATAAATCCAGTGGACTCATTGAATATATTTCACTATGGATTGATGAGAAGTGTGCTACTCCTTAGGGGGAGAAGCCAAGATGATGATAGAAGATGCTTTTGCACCTTTGGATATTGAATTAAAGTATCACTTTCTAAGAGAAAGAGTATAGGAAAAGAAAGTGAGATTGGAGCATGTGTCTAGTAAAGAGCAGTTGGCAGATATATTCACTAAGCCATTGCCTAAGGATACCTTTGAATATCTTAGAGGTAAGTTAGGAGTTATACCCCTATCCAAGATCAACTAGGATGCTGGTGAAGCATCAATCTGTAATACCCTAAAATTGGTCATCTAAACCATGGGCCCCTAATCTCGAAAACATAACCAAGGTCCTAACCAAAGGCAATTCAATCAATCTTGAGCACATTATTAATTCTTTAATCATCAAATATCACATGGAAAATCAACTACTCAATATTAATTAAATATTTATTTAATTAATCAAATCATTTTCAATAATATCATTTTGATCAATTATCCCATTTTAATTTATTAAATATCCTTGCATATTTAATTAATTAATAAATTTGCCATTCAATCATGCAAAAAGGATTAATTTATTACAAAAGATGAATTAATTTATTACAAAGAGTTGAATTGAATATAAAACAAAAAGAATTGAATTGAGAGAGGAATCAAACTTGAGATATTATTTCTTTTTCTAAATTCAGAACTTGAAATCAGAAAAGCAATTTAATTGAATTATTCTCTAAAATTGGAACTCAAAGCTTTTCAGAAAAAAAGAAGTTTAGTTGCATTGAAAAGACCTTTTTCTTGAATAAATCAAATATGTGCATGGAAGTATCTATTTTCATCATATATGCATGGAATTAATTTATTATTTTCCAATGCAACTTGGACTTCTAATTTGAATGCATTTCAATTAAACTATAATTGGAATCTATCTCAAGGTTAACTGAACATGATTTCTCAATTATTTCAATTAATCCAAAATTAAGCTTTTTCATCATCTCTCTTGTGATTCTCTATAAATTCAGTCTTCATCTCTCATTCCAATTTACCCTAGAGATTTTTGAGAACACACTCGGAGATTATTATCACGCTAATTTTTCTCTGGAGTCATTGAAGATTATTGTGCTTTTTAGATTGTTTACATCCATTTTTCATTCATTATTGCTTGCATCCATTGTTGCTTGAATTGATTATTGCTTGAATTATTCATCCATCTTGCATCCATATAGTTAATATCATATAGATTAAATCCTTCATCCTGGTGTAGTCTAGTCACTGACATTGCTTATAAAAATCTGAGAGCAATCTTATACTCGCATCTTTTAGAAGGCAATTGGTCGCTTTGCTATGATTTATTACTTATTGATTATTGATTATTAATCATGCATATAATGACTTAATTGAAGTGTTGTGCTGGCAGCTATAGGTTCACTTTTTCACACACACATCTCTGGCAACCACCGTGGGGCCTGAAGACTACACTTTTTCAGCCTCCAAGACTGACCACTTTTTTTTTTTTGTTATTTTCCAGATTTCAGATTTTTCAGTTTTTCATCCTTACATCTCGTACGATAATTTTTACAGGCTGAAACAACAAACTGTAGGTGTCACATGAATTGCAATATCCTATCGTATGAGTAGATCCTCTGTCGTACGAGCAGAAATCCTCTATCGTATGAGCAGACATCATCAGCAATATTTTTTTGTACGATACTAAATCCTGTCTCGTATGAGTCAAGTGTCTATTGTACGATTCTATATTTTCTGGTAAAAGAGGCAAATCTCATAATTTTCTCATTTCTGATTGATTATTCTGACGACTGACCCTGACTGTTTATCTGTCTATCTCAGAGTTTTTCACAGGCTAACTAGTTTTTACAGAACGCTTGTCACACAAAGACAATATGACTACTGATTCGTTGTCTTTGCAGGTTGCCTAAGGAGAATTGACTAAATGTCGTGTATTCTTTAAATTCATTTTTAGGCACCTAACTTTCTATCTAGTTAAAGAACAAATTTGTCTTTCATGCTTTTAGAAGATTCTGAGAGGTAGGAGAGTATGCTTTTGTCTTTTTCTAGACAATCAGAAATCCAAACCCTTGAAGCTTTTTCTTTGTTTGAGATTTGTACATCTTTAGCAGGCCTGCCCTCTCGAGGGGTTGAAAAACTCTTAAAGCCATTACGATCGGTGTGAGGGAAATGACCTAAGTGGGAATGGCTAAACGCCAAGTACTCCAACCCACTATAAAATAAACGTGATTTTGATGAAAATCAAGTCAATGATAGTGCTTGGGAATAGCTCTCCTCCATACCTTCAGGTATATTAAACCTTGGTTTTCAAGGCTGGAAGACCTCTTAATTGAGTTTATACCTCGACGCGTCGAATGGATCCCTAACTAAATCCAATTCAAAATTAGAAGCTACCTGGTTCACCTTCGAAAGGGAGATAATATTTGTACAAGAGAGATAGTAACTCTCCCAAGATACTTGTCATTTCGTGCCCCCATTAGCGTTTGGAGTCAGATAATACGGTGTTGAGAATCCATTGCGTGAGACTCAGTGGCCATATTCTGATTAGCTATTGGGTGTGTACCTGAGTCTACAAGAAAAGGTTTTCTTTCCTCACCAAATTCCTTAGGGTTTGCATGCTGTGATTGGAGTCACTATACATACTACTTGTTTTTTGTGTTTTCATCCCTGAAATAAAAACTGAAATACCAAAAATTGGTGAAGACCAGAAACAACTTAGTGAGTAGAAACTCTGTCCGTGTTAGAAACTAGTCCATCCTGAGTCGAAACTCTATCCGTGTTAGAAACTAGTCCATCCTAAGTCAAAACTCTATCCATGTCAGAAACTAGTCCATCCTAAGTCGAAACTCTGTCCATGTCAGAAACTAGTCCATTTTAAGTTAGAAATCTGTCCAAGTCAGAAACTAGTCTATCCTGGTAAAAAATCAGTCCATCTCAGAATTAGTCATACTCAGTTATCATACTCAGCAATCAGAAAAACTCAAAATTTCTAGGCTCTATCCTGTGAACAGTCGTACGAGTTTGATAATCCATCGTGCTGCACTAGGTCCTGTGTCATACGAGTCTACTGGTTTGTCGTCCTATACCATATTATCTGTCGTACGAGTTTGAGTCATCTATCATCCTGCACTATATCCTATCTTGTACGAGATAGAATTGCCCTCAGTCTTTTGTCATCCTGCACATGCCCATTTGTCGTATGGTACGAGGCAACAACTCGTATGAAACAAAACTATTATCGTTCTGTAGCTGCTAAATTGTCGTCCAGTCCAGAAAATACTATCGTACAAGTCTCTGGTTTTGTTAGAACAGAACAATCAAACTTGCCTAAAAATAGCTTACAGTGAACATAATATTGGTTATCATTTTCCTGAGCATAAACAGATCAAGATAGTGTACCTCTACCATTTGCATTGCACGATTTGGTCGATCATCTTTCAGCTAGTTCAATCAACTACCTATCAAATTTTAGTCACTTAGATAACATCTTATATAGGATAGATCATTCCTAAAACTAGACTGAATGTTACACTATGCTTAGAATCAACTTAGATAACGTATTAGATAGGATAGATCATTCCTAAAATCAGATTAAATCTCAGTTGTTTCTCCTAAACAATACTCTAAACAGAACAACTAGCTCTGAAATTGATCTTGACCTTTGCATCACAAACAACTTTAGGTCACACAAATCCATAAAGATGCCTATTCAAACCAAGATTTCTCGTAAGAAACAAGCCAAAGGAAAAGAACAAACCTTTACCTATCAAGATAATCCATTCTACGTGAAGGATCCACTCACTGACATGCCATTGTCATCAGGCGAACCAATTTTTGATGAACCTGAATCTCCAACCATACATGAGACATAATACAATGATGGAAACAAAAACGACCATAATATTCCCAAAAATCATAATGACTCCTCATCATCAAGTGAGACTAACGGAGACATTGAACCTCCAAAAAAAGAAATCCTTGACTGTCAAAAAGACAAAGACTTTAGAAAAATGATGAAAACTATCATGACTCGAGAGAAGGAAGACTATTTCTTAGAACTAGCAAAACAAGGTGCCAAGCTTCCTATTGGATATAATGTTCAGACACTTGTTACTAAAAAGAAAGACTCACCTATACTCATGGTACACAAATAGTTACTAGCTTTGCGGATGGAGGTCACAGAATTGAAGAATAAGGACAAGTCTCCAAAACAATATTCTTTGGAAACAATATGTCCCTTTCCATTTGACAAGAATCTACACATGCCTCCATTTCCTCCATGAGTGGAAATCCCAAAATTTGACAAATATGATGGTACCTCAGATCCTCAAGATCATGTTAGGGAATTTAGTGCTACTTGTATGGAGTTCATGCACGATCAAACGTACCTCATGCGTCTCTTCCCAAGGAGTTTGGGGGGTCAAGCAATGGAATGGTTCTCAAGTCTACCCAAAGGAATAAAAACATTTGAAGAACTAATCCAACTATTTTTACAACAATACTCATACAACATTCAACATCCTGTGACTATGATCGATCTTTGTAATACTCAACAAAAAACAAGGGAACCTCTTCTTACTTTTCTCCAATGCTAGAGAAAGATGTTCTCTAGGTACCCACGACCTATTTCAGACTCTAAGAAAATGGACATATTTGTCAATAACTTGGTCCCTGAACTGAAATATAGCATACAAATTCAAGTACACCCATCATTTAACAAAATGGTAGATAATGCCATTCAAATGGAAGATGTGCTCATAAAGAAGGGCGATATCACACCTTGGAAAGAAACACAAATAGGATCTAGCTCTAAAGAGATGAACAGGTATTGGAAATTTGGCAAAGACAACAATAAGAATTTTGTTAATGATGGAGTAGTAGACACTGTTAAAACCAACTCAAAATCCACAATATTCAACTTGGCCAATGGTACACAAGCACTTAAAGCTGCTGAGGCTGCCGTAGAGAATTCACTAAAGAAAACAAAGGAATGGTTCAAAGAAAAGCCTTAGATTTCCAAACCTAAACATGATTTTACTCCTCTCGAAGAATCATATGAATTTGCTTTCAAAACTCTATTGGCAAACAACTTGATAACACTACCAAATAACTCTAGACCATATGATCCAGATGTCAAACAATGATGGTGGAGAGAAAATGAATATTGTGACTTCCATTGGAATAAGGGTCATAACATAAACAATTGCATGAAGCTAAAACATGAGATTCAAGATCTCATAGATGTTGGTAAAGTTGTTGTTGGGAATCATCCAACCAATGTTGATCATAAAGCATTTAAAGACCCTTTGCCTACTTACAAACAAGGTGATTCCTCAAAGACCAAAGGAGGTGCCAAGGTAAATTATACTTATGCCAGCCAGGATAACATTATCAACATGATTGAGCCTTCACACTCAGAATATTGCAATGTGATTATAGTTCAAGATAAACCAGATGAATCACAATATGCAAGAGCTCTGACCCGATCTCAAAAGAAAGTTACTCTCCAAGGAGCTAGTTCTTCCAACCCAGCTCAAGAAACATCAAATCCAACATCTTTGTCAAACAAACAAAAAGAATCAACCTTGGACAAATTTAAAAAGTTAACTTCTTCATCATCCTCCAGATATAGCGTGGTTGAACAGTTAAAAAGGACAAATGCTCAAATTTCAATTTTTGAATTGCTACAACTCTCATCTGCTCACAAGGAAATCCTAGACAAAGCATTGCTCACTACCAACATTCCAAAAGTTTTAGACATTGATCAGTTTCAGTCTATGGTGGGTCATCTGTCTTCACCTCACTATTTGACCTTCTCTGAAGAAGATGACAATTCATCAAATCATCCACATAACTAGCCATTGCATATTGAGGCCATGATCCACAAACACAGAGTTAAACGTGTTTTGATAGATGGAGGCACAGGGTTGAATATCTGTACTTATCATCTACTTACACAACTAAGATTCTCTGATAATGTTATTGATCCCGGCAAGAAAATAACAATAGAAGCCTATGATGAGGAAGAAAGGACCTCCAAAGGTCTAGTATCATTACCAATTAGAGTGGGATCGGTAGAGAGAGATGTCCTTTTCTAGGTTCTCAATATTCCATTGTCATACAATATATTACTGGGCAGGCCATGGATTCATGATGTGAAGGCAGTATCGTCAACATATCACCAATGCTTAAAGTTTCCTTATAACGGAGCTGAAGTTAGTATTACTACTGATACAAATGTCATCTGTAATACGTTGACAAAAGGTGAAGATACTTTTGTGGCTCATAATAGGGCCACCTCTCCAAATGAAGATCCAGAAATGCTGATGAAAGACTTAGAAAAGAGATTGAAGATTACAAATACCGGCATGGATGGCTACCAGATAGAACCGGTACTATCATTAGTTTCTCTCCCTCCATTGCCAAAATAGTTGGGCAAGCCATCTGAGGCTATGAGAACACAAACTTTGTCTCCAAATACCATATATGATGGTCTCTTTGTACAGTCTTCTACCTCCTTGGCAGATGAAATAGAAGAGGATGCTGTGCTTAACTGGCTCTCTAAGAAAGATAGTCCAAATGAGGAGGTACAATATTGTGAGATTTCCTCAAACCGATATGGTCCTGGCTATAAAATAATTCAACATATGGGATACTCAGGTATTGGTCCTCTGGGCAAACAAAAAGAAGGTATTACTGAACCAATTCAGCTACAAACCAAATCCACAAATGATAAGGCTAGACTAGGATATAATCCGAAAAAGACATTAGACCAAAAACATGTTTCTAAGTCTAAGTTCTCGAAAAAGATACCGCCTTTAACATTACATGAAGCAGACACTAAACAAACAAAAGTAGAGTGTAGAAAAGAGAAAGAGGAATCAATAGTCAAGAAAGAAGAAATAGTCAGTGATCAGGCTTCGATGGTATCAACTATGATAATACAAGAAGTTGAGGTTCCTGAGGATATAAGAGATGAAATGGTAAGAATTAGAGAATTGTTTGCACCATTGAAAGTTCCAGTCACATATATTGGCAAGCAACCAGTAGATGATTCAGAGACCGATTCAAACGAGTATGAATGGGGTCCTGACTATCTTTCAGTCACATCCACTACAGAAACTCTAGAAGAATATAGTGGTGTCATAGATGATACTCAAGAGCTGATGCACATAAAACTAGAGAAGGAAATACAAGAAATTAGACAAAAGAGGTAAGCAAATTATGAACAAGGATTGAAAGAAGGAAGAATACCAGAAAGCTTCTCATCTATGTGCCCTTATCCTAAAACAACACAAATCAGTTATAGCACTACACATGAAGAGTTAGAAGCTATAGAACAAGAACCAGTCATCAGTCCAGAAGAAGATGAATGAAGTAGATGACAATAAATCACATAAATAATGAGATCATGTCAATAGGTGTGTCAGATACAAATGACAAATGAACCACAACATGAAGGAACTTGTAGCATTAAAGATGTTGGTATTGATACCATACATATGCTTACTAAATCACCTAAAAGAGCCTTGGAAACTTTATCTGATGACTCTGATGACTTTGATGATAGTCCTATTCATGATGATATCCACTTAGCCTCAAACTCTGAATCATCTGATACAAACAGTGAAAAGTTGCCTACTAGTCTTATTGTTGTTAAACCATGATATGACGTCTAGTCTGACATAGGAAATGATGTTACAAGTATGTCTATTGGATTAAATCGATTAAATTCTAACATGAACTTTAATAATCATGATTTGACTCTTCCTGGTTCCGAGACACTTGTGCAAGGTATAATTATGGAACTAGACTTTTCGATCTGTAGCTGTGATAACGATACCGTGAACCCTCTTGAACCTATCCAAAATTTGTCCTTAGTACATCCTGAATTGATTGACTGTACTTTACAGAACCAACCCATGGATATACCTAATTTTGCCAAAGACTATACATTATCTTATTATCTCAATGCAGTCGAACCTATAAACTCTTCCACCAATGAATAGAGTGAAAATATGACTGAAGCGAATATCAAGTATCTTAGTCGCAAAAATGAGAAAAATAAAAACAAAAGATCTGATGGCGAAAACCATATTGTGGCGGTGTCAAAATCTAAAAAAGAGAAAATAAAGGATGTACTTAAAGGTGAAAACCTCTTTGAGGTGCCTGAAGGTGAGATACTTGGTATACTGCCTAGTCATTTCTAGGAGCGGTCTTCCATATTGATCGAGCCAACTTAGCCAGTGAATATCAGGAATCAAGAGACACCACAAATCATTCACGTAGCTCAATCACTATCAGTAGAAGAATTGAAGGAGTTCACCTAGCTATTCTTAGAAAATAAAATAAACTTTGTATGGACATACTCTGATATGCTAGGCTTAGATCCTATTCTCATAATGCATCACCTCTCAATCACGCCAGGAGTAAAACCAGTTAAACAAAAACTCCGTAAGATGCACCCACATGTAGTGTTATTGGTAAAAGTTGAACTAGAGAAACTGCTCAAAGTTGGATTTATCAGAGCAATAGATTATGCTGAATGGATTTCCAACATAGTGCTTGTGTCGAAGGCAGATAAATCTATCAGAGTTTGTACAGATTTTAGAGATCTCAACAAAGCATGTCCAAAAGATGACTTTCCATTGCCAAATATTGATATGATAGTCAACATGACAGCTGGGTATGAGATGTACTCACTAATGGATAGATTTTCTGGCTACAATCAGATTAAAATCACTCCTGGAGATCAAGAAAAGACAACTTTCACCTGTGCATGGGGAACCTTTTGCTGGAACATTATGCCATTTGGTTTAAAGAACATAGGGGCGACCTATCAAAGAGAAGTTACAACAATCTTTCATGACATGATGCATAAGAATATGAAAGATTATGTTGATGACACCATAGTGAAGACTATGAAAAGATCAACACATATTCAAGAGTTAGGTCCTATACTTGACAGAATGGAAAAGTTCAAGCTCCAATTAAATCCAAAGAAGTGTGCATTCAGAGTGACATCTGGTAAACTACTTCGCTACATTATTTCAAAGAAGGGAATCAAGGTTGATCCTGAGAAGGTCCAAGCTATAATGGAAATACCGCCTTCAAAGAACATTAGTCAAATGAGAAGTCTATAGGGACATCTCCAATCCATTAGAAGATTCATTTCTCAGCTAGCAGACAAGGCTCAACCTTTTACAAAAATATTGAGAAAAGGAATAATATACAACTAGGATCAACAGTGTGAACATCTTCAACAGATAAAAGAGTACCTATCTAATCCACTGATATTGATGCCACCTATTCAGGGTAAATCACTCATCTTATATATATCAGCAACAGATTCATCACTGGGGGCACTTCTGGCGCAACAGGATGACAACAAAAAGGAATGGGCCATTTATTACATCAGCAAGACATTGGTGTCTTATGAAATGAACTACAATATAATAGAAAAAGCATGCTTGGCATTAGTCTTTGCATCATAGAAACTGAGGCACTATATGCTAGCACATTCAGTCAAGCTGGTGGCCAAAATTGATCTACTCAAGTATCTTCTTAATAAAGCAACACTCACCGGAAGATTGGCGAAATGGGTCATGATCCTTACAGAGTTTGACATTGAATATGTGGAATGAAAAGCCATAAAAAGATAGGTAATTGCTGATCAACTTGCTGAAGCTCCACTTGAGGATACTCAACCACTACACATCGAGTTCCCAGATGAATTAATAATGCATCTTACTCAACAACCCTAGAAGATGTTCTTCGATGGTTCCTTTACTCAAAATGGTTCAGGTGCTGGTATATTATTTATTACTCCTCAGAAGTATTCAATCCCAAAGTCTTACAAGATTTTGTTTCCCTGCACAAACAATATTGCAGAATATGAAGCTTTGGTGAATGGAATAAAACTAGCTATTGAATGGAAGGTTGCTAAATTACATATCTATGGAGATTCTCAGCTGGTCATCAATCAAATCAATGATACATATCAGACTCGAGATGAGAAATTGATGCCTTACAATAGGATGGTGGATGATATCAAGAAGTACTTTGCTTTTGTATCATTCCAACAGATTCCTAGATCAACGAACAGAGCAGCAGATTCTATGGCCACCTTGGCATCTATACCTGAGCTACAGGAGTCCAATTTTCACTTTGATTTCTTGGTGGAAGAGTTATACTACCCACAAATGATTCTCCTGAGACCCAAATAGTCTGTTCTATTATTAGACATGACTCATCCAGATACAAACACATCTATTCTTATCTATGCGATCAAATTATCCTTGAAAACCTTACTCGTAATGAGAAAAGAAACCTAACTTGAAACGCTTCATGGGATGTTATCATAGCTAACGATTTATTTAGATGAGGTTTGGATGGTACATTGCTTAGATGTCTAGAAACTGAAGAATCTAAATGTGCGTTATTGGAAGTCCATGAAGGTATTTGTGGATTTCATTCGAATGGTTTTACTTTAGCTCGAAAACTATTATGGGCTGACTACTATTAGCCAGACATGGAAAAAGACACCATTAAATTAGCTAAGACTTGTGAGAAATGTCAGCTTCATGGAAATCTCATACATGCCCCAGCAAGGGACCTCATACCATTTATAACACACTAGCCTTTTCAACAATGGGCCTTTGATCTCATTGGTCAGATATATCCGACTTCATCCAACAGACATAAATTCATCATAACTGTCACTGAGTATTTCACCAAGTGGGTAGAGGCAGTTCCACTCATCAAAGCAACTGGTAAACAAGTCACCTTGTTCATCCTAAACTATATCATTTGCAGGTATGGGATACCTTCGTCCATCATGACTGATAATGGAGGGCAATTGAAGAATAAAGATCTGGATGAGCTTTGTGAGAAATTCAAAATAAAGCAATACTGGTCATCAGTATATTACCCTCAAGGTAATGGACAAGATGAGGCATCTAACAAAAACCTACTGACTATCTTGCATAGAACATTGAACAAATCTAGGAAGGATTGGCATCTGCAGCTCAATCCTACACTATGGGCTTACAGAACAAGTATCAGAACACCTACTGGGGCTACACCTTTCTCTTTGGTGTATGGGTCCGAAGCAGTATTACCTATTGAAGTAGAAATACCATCTCTAAGAGTTTTGTTGCAAGGTCTTGTTACTAATGAAGATCATAGAATATCTAGATTGCAAGAACTCGAATTGCTGGATGAGCGTCAGCAAGTGGCATTTGATCATCTTAGAGTGTATCAGAAGAGAATGTCCAGAGGATATAACAAGAGATTTTGACAAAGAGAATTTCAAGTTGGTGACCTAGTTTTGAGAGAAAATCTAAAAAATCAACAGTTTCGTGACAATAAAGGGAAGTTTGAACCCAACTGGCTGGGTCCCTACATTGTTACTGCAACATACAGCTCTGGTTCCTATCAACTCTCAAAGTTGGAAGGAGAACAACTCCGTGAACCGATTAACACCATCCACTTGAAGAAATTCTTCGCTTAGCATTCTCTGCTCCAGCAAACATGTACAGCTGAAAAAGTCCTGAAAAAAATCCTAAAAATTTGAAAAAATCCTAAAAAAAGAAAAAAAAAATAAAAAAAAAGAAAAGAAAAGAAAAAAATATATAAAGAGAGAAATTGCCCAGGTGAAAACCTGGTAAACAGGCACCTTAGTAAAAAAAATAAAAATGAATCTCTGCCAAGCAGGTGAAAACCTGGCAAACAAGTGCCTCTTGTACCCAAGCGCTCCATCTATCAACGCAACGTTGGCATTTCTCACTTTCATGCATCTTTTTCTTTCACTTGTATATATTTTCAGTCACTTTTGTGACATCCTGGTTCGTTGGAACCCTCATGACTTGAAACTGATCAATGTCCTAGTCTTAGGTTACTTGACAGAGCACATTACATATCCTAAGTAGTGTCAACCAAGTCATTCTTCTATCAGTGAAACCTGGTCATCCACTCCGAGTCAGTCACCTGTCTCCTAACTACCAAAGAGTTTATCACTGAGTTCACAAGCAAAACAACATAATGGAAAACAATCACTAAATAGTTTGAGCTATGAATGAAAATTTTGTTTGTATGCTGTCTTTTATATTGATTTTTGATTATTGTCCCTCTGAGTAACTCGAGGAAGTCTATTGTGACTAAGAGGAGCAAGGATTGGGGGCATAATATTTTCTTTGTTTTTTGCTTGTAGGAATGATCCCGATGATCTGGAAACATATAAATTAGCTGGATGTCTATGATAAGAGCCTTCACATCAAGGTGAAATTGCCTCATGTACCTCGACTCTGCTTATTTGTATGCTACAGGGAGGTCCATATCATTTCTTTGTTTATTTTGAGGGAATTTCTTTATGATGCAATTCAGGTCCCTGCAAAATCTATCCAAGGCTATGAATAGAAAAATGGGTCATTGCGGACAAGATAATTAATATTGCACATTAAAAAAGAAAGACACTCTAACCTTCATGTTGTGTTTGTTATGCTCAGTGATGAATCTTAAGTATTTTAAATGTAGTGACTAGGTTTAGGTTGCATTTTGCACATCATTTTGCATATCATTTTGCATTTTTGTGAATCTAGAGTGATTTCGATATGGTAATAATCTCTTTATCTTCTGAAGGAGAGTTGAAAGCATCATCATTACTTATGCTAAGTGGTCTTTTTATCATCATTTCTTCGATTGAGTACTTGTGTTTTGAGATGTTTTAGCTGCATACATAACATTTCATATAGCTTCATACATTTCATTATTATTCATTTGCATTATCATTTATTTGCATATCAAAGAAACAAAAATATACATTCATAATCATTTGCATTACATACATTCATATGGAAAAGAAATGTATACATATAGAATAAAGCATATAAGAGACATCTCATAAGTGAATCAACACAAGTACGATGAAGTCAAATCAGATCTCGTATATATATAATGTCAAGTATAAGAGTATAAAATGATGTCCAATGACATATACAAACTCCCATCGGAGCAAGAATCATATAGGCTACAAAAAAATGGGGGTGTCTATAAAAAAATATATCTGAGTTACACAAAAAGGAATAATCGGGCCATATACTATGAATAGGGTTGCAGCTACTATGCAACAGGAACTGCAACACTATATGCCACCAAATAATATGCTTCCCTACTACTCTGGAGAAGAACCTCCTGTCGTAGAGACTCGATCTCTGCTCTTGACTCTGCTCTCAATGCTATGATCTGACAATCACGCTCAACCCTCACCTTGACTAGCTATAGGTCTTGCTCTGCCAGCTGATTCTAAGCTACTATCAACTGTGACTACAGCTCTGCAAGACGTGCCCTCATCAACCGTCCCGTGTCAGCCCCCTTCTCTCTCGCAAGCTCTCTGCCACCATCTCCACTGCTATCTCCACCTGTGGCTCCACCCTGCTCATTCTAACACTGCCGGACCTGCCTCAGAGCTACTCGCTCCTCCTCTCCACCACCCAACCTCACGCCTACTCTCCCAAGGGATCCACCCTCACCCCTCTCCTGTCCAACATTAGTTGGCACCCTGCTACTGCTAGCACCAGGATCACCACCAGTCCATCATGGAGCCTCTGATCTCTATGCCTATTCCTCCCTATGGCCCTGCCTATGGCCCTGTCCCTATGCCGGTGCAGGGGCATCATCCTCCACATCCTCAATATGAGGAGCCTACTCTCCCAAATCTATAAATCGAGGGAACAAATGCTGCTGAAAGTAATCCCTATACTGGGGCAATACCCCCACATCCACTACATCCTCTAGGTAATCCCATCTTAGGTGATGTAAACCTGTCAACTCCTGCATCGCCAACGCATATGATAATCATGGAGACTATCCCTGTCTCTCCTCATCTGCATATTGAGCATACACTGTATACTCCTGCAAGATCCCCTGAGGCCGACCGTACTGCCTCATCACTCGTGAAATGATGAATCGCTCCATAATAGTCTGTGATCTCTTGATCAGTGGGCATGTCACAAAAAGGTCCCTACGAACCCTCCGCCAGTCATCCCACAGCTCCAATCCTCTGTATGGTCTCCATACGATGGCTATCAGGTCATCAAGCTGTCGTCTCCAGAAGTCTGTCTTGCCCAAATGAGGCTGTGTGATATATCTGACATACTTGTAAATGATCAGTTGCCCGAGCTCTCTACTGTCATCTACAATCAACCGACAAATGAGAAGGTGCTCCCAAGCCCACACCTGCAAAATGTATACACCCATGGCCATGTTCTGCCCATCTCTGTAAACATTCTCATGCATCTCCTGATACATGTGGGCCAATAAACAAGAGCCCCAGCCAAGTCTCTGAGGGATCTCTATCAACCTCTCTAGCATCTAGCCCCATCCACTCTGGAAACCCTGCTGCCCTCTGTCCGGCATCAAGAAGCAACCAATGAACCCTGCTAGAACACATTCCAAGGGATACTCCTCACTATACTTGCTCATAAGTATGTCCCAACTCATGGAACGAGTCAAAATGTCTGGGTCCCTCAATACATTCCTAAGTGCCTATAGTCCAGGTAATAATGCGGTATCATAATCCACCTTATCCCTAGCAAAAGGGATACGAAGGATCCTGTACACATCCTCGGGAGTGATAGTCAACTCCCCAACTGGCAAATGAAATGTATTCTGCTCCGAATGAAAATGCTCAACCAATACCGTGAGCATTCCATGGTTCACACGGATATTAGATAATCGCAATAGATGAGTCAAGCCGCATAAATCAACATGAGCCTTCTCAACCTTAGATAAATGACAAACTAATGCCATCGTAGGTGGATATACACATCTAAAGAGAATAAGAGGTAATTGAACCTGCAAAAACCCAACAACGATCATCATAAAACATTCCAAATGAGCCTACAAGAGAAGTTAAACATCACACAAATCCAAATAAGTCAAATGCAAAACCAAAATTTCATGTTTACACTTTAAAAAATGATCACTATCTTTTGAATGACAAAACATAGTCAAGAAGCATCTCGTACGAGTCAGGAATGGCTCTCGTACGAGAAAATAACCTCGAACGATAAACTTTTACACATTGCACGACAAAATGGTCTTTTAACAGACGTGTCGTATGACACGAGTGTGGACTCTGTACGACAAAACTAGTAGGTTCAAATGAAAAAAGATTGTTTACCAATTTCTCATACAATACAAGATCCTATCTCGCACGATAAACCGAGACACCTGACCCAAAACCCATGAAAAACTTCAAAAAAGCATAAAAAAATTCAAAATTGGAAACATAAAGAGGCTTAAGATCAATCACTTACCACTGGCTCATAGTTTCGGGGTCGATTATGTCTTCTCTGGCACTCAAATCGATGCTAACGAGTAGGGACCACCATTTTTCTCGCAGAAGGCTTTTTGAATTTTCAAACTTGGAGGGTTAAAATGATTTGAAAATGACACTTTCGTCCCATATATAGCCTAAAACCTAATTTTCAACTTGCTTTGATGGTTATGAAAATTGTACCCTTACCTAGTTTGCCTACTCTGATTCCATTTTCAGGATCGAAATTGAAATTTGAGATCATTTTGCTAGTCAATTTCACAATTTCGACCACTTAGCGCTCTTTTTATCAAATGGTCATTCTTTCTTCAAATCGCACTCAATTTCAATGCTGAATCTTAATTCAATTTTGTTCTACACATCAATATTACAATCAACTCTATGCTCAATTTGTCATCAATCAACGCTGAAATTTTCAAAAATTCATCAGAATCAATTTGTGCTCAAATAACTTATTTTCACCACACAATTTCCTATAATCAATCCCTCGCTATCTTTTGATTTCGCTCTCGAGGTGGCATACTCATGACCTTATGAACCTTATGACTTCACATCTCACAAGTCGAGAAATTTTTTCAAATCTTCATAAAAAATCGAGCAAAATCTTTTCAATTAAAGAAAATCAATCCTTATTGCTAAGGGGCATCTTAGCTTCATCGCTTCACATCAAGTTGAGATCTCTTGATCATCTGAATCGAATCAATTGATAAGGGGCATATTAGTTTCATTGCTTCAAATCAAGCTGACATCTCTAGACCATCTAAATTAATCTCTTAATGTTAATCAGTTTCATCGCTTCAAATCAAGTTGATTATTCGTTTAAACTCAATTACAAGTTTCAAGAGTATCTTTGATCACACTAAATCTAAGCAGGTGTTCAGTATTCATTTCTTGATCAAGCTGAATGGTTCATTCTTCACTCATCGTGTCTTGATCAATCAAGTTCAAGATCGATTTTTATCATCACTCATTGTATCTAAGATCAATCAAGTTCTAGATCAGTAAGATCTGCTTCTTGATCAATCAAGTTCAAGTTTGGTATCTTTGTTTTCTATCGTTCCTCTGTTCAATCAAGTTCGAGATTGATATCACTTTAATCAGACTTCATTTAGCTTTGTCACTTCGAATCAAGATAAACACCTTGCTTTTCATCTAGTTCGTGATCAATCAAGTTCAGAACTGGCATCTCCTAGACATCACACATTCTTTGAACCAACGCGCTGCTCGCACATTAATTCAAAGAGGGGAAAATGTAATACCCTAAAATTGGTCATCTAAACCATGGGCCCCTAATCTCGAAAACATCACCAAGGTCCTAACCAAAGGCAATTAAATCAATCTTGAGCACATTATTAATTCTTTAATCATCAAATATCACATGGCAAAGCAACTACTCAATATTAATTAAATATTTATTTAATTAATCAAATCATTTTCAATAATATCATTTTGATCAATTATCCCATTTTAATTTATTAAATATCCTTGCATATTTAATTAATTAATAAATTTTCCATTCAATCATGCAAAAAGGATTAATTTATTACAAAAGATGAATTAATTTATTACAAAGAGTTGAATTGAAAATAAAACAAAAATAATTGAATTGAGAGAGGAATCAAACTTGAGATATTATTTCTTTTTCTAAATTTAGAACTTGAAATCAAAAAAGCAATTTAATTGAATTATTGAATTATTCTCTAAAATTGGAACTCAAAGCTTTTCAGAAAAAAAGAAGTTCAATTGCATTGAAAAGACCTTTTTCTTGAATAAATCAAATATGTGTATGGAAGTATCTATTTTCATCATATATTAGTGGAATTAATTTATTATTTTCCAATGCAACTTGGACTTCTAATTTGAATGCATTTCAATTAAACTATAATTGGAATCTATCTCAAGGTTAACTGAACATGATTTCTCAATTATTTCAATTAATCCAAAATTAAGCTTTTTCATCATCTCTCTTGTGATTCTCTATAAATTCAGTCTTCAGCTCTCATTCCAATTTACCCCAGAGATTTTTGAGAACACGCTTGGAGATTATTATCATGCTAATTTTGCTCTGGAGTCATTGAAGATTATTGTGCTTTTTAGATTGTTTACATCCATTTTTCATTCATTATTACTTGCATCCATTGTTGCTTGAATTGATTATTGCTTGAATTATTCATCCATCTTGCATCCATATAGTTAATATCATATAGATTAAATCCTTCGTCTTGGTGTAGTCTAGTCACTGGTATTGCTTATAAAAATCTGAGAGCAATCTTATACTCGCATCTTTTAGAAGGCAATTGGTCGATTTGCTATGGTTTATTACATATTGATTATTGATTATTAACCATGCATATAATGACTTAATTGAAGTATTGTGCTTGCAGCTATAGGTTCACTTTTTCACACACACACAATCTAGTGGACTCATTGAATATATTTCACTATGGATTGATGTGAAGTGGGATACTCCTCAGGGGGAGTAGTAGAAAATGTAGACGTATACAAATGACCACTTTCCTAAGTGAATATTTAATATTCATTTTATTTTCACTCCTCTAGTTAATTAAATTAAATTTAATTAAAGCAATCACATTCATCTATTTGATTAAATAAGTTATTCAATTTATTTAATTAAGTTCACTTAGGCCTTTCATATCATTTAATTGAATAAATCACTTTATTTAATTAAATCCCCCTTCTACTCTTTTTAATTAAATTTACATTTAATTAAATTGTTCACTTCAAATAAATAAATCTAATTTATTTAAATCCCCCGCTTGCATCTATTTTGTTGAAATAAAGCAATTTATTTTAATTAAAATTACCCCCCATCCACTTGCATTTTCCTACATCTCCCACTTGCCTCTCTAAACCCCCTTCTATATTCTTCTAATCCCTTCTAAATTAGCCTAACACATCTGATAAATATTGTCACATCCCTAAGTAAAGGGAAGTCACTTCTCAAACCCTCAAAGTCTTTGAAAACCATTAAAGGCTTTATGTCTTCAATAAGTTAACTCAACCCTCTTGCATGATTAGAGACTTTCTCTCTAACTCAACCCTCATCTAACCCAAGGGTCTCATCAAGCATTGATGGCTTTAACCTTGGTTATTTCATTAACCCTTGCACAAGAGTTTATCCTTTGGATAAAAGCTTTATCCAATGGATAATGTTAACCTAACCTTAACCCTTACCTCCTAAGGTAACCATAAGGTCTTCTCAAGCATTTAATGCTTCTTACATCTCCTCTCAAGTAGTCTTATGTTGATAATTATCACCATTTCATTGGTGAGAATTGTAAACATGGATTGATAACTTTCAATCCTGACCCTTGATAGGATCATCCAATCTTGACCCTTCATTGCCCTATTTCCCCTATAAATAGAACCATTCTTCTATCATTCTAGGATCCAATTTTTATGCATCTAATCTATACTCATTTTTATCAAGCATTTTAATCCCTCTTTGAATAAAAATAATCTAATAAGCATTTTAGAAGTATTTTTCTTTATCATAATAATCATATTAAGCTAGTGTATCATGTTAGGATAGTTCTTTTACTAATCCTTTCATCTTATCATCATATAGATGCTAGATTGCTTCATATTTGTTAATATCATGCACATTTAGGATTGCATTCATGTTAGATTGATCAAGCATCCCTCATTCTCATGATTATCATCCCTAAGTCACTTTGCTTAGTGATCTGAGAGTAAAGACACTGGCTTAAGGGGTCTTGTGAGATAGATAACAATGGAACATCCCTTGGGAAGTTGAGCTATTCCATATAGCTCCATAAATTGCACCAAGAGTCCCATTGGTGTGTGGGCAAGTCCTAAATTCGTAATATTTATTTTTGATGCAGGACTAACTTTGCAAGTACATGGAAAACTTTAATTAGCGCATGGATACCATTCTATAGTGCATTTGGTCTGTTCTTTGGAACATTTTGTTGACTGTTTAGCACGTTCATACCATACCTTAGCGCATATCGACTTAACTTTAGCGCATAGCATTTCTGCTATTTCCTATAGGTCTCGGTTCTTTAAAACATTAGTGTAGCACATTCAGACAACAACGTAGCACATCTGGGCTTTTTGCTAGTGCATCAGTTCCATTCTATAGTGCATAGGTTCTGTAGATTAGCGCATGGAAGACATAGAAAGAAAAACAAAATTGTAACAAAGATAGAAAAATTAGACTTGCAGAAGTCCACCTTAAAATTTTGTTTTCTAACTCTTTTTTATTGCAGGTAACTAACGTTTGTTTGCAGGATCGGGAGATTTTTCTTTTACAAAGTTTAGGCTTGTGATTAAATTTTTTATTTCTAACTTGGTTAAGTTAGTTATTTAAATTTTTCTTCATTTCCTCATTGGTAAAATTGAACTCATTTTCTTTGGGAGGACTTAAAAAGAACAACAAACAAAACCTTACCTTGCTTTCATAGGAAGAGAAAAACATTTCGGTTTTGGGTTTTATAAAGAACAAGACAAACCTTTATTTATGCAAAGTCTTAAAAAGAATCTCACCATCCTTTGGTGTCTAAAAGGATCCATTATTTTTTCTTGCATAAGTTAAAGAACCTCACTTGTTTTCAAGTTCTAGATAAAACAAAAGAGGGAAATCTTTCTTCTATCGAATTCATTTTGTTGACCATCTCGAAAAATTTTCTTTGTTGACTAGGATTTCATTACTTAGCTTAAAAATCACTGATTTGGGAGTTAAAAAGGACACCATGCTTTTTGAAGCAACATCTCCAAATAGAAGTTAACAAATCATTGCTTTGAAGGATAAAAAGAATTTTGTGTGCCTTGTCTCAAAAGTGGAAGGTATATGCTCTCCCCTTAACTGGGTGACCAAAAAGCCAAACCACTCTTAAAAGCTTTCTTTACTTCAAGCATTTTAAATTCTTTAGTAGGCCTACCCTCCCGAGTTGCTCTTAGAGCACCATTTAAATGGTCCGTGAGAGGGGAACGACCTAAGTGGGAAATGACTTTATCGCCAAGTGTTCCAACCCACTATAATCAAAAGTGGAGGGTGACGAAAGTCCCTTTCAATGGTTTCACACAACGATTAGCCTTCCCCTAGTATCTTTACGATACGTAAATCCTTTGTTCTAAAGGTTGGGAAGCCTCCCAGGGGAGTTTATCATTGATGACCGAACATGAAGGTTGATTACAAACCTTAGAAATAGAAACCTTGAGCCAAGTCAGTATTCATACATCTTCAATATCATAGTGCAAGGGTGGGGAAGAATCTGCCCTTAAGATTACTCATCATATATCTCCTAAGATAGCTACTCAATTATGCAGCAATTCACTTTGGGTTAATTTCTGGCAAAAGGCAAAAAAATGGGCACCCCCTAGGGGGTGACACGACTGTTTGAGTTGATGGAGTATTGTTGATGACCTTTGAATAAAGAGTCTGCTTGAATTGTATTTTTGGTATCCAAACTTGTGAAAAAATTGGGGATTTGAACACATCCTCATAGAACATACACTCTTTGTTTAGAATAGGCAAAAATGGTTGTCTTTTTTGTGCTGTGTTTTATACTTCAAAAAATCATCCATCAAAGTTGAAAAAGTGTTAAAATTTACAGAAAACCCACAAACAAAACAAAACAGAGCAGTTTAGCACGTAGGAGCCACATCCTAGTGCATTTGAAGCAAAATTTAGCGCATCAAAACTAAAACGTAGCACATTCATTTTCAAAACTAGAGCGTAACCATTTGAACATTTGGAAATTTACCACTAGCGCTCTTAAACACCATATTAATGCATTGAAAAATCAGCCTAGCGCATTGGGGGCAAACTATAGTGCTTTGCATCTAAACTTTAGTGCATACTAAGGACAGATTAGCGCATAACCATTCTTGACATAGTAGAAATCAAAACTCTTATTTAGCATGTAGTACAGACAGCTTAGCGCATTGGTGGTTTTAAACAATGCATCTGGGGCAAACTTTAGCGCATCCGGTCTTTGTCTTAGCACATAGATAAAACTGAAAAAAACAGAGAGAAAAACTGAACATTCTTGAAAAATTTTAACATCAGTTTAAAACACCCTTATGGATCTTCAGTCGACCTCATCATGCAAAACTTGAGTCATAACATCAGAAACTATTCCAAACAATCAAACAAGTCATTCTTAGAATAAAAGTTGTCAAAAATCTAAAACTAGCTAAGGATAACACTTTCTCCCATCAAAACCAGGCAACATCATCACACTGATCAAAAGGTCCACCAATTAAATGGAATCCATCATCAAAGAATACCTAGTTTAAACCTAAGTTGTCAAATCGAGTTTCCATATCGGGAAACTCTTATTCCATATCATTTGATGCATTTTGTCGTGAGGGGGCATCTAAACCTTCATTTGATAGAGTGGGCTTAAGTTTTCAAACCAAGTATCATATCCAACCAAATCAAAGGAAACCATTGATCACCTGTGTATGACCACTCCTCATATTTTGAGAAGAAAAAGTCTTCATCACAACACTAAGTTGAAGAAACAACAACCTAGTTCCCGAAAACTTTCTAAACGAAATATATTTCTCTACATCAATCACCAACTCTTCAAATCTCATCACACATTTCTCCATCATATGCACTTATATATTCAAGACAAGTCAAACGAATTTGACAAAGAGCCATTGAGAAGTAGAGCCTTTTGCCAAAAATCAACATTTAGTCAACACTTAAATTGTGGAGGAAAGATCAATCCAACTTTCTTCCCAGAAGTTTGCATCACTTATAACATAGCTCGATTTGAACCATCAACCCTTGAACAACACAAAGAAGAGGAGTTCATCCCCTTTGTCATAAAAAGTTTCTATTAGATGCCCATTGTCACTCGCTCTCAACAAAACAAGGAAAGCAAACCACAACCAGAGTCCAGTATGGGTCGAAGATTATCAAATCCTTTTGAGTATCCAAATCTAGACACAAAGATTACTGAGGAGCTCCTCCAAGAATGTCAATAAAGCACCTCCTTTCAAAAAATTATGGAAAGACTCATAGAATATGACAAAGAAAAATACATGCTCATGCTAACAAGCAAAGGAGTTAGGATTCCAGAAGACTTCGACACTGAAATATTTAGGACAAGGTCTCAAAATTATACTTATCAAGAACAACAAAGAGAAGAGGAAATACATGAACCTGAACAAAACATACTTGAGCAGAACATACTTGAACAAAATAACATACTAGAACACATTCATAACCGAACTAGGGATAACGAAAGGGAAGAACCTTTCCCTCAGCAAACAAATGCGCCCATGTTCGCTCTTACACAAAAAATGCAAATGCTACAAAGGCAAATACAGGACATGCAACATGGCACAACAGTATGGTATTCCTTAAACGAAATTTGTTCTTACCCCTTTGATAGGAGATTGAACATGATACCTTTTCCCCCAAATTCTGACATACCCAAATATGACAAATATGATGGTAAGTGATCCTCGCGATCATGTTCGGGAGTTTTGTACCATGAGTCTTGAATTTGCCCATGATGATACCTATTTGATGAAGCTATTCCCAAGAAGCTTGGGAGGACAAAAAATGGAGTGGTTATTATAGGAGTTGAGAAAATACAACACCACAGGAGCCCAAATGATCTCTACAAGCTGAAAAACCTGTTACAAGGAGAAGCAAGGAAGCAAATCATAGAAGGAACAAAAACATAGGAAAAATATGCTCCAACCAGCCAACGCCTCTGTCGGCCCTCTGCCGCTCCGATACCATATAGGAGTTGAGAAAATACAACACCATAGGAGACCAAATGATCTCTGCAAGTTGAAAAACCTGTTACAAGGAGAAGCAAGGAAGCAAATCACAGAAGGAACAAAACACAGGAAAAATATGGTCCAAAAGATGAGAGCTCAATAATCTCCAAAAATGTATTGTCAATAATAATCCTTCTTCATACAATGAAGAGAAAGAACTCAACCTTTAATAGGTCAAGAAGCCCTAAAAGGGAAAACCTAGGTTTGCACATAATAATTAATTATATGCACGTAAAGTTAGCTTAAGTGTAAAAGAGATAAAGGGAACTTAAGTAATTAAACAAATATTGTTTAATTAATCAAGTAAATACCCGAATACTCTAACAGTTATCCAAACTTACACCTCCCGTTAGATCATTGATGAGTTGGTCAATAAATTTATCACTCAATACTCCTACAATAGTCAACATGCAATCACCATGCTAGATGTATGTAATACCAAATAGAAAAACAATGAAATGTTCATGGTGTTTCTTCAATGTTGGAGATAGGTGGTTTCAAGATATCCTCGAGATGTGCCTGAAAAGGAAAAGATGGAAATTTTCATCGACAATCTGAATAGTGAGATGAGTTACATACTCAAGCTCTAAGGCATACCATCTTTTGCCAAGTTGATTGAAAACGGATTCCAAGTAGAGGAGGCATGTACTAAGAAAGGAACATTGAATTTCTTTAAAGAAGGAACTAATTCATCCAACTCTGATTTCAACTACTAGAACAATAACAACTTGGACAAATCTAGGTTCTGGACCAGAAACAAGAACTCTGGTAACGAGGGAGGAATCGATGCTAATGATGTAAAATCCAAACAACTAGTATTATCTTTATCCGGTAATCCTCAGGCTACCAAGAATCAAAAGGATGTTAACCAAAGCACTAACACTTATATACCAAATACCAATCCAGGACCTTCAAATACAAACAACACCAACAATACCCAAAACAACAACGCAAATTGAGGACCTAATCCAAATTCAAGGGGTAACACCAACAATTTTCCAAATAAAAGAATTTACACACCATTGGGGCAATCCTTAGAATCAACATTCTGAGAACTCCTGGCAAACAAGATTATCACATTACCAGCTATAAACAATTTTGAACCCCAGGTCAAACCACCTTGGTGGAATGACTCACTATTCTATGATTTTCATCGAAACAAAGGACATCAAATAAATGATTACATGAGGCTTAAAAACATTGTTCAAGACATGATTGATAGAGGTTATTTAAGGATCGATGGTCTTAAAATAAATGGTGATCATGACACCTTTAAAAATCCGCTTCCAAATTACAACAAAGAAGGAGCTTCATCATCGAACGATACATGAGGAGCTCGCATCAATCACATATACAATAACACCATCAATCATATATTGACAGATGACAATGAAGTAAATGTCATTAAAATCAAAGACAAACATGAACATGAATCGATCAATGTAAACACCAGAGCTCAAAAATATGTCTTGAAAGGGCATACATCATCAACAACTATTATTCCAAAGACTCAATATGATTTGGTAAGTCAACTGCATAGAACCCCTGCTCAAATATCCATACTTGAGTTACTCAAACTTTTGCCAGAACATAAAGGCATCTTGGAAAAAGCACTATTGGAAAAAAATGTACCTCAAGATCTGAATATTGACAAATTTCAAGCCATGGTGGTTCACATGATAGGGCCTCATAATCTCACCTTTTCTGAGCATGATAATATCTCATTAAGCCATCGACATAATAGTCCTCTCCACATTGAATTCTTAGTCTACAAACATTGAGTTAAAAGAGTATTAATAGATGGAGGAGCGGGGCTCAATATCTGTACCTAAAAACTTATCCATGCATTAGGCTTCTCTGAGCAGTCTATTCATCCACACAAAAAAATCACCATCAAACCATATGATGATGAAGAAAGATAATCCAAGAGAACAATAATATTACCTATTCAGGTAGGACAGATACAAAGGGACACTGTGCCAAGTTTTAGGCATAGATCTCACATATAATATTTTATTGGGTCATCCTTAGATACATGATATGCAAGCGGTACTATCAACTTACCACCAGTGTGTCAAATTCCCATATAATGGGTAGGAGATTTATATATCAATAGATAATAACCCCTTTCAACATTGCAATGCCATGGGGGCAGCCCAAGACAACTTGGTTCCACATAACAGGGAAGCCCAAACTTCCTCAGCATCAGATCATCATCAAGAAAAGCTCAAATCTTTATCCATGGATTTCAAACAAAACATGAAAATCAAAGAGAAAGGCATGGGAGAATACTCTTTTGAACCCATGTGTCTAACCAACTTACCAACATCACCAAAATCTCATGGGCAACCTTCTGCATCAACACATCAAGCAACACAACCCATCACCAAGTTTGATGGCAAATTGATCCAATTAGGCACACTAGCACATGAATCAAAAGAGAACGACATCCTTAGTTGGCTATACAAGGATGAGGAAGAAGTCAGAGCTGCTACTATGGAGGTAGATATACCAACACAACAATATGGAAAGGGATTCCTGATCATGCAACAGATGAGATACACTGGCAAAGGACCTATAGGCAAACATCAAGAAGGCATTACAGAACCATTGGACCCTCCTTCATAGTTTTCTAGGGACAAAAAAGGATTGGGATATGGACACAAACTACCCCCAAGGAAAAAGAAGAACAAATATCAAAAACCTCAGTGGAAAGCAAAGAAGAAATACAAGGAGGACTCATGGAAGGAGGCACTACACAAATCAATAGAAACAATAAGGAAAGAGTGAGAACACTAGGAAAAAGAGAAACAACAAGAGGAGTTGGCCATTCAAAGAGAAGAAGCATCTTATACAGAAGTACACCACATTCAGAAACCTATTCCAAACAAGGCAGAATCACCCCCTGAAGACATAACTACTCCCCAAGGAGAGACAATATATGAACAAATACAAAGAGTGCAAGCAGGTTTTGATACAGAATCAGAAAAAACTATCAGACTGGTATCAATTATTAGGGATCTCTTTTCACCTTACAACATACCTGTCAGTAACATATCCCTTAGAGTACTATTCATACACCCCTTTCTCAAGAAGGACAAGGCACAAAGTTTAGACTGCTTGAATTTGGTCCACAACATATCTATGAAGACAAAGAAAATGAGCAGCGACATTACAAGCAAGTCTACACGGAAGATGATACCATCGAAGAACTTGACAATATCATTAACTTATCCAATATCCAAGACAACCTTAATGATTCCTCTATCATGACACTTACCACAGCCAACCTCAACCCACCCAATGACTCTTTACCACTTGTATTTCCTGATCTCATAGACTGGGATGAACCTGAAAAACCATGACATACCTATTTTCCTAGATGATGAATCCATTATCCATTACCTGTGTACTGTTAACCTGAAAATAGATTCTACCAGCAAACAAAGTAACGACATCTGCAATCAGGAGGGTACAAAGTCTCTCAGTCAAAAAAATGAAAGAGGTAAAGGATCTAATGCTGAAAACCAGTCAATGGCAGCAGTAGATCACAGAAAAGTCAAAATAAAGGATGCATCTAAAGGTGAAAACCTTTTTAAGGCACCTAAAGATGGGAGACTTGACACTCTTCCTGAACACTATCATGAGTGATCACCCATATTGATTGAGTCCACTCAATCAATCAACATTGGTACAAAATAAACAACTAAAAAAATACATCTAGCAGAATCACTGAAAGATGAAGAAAAACCAGAGTTTATCAAATTCTTCAAAGAAAAGCAAATCAATTTTGCTTGGTCCTATGCGGATATTCCCAGGATTGATCCACTCTTAATCATACATCATTTATCTATTTCTCCAAGAGCTAAGCCAGTCAAGCAAAAATTGAGAAAGATGAATCCGCATGTAGCACTAATGGTCAAAGGTAAACTAAAGAAGTTATTATACGTCGGATTTATTCGACCTATAGACTATGCTGAATGGATTTCAAACATTGTGCCAATTTCAAAACTAGATGGAAGCATCAGGATATGCATAGATTTTAGGGATGTTAACAAAGCCTATCCAAAGGATGACTTTCCTTTTCCCAGCATCGACATAATTGTAGACCTCACAGGAGGCCATGTAATGCTATCATTAATGGATGGTTTTTCTGGCTATATTCAAATCAAGATAGCTCAAGAGGATCAAAATAAAATGTTTACCTATCCTTGGGGAATGTATTGTTGGAATGTCACACCTTTTGGCTTAAAGAATGCTAGGACAACTTATCAAAGAGCAATGATGACAATCTTTCATGATATGATGCATACCTTCATGTTGGACTATGTGGATGATTTACTGGCTAAGTCATTTACCTGGGCAGAACATCTAGGCATATTAGAGAAAATATTTGAAAGATTGGAGAAATTCCAAGTCAGGCTCAACCCTAAGAAGCGTGTCTTCGAGGTAACATCAGGTAAATTATTAGGCTACATTGTGTCAGCAAAAGACATTGAAGTAGATCCAGTGAAGGTACACGCCATCATGGAGATGCCACCTCCCAAGAACATTAGCCAGCTCATATCTTTACAAGGATGACTCCAGTCAATTAGGCGATTCATCGCCTAACTAGCAGATAAAAGTCTACCATTCAATCATTTGCTACATCAGAATATACCATTCAAATGGGAAGCCAAATGTGTAGAATTGTTCTATCAAATCAGGCAATATCTAATGAACCCACCAGTTCTGGTACCACCAATAGCAGGAAAGCCACTTATTCTCTACATATCAACAACAGACATATCATTGGGGAAACTATTAGCACAAGAAGATCAAGAAGGCAAGGAACAAGCTAATTATTACATCAGTAGAACATTAAATGGCTATGAGCTCAATTACACATTCATTGAGAAGACTTGCTTAGCTGTAGTCTTTGCTTCTCAAAAGTTCTGACATTACATGCTAGATCACACAATCAATCTAGTAGAAAAAATTCATCCTCTCAAGTATTTACTCAGCAAAATAGCTCTCATAGGCATACTAGCTAAATGGGTCATGATTCTCAGTGAATTTGATATCCACTACATAGAGTGTCGAGCTATCAAGGGACAAGCAATTGCAGATCAATTAGCTAAAGCACCACTACTAGATAAACAACCAATGGAGGTTGAATTTCTAGATAGGGATGTCCTTACCGTTACCACCAAGCAATGGACCCTATACTTTTATGGTTCTTACACTCAACATGGCTCAGGTGCCGACATCTTGTTCGTCACTCCTGAAGGACACACCATACCAAGATCATATAGACTCATGTTTCCATGCACAAATAACATTGTTGAGTATGAGACACTGGTCACAAGAATCAAAATGGCCATGGAATGGAGAATCACGGAATTGAAAGTCTATGGAGATTCCCAACTAGTCATAAATCAGATCAACAATGAATATCAGACAAAAGATGACAAGCTGCTGCCATACAAAAGAATGGTGGATGACTTCAAATAGTATTTTGTACACTTCACTTTCAAGCAAATACCAAGGTTGGACAATAGAGCAGCCGATGCAATGGCTACTATCACTTCACTGCTAAAAATTCCAGAGCAACATAGTCGTTATGAGTTTCTGGTAGAGTAACTGTTTTCCCTAGCCTATGACAATTCCGCATCCCATGTTATCTATTCCTTAATCGGTTTAGACTCTCCTTTATACAAAACAATCTATGAGTATCTTAAAACCAATAACCTACCCATTGACCTATCTCAGAACCAAAAGTGTAACTTTATCTTGCAAGCCACCCATTATATCCTAACTGCTGATACTATTTACCGTCGAGGTCTAGATGGTACTCTTCTTCATTGCGTTGATCGTAATGAATTTGACTCTGCTTTACACGAGCTTCATGAAGGTATTTGTGGTACATATTCAAGTGGTTCTACTCTTGCTAAAAAACTTTTGAGAATGGGATATTACTAGCCGACAATGGAGAAAGACTCATATCAATTTGCAAAGAAATGTCCTAAGTGCCAAATCTATGGCAATCTTATCCATGCACCAACATAGGAATTGTAGCCATTTACAACATCTTGGCCTTTTTGTCAGTGGGGACTTGACTTAGTAGGATAAATACACCCTTCATCTTTGAATGGACACAAGTTCATTATCACAGCAACAAAATATTTTACAAAATGGATTGAAGCAGTCCCAATGACCACAGTAACTGGAAAACAAATTTCCTCTTTTATTCTCAATTATCTGATCTGTAGATACAACATTCCCAATTCCATCATCACATATAATAGACATCCCTTCAAAAACCAAGATGTGCAAGAACTATGTGAATGATTCAAAATCCAACATCATTTCTCTACACCTTACTACCCGCAGGGGAATGGTCAAGCAGAGGCATCAAATAAAACAATATTGAAAATCCTAAAGAAGACAGTAAATGATGTAGGAAAGGATTGGCATGCGCAACTCAATCTGACACTTTGGGCATACAAAACTAGCATCAGGACACCTATAGGAGCTACACCATATTCATTGGTGTATGGATTAGAAGCAATTTTACCTCTTGAGGTAGAAATTCCATCACTCAGAGTATCTTTGAAAGGCCTCATTCCAGATGAGGAGTATCAAGTAAACAGATTGCAAGAACTAGAACTTCTAGATTAAAAATGACAATATGCCTATAATCACCTCAAAGCATACCAGCAATACATATGTAGAAGCTACAACCACAAAGTCATCCCTAGGATTTTTAAAGTCGGTGATCTTGTACTCAAAGAAAATCCTTGAAATCAATAGGATCGAGAAAAAAAGGGAAAGTTTGAACCTAACTGGTTGGGTCCCTATGTCATCATCTCAGCTTATGGATCAAGTGCCTATCAGCTGACAACTTTAGAAGGAGATGTGATTGATGAACTGACCCACAACATCCATTTGAAGAAATACTATAATTGAGTGGTCTAATGCATGGAAAAAGTGAAAAAGTCAAAAAAATAAAAAAATAAAAAAAATACAAAAAAAAATCAAAACAACAAAAAGGTGCAATAAAACAAATGGTGAAAACCTGGCAATAGGTGCTACTTGTGAGAGAACAGATACTCTATCTATCATTACTCATATCTTTTTTATCCAAAAGTCAAAACCACTGGCCATCACCCAACACTTTATCAACAACATTATCCTGGACATACTTAGCGTAGTCACTGTCCTTGCTCATCTGAATATCAGTTCATCATATCCCACCATGGCTTGGTAATCACCATACATATCCAGATCGATTGGTATTTATAACTAGGGGAAACATTCAGCTGACTCCAAACAAACAAGAATCACAACACACTGAGAAAATCTAGTCAACAACAACTCCAGCAGCCAAGAAAGAAAAACACACTGATCCGATCAACAACTTCAACACACATAATGGATGATTTTCTAAAGTATAATTTTTTAACATCTTGCATGAAGTTTTTCGCTATTTTTGCACTTGAACCTTTTGAATTATTTGATCCCCTAAATTTTATCAACGATGCATCGAGCTAGAGAAAGTGGTTGGAGACTTCGATATTTTTTAGTTTTCGGTCTGTGAGGCGATCACTTGTACTGTGCAAATACTTGTCTCGAGATGTGATTCACAACATATCACTAAAGAAATTGTTCTACTTTGTGCATACAAATGGTTTAATCTTGTTTGTTTATATGTAAGAAACACTTAGGTCATCTTGGTTCAATTATACCTCGACGCTTGTGCCATCTTGCAATATCAAAATCCATGTAAATTTTTCTTAGGTCATTATGGTTCAAATATACCATTATGCTTGTATAAATTTTGGACATATCAACAACTCAATGATGATAAACACAAAGAAAGTAGAAACATGTGACTATACAAGAATGCCAAATGATAGAATGAGGATGATCAATTAGCTGCATATCATTTTACAAATTAGTCACATATCATTTTACAATTTAGTTGCATATCATTTTAAAATTGAGCTACATATCATTTTACAAATTAGTTGCATATCATGTAAATTTTCATTTAGTTGCATCATATCATTATCATACATCTCATTTTCAAGATACATCTCATAACATATCATTATCATACATCTCATTTTGAAGATACATCTCACATCATATCATTATTATACATCTCATTTTCAAGATACATCTCACATCATATCATTAGCATACATCTCATTTTCAAGATACATCTCACAACATATCATTATCATACATCTCATTTTCAAGATATATCTCACATCATATCATTATCATACATCTCATTTTCAAGATACATCTCATAGCATATCATTGTCATACATCTCATTTTCAAGATACATCTCACAATATATCATTATCATACATCTCATTTTTAAGATACATCTCACATCATATCATTATCATACATCTCATTTTCAAGATACATCTCACAACATATCATTATCATACATCTCATTCTCAAGATACATCTCACATCATATCATTATCATACATCTCATTTTCAAAATAGATCTCACAAATCATATCACAACATCGTCATCATCAATCATATCAAGAAAATAGCAAATCAAGCGCATTTATCTAAGCATTGTATCATCATCATGGAACCATCATATCAATGCATAAATAATCATCCATAAAAACAAATCACATGTGGATTGGAAAATCAGTGTCGTATATATATCTCAAAAATGGTCAAAATATACAAAATATGTCATGTCTGTCAAAATACAACACAATGATCAAAATACAATGAAGACAAGTCTCTTAGGTATGACTATCTCTTGAGGCTGATGGTCTCGCAACAGATGTCCCCACACTTGGATCTCTAGGTGGATCATGTCGAGACAACCGGTCACACCTCTTCTCTCCATCCTCAAATGAGTCCACATGGATCGACTGGATCTCACCGTAGCATAGCTAGGAGCTCTATGATCTCTAGGAACCACCTCCTCATATAAATGCCTGTAGTACTCAGCCTCCTTGGCTACATACTACATCTCTCTCAGTGTGTCTCTCACAGAACCACCAGCCGCCACTCTCTCCAAACTATCCGCCCGAGCCTCTGCTCGACCTAAGCGCTCTATCACCGTATCTTGCTCTACGGTAATCTGTGTAATCTGGTGCTGCTGAGCCAGTACCTGTGCTTGAAGCTGCTGCACTGACAACTGTCAGAACCTAATCTGCCCATCCTCTCAGTGGGTGGGTACCCGAACCTAAATGGGTACCTATGTCATGGTACTACCTATCCCTATCCCTGTCTTAGGTGCTGATGAAGGTAATACATCTGATCTCCTCCTCTGAGTCAATCACCTAAACTCATCCATCCCACCCACAGCTACTATCACCTCGCCCACCTGACCAACTCCACCAGCTCCAACCACCAAACCTCCCCTCCCTCCCTCACCAACTGCTCGCCTGACTAATCCACCTCCTCTCCTCCCTCTATCTTCTCCATCCCCTCCATCTCCTCCAATCCTCCCTCTATCTCCTCCATCCCCTCCTCTATCTCCTCATCTCCCTCTACCACCTCCCCTCCTATCTCCCCCATCATCTCCTCCACCATTCCCATATCCCTCCTCCAGCTCATCTCCCTGATCTCTCCATCTCCCTAGCCTCTCAAGATGCTCATCCTCATCATCATCAAAAGTGAGAATCATCTCCGCTAGATCTGATATCCATGCTATGACATGGGCCATGAAGAGTGCTCCAAACTCCTCTGTCATCCCAACATCTACCACTCCAAACCCATAGTCCCATATCTATCTGACCAAATGCATATACTCCTCCACCACTGTTGTGCTATCAGTAGTCAGACCCCACTCTAGCACATCCTGCTTCCAATGAGTATATAAACATGCTCCCTATAGTACACCCTACTGTGGACCATAATACCGCTGAACTCGACTATGCAAGAACCTCTCAATGATAAATGGCATCCACCCTATCAAGTATCATGACATATATACATAGGGCATCTCTAGCCCGTCCTTCGCCCACACCTCACAATCCATATATGGTCTCCACATGACCATATCAATGTCATCCAACACCCTCCTGCAATGCTCTAGCTTGCCCAGCTTACGCTGGACAATTATCCCTGTATACCCATATGCATATGCTCGACAAGCTGGCCTATCCCTGTCTGCAAGTGGCCTCGTTGTAGGAATGTGCTCCCAAGCCCACACCTGTAATAATGTGACCCCAATTGATAAATTGTTGTATCCTAAATACACCACCTAATGCAGATCTTTGTAAAGATGGGCCAACATGCAGGGCCCCCATGCAAACTGACAACCATGTCACCATATCCTCAAGCACCAATCCCCATCCCACTGCCAGTCCCTTCGACCTACGGTCGGGACACAAGAAGCCACCTACAAAACCTGCCAGTACCGAAGGTAGTGGGGCATAATCAAAATCTATGAACTCCTAACAAGGGATCTCATATCCACAAATCTGATCATCATGGAATATCTAGCGAAGAACCTCTATCCCATCTTCCTCGGTCTTCTCATAAGGCAATAATGCCCCTATCATAGGAATCTGTAGAATCTGATAATAGTCCTCTGGGGTGACTTTAATCTCACCAGTAGCCAAGTGAAAGGTGTTTGTGTCACTATGCCACCTCTCTACCAACACTATTATAAAACCTTGGTTAATGATATATTGAGGCATGTCCAACAAAGAGGACAAACCACACCTCTCAATAATATCCCTCTCTGGTTGTGACAATCGAGGAATCAGAGACCATGGTCTCAGAAATTACTCTCACGACTGCACTACGCCAAGCCATTCCTGTAATAGCAAAAAATGTCCACATATCAGTTTTCACATCTATTTGATACATCCAACATCAAATCAACTTGAAACAACAACATATCAAACCAAGTTCCATATCAAAAATCAAATCCCATATCGAAACTCAGAAATCAATATCAACTTGAAACAATGACATATCAAATCAAGTTCCATATTGAAAATCAAATCCTATATCAAAATTAGAAATCAACATCAACTTGAGACAATGAAATATCAAATCAAGTTTCATATCGAAGAATCCCATATCAAAATCTAAACCAAATCAGCTTGAAACAACGCAAGTATCAAATCAAGTTGCATATTAAACATCAAGACCCATAACACAAGCAACATATCGAGCATTCATATCAAAAGACCCATAATGCAAACAACTCAAAAATCCATATCAGGAACCATATCGGAAATCATGAATCATAACTCATATCAGACATCAAATTCAATGGCAAGGAAAAAATCCTTAATCCAAATCAAAAGAAAATCAAGATCATCATTCAATCAATCAGCTTGGTACTTCAACAACAAAAGCAATTTCAAAAATCTATCAAACAATCGCACATCAGCACAATAGGCACAAAATTGGCTAAACACCCATCCCAGAGCACTTGGCAAATACCTACCCACCCCCCAATTATCTTCCTTCATCTATTTTTCCCTCACATTGCCACCTTTCCACTTCTTTCTAGCTATTTTTCTACTCATGCGCTAAGAAAACCCTCCCTTGTGCTATGCTGCCACCTATGCACTAGCTAAACTCAGCCACATGCTAAAAACTTTACCCTATGCGCTAGGTTACACTATGTGCTATCACAATTACCCTCTGTGCTAACTTGCAAACCCTATACGCTACCCTGTTCCCCGCATACGCTACCCTATTATCCCTATGCGCTATTCTATCCTATGTGCTACCCTAAACCTACAACGCTCTACCCGACGAATCCTCGATGCTATCCTAGTTCACTAACCCTACGCGCTAACTATTGTTGCTAAGCGATAGATCGAATGCGCTAAATTGTGAAAATTTGACACAAAAAATAAAAAATGTGACCAAAATTGACAAAACAAAAAGTAAAAGAGGCAAAATTTAGATGACTTACAGGTGGAGCATATGTGGTGGGCCTCCGATATCGATGAACATGCTTGAATTGGTGCAAAGCATAGGGAATCGACATCTTGTCACTCTCCAAATGTCACTCTCACCAAAAGTCAAAAGGTGCAAATGATACAAATGAAATCACTTTTTACCTTTTTATAGGGTAAAAGTAAACTAGGGTTAGTAGGTGGGGCATGTATTTTGCTCGTTCTCTCGCTTTTAACCCTAGCAAACATCATTATCGGGAGATGAATCAATTGGCATGCATTAAACATAGACAAAATTTTAAAATGCGATCAAATCTACAACAATTATCAACTCAACCAAATTTTCAATTTTTTTGATTGATTCATCTCCCGAGGGGGCATTATCAATACCATTTATCAAATCTGGGGCACGACATCAACATCAAGATACACGACATCACATCGATCAAATTTTGGCAACACATTAGATTTTTCTTTGAATTAATATGTGCACACACGTCACTTCAAAGAGGGGCAAAATGTAGACGTATAAAAATGACCACTTTCCTAAGTGAATATTTAATATTCATTTTATTCTCATTCCTCTAGTTAATTAGATTTAATTTAATTAAAGCATTCACATTCATCTATTTGATTAAATAAGTTATTCAATTTATTTAATTAAATTCACTTATGCCTTTCATATCATTTAATTGAATAAATCACTTTATTTAATTAAATCCCCCTTCTACTCTTTTTAATTAAATTGTTCACTTTAAATAAATAAATCTAATTTATTTAAATCCCCCGCTTGCATCTATTTTGTTGAAATAAAGCAATTTATTTTAATTAAAATTACCCCCCATCCACTTGCATTTTTATACATCTCCCACTTGCCTCTCTAAACCCCCTTCTAGATTCTTCTAATCCCTTTTAAATTAGCCTAACCCATCTACTAAATATTGTCACATCCCTAAGTAAAGGGATGTCACTTCTCAAACCCTCAAAGTCTTTGGAAACTATTAAAGGCTTTATGTCTTCAACAAGTTAACCTTGAAAGTCTTCCAAACCATTAATGGTTAACTCAACCCTCTTGCATGATTATAGACTTTCTTTCTAACTCAATCCTCATCTAACTCAAGGGTCTCATCAAGCATTGATGGCTTTAACCTTGGTTATTTCTTTAACTTGCACAAGAGTTTATCCTTTGGATAAACACTTTATCTAATGGATAATCTTAACCTAACCTTAACCCTCACCTCCTAAGGTAACCATAAGGTCTTCTCAAGCATTTAATGCTTCTTACATCTTCTCTCAAGTAGTCTTATGTTGACAATTGTCACCATTTCATTGGTGAGAATTGTAAACATGGATTGATAAATTTCAATCCCGACCCTTGATAGGATCATCCAATCTTGACCCTTCATTGCCCTATTTTCCCTATAAATAGAACCATTCTTCTATCATTCTAGGATCCAATTTTTATGCATCTAATCTATACTCATTTTTATCAAGCATTTTAATTCCTCTTTGAATAGAAAAAATCTAATAAGCATTTTAGAAGTATTTCTCTTTATCCTAATAATCATATTAAGCTATTGTATCATGTTAGGATAGTTATTTTACTAATATTTTCATCATATCATCATTTACATGCTATTTTAATTCATATTTGTTAATATCATGCACATTTAGGATTACATTCATGTTAGATTGATCAAGCATCCCTCATTCTCATGATTGTCATCCCTAAGTCACTTTGGTCAGTGATCTGAGAGAAAAGGCATTGGCTTAAGGGGTCTTATGAGATAGAGAACAATGGAACATCCCTTGGGAAGTTGAGCTATTCCATATAGCTCCATAACTTGTACCAAGAGTCCCATTGGTGTGTGGGCAAGTCCTGAATTCGTAATATTCATTTCATCACACCATTTTTCCTGCATACAATACCCCTATTCAAGATCAACTAGGATGTTGGTGAAGCATCAATCCAGTGGACTCATTGAATATATTTCACTAAGTATTGATGAGAAGTGGGCTACTCCTCAGGGGGAGCAGCCGAGACGATGATAGAATATGCTTTTGCACCTTTGTCATTGCTATCAAAGGGGGAGAAGAAATGTAACAATCATGGGGAGAAGCAATAAAGAGAAAAGGAGGAGAACTGATGACCAGATAGTGATATAATAGGTTTCATGATGAGATTTTGGTGTTACAGTACTGGTAAAGGATTGTTGGTGATGATATATTGATCGACTATTGGTGATGATATATTGATGGATTGTTGGTGATGATATAACTATGATATGATGATCAGTTATTTGTGTTGTCATTGATGGCAACCATATTTGTCCATGTTTGTTTATTCTTGGTATGTCATTTAAGTCTATTGGTTAAGTCTAATTGGTAATGGATTGAATTGGATTGAGTTGGAAAGCAAAATTGTCAAGTGACATTGAACTGATAAGCAGGAATAGAGAAGGATATGATTGTAGTAGTGATCCCTGTTGAGTTAGGTTTTGCGGTTTGGAATATGTGCTTATGACATCATAAGGAGTCTATGACTTAAATCGTATCATGTTTGGAGAACCAAAAGTCATGTTTGTTATTAACTGTTGTATAAACAACTAGGGTTTGAGAACTAGTATCAAGATCTTTGACCGGTGATGATTTATGGTTTGGTGGTAATTATTTTCATGTTCATAAGTTGACGATGACGTGTCAGAATCCATGTGAAAAGATAAGATGTTGTTTTAGCACGTACAAGGATCAAATTTATTGGAAAGTAGAGAAGTCTTTAGCAGAATGTGATAAGGGTTTGACAACTTATCAGATCGATGTGCGGTGATGGGTTATGATCATTCAACAACTATAATTGTCTTGTAATTTGTTGTAATGATTTGTAATAATTTGTAATGATCTAATATGATCTATGATGTAGATTCATTGTAGGTTAGTGTTTTGTAACCAACCTAATTATAAAATGTATTTAGGTCAAGTTTGAGAAGGTTAATTGTGTTAGTGATCAGAGAAGTGTGTGTGTGCCGACCTAGATTGAGATGTCTACATGAGAGAAGAAGATTGGAGCTGACAAGGATCTTTTATAGCAAGCTACAAAGTGTCGAGTCCAGATCATTTATTTATTTTTTCCTAATAGTTGCAGCAACATTAAAATCCCTTAACTGGGTAGGTTCTAACAAGACTGATTGTATAAATCCCTTGACCAGGTAGCTCAGCAACTTGAGTTTAAATCCTCTAGTGAGGTTACTTGTAATAGGGTAAATATCCTAACAGAGCTAAGGTGTAAAATCCCCTGACTAGGTTACTCCTAACTAGGTTTACTCTTAATCAGGCATTGTTGGAAAGCTCCTAACTGGGCTAGGCTCCTAATAGGGCGCATTCTGAAAGAGTGCAATATTTTGTGGGTACCAATTCCCACCTTGTTTTTTCCCATTTTGGTTTCCACGTGAAAAATCCTTGTGTTAATGTTGTGGATGGATTATGCATTTGATGTCTTTACTATTTGCTTAATGATGAACACTTAAGTTGTTACCAGTAATGTTTTGGTAAATATGCATTAAGTGATTGTTAGTTCAACTACTGGTATCGGTTATGAACTATTTTGTGAAGTATTGTTTAGATTGGTGAAAGTTTGTAGCTTATTGTTATGACTGATTCTTCTCCCCCCCCTCTCAGTGTTAACTGGATCCTCACATTAACATGGTTAGGTCCTAAACTACCTGATCCCATTTTTCACCATCACACCTTCCTTTACCGAGTATTTGAGTAAGCAGTAGGATGATGAATGGAGAGTAATATGTCAGCTTAGAATTCAAAGGTGGCATTTACTCTATGGGAGGTAAAGTGAGACAATATAACTGGAGGTGAGATTCAGAGTTATCATTCTATGCAGGATCCCTATGATCTGTGTGAATCCAAATAATTAACCATGTCGCCAAAATTGCAAAAGTGACCTAGTGGAGTTGTAAATGCCCAAAAAGAATTGGTGTGTAGAATACTATAACAACAGTTGAATTATGTGTAGATGTCTAAAAATCAAAGTCATCAGGGACATCTCACACAAGTTTCCTAATGCAGAAAAACCGAAAAGATTGATTGGCAAAAGTTAATATAATGTACAGATAAAGATTGAATGTGTGAGTCTGGCAATTGGTTGTCACCTTTGAATTTTTCAAGCAAATTGTTCAATCAAAGCAATGTGATGATGTTATATATGCATAGTATTATGAGAAAAAACTTATGATTGTCAAATTGTGCTCAAAAGGCCACGAGATGAAGGGGGTAGGAGTTATAGTCATATCCTAGCCCAGGAGAACATGTCTAAAATGGACTATATTGCTGAGAATTTACAAAATTCTTGAAGGAAATAACATAAAGGGTTTACCTTGTAGAAAAAGGGGTACTGAAAGCTCTTAGGGTTGTTGACGGAGTATCAAAAACTCAAAGTGCAGTTGCAATACTTGCTTACAACTTGTGAATAATTTTGATCTCTTTGGAAACCAACATTTCCCCTTTGAGTGAGAGAACTATGGAGACAATGAAGAGTGAGAATGTTGAAGATGTGGGTTTGGAGTCATACAAATCCACTTGGTAGGAGTTATCAAAGTTCTCCCCTGTCAGGATGAGTAACGAGAATTACTCTTTTGGGTTGTCTCCACATCAAAAACCACCCATGGTTGTTGGTAGGTTGGCTTAGTTGTTGGTTCTCATGGAAGCCCTTTGACCTTGGGTCCAAGGATTTCATGTGTAATGGTCTGGGTAGTTTTACTTCAAGATAAAACAGAGGCAGTCGGTTCTACCAAGTCATATATTTGAAAATAGGATAATTAGTTAAAGAAATTGGACACATGTAAATAGACTAAAGCTTATACAATTCCTTGCTATTATAAAAGGAATTCCAAGGCTATGGAAAAAGGATCTTGAAAATTTTGTATTCTGGGCGGGTATAAGCAAAGCTTTGCTAATCTAAGGTTTCAAGTAGTCTCATAGAGAAGAAGGATTTTCTTTCCATGTTATAAATTTCAATTAGCAATAGACATAGTGTTTTAATGTTGCAAATATTATCTCCATTTGTATTTTATGAACTCATATGAATTAAAATATTGAGGATATTTTGGTTCGTTCTGGTACTTCTTTATCAGTATGTGATTATGTTTATGGGTTTCCTTCAAGGAAGGAATTAAATTCCGTATACAAGTTACAATGAATTTGAGAAATGTCAAATGGATTAACAAGAATAGTTGATGCAATTAACATATGGAGTTTTATTTATGTCAAACATTAATATCCTAAAAACTCCCTAATTAGAATAATTTTACAATGTGGGGTTGTTCTTTGAATTTTGTGGGTATCACTCTGTTCCCTTGGATATGCACTGGCTAGGAAATGTTGTCTGGAATAAGTTTCTGAAGCATTTCATAAAATTAATTTCCTTTCCCCTTCTTTCTTTCTTCGTGAAATGTAAAGGGTAGATTTTGGTATGTGTGCTTGGTATTCCTTTGTACCCTTTGAGTGAGACATATTTTACTTTCTCAGGGGGTTTCAAAGCTTGTGGGATTAGGGGTGTATGCACAAGTAATTTTAAAAGTCCTCATATAACTAAGAAATATCTACCAATTGTATGCCCGCATGATTAAATTTTTTAAGAATACACCAAGCTTATAGGTCTATAATAGTAACACCCTCTTGAGTTTGGTAGAGCTTGAAGTGAAGAAGGCTGGGTAAAGCCTTGTTATATTGTGTTTTCTTATCTTCATCCTGTTGATAGTGAAAATTGAATACTATAGGTTTGCAATCCCCATAACCTATAAGTGTTTACTTTCCTTAGAGTTGGAGGTAGAAAGAAAAATTTTCAACAGGTTATTTCGGATGTGTGAAAGCATTGAAGAAATTATTTAAGTTGTCAACTGATTCACCCCTCCCTCTTAGTTGCGTGAAAATTCAACACTCTTTGCATTTTTGTACCCATGAGTGTGTATCTTTAAATAAAGTACACCAATAGTAACCTACCTTCATAATCTTAAGAGTTGTTGCTCTTGGATAAAAATAACCACCAACTACTCCATGAAACTCATGCATAACCTTGTCAATTTGATCAAGTTCAATGTGTCTAAGTAAAATACCATGAAAATATTTTTTGAAAAGAACATCATTTAAAACAACATATGGAATTGATTGCAATATATAATACCTTCACTCTGCTCTATCCATTCCAAGAGGACACTCACCAACTTGCAAGAAATGAGACATATCATGTACCCAACTTGTAGGAGGAATAGGTGGACCTGTTTGGGCTTCATCTTGGAGGACTAGGACAACCTCTTCTTGATTTTCCTCACTATTGTTTTACCCATCAGCTAGTTGTTCACACAAACCTTTGCCTCTAACCAATTTATCCTCTTTGATTTTTAACATCATACTCCATTACCTTGGTGATCCAATCAACTCTTTTACCACCTAAATCCTTAGCAAAACTTCTTTAACACTTGGATGAGTAATCATTAAACAAACATTATTGTTTGAAATTAGATCCCTAAACTTCTTAAGGCTCCTAATAATATAAAGGACATGTGTTTCTACAATAGAATACCTTTCTTTATAACCCTCAAGCCCTTGACTAAAAAATGTTATTGGTTGCTCCATTCCTTCACTAATTCTTTGTACAAGGATAGCTGATATAGTGTCAAGATTATCATATGCATACAAAAAAAAACCTTAGAAAAATTAGGATCAATCAAGGTAGATGTTGATGCTAATGCCTCTTTTATACTCTCAAAAGTACTTTTCCCTTCTTTTGTCAAGTTGAAAGGCATGTTTTTCTTCAGCATAGATGTTAAAGGTTCTAACAAATCAATAATACCTAGAATAAACCTTTTAACAAAATTGATTCTACCATGGAAACTTTGCAAACCTTTCTTGTGAGTTGGTAAAGGTAAAGCCAATATAGCAGTTACTCTTTTAGGGTCTATAGTAATACCACGTTTAGACACCACATGGCCAAGCAACTTTCCCTCATGAACAACCAAAACATACTTTTTGGGGTTTATAGATATACCATATTCCCTACATCTATCAAAGACTTTCCTCAAATGAGATAAGTGCTCCTTCTCATCCTTGAAAAAAATGGTAATATCATCTAATTAGGCCAAAATTATTTTGTACATTAACCCCCCAAAAGCCATATCCATGGCCCTTTAAACATTTGCCCCAATAATCGACAAACCAAAATGCATCTTCTTGTAAGCCATTGTACCCTATTTAGATGTAAATGTTGTCTTATATTGGTCTTCTTCCTTAACTAAAATCTGATTATAAGTAGAGTATCCATTAAACAAGAAAAACCTTTCTGAACTTGAAACTACTTGGAGTATTTGTTATATGGAGGGCAAGAGATAATGGTCTTTTAATTAGGCTCTATTTAAGTCATGGAAGTAAACACACAACCTTATTTCTCCATTTTTCTTACTAATAGGCACAAGATTGGATACCCATGAAGTGTGTTTGATAGGATAAACTATGATGCTTTCAATCAACTTGTTAAGCTCTTTTCTCATGAGAGGCTCAAGCTTTGGGTTAAGAGGTGTTTGCTTTTGTCTTAATAGTTTTGCACTAGGCTCTAATTCAGTGGTATGTTGTGCAATTTTGGGGTCAAATCCCTTTAAATCAAAATACGCCCAAGAAAAAATATCATGAAACTCTCGAAAAAGTAAAACAAAAGCCTCCTTTTCTTCCTTAGTGCATACATTTCCTAGGATGAGAAGCTTACCTTTGATGATCTCCACCTCTTCATAATGATCTTGTTTGATCTGCATGCAGGATTTTCCCTTCTTTATTTGATCATCAAAACTAAAAAGAGATTCCAAAGTGACCAACCCCTTAGGCAATTTGTTACTAATCAATTATATATACTAATCACCATACTACTCGTGTAACTTACCTTGGTTACTAACTGAAAAAATCGACCTCTTATTGCAAAAAAATAACTATCTATTGGTCACTATCAAAAACTTGCCAATGAACATGGTTATCAAGAATAGGACTTACCGCCACCTTAACATATTGTTGTTTTTTACCACTGTTGATTTCACTTAGTATGTCATATCAAGCACTTATTGCAACCAACCTATCAAAATGCTTATTTTGATTTCTAGATATGGATAGCACATTAAAAATATCAAATTCCTTTATCATATCTTATACCCTATTCTTATAACACTTTAAATAATCATATTCTATAATACGAAGGCCTCTTACTTGATTTGCAATGAGCTCAATATCTCTAAAAGCCTAGATACATTTGATTTTCCTCTTTCTATCCTACTCCAAACCATGAATCAAAGACTCATACTCAATTTTATTGTTAGTACAACTAAAAGTGAATCTAAATGAGGAATAACATTTCTCACCTTTAGGAGACACACACATATGACTTGGGCTACCAACACCAAATTTACTCCTTGAACAATGAAAATACATCTTCCAATATTTATTATTTTGTTATTTGGACTATTGTTCATCACTGTTCTCAATGTTAGGCATAAGAAAATCAATCTCATACATTAAATAGACTCTAAATCCTACCTCTTCCAACTGTTCACATGGATCAGCTACATATTTTTTACCTATCCACCCATCAATTAGAATGTTTGGTATATCTTCAATTTGGGTATTGCATTCTTGGACAATAGGTTTCTCTTCTTGTTCATTTGTAGTCAAGTTGGCATTGATGGCATTAGGAATGTAAGGCTCAATATGATAATTGGCTATGGGTTTTGATTTAATGGTTACCTTGGTTCCACACATGGTCTTAAAAAGCATGTGATACCAATATGAGGACAAATAGACACCTATATTTGTGGTGAAGTATATGTATAAGCATAAGACAAAATAAGGTGGGAGGTCTATAACAAAGATATCTTGTTGAATGGAAAAATTAGAGTAGGCATGGAGAGTCAAGCTCAGCCCTTTGATGACAACTATTGTGTTGATGGTGTTACCATCAAGTTGTACTACACCTTCCATTTGAGTCTCATAGGTAAGACTTAGACTATCTACTATCTCTTTCGACATTAGAATGTTGTTTTCTCTTGAGTCTATTGTATAGTTATGAACAAGGTGTTGGCCACTAATCAAGGGTACATAAAATGAAGGTGGTTTTATACTTTTGCAAGTTGTCCAATGAGTGACTAAGTGGTGTTGGTGAGTAAAAATTTAGAAGGGTCTTTAGAAGGCTCATTTGGTAAGGCAAGATTAGACAAAGAGGTTTGGAGCAATTATTTTTGACTCAGGATAGATAGTGAATCCCAGATAGACATTGTAACACTTTCCTTTTTCATATGCTCCAAAATGCTAAAAGAATGTGCACTCACCTTTGGCTGTTCTTTAGGAACAATATTATCTCCTTGAGTTTGCATTGGTGCGGATTTTCCTCCAAGTATTTCCTTGCTTGACATTTTCTGACTTCTTGGCAATATACAATTTTTTTTCCCATTAGATAGACTAGAGTTAGATGAACCAGCTAATATGACTATCAAAATTTGCCTCAAATTTTGTTATCTTTACTCCTTTATGCCCTGTTGGGGTTAAGGTTTTTGAATTTTTTTGATCTGGGCTTAAATCCTTAGGTTCTTCAATAGGAAAATGTTGCCCCATGTTCTATTATGTTGTTGACCAGGTAGGGTAGGTAATTGGCTTTTAAGTCATGACTTGAAGGGGTTAGTTTCATTCGTCGACCAACCCCACACTTTAGAAGTCTTTTTTTTTACCAGTTAGCTATGTCATGAGAGGAAGTTGACATTATTTCCTACTTGTGTAATGTATGAATGACCCTAGAGATTTATCTTTCATGGCCCCCTTACCCTTGAATCATGAAGCCACATGCAAAATTGCCCCACTTATGTGAAAGTCTTAGGTCTATCTTGTAGGTCTCCTTTTAGTGAAGAAAGTTTGATGCGAGGTAGCAGGAAGATGAGCCTAGCTATATTTTATGTTTCCCCACACCCCACAGGGTTCATTCAATAGTGCAAATAATGATGTAGGATAGTGAGAGGATATTTTTGCCTTGTTTTATTTCCATCCCTGCATCCCCGTACAGTTATCTAAGGAGATAAAATTATTATGTGGAGCAACTAGATGATAATATTATATTAAGGAAATACTTACCCCCAAACCCCATGCGGTTAGTTTAATGGTTAAAACCTTGCCATAGGATAGCAGGAAGGAGCTGGCAAAGCAAGAGGAGGTGGTTAACCCCACAACCCCGCAACAAGGAGATAAAGAGCCAAGTAATGATGTGGGCTAGTAGGGAAGGCCATAAAGAAAAGGGAATCCTTTCCTTACATAATCACACTTAAAGGAAAGAAGACCTTACAGGTTGGCGGGATGCTAAAGCGATAAGAGGAAAACCCTATCCCGCTATCCCACAAGCTAAAAATAAAAAGAAGGATGATCTTGCGAGCTAGTGGGGACAATGTAGTAAGAAAAGGGGCAATGAGTAAAGAAGAGAGGAATGGAGCAAGTTAGTGGGATAAAGGGAGAATGAGGAGATGGTCATTCCCGCTACCCCATAAGATAAAAATAGAAAGAAAAAAGATGGCGTGGGCTTGCAGAGAAAAAAATAACAAAGGAAAATATTGACCCCCACCATCCTATGATGATAAATAAAGAAGAAAAAAGGTGGTGAGGTATAGTGGGATGGAGATGGAAAATAAGAGAAAATCAAAGGTTAATGTTAATAATAAATTAAAGGATTCCACCTTAGCAATCAGAGGGAATCAAGATGAGATCGTGTTCATTTATCCTGAAATCGATGGTGGAGTTCAAAATTTGAAGCCACCAACTTATTAATTTTGCATGAAGGAAATTAATGGTAGATAAATAGCCACTGCTTTGAGAATAAAACTAAATTTTCATGTCCATTTATTCACCCAAAAATCAAGTGATCAAGCAAAGATTATTCTAGGCAACTAAAAATGAATTGAAGAAGCCAAATTATGTAGACAAGCTGTAATACACAAGCAAGTAATTATTTATTCCTATAGCTCTATGAATTTGTTGAAGGCCTTGAAGGGTATTGTAGGGTTGTTGAGTGTGAAAAATATAATTTAGAATCCTAGAGAGAAGCCATGGCCCCAAAACACAAGGACACTACCAAACCTACTGTTCAAAAGGTTCTTGAGCAAGGGGAAGGCTCAATACCAAAAAGGAAAAGGTCTGCCAACCCCAAGATCATTGAAGCTACCCCAATTGTAGTAATGTCTGCCTATCCTCTGATTTCCAATGAACTGCTCATTGAAGAAAAACCACTTACTAAGGTAGAGAGATCAATGCCAAAGAGAATAAGAGCCCCCACTGCCAAAAGGCCACATCCACCTCTCCAACTCAAACCCCACCAAAAACTAAAAATCCGCCACCTACTCAAGATGCACCACCTATTCAAACTCTGACTACCCCAACTCAGACTGTGAGTGCAAAAACCCCAAGCTGACAAATTGAAGAACAATTGGTAGAGATGGATAAGAAGAATATGGAGGTTAGGAGTCTCCATGAAAACTTGTTAGAATTTTTCAAGGGGTTAACCATGCAGAGACATTCAAGAATTTTTTTTGTGATAAGTAATCAAATTGCAGAGATGCTATTACCACAGATAAAGGGTAAGATATATTTTACGATTTTTATTGAAACAGGGACAAGAATGCCCCTATTTCAAACCCTTGGGTGTTGGACCTAGCCAAATTAGTTGTTCCAAATGTCTTCGTGGAGCCTTCCCTCATCAAACATTTAGCAAGATAGTATCATCCAGAATCCATGACTATGAGAACAATTGAAGGCAAGATTCTGGCGGATGTGGCTAACAATGCCATAACTTCTTGTTTTGATTTGAGTAGGAATACCCTAAAGCTAATTGATTTGAATAAGCTTGAAGTTGAATATAAACCTAAAAAGAGAGGTATTAAGAAATGAGGAGGTGCCTCAATGTAGAAAAATATTGTATCAAGGTGCAAATAATTACGTACTGAAGGTTGAGAAAGAGCCACTTGAGCTGGTGATAGTTGAAAATTACTTTGTAAAACAATTATTGTGCTTTGTGTCAAGTCTTGGGGGTTGACTGTGGGAAAACCAAAATGCCAGCAGGATTCAGGATGATGGCAATGAAAATCGAACACCCACAATCTAATGAATTGTATGTTTTTTTGATTTATATTCAAGACAAGCTACATGAAGGATTGGTTAAGGCAAAAGATGAGAAAAACCCAATTTATTTTAGGTATTATCCCTTTGTGCCAGTTGATTCTCTTTTAGAATAGGATGAAATGGGAGCCAAACCTAAACATAAACATGTTTGACCCTAAAGAAGGTTGTAGATGGCCAATCCAAAGATGGACTTAGATTTGGGATAAAGGATCTCGATGGTCAAAATATGTTGTATTCTTTGATCAAATTGTTATGAAACTGCTAAGGTGGTGTGGGCTTCACTACACAAGAATTTGAGATGATATTATAAAGGTATTGAGGATAAGAGATGTGAAGCCAAAAGATGTGTCATTTCCAGAGGGTGCATTCACCTATAATTTTGGTGATTTCTTCCTGTATTCAGATTGCACAATGATCAGGGTTTATGGATGTCAACAAGCCCCCCACAGGTTGCCTTTTTTAATTTCCCCAAGACTAGAATTCATTGAATTCATGTAGCAGTTAATTTGGATGGAAAAACAATGGGTTAGGCAAGAGAAGAAGGGTATTCACATTCCTAGATGCACATTTTATGGTGATTTTTTTGTTGGTTATGATGGAATTGAAAAGGTGCAGTATTTTTTGAAAGATGCCTACTACCTTCAATGTGGAAAGGCAAGGGAATATGATCCTGAAGGCTACATTAATGAAAAGAGAATAATTAGGATAAAATGAGAAGAGTGTATCATGAGCATGATGAATATGAAGATTTAATTAGAAATTTCTTTCCTTGAGAGGCACTGAATAGAAGAAAGATGTTGGACATTCTCAATAGAATGGAGAAAGAGAGAAAGTAGAGAGACATTGATTTCAGGGGATTTTGTTCCAACTTCTAAAATGATTTTGTGAGAATGACTTGTAAATTAAAAAGTTTTGAACAAATTATTTCTGAAGCACAAGGAAGAGAATCATTGGGCTAGAAGCTTGAGGAAAGGCCTACATATGATCCCCCATAGGATGCATTGATTGATAATAAGGGGAAGTAAATTATGACAACAAAGTCCTCCAAGTAAACCCTTCCTTAGCTAATGCCACAAGAAATCCAAACTGCCTCACAACAAAGAAAACATGTGGAGAAGGGTAAGGTTATTTTGTTTGACATCATATAAATTTTGAATGAATAGGATGATTTTGGGGTTCCTCCACCTTCCCCTCCTCTGGATACATTTCGAGATTTAGATTTTGTAGATGAACCATTGGATGCGGATAGGACAATTGTCCCAAGCATAGTCCCACATGAGGATTCCAATGATGAGAGGATTTTTGTTGCCTCAAAGTTTTTGTTTGATGATGATTTCATCAAGACCCCAAAGTTTAAAAGGTTTTGATTACAGGTTCAGTTAAAGAATATGAAAGAGGAGGAAATGGAAAATTTTGATAGAGAAAATATAGATATCACTCCTAATGAGGCCAGGATAATGGTTAAAGAAAGTGACATGATGTTGGTCCAAGGATGGGATGTTGAGAAAATTTTCATATTAGGCCAGAACATGAAGCAAGAAGACCCTGTTTATGCAAAATAAATTGGCACACATAGAATTGGGATTAACCTCAGCATAAAGGTATTAGCATAGTGGTCAAGGGACTTGAGTACAAATAAGCCCATATTATTGTATGTGGTGGAAGAAAAGGTTGGTGATGCAATAATAAGGACTTTGAAAGGTACATCAGTAGTGGAAGCTTTTACAATTACATTACATTATTCATTATTTGTAAAGGTGACTACCAAGGAGGACGAAAGGAGACATGAAATACTAAAGAAGTAGCATGTGGCCTTACAAGCTAGTGTGTGTGTGAAAAGTGGATAAGGATCTGCAAGCTGTAAGACACAACACTTTCATTAAGTCATTACATGTATGGTTAGACAGATATAAGCATGAATATGAAAACCATAATAAATCGACCAATTTCCTTCTAAAAGATGTGAGTATAGACTTGCTCTTAGATTTGCATAAGCAATACCAATGAATAGAATACACCAATACAAAGGATTTAATCTACATGAGTATGATAATAAGCTAAATGGATGCAAGATTATGCTAGATGGATGAATATTAAGCTATATGAATTCAAACAATCATAATTGAACTAAATATGCAAAAAAGATAAACTAAGATGCAATAATCTCAAAAAGCACAATATCTTCAATGACTCTAGAGCAAAAAATGCATAATAACAATAAATCTCCAGGGTGTTTTGAATGAGAGATGAAAGCTGAATTTATAGAGAATCAAAAGAGAGACCAATGGTCAAGATCGATTAGTAATGAGCGGTTGAGATTCCTCAAGAAAAAGCACAATTTAGGATAAATGAAATAATTGAGAGATCGGATTCATTTAATGACATAGATTCCAATTATAGCTTGATTGAAATGCATTCAGATTATAAGTTTGAGTTTGCATTGGAGATAAAATTCAATTAATTCCATGCACTTGAGATAAAAATAGGTGATTCCATGCGATATCTTTGATTTATTCAAGAAAAAAGTCTTTTCAATGCAACTGAACTTCTTTTCTCAAAAGCTTTGAGTTGCAATTTTAGAGAATGATTAATAAATCATTTTAATTGCTTTTCTAATTTCAAGTTATCTCAATTTAGAAGAAGAAATAATATCTCAAGTTTGATTTCTCTTCAATTCAATTCTTTTATTCTATTTTCAATTTAAATCTTGCTTTGCATATTGATTCCTTTTTTGTAATAAATTAATTCCTTTTTTATGATTAAATGGCAAATTTATTAATTAATTAAATATGATAGGATATTTAATAAATTAAATAGGATAATTCATCAAAATGATTTACTTAGAATGATTTAATTAATTAAACAAATATTTAATTAATAAAGAATAATTCATTTGCCATGTGACATTTGATGATTAAAGAATTAATTATTTGTGTGCTCAAGATTGATTTAATTGCCTTTGGTTAGGAACTTGGTGATGTCGAGATTAGGGGCCCATGGTTTAGATGACCATTTTTAGGGTATAACAACTAGTTCTAATCAATTATTTTTTGAGAATGCAAAATTAAAAAAGAAATTGGAAAAAAGAGATGATGCTTCTACTGTTGTAATGGAGTAGCGACTACATGATTAATAGGCATAGGTTGGACTTGGTAAGCTAGAGGAAATTCATTCTTCTCTAATTTTAGACTTTGAAATAATGACTTTCAAGAATAAGTCATTGTCCACAATCATAAAAAATAGGGACAAAAGGTTGAAATAAACTAAATATGATGGAGAGGACAAATGCCTTGCTATAAGGAAAGGAACCATTTTGCATTTGATTAGCCAAATGATGAATAAATTGGATACCAACACATTTTTGAAGTTTGCAGGAAAATGCAAAGCTTAGATTCATTATTTCATCCTTTGAAAGCCACATGGCAACCTAGGGCTACAATTTTAAGAGAAAAGTTTTTGCTAGTGAAAAATTTTCCCTCTGCTCCCCCAATCGTTGGAGCCACATGGAAGAATTATAATACAATGAATAGGGAGATCCCTCATGTAGAAGGCCGCGAGATAGTCTTGAAGGATAAAATGATTTCTTTTATGGGTATTCAAAAGTGCGATATTCCCAAAATTCTGAATAAAGATAATCAAGTAAAATATTTAGAAGTGTGGAAGAGTGACTTTGAAGAGGCAACACAGTCATCACTAGACCAACTAGTATGTGGGGACCCCCCCCAAAAAGGATACATATTATTTGATTATTGACAAAGTTTTGGAGATTGATTCATCATATCAAAAATTTATTGTAGATGGAGGAAATGTGATGGACAAGAAAACAAAGGAGGCATTAAATTAATTGCAGGAACCAAGAGGCTTTAGTTGTCCCACCACTGCACAAATAGAGAGTTGACATAAAGAATACTGCATGCTCAATGAAGAGAAGCTAGAGAAGGAATAGCTCCCAGTATTAGTTTTTGTTCAAGCCTCATTCTTTTTTTGTAGGTGTGCACTTTTTGCCTCACAATTAGCGCATACCTCCCAAGGATAGCGCCACCTTTAGCATCAAATTTTGAATTTTGGATGAGGACAAGTGCTAGAGCATGAAGACACATCAGTCCCACTCTGCTCAAGCCCATGGCCTCAATCCCAAGAAGTATTTATCTCAGACAACTTCTTTCTCTTTTTCAAAGAAGATTTTATATTGTACTTGTAAAAGATGCCTTTTGACATATTCTATTGAAATGCACATCAAATTTTGACAAGTGTACTATCAGCCTGAAACTTGTTTTTGCTCCCTTGCATTATAAAATTGAAATCAGGGCTAGTAGTTAAGGATTTTGGAATTTTTGAGAAGTATATTGTATTAGGTGCAAATCTAGAGTAATAGAAAAAGTCTCTTTCTGCAAATACATTGTGAATTGTCATGAAAATGTATATAATTTTTGAAAATTAATAAAAGAAATTAGTTCAGATTGTCTCCATCTTTTGTGTGTGTTGTATGAATCTTTATGTCAAAGATATACCATTTTGTCTTCTCTAATAGAGAATGTGTTGTCATGATAATGAGTCTCTTTTAATGAAAGATTTAAATTCTATTTCAGGGTTACTGCAACATATATGAAACTAAGTGTGATTGCAAGAATAGTCTACATTTTTTTCAACAACATAATGTGCAAGTCATGAAGTGTTGGGTTAAGAACTGTTATATGGAAATACATTATGATATTTTATAGTTTATTTATGGTTAGACTCTGTTCTTAGTAGCATAAACACTAGTCTTACTTTGTCAGCCATTCCAGGATCATTCAAAATCAAAGTATCTTTTGTTTTCCTATTGTAGGAGTAGTTTAGTATAGAATATCATCTCAATCTATACCTTAATGTTTCTAGACCAAGAGGAATAATTATAATCAAGGATAAACCATCTTTCCTTGGTATGTTTTCATTTATATGGATCTGTTATTCAACAGGACCATGGGTAAAATTCATATGTCTTAAGTATTATAGGTATACCCACTTAGATTTTTGTAGAGCCTAAAGAGTAGAAGGTAATTAGTTTAAGCTAAGACCTTATTTGTTGGCCACTGATCAAAAGGCCAGTAGATAAAATTTGGCAAACTTTTAGGAACCTTTTAGATAATCAGTTGGAAAGGTCAACAAATTGGTGACTTTTCTGGGGATTGATTAGAGTTAACACACATTGTGACCTAATAGTTTGCTCAGGAGGTCTGGAGTCATATCTAAAAAACTAATAGAATATTTGAAAAAATATCAGTATTAAAACTTGTTTCCCATACATGAGTGGCAACTCTGAAAAGAAGAAAGTTCATTCAGAACTTAGAAGGCTCACATGAGTAGTGAAAAGACTCAAAACAATGCCATGTGAAGGAGTGAATGAATTTCAAACCACAAATATTCAAGGAACATACAATACTAGGATAAAGAAGTAGAACAAGCAAGGTATGGTGATCACCAGTCAAGTCGAGCTACTATGAACAAAAAGTGGACGGTGAAACATAAAGGTACCTTTGAAAATCTATCTACCTTAGACTTGGTAAATAATAATTATGGAATTCCATTAGATAGCTTAGAAAGTAGTTTTTAGTAGCAAAATTTTTAGAAGGGAAAGGGTGTTTTAGAAAATTACTTTAGTGTTTCATACATACCTATACAAGGGATCAATAATACTAGTAGTGAAGATTCCTCACCTAGGGAGAAACCTTGTTTTTTATGAACCTTTCCAATGGCAGATAGAAATCTCTCTAACTCATTTTATGAAGACTTTATCTGGGTGAAAGTAGCCCAAGATAAAATGTATGCAGATATTGAAAATATTAGTATTCAAAGAGAATGGGAAGCTAGATATGCCGAGCAGGTGGTAAATGCCCAAAATAGGTCTAACCCTCAGATAGTTGTGAGCACCCCATTATTAATAAGTCAACCTGCTACCCAAGTCTCATGTCAAGTCCAATTTACTGATGCCAATATATGTTCTACATTTGGTACAATGTCTAGAGAGCTCACAGAGTAGGAACTAAAACAAGAGTTAGAGCAATTGAGAGCTCATAAAACTAGGTTACAACTCATAAGAGAAAGAGAAATGATGGGACTAGAGATATTAAACCTAGCTTCCCAGTCAACCACATCTTTTCCTTCTTTGTCTAATGAACACAATACTGGTGGGATAAGCCAAGCACCTATATTGTCAAATATTATGAATCATAATCCTCCAGTATCATCTCCTCCATTTCCTTCATCAAATATTACCAATGTGCCTATCTCTACTATTGCAAATACTTATACACAAGCCCCTGTAGTGAGCACTGTTTCATTACAACCTATAAGTAATATCCATACAAGTTTCTAGGAGAATGTGTCATATTCTACAATAAGTATTGTACCCTTGTTAGTCCCTCAGAACACTAGAGAAATAAATGTTCTTATGTTTTTGCAAATTTGAACATACCTCCCATGAGTGGTTAATATGTTTCTACCAGCCAAGTAGGAAATAGCCAACAATAAAATATAAAACAAGAATAATATAATTTGCAAAATCCTTTTAAAAAACTAGGGCATGGGTAGTTCTTTTCCCTACCACAGTGTCCTCTGTATAACCCTATGGGAGGGAATAATACTTATCAACAATATTTGTAATATTTGCAACATCAGCAACACGTAGTATACTAGTATCAACAATACAACTAGGGACCACAACATCACTTAAATCAAGGGAATGTAAACCCTTTTAATGTTCAAGGGAATATGCAACAACATAAAATTTCTAACCCACCATTGAATCCTTTTTATAGAAGACCCATGCAACTAGTTAGATAAAGAGAAATTGATTTCACAAGGATTTAGGGTTACCCTAATACAATGAACAACGAACTAAGAAATGCATTGCCCAAGTTTTCATGAAATACTATGATCACTGGTGAGGAGGATATTAGAGAATTTTAGAATGTCATGGATAATTTCGAAGTAGAGTGAGGATGTGTTCACGAAACTTTTCATATGATGTCCAGGAATGGTATAAAAGCCTGCCAGATGTGTCAATAAGGTGTTTTAATGATTTCAAGAGAATGTTTAGAGATTAGTATGGTGACCATTTTGACCCTAAGTTCACCCTGCATGAATTGACTAACATAAAAAAAGGGGCAAAATGAAGAGGTGTCTTGCTTCAACAATAGATTCATTAAATTATACAATAAGATACCACCTCTCTTGAAGCCAATTGATCATAAGTTTTTGGTTTTCTACTATGATGCATTTGACCCTAAAATTGGTTATGAATTGAGATTCAAAAATCCCCCAACCTTAAGTAAAGCATTCAAAGTTGCCCTTAGTATAGAGAATAACAAAAAGCTTCTGGTAAGGCAACAAGGAGGGATGCTATCAAAATCTTGCAAAACCCAAAAGAGCACCACAACAAACAACCCAAGGAAGAGGAAAAATGGACAAAGTCATGATTGTCATAAAAGATTTGAATTAAAATATTGCTAGGAATGGGAAAGGCTTATCTTATGTTTGACCTAATTATCAGAGAAATAATAGGCCAAGACTGCATGACATGCCTTATAACACAAATTGGAAGGATATAAGACCCCAAAGTTTACTATCATAAGCCTTCAAATAACAAAGAAACACTTGACACTTTAAAGAAGCCAGGGGCACATTTTGTGGAAGATAATCCATGGTGTATTGCGTGTAGTTTGCCACATGCTCAAGCCTAAGGTGTTATTTGTAAGGAAGTTAAGTAGTGGAACAACTTACTACACTAACCTTGAGAGGAGTGTAATGCAAAAAGTTTTATAGATTCTTATAGAAGTTACAAAAACTTCACAAAAATAAATAAAATATCATGCATACCACAACACAACAACGTAGTGATTTAAGTGGCGAAAACCCTTTCGAGAGAAAATCCCCACACTCCAAAAGAAGCTCAAAATTTTATTCAGCAATCCATAACAAATTACAATATACTTGCAGAGAAAGATCTTCACAGGAGTACCACTAATTTGAGACTCAAAGGTAACTCAATAGCCATATGACTCTTACACATAACCTCTATCTCATGCACCTCCTATATAGGAGATACAATACAAGAAATCGTCAAATGGTATTACACAACCATGAGCTAAAACCACCCAATAAAATAGGGTCGACCTCATCTCCATTCTAGATGCCTTATGACATGTTAAAACCCACATCAACACGCTTTCCTCCATTTTATAGCTCATTTATGTGTCCAATGCAATTTATATTTCTTATTTCAGGAGTCCAAACTTCCAGAGGCCATAACTTGTGAGCCACGTGGTTGATTGACGAACCATTTGAAGCGTCAGATAGCTCACGAAGTTCTCTATCACCTCATAAATGTCTATGCCATTTATGCCCACTTTTCAAGGTGTTTAGAAGCCTCTAAAGTCCTAAAAATTAATTTTAAACCTTTCATTGCACCCTCCAAAAATAGAAACTTTAATATCTTCAAAACTAGCTATGATCTTGCGATGAAAATTTACTGACATGCTCATCTATCCAACTAGAAGCTTCGAGGAGAACTTCACACCATTTTGTGCTCAAATGAAAACTTACTATAAATAGTAACCTCATGTAAATACAAGGTTGAGACACCATTTTCACAATAGTCTCCTACTTGTCGAACGCCTTGCAAGAGCAAAGGGAGTATCAACACAATAATTTTATTTCTAGGGGCCATGAGGCCCATAGACTCCAAAAACCATCTGAACTTCTCTGTGTTCACATCCTTAGTTAAAGAATCTGTAAGATTCATCAAAGTTTCTACCTTGACTAGCTTCACCCTGCCATCTTTGACCATATCTCTGACAAAATGACACTGAACATCAATATGTTTGGTCTAGGCATGAAATGTTGGGTTCTTAGCTAGGCAGATCACACTTTGACTGTCATAATAAACTATCATTGTAACTTGTTTTATTCCAATACCTAAACATAGTCTTTTATGCCAAATGGATTCTTTACAAGCATGAGTAGCTGCCATATACTCTTCTTCTGTAGTAGACAAAGCAATCACAACCTGTCACTTACTCATCCAACTAATTACACCACCAAATAAAGTAAATACATAAGAAATGGTGGATCATCCGCTATCAATATCATCTGCCTAGTATGAATCCACATAACCATGAATATCGAGGGAAATCACATCTCCAACCAAATTACCATGATAACACAAAGAATACTCGGAGGTAGCCTTCAAATATTTAAAGACTCTTTGGACTGCATCCCAATGAATTCTACCATGATTTGACATATATCTAGAAAGAACTCCCATTGTTTAGGCAATTTTTAGTCTAGTATAGACCATAGCATACATCAAGCTTCCAATTGCACTCTAGTAAGGCACTCTGCTCATGTCTTCCATCTCTGATGGAGATCTAGGACAATCTAAAAAAGATAGTTTCATTCCAACTGTAAAGGGAACACACAATGGTCTACAATCCTGCATGTTGAACCTTTGTAATACTGAATTCATATACTTACTATAGCCTAGCCATAGCTTTATGTTCACTCTATCTCTTCTGATTTCCATCCCAAGAATGTCTTTTTTGTACCAAGATCTTTCATTTCAAATTTAGCAGCAAGTTGAGATTTTAGTTCTGAAATCATACCTTTCCCTTTACCAATGAATAACATATCATCAACATATAATGCAATGCACAAGAAATGATCACCATCAGATTTATAATAAACATAGTTGTATACACATAAAAATTGGCTATGAGCTATATTTATTTAATATTTATTCTTCTATTAAATAGTTAATTTGAAAAGATTAATTAATTTAATTCATTTCGTGTCTTTCTATTAATTAATTTAATTGAAATATTTTATTAATTAATTCATCTATCCTATTCCTCTAATTAATTAAATATCTAATATTTAATTATTCTTCTGATCAATTAATTGAATATCTAAATATTTAATTATTTCCTCCAATCATTCGAATATCTAATATCTAATATTTAATGATTATTCTTCTATCCTATAGTCTCAAATATTAAATAATTCTTAATTATTTAATCTCTTTTCCAACTCATTCTTTTATCTCCACTTCATCTTTCCTTTGCCAACTCATCAATCATGTTGCTAAAGATATTAATATTTCTTAAATATTAATTCATCATTTATCTCCAACCTCCAAATTTAATGAAATATTGTGTACATACACATATTTCTTAAATTTTCTTCTATATTCCCTCTAACATCCCTACATCTTAGGAATGACTTGAGTCCACTTGTCCTCTCATGCCTAAATATTCTCCAACCATCCCTAGAATCCCTCAGTCAGCAACCCAGTCAAGGTGAGATGAGTGACACATGTCTTCTCCTTCCCCCTTCCTCTCAACCTTCACCTTTACTCACAACCATCCAAATCGGCAGATTTGATCATGACTGTTGATCCAGGCCACAACATCTTATCCTCTCAAAATCTATATAATCAAGAGTTTGAGTTGAGAAAGAGTTATTATTCAAGTTAGTCTTCAAGTAAGTTTTCAAGCTAATCATTTGTAAAAACTTATGCATCCGTGAGTTTTAATCTTGAAGCAAATAGCATAATCATTTAGCTTAGTCATTTAGCATTGCATATCATAGTATCAGATAACTATCAGTTATTTGTCCATTCTTCATATGCCATCTTGGAAGCTATTAGTGCTTGTCTAAGAGCACACCATCTGCAACCAAGAACAGTGGAGTTAGGACACAATGAGACAAATCATGAAGGTAAAAATAGTATTTTTATTTTAATATCAACTTCATGTAGTTTCATTGGTTGAGATTGGATTTCCTGTAGCATTTCCTTTGTGTTTTGTGAAACTAACATGTTGCAGGTAGTATTTTGATGATGAAATTCAAGTCAACACATTTTGGCACCACCGTGGGGCTCAGAGCCTCGCATATTCTTTCTAATATCCTGTCTAGTTCTCACAAAAAGCAAATTTAACGCATTTGTAATACAGATTCACGTCTGTGTGAGTTCTAACAATGCCTTTATTTGATAAGTTAGCACTTTTTTCCTACAGGTTAGCACATTTGTCATTTAGGTTAGCACTTTTATTTGTAAATCAATGCATTTAATCTTTAGAACAACATTTTTGTCCTTTAGGTTAGCGCATTTATTAGTTTGGTTAACGATTTTGTTAGAGAATTCTCGCTTCTTAGTCCGTAGAGCAGCATTTTTGTATTTCAGGTTAGCACTTTTGTCCTTTAGGTTAGCACTTTAGAGGTGAAAGACAACACATTTGTTAGGATAGCACTTTTATTTGCAATTGACATAGTTTTCTTGTAGGTTTCAATGTCTAAGAACTTAAATTTTTTAAACTACTGACATGTATGTGCAGGATTGTTTTTAAAGCAAGTTTCATGCATTTCCCCACCTAGTTAATTAAGAGTTCTATTTTGGAAAGTAACACATCATGTCATGCTCATTTATCCTAACTAAGGGGATAAATTAACAACATGCAACTTGCATTTTGAGTGAATTCTTTAAAATAGTTGCACATAGATTTTTGAAGGCTAAAATGAACTTGTGTTTTCCGTGCTTGATGAAGTAGTAGGTAATTATGCTCTCACCATCATATGGTGATTGGATAACCTCATCTCTTTGAGGAAAGAGATCTCAGAGGCACTTATTCAGGGACAAAAGACACTAGAAGAGAAAATGCATCACCTCACTGGTACCATTCAGAGAATAGAGGCAGCATTAAAGGATAGCAACAGGTTCACTCTGAGCCTGAATTTGGTATTAGCAGACCTATTCCTGATTGTAACCAACTGGTTACAAGGTTCTAGATGAGCATTGCACTCATTGAAATTTTGACAACCTTTTTCATTGATGTCAAAGGGGGAGTAGTATAACTGAGAAAAATGACTTTCAGAAGAGATCATCTGCTCAGGGGGAGCACATAGTTTTGGTAAGATTTTTGGACTTCAATTTTTGGATACAATTTTGAATTTTTCTCATGAGTGTTGCCATCAATGCCAAAGGGGGAGATTGTTGGAATTGCACACTCTATGGTAGTTAAAGGTGATTGCTTATGGCACCAACACTGACAGACTCTACACCAACAGATAGTTCACCGACAATGACAATAATGTTTACCAGCATCCTAGCCGACAGGATTTTGATTATTGTATTTTGTATTTAATTGTAATATATTTTTGTAAGCCGACATGGAATATTGTAATTAGAATCATATATAAGTATGAGATCTTGTAGATCATTTTGTGCAACACAACATAGAGGATAGATATGATGGATATGTAGAGTGAATATTAAGGCAGACTTTATAGAAGGGTTTATGGTTATTGTATGAGCTTAAACCAGTATTGAACCTAGCATAGAAAATGCTTTTTGTAGCACTACATTAAATTGGATTTTCATAATCCATTTTGTAAGTGAGTGAGACTTTCTTTTGTAATTGAGTAGTGAGCTCTAGGCAGTTGGCCTTCGTGCATGTGCAGGCACCTCTTGTAAGTAGTATCCATTCATTGGCTAGTGAGTGAATATTGTGGGTCACAAATCCCACCGAGGTTTTTCCCACATTGGGTTTCCTCATTAAACATCTTGTGTTATGGTGTGCTTTCTATGTTGTCTTTATTGTTCATATTTACTGCATTAATTCTTGTTTACTGGTACATTGTTTTGGAATGCAAAATACTTAATAAGGACATAAATTTTTTAAATCGGTTAGATACTGATTCACCCCCCCTCTCAGTATCTTTGGGAATCCTAACATAACCTTTAGAGGGCCTGCCTTCCTGAGCTTCCTTGAGGGGGCCAGTGAGAGGGGAACGACCCAAAGTGGAAATGGGCTAATACCGAGTCCTTCCAATCCACTCTAAATAAATCGTGTTTGTAATGAAAGTCACAAGAAACATGTGCTGATAAGTTCATACTGACACTATGTTTCCCCATAAACCCTATGGAGCGTAACTTCTATAGGCTGGGAACCTTCTGTATTTACAAAGCTGAAAGTGCCGCATGTATGGCCACATGACCAAAAGGCTTAACTAAAAACCACTTGTACTAGTTGCCAAAATCCTTCTAATTGTTGGCGTAGGAGGTCGGACCTTTGAAGCGGCTCACACACATACAGTTCTTAATAGAGATATAAAGTTTACCATGGGGAGTTTTCATGGAAACTGGTGCTTGGCTGCCCTGGAGAAGTGAGTGCTGAGGGTGGAGCCAGTGGGGTCAAGCATCTAAATATCCGCTTTGAATAATGTAGCCTCAAGGGAAACCCCATGTGAGATTCAACAATTATTGTCTCAACCTGCCATAGGATTTGTACTTGCTTATGCATTTTGTTTTTCAAAAACATTATGTCTTCTATGTCTATGACATGTTCAAAATGGTCAAAAATTGAAGAAAAACATCGTCTAAAAATGAAAAAAAATCCAACAACTTGCTAAAAGATTTGAGAAAAATCCTTGAAACATAATTAGAATAGCGCTTTCAAGCAACAAAATAGTGCTTTTATCCCATAAGTTAACACTCTTTACCACAAGAGTTAGCACAAAGGCTTTTTCACATCTAAAAAGAGCATCAAACCAAAATTTCAACTTCAGTATCAAAACACTTCTTGAGTAGATTTGTCTCTAAACTATCACACATTTTCAAGCTAGTTCAATAATGGGGTCACTAATCCGATAAGCTATTTCTGAAAGGTTTCCATAAGCATAAAAATTCAACAAGCTATTGATTCAAACATTTTAAGTGCAAAAATCAACATCATTGACAAGCTTCTCATCAGGATATATCAAATCCTTTATCACGAAGCTTGATCAATTCATCTTGTGTTAATTATCTTGGAAATATCTTTCCTATTTTGAACCTAGGTCATATCAAAATCAGAATTGTACCAACTTTGGAATCAAACAAACTTGTAAACTATCAGATGCTTAAATGACTTTTAAGTATCACCTTAAGAAAAGAAAACCCAGTTATAAAGATACTCAAAAGAATAAGATTCTTGTCACTATTTACGTGGCTGTGGGACAGAGTTTGATGGAGAAATTTTGCAAGGACACGTTTTTCAACAAAGAGATGCTTTATCACAATGAACAAACAATAGTGGTAAAATCAACAAAGCATATCTTCTTAAACCAATAATCACCTATTGACTTGTCCTTTGGAAACTTCAAAAATTCTGAAACAATCACATGCCAATTTGGACTAGAGCTCAATATGAACAACTTAGAAAACAACAAAAACAAATGGAGGAAGAAGATAATCCAATGTTACAAACTTTTGGGTATACCATTGTTGACGAAAAAGCGGTCAATAACACCATTAGAGACCTTGAGCAAGATTTCAAATTTGATAGACTAATGGAAAAATTATTGGCAAAGCAAAAAGAGAAATATCTTTTGATGTTGGAAAAATCAGGAGCTAAATTGCCACAAGAATTTAACATGGAAAGCTTGAAACAAGATGCGAAGGGAACTAACACCCAAAACACAGATGATCCAAATAACGAAGATGTAAATAAAGAAATTCATGAAGAGACAAGAAAAGAACGTGGTGACACAAGAAGAGAGTGTAGTGATAAAAGAACTTACGATGAAATAAGGAGAAACTATATGGATAATCCGTTGTTAAACCTCACTCAACAAATGCAAACTCTACAACAACAAATACAAGATATGCAAAATGGAACAAGCTCTAAGAAGTATTCATTGGAAGATATCTGCCCATATCCTTTCGATAAAAATTTGAATATGATACCATTTCCACAGGATTGCGAGATCCCTAAAAATGACAAATACGACAGAAAATCTGATCCTCAGGATCACATTAGAGAGTTTTGTACTATGAGTATGGAATTTGCACACGAGGAAACTTACCTGATGCATCTTTTCCATAGGAGTTTAAATGGATAATCAATGGAATGGTTTTCAAGATTACCATCTCGAATCAAATCTTTTGAAGAACCCGTGAATAGATTTATTTCACAATACTCCTACAATGTAAGGAATGAGATAACAATGCTAGATTTATGCAATGTTAAAGAAAAGAATGGTGAATCTTTTATGATCTTCTTGCAGTGATGGAAACATATGTTTAATAGGTATCCAAGAGATGCACCTGATCAAGAAAAGATGGACATATTCATTGATAATCTTATCACTGAAATGAGTTATCGACTAAAAATGCAATGTCCTCCCTCCTTCGCCAAGATGATTGAAAATGGTCTGAAAATAGAAAACACAATGGTAAAGAAAGGAGAGCGAAAACTTTACAATAATTCTTACAACAACAATAACAACAACAATGGCAAAAATGACAAACCTAAGTTCTGGTCAAAGAGTAGGAATGTCATCAATGGAGGAAATGATGACAATAGTGCTACGAAACAACAACTGATATATAATCTATCAAGTCAAATCCCAAACAATAACAATCAAGAAAGCAATAAATCCAAGTCTTTCTTCTCCAATCCTCGTAGGAAATTCACAAACATTGGAGAACCATTGGAATCAGCTTTAAAAAATCTTCTTGCAAACAAACTGATTATTTTACTAGAAGTAAGAATTTATGAACCACAAGTCAAGCCTAATTGGTGGAATGACAATCATTTTTGTAATTAACATTGGAATAAAGGAAACCAAACAAATGATTGTCAGAGATTGAAACACCTTATCCAAGATCTAATCGATAATGAAACTATCACAGTGGATAGCCATAAGACAAACAAATCACACCTAGCTTTCAAAACTCCACTTCCAAATTATGACAAAGGTGAACAATCCCAATTAAAAGATGACAAAGGAATAGCCAAAGTGAACTACACTTATACATATGATGATGTGGTAAATGTCATCATTGTTAAAGATAACACACCTTCAGAGCCAATCAATGCCATTACGAGAAGCAAATCGAAGGTCACCTCTCAAGTATAACAAAAGACTCAACATCCACTTCACGACAATACAATTTAGTAGAGCAATTACAGAGAATACCTGCTCAAATATCAATTTTGGAACTTCTCAAAGTTTCACCTATGCATAAGGAAATTTTGGAAAAAGCTTTAGTAGAAACAACAGTTTTAAAAGACATGGATGTGGATTAGTTCCAAAACATGGTGGGACACCTTATAGCCCCTCATTGCTTATCATTTTCTGAAAATGATGATGCGTCCTTGTAACATCCTCATAATGCTCCCTTACATGTTGAAGTCACCATTAATAAAACTCATGTCAAACACGTACTCATAGATGGTGGAGCAGGCTTAAATATTTATGCATTAAGTTTAATAAAAGCTTTGGGATATTCAGAAAATGTAGTAGATCCAAAGAAGAAAATAAATATTAAGGCTTATGATGAAGCATAGCATTCTTCTAAAGGAACTGTAGTGTTACCAATCAAAATAGAACCTATGGAAAGGAATAAATTATGTCAGGTTTTAGATTTGAACCTCTCTTATAACATTCTTTTGGGAAGGCCATGGATTCACAACATGCAAGCAATTCCTTCTACATATCATCAATGTGTAAAATTTCCTCATGAAGGACAAGAGACCACTATAATTGCAGACTCTAGACAATATTGCAATAATCTAAAGCCAACACAAGATACAAGAGTTCCACATAATAGAGAATTAGTATATCCTACCAAAGAGATTTAAGAAAAGTTATGAGAAACCTTTGAGAAAAAGCTCAAATTAAATGATGAAGGAATGGGAAAATATTCTTTGCATAATTTTCCACTTTCACCTAGGTCATATGGAAAGCCTACAAATATCCAATCACGGACCTCAGAGAAATCAAAAGACATGTTTAATGGAGCATTTCTTAGAGCTGGAACACTTGAAGAAGAAACTGAAGAAAAGGACATTCTTGGTTGGTTGTACAAAGATGAAAATGAAACTATAGCAAGACCTGCAGAAATCAATATTCTCATAGAACAATATGGCAATGGTTATAAGATCATGCAAAAAATGGGATATGAAGGAAAAGGACCAATTGGTAAGTGACATCAAGTTATTTCAGAACCTATTTGTCCTCATTGGCAATCTAAAGAAGGTAAATCGGGACTTGGATATCTAAAATTAAATCAAAAGCACCATAATTATCAGCAACGAAAGTGGAGAAAGAAATCAGTCTCTAAAGAAGAAAAATGGCAAGAGAAGCTACATCAAGAAGCAGAAATAGTAAACAATAAGCAAAGACAAGAAGAACATGAGAAACAAGAAGAGGAGATTGCAATCAAAAGAAAAGAATAATCTTGTCAACAAGTTCAATAAATACAAGCAAATGCAAAATCTGAACAAGATATTCTAGAAATAGTGAAAATAGAGATGGTAGAAATCAGGGAACTTTTTGCACCATACAACATTCTTGTGTGGTATAGTGGTGTAGTCCTAGACAATGGTTCAGAGACAGATTCAAATGAATATGAATGGGGTCCACATGTCTCATTTATTATATCAAGTGAAGAAAAAAATGAAGAGCAAGCAGCTATCACAAAAGAAGACTTGTCTATTACAAAACAAAAGATGGAGTTAGAAAGAAGACAAGAAGAACTCAGAATCCAGAGAAAAGAGGCATATATAAGACAACAAAAGAAAGGGGATGAAAAAGACAAAGAAGTAACGCCACAAGAAGTACAAACAAATATGGATCAAGCATCTAGAAATATCAGATTTCTATCAAATAAAGAGAAAGATGTACCAAGGTATGGCAAAACCATAGAAGAACTAAGAGATAGTCAAGTAGGATTGACTATTAGTTCAGAAGAAGTTGAGTTTGAAAGAAGACAAAAGCTAGAAAAAGAAATCTCTATATCATGTACACAAGTATGTCAACTTCAAAATGCACATGAATTTATTGAAAATAATCAAGAAGGAACTTGTAGTACTAAAGATGTGTGCGTTGATATAATCCATTCTTTTAAGGGACAATTGTCAGATGAAGAACCATTTGAGTGTGAACTACAAAATACTAATATTGATTTTGTTAGAACTAATTGGAGAACACGTGGGAGAGAATATCCTCAAGATCATTCTATCTATGACATTACCTACTCTACGCCAAATTATGACCATTATGTCATGAACTTTGAAGCACCTAACAATGACAATGATTATGACTTACCCCTTCTTCATCTTGAACGATTTGATTGGGATAATCTAGAAAACCCTGAATTAGATGTCTTTTCCAATGATCATGATTTAGCTGTGTATCTTAATGTTGTCAAACCCATAACACCTAAGATATCTTCCATTGGGGAATCAAGTAACATTTCTTATAGTCAAGAGAATGCCAAACTTTCTAGTCGCAAAATTGAAATAAAGCAAGGAAAGAGACCTACTATTGAAAATCATTTCATGGCAGCACTAGATCAATCAAAAGGGAAAATAAAGGACGTATTTGATGGTGAAAATCTCTTTGAGGTGCCAGAAGATGGAAAGTTTGACATCCTCCCTACATATTTTCAGAAGAGAACTTCTATTCGAATAAAACCACTAGAAGCAATAAACATTGGCACATCAAAGGATCCCAAGATACTTCATTCTGCTGCCTCATTATTAGATAAAGAGAGGAAATAATACATAGAATTCTTCAGACAAAGACAAATAAATTTTTCTTTGTCCTATGCAGACATGCCAAGACTTAATCCAGATCTTATAATACATCATCTCAATGTGGATTTAAAAGCAAAACCAGTTAAGCAAAATCTAAGGAAGATGCATCCACACATCGCTCTTCTTGTAAAAGCAGAGCTAAAGAAACTATTAGATGTGGGTTTCATAAGACCTATTGCCTATCCAGAATGGGTTTCAAGCATTGTGCCAATGTCAAAGCCAGATAAAAGAATAAGATTCCACACCAATTTCAAAGATTTGAACAAAGCATGTCCCAAAGATGATTTCCCACTACCCAACATTGATATAATTGTGGAGTTATTAGCAGGGCATGAGATGTTTTCATTAATGGATGGCTTCTCAGGATACAATCAAATAAGAATTGCCCTTGAAGATCAAGAAAAGACAACATTCACCTGTGCATGGAATACTTATTGCTAGAATGTTATGCCATTTGGGCTTAAGAATGCAAGAGCAACTTATCAAAGAGCTATGACAACAATTTTCCATGATATGATGCATACATTTATGGAAGATTATATAGATGATATACTTGCAAAATCTCATACAAGACAAGAACATTTGAACATCTTAAGCAAGATCTTTGATAGGTTGGAAAGATATCAGTTGAGATTAAATCCAAAGAAATGTGCATTTGGAGTAACCTCTGGAAAACTTCTTGGGTACATTATATCAGCTCGTGGAATTGAAGTAGATCCTGAAAAGGTCAAAGCCATCATGGAAATGGAATCACCCAGGAACATAAGTCAATTGCGATCTTTACAAGGAAGATTGCAATCAATAAGAATATTTGCCTCTCAATTAGCAGATAGATGTCATCCATTCACTCATCTTTTACATAAGAACATTCCATTCAAATGGGATCAGAAATGTGAAGAGGCTTTTGTGGAAATCAAAGAATATCTCATGAATCCTCCAGTACTGGTATCACCAATCAAAGGGAAACCATTGTTTCTCTATATCTCGGCAACAAACGTATCATTAGATGCTCTCCTAGCACAACATGATGAAGAAGAAAAAGAAAGAGCAGTGTATTACATCAGTAGAACACTTGTCGGCTATGAACTGAATTATACATCAATAGAGAAGACATGTCTAGTAGTTGTATTTGCAACTTAGAAGCTATGACATTATATGTTGACTCATTCTATGAAACTAATAGCTAAGATAGATCCACTAAAGTATCTGCTGAACAAGTCAATTTTGATAGGCATAATAGCCAAATGGATTATGATACTGAGTGAATTTGATATAGAATATGTTGATCGAAAAGCTATCAAAGGACATGTCATTGCTGATCAATTAGCTGAAGCACCTTTACAAAATGACATACCATTACACATTGAATTTCCTGATGCAGACATTCTAACAGTAAGTATAAAATTTTGGGAATTGTACTTTGATGGTTCTTATACACAATATGGATCAGGCATATGAATTTTATTCATCACACCTTAGGGACACACAATTCCAAAATCATATAGACTGCAGTTTCCATGCACAAACAATACTGTAGAATATGAAGCATTGACTATTGGGCTCAAAATGGCTATTGAATGGAAGATCAAGGAATTGCATGTCTATGGTGATTCACATCTTATCATCAACCAAATAAATGATGATTATAAAAATAAGGATGACAATATCATGCCCTATAAACAGCTAGTAGAAGAGTTTAAAGAAAACTTTGAAGAAGTATCATTCACTCAAATCCTAAGAAATGAGAACAAAGAAATAGATGCAATGGCTACAATAGCATCTCTCTTGCGGAATCAGGAGAATCAACATCATTATGAATTCCTTGAGGAAAATATCTTAACCCCTACCATTCAATCCCAACATACCTACATGATTTGCCATATATCGGGAATCGGTCAATCCTTATACGGCCAAACCTATTAGTACTTAAAAGAGAATATCCTTCATCCTGACCAATCTCACAATCAAAGAAGAAATTTTATCCATTAGTCATCTCGCTATACTATTATTGCCGATACCTTATATAGGCGAGGTCTAGATAGTACTTTATTGAGATGTCTTGAACAAAAAGAGTCTGAGAAAGTTCTTAACGAAGTTCACACAAGTATTTTTGGCACACACTCAAGTGGATTAACATTGGCTAAGAAACTTATTCGTATGGGTTACTATTGGCTTACTATGGATAGAGATTCATTCACATATGCCAAGAAATGAAAACAATGCTAGATCCATGGGAATCTCATTCACGCACCAACACAAGAATTGTATCCTATGGACAGATCATGGCCATTTTCTCAATGGGGCCTTGATTTGGTAGGAAAGATAAATCCTTCATCCTCTAATGGACATATGTTCATTCTGATTGCTACTGAATATTTCACTAAATGGATTGAAGCAGTACCTCTAAAAAAAGTAACAAGAAAATAAATATCATCATTCATCTTGAATTATATAATTTGTCGCTGTGGAGTTCCTATGACCATTATCACTGACAATGGACAACCATTTAAGAATCAAGATGTGAAGGAACTATGTGACCAGTTTCATAGCCAACATAGGTTTTCTAATCCATATTATCGACAAGGAAATGGTCAAGATGAGGCATCAAACAAAACTATCTTGAAAATCTTGAAGAAAACAGTCAATGAAGCTGGAAAAGACTGGCACATTCAGCTAAATCCTACTCTTTGGGCATACCGAACCAGCATCTGCACACCAATGGGGGAAACTCCATATTGCTTAGTCTATAAATCAGAAGCCGTATTACCCATAGAAGTAGAGATACCTTCTCTACGAGTTTCCTTGAAAGGTCTTATACTAGAGGAAGAACAACGAGTCTCTAGACTTCAAGAACTTGAGCTGATCCAGGAACATCGCCAAAATGCAACAGATCATTTGAAAGTATATCAATAAATAATGGCAAGAAGTTATAATCATAGAGTCAAGCCACACATTTTTCAGATTGGAGATATAGTTCTAAGGGAGAATCCAAGAAATCAACAAGACCAAAAAAAAAAGGGTAAATTTGAACCAAATTGGCTAGTACCTTTTGTCATAGTAGCAGCATATGGCTCAGGAGCATACAAGTTATCTACCCTTGAAGGTGATTGGTTTGATGAACCTATCAATTATGTTCATCTCAAGAAGTTCTATGCTTGAGATATAAAGTCCTGAAGAAATCAATAAAAATTAGAAAAGCAGAAAATCCCTAAAAAGCATAAAGCAAAATAAATAAAAAACAAATAAAAAATGCAATAAATTTAGATAGTGAAAACCTAGTAAACAGGTGCTATCTAAAAAGTGAGTTCCTCCATCTATGAGATCGCTTTGCACACCTATCCACTCTATCATATCGCATCTATTGCTTCCGAGCACTACCATTTCATCTTTCACATCTATTGCTCTGAACCAATAGCAAAAAATATGTAGCTTACCAATAATTATCAATCTTTGACATACTTATCATAGTCACTGTCTTAGATTTTATCAGAATCTATCAATATGCATTTGTATCCCGCCATGGTTTGGATCTTGATCAACTTCATATATCCATAATAAAGTTTTGTTTCCGTTGGGGGCAAAATCCTGATTCCTTTTGCTAAGGTGATCTTTTGAATATTTGAAAATCTTAAACATTCAGAAAACTTAGAAAAACCAAAAACACCTAGGGTTTTGAAATAGATAACGAGCAACAAAGAAAAGAAGATCAAGGGATCTTATTAAAACTGAATCGTGAAACTCAGAAAATGAAGAATCAACCAACAAGTAATAAAGGATTATCAAAGATCATTCATCAAGATGATTATATCAGTTAATGATCATTAGAACATGTGAATGATATGTGAGATTTAGTGTTTATATCTTGAATTTATTGCTAATCATGTACTCTATGCGACTCAAGGATGTCCATGAATAGAGAAGCTATGATGGGGCATGATTATTTTCTTTGATTGATGTTTGTGGTTTATCTCTTGTTAAGGTATGTACTTGTATAAGGATATTATCGGCAAAAGATCAAGGAGGACGTTCCGAGTCATGCATGAAAGGGGATAATCCTTGTCTGTTCTACAAGAAATACTCAAGTTAGCTTGATTCATTATATTAAATTGCTTGTATTAACTTGCTATATCAAAATACATGTAAGAAATACTCAGGTCATCTTGGATTATTATGTCAAGTTTCTTGTATTTTATTACAACATTTTAAAGCTTAATGATGAAATCAAGCACTATTACAAGATAACATATGAAGAATGCCAATATCATTTTTAGTTAAATCATTTTAGATTAGCTCATTATTCATCTACATTATAAGCATTCAATGTCAGTTGCATTATAAGCATTTCATTTCATTCACAGATCAATGGTCATGAATAAAGATTGAGTATGCTTGGACAAATAACAAAAACAATTTGCATTTGATCATTATAGGTGCATTCATTTTTAGAATGATTTTAATCATCATCCATTTCATTTAGTTGTATTTTAATCATTGCATAAGTTTGCATTCAATTAAGTGCATTTCATTAATCATTTAGTGTATCATCATTATTATTTGCATTATCGTTAAAGTTCATTAAAGATCATTTAGTTGCATCTTTCCACTTAGATTCCCATCATTATATGCCTAACCAAAATAAAATAAAAAAATCAATCATTCATTTGCATTCCCATATAGATCATTGCATTTGCATCATTTAATCAACATATCATTTAAGTTAGTAATCATTGTGATTTTGCATTTTTAAATCATCAAAAATCAAAAGCATTTATCATTGCATAATCATATAAAGAATCATCATAATGAAGAGAAAAGATAATAACATAATCCATATAATCAATGCATATAGATCATCATCATATAGAGTAACATGCATAATAAAAGATCATCATCATATAGAGTCCATATTTGCATATAGATCATCATAAAACAATAAAAGTTCAAGTATACAATGATATCAGATCAAAAGTACAAGTGCCTCATCAATACAAAGTCAAGTCAAGGCTATCCTATACTACTACCACTTGACTCTATCCATCTCTATGGATATGGGCAAGAAGATCCTCCAGATGCCTGTCTCCCATGATCACCACTCCTCTGAGGAGGTCCCATGGCTCCACCGCTGCTAGTATCCATCCTCACAGTGGTATGATAGCTACCTGCTCTCTATCTTTCTATGACTAAATCCTCATATAATCATCGCCAATGGGAAGTCTCCTTCCCAACCTGAAGTAGTTCTCTAACAGTATCAGTTGAGAGACTACTTGATCCAACCTACTGAATGTGATCAAGGAGGCCCTAAGTATCCTGCTGTCTCCTAATAGACCTGTCTCTCTCTGTCGTGAATGTCTGTACCTGTGCTCTATGCTGATCTATCTATGATCTGAGACTATCCACGGTCTCCTGCCCTGACACATCCTGCTGAGGCACATGACCCCCAATCTCCTCATCTCCACCTCCTTGTCCACCTGCTGGAATCTTAGTTTGAGTAGCTCTCAGAACCCGTCATCTAATGAGTGAAACATGATCCTCTGGATCCTCATCCTCTCCACCATGAGCTGCAATAACCCTAGGGTCTAGTTGAATCTGACCAAAATCAATGCCTCTCTCGCAACCCCCATCCAGTCCAGTAATCCAGCCTCCTCCTATAGAGGGCAACCTTCTTGGTGATCTCATCCCTGCCCTGCCAGTATTCCTCCCAATCCATCCAGCCTCTCTCCCACCCATAAGAAGTGGTCTCCCAATCCTTCCAACTGGTCCAAATGGTCCTCCACGGACTCTGAATTGACCTCCTCTCTATCTGGGTCTCCTACCACCACCACGTCCATCTCCACCCTCATCTCCATCCCCTCCAACCTCTTGAGAAACTTTAAGCTCTCGTCTCTATCTCTGTCTCCTAATAATAGGATCATCTGAATCGTCATCCTCATCTCCTGAGTTGGGAGGAGGATTTGCTAGAGTGGTAATATGAGGAAACGGGTGTGCAAGTATGTACTGAGCATAATCTGTCGTAACCCCAGGATCTAGAATGTGCAATCTCATATCATAAGCCACCCTAGGAGTAGATAGAAACTCTGCATGTACTATCTCAAATGACAAAGAAGGTCCCCAATCTCGCCTATCTCTGTACCATCATGAATATATCGTGACACTAGTAGGCATAGGATGAATGATACCAAACCGTCTCAGAATGCGACTAATAAACTGTCTCTCAACAATGTATGGAGTTTGACCAATGAGATATCTACTCTACATAATAAATGGTAATGTTTGTGCATCATCCATCCATGGCTCACAATCGATATAAGGTCTCCAAATAACACTATCTAGTGAATCAAGAACCCAATGCCAATACTCCATCTTACGCAGCTTATGCTGAGTAAGGATACCTGCATACAGATAAACATATGGCTTCCTCTCACCATGAACTCTATGATGAATAGGTCGAGTAATAGCAATGTGCTCCCAACACCATATCTACAAAAGTGTGCATCCTGTCGACAGACTAGCACTCTCATAAAAAATAACTTGATGAAGATCATGATACAAATGAGGGAACATACAAACACCCCATGCCAATCAAGTCTGATGCTGCATCATGCTCTGAAGAATCTTACCCCACCAAACAAAAAAACCTTGAGATCTCCTGTCTGGATAGATGAATCCCCCAATCAACCTTGCAAGAATCACAAGAGAGTCTCTTAATACATAATCATATCCTCCCATCGAATCTCTCCTCTTGAAATGCTCTCATCACCAAATATGGCTCTACACACCTCTGTCCCTCCACGACCTTGAAAAATCATACCGACTAACTCACCGGTCACTAGGATGTGGAGAATCCTGTGGACATCCTCAAGTGTCACACTAATCTCACCCATGGGTAGGTGGAAAGTGTTATGCTTGCTATGCCATCTCTCAGCTAACGCTGTCAACAATCCCCTATTATGGGTAATATCAGGCATGTATAACAAGTGGTGTAATCCCCAAGAATCTATATGTCTCACCTCTGCCTGTGTAAGCTTTGGCACTAAGTGCCGCATTGCCAGGAATTTCTCCTGACACTAGAGAACATCAAGTTTCTCCTATTTACCAAGAGAATTTGATCATCAATCATCTATCTATCAAATCAAAGAGATCGCTAATCTATCACATCAACAATTGGTAAATATTTTCAAATGAAGCAAATTAGGCTATCAAATCAATTTAAACCTATCAATCATGGTTTTCTATCAATCATTGAGTTCAATCAAACTCTGCTATGCTCTTCATTAGAAACTAAACTCGGTTTCTTAGAGCTAATCTATCCAATCAAATCAAATCCATCAATCGTTTATCCTATCCATCAAAATTGAGCATCAAAATGCCTAAATCTAATCATCAACGTGATTTTTACTATAAACAACATCAACCACATGCATCTGAAACAAAAATGCTAATCTATTTAACAAAAGCACTATTCTATTGAACACAGGCACTGAAACACACATACACGTGAACCTTTTTCACAAAAGCACTAAACCTTCGAGCATATTCATGAAATAATCAAAAGCCCTATCCTAAACATCAAACACACAAACACTAAAAGCAAAAGCGCTAACATTCATCACAAATGCACTAACAAAATGAGCATATGCACTAAAACTATTAGATGTGCTAACTTTACATGCAAAAGCGCTAACATATAAAGTAAAAATGCTAACCACAATTGCTGAAAATAAAAAAAATTAAAAATATTCAAAAATGCACTAAACAAACATGAAAAATTGTACAACAAGTTGCAAAAATCTCAGGATAAGATACATACTAGATACCCATACTCAGGAGGTTGTTGATATCGTCGAATGCACTCAAATCTATGGTTCTCCAAAAAGATCATCATTTTGCCACCTCACCAAGATAATTTCTTCACAAAGCTGACAAGGATGCAAATGAGCTTAAAATTAACTTTGGTTAATTTTATATTTACTATTCGAAAGGGTAATTAATGTTTTTCAATGGGGCAATTATATTTATTTTTCAGAAATAAATTTAATTGACGAACCTTTTCAATTATTGTGAGATCAATCGCTTATCCAAATTTTTCAACAAATTTACGATCAATCTCCTGAGGGGGCACACAATCAGGATTTTCAATCTTCATCGGGCACATTATCAAGAAGATTTAATCTTTGAAACAATGTTGTCTCGACATCATTTCAAAGAGGGGCAAAATGTATACACATAAAAATTGGCTATGAGCGATTAAATAAATATTTTATATTTATTTAATATTTATTCTTCTATTAAATAGTTAATTTGAAAAGATTAATTAATTTAATTGAAATATTTTATTAATTAATTCATCTATCCTATTCCTCTAATTAATTAAATATCTAATATTTAATTATTCTTCTGATCAATTAATTGAATATCTAAATATTTAATTATTTCCTCAAATCATTCGAATATCTAATATTTAATGATTATTCTTCTATCCTATAGCCTCAAATATTAAATAATTATTAATTATTTAATCTCTTTTCCAACTCATTCTTCTATCTCCAGTTCATCTTTCCTTTTCCAACTCATCAATCATGTGGCTAAAGATATTAATATTTCTTAAATATTAATTCATCATTTATCTCCAACCTCCAAATTTAATGAAATATTGTGTATGTACACATATTTCTTAAATTTTCTTCTATATTCCCTCCAACATCCCTACATCTTAGGAAGGACTTGAGTCCACTTGTCCTCTCATGCCTAAATCTTCTCTAGCCATCCCTAGATTCCCTCAGTCAGCAACCCAGTCAAGGTGAGATGAGTGACACTTGTCTTCTCTGTCCCCCTTTCTCTCAACCTTCACCTTTTCTCATAGCCATCCAAATCTGCAGATCTGATCATGACCATTGATCCTAGATGCATCATCTTATCCTCTCAAAGTCTATAAAATTAGGAGTTTGAGTTGAGAAAGAGTTAGTCTTCAAGTTAGTCTTCAAGTGAGTTTTCAAGATAATCATTTGTGAAAACTTATGCATCCATGAGTATTAATCTTGAAGCAAATAGCATAACCATTTAGCATTGCATACCATAGTATCAATTAACTATCAATTATCAATCCATTCTTCATAAGCCATCTTGGAAGCTATCAATGCTTGTCTGAGAGCACACCATCTGCAACCAAAAACAGTGGAGTTAGGACACAATGAGACATAAATCATGAAGGTAAAAATAGTATTTTTATTTTAATATCAACTTCATGTAGTTTCATTGGTTGAGTTTGGATTTCCTATGGCATTTCCTTTATATTTTGTGAAACTAACATGTTGCAGGTAGTATTCTGATGATGAAGTTCAAGTCGACAGAATAGTGATCTAATTTTGAACCCTCAAATCCCAAAATCAATACATATGTATCATATATCTAGTACCACACCCTAGGACTTTGTTTGAGGCCATACAAATATTTCTTCAATTTATAGACCAAATTACTTTTACCTTTCATCACATAGTGCTCTGGATATGTCATATAGATATCCTCCTCCAAATCACTATGAAGGAAAGCCATTTTTACATCCATTTTCTCAACCTCTAAAACATAAGCCACAATAATAGAAAGCAAAAATCTAATGGATGTCATTTTTGCAACATGATAAAATATCTCACCATAATCAATTCCCTCAACCTAAGAGTAGCCTTTTGCAACCAACCTTGCCTTATACTTCTCAATGATTCCATCTGAACCAATATTTTTCTTGAACACCCATTTGCAACCAACAAGCTTCCATCCTCTAGGAAATGGTACAAGATCCCATGTATCATTCTTTTTCAAAGCTGCCATTTCTTCTTCCATAGCAATCTTCCAAGATTCTGCTCATTCATACCTAATGCCTCTTCTACAGATCTAGGTTCATCCACATTAGTATTCAAAGCAAAAATACATCTCTAATCATCAGGTGGATACCTTTCAGGTGGTTGTCTATGTGTTTTAGACCTTTGAACAAGCTAAGTTGGAGGTTCTTCCTCCTCTTATGAAGATTTAGAGCTAGATGAGATATCCTCAACTTCTTGCCTATTAAGTGGTCTCGTTACAAATCTTGCAGGGCGTAGAAGGGAATTGAATCACATATTCTTGTTTAGTTTATTCTGGTTGCAATGTAACAAAAGGAGACTTAATTTCTCTAAAAATAACACTTCTAGTATGAATTACTTTTTGTGCAATAGGGTCCCAAAGCTTGTATCCTTTGACACCATAATTGTAACTGATGAAGATACATTTCACCAACTTATTCTCCAACTTTGTTTGCTTCTCCTTTAGCATATGTGCATATGCCTCATAACTAAAAACTCTAATATGTCTCAATGAAGGCTTGTGACCTGACCATGATTCCATAGGTATTTTATCAACAAGAGTTGATCTAGGAGTCCTATTAATCAGGTAGCAAGTAGTAGCAACAACTTTATCCCAAAACTTTTGTTCTATATCAGCACCACTCAGCACCACTCAGCATACTCCTAGCCTTCTCCATCAATGTCTTGTTTATTCTTTCTACAACTCCATTCTGTTGTTGAGAATAGGAAGTTGTCTTCTTTTTGTTAATGGAACAATCTTTATAGAATCTATCAAATCATTAGAGCAAAATTCACTACTATTATTAGTCCTCAAACATTTAATTTTCTTTCCACTCTATAACTCAACCATTGCTTTAAATTCTTTAAAATTATTGAAAACCTCAAATTAAGTTTTTAGAAAGTATACCCATGTCCTTCTAATAAAATCATCAATAAATAAAAAATAATATGTGGATTTTCCAATCGAAGTAACATCTACTGTACCAAACACATAAGAATGGATAAGATCCAAAACATCACAAGATTTATGATAATTCGAGTAAAACTAAACATGATTTTTCTTTCCATAAATGCAATGCTCACATAAATCAAAGTGAAGATTACAATCATTCAAACCTTAAACAAGGTTTTTAATTTTAAAGGTCCTCAGACCCATTTCTCCAATGTGGCCAAGTCTTTGGTGCCATAACATAGTCTTCTCTTTATGTAACTTTTCTTCAGAAGTAAGAGCACCCTTAGGTACCCAAAATCCATGTCCATCCACTGAAGGTGAAACCCTCAAATCTTCTGATGAAGTATCCACATATTTACTTTTTGCAGAGGTGCTATTACCCTCAATAGTGTATGCCTCTAGCTTATACAAAGTATCAAACCTGACACCTCTAGCAATCACTATAGCACCCATAATCATTTTACATCCTGAATCAGAAAAGACTACTTGCACACCCGCATCTATTAGTTTTCTCACAGATAATAAATTACATTTTAAACTACGGATATGCAACACACTGCTAATCCTTTTTATTCTACCATCAAGAAACCTGATTCTAGCTTTACCTCAACCAAAAATGTCTAAATGTGAATCATCACCCAAGTACACCTTTCCTCCATTAAATTCTTCATATTCAGAAAGCTAATCTTTATTGGAAGTCATATGAAAAGATGCACCTAAGTCAATTAACCATGCATCATTACCTACACGAGGAGCCAAAGCTACAATGAATGCATCATCATCTTCCTTCTCAGACTCGAAATTATAATCAAAATTCTTTTTTTTCTTCTTCTTTTCTTCTTTGCAGCCATTATAGATGTTACCTAAATTACGTCAATTCCAACAAATGACTTTGGACTTTTTAGGTGATTTCAATCTCCCTTTGGATTTGGACTTATTAGGCTTCTCATTCTTCTTTCCTTTTTCCTTAGGTCTTTCATGAACAGTTAGGGATTCTTTTGAGCTGATGGATACCTTCCTCCATATCTCTTCACCAAGTAGGGCACCCACCACATCTTCAGACTTCAAATCATCATAAGTACTACTGATATCCATAACAAGATAATCCCATGAATAAGGAAAAGAACAAAGAAAGCTTTGGCATTTCTCCTCTTCGTCCATCTTAACACCAACATATATCAATTGAGCCACCAACATATTAAATGCTTTCAGGTAATTTGCAATTCATCCATCCTATTCCATCTTTAAGGAATACAAATTCTTCCTTAGAGTCTACTAGGCACAATTTGATTAGAATCTTGGCTTTGTGGTCCATAACATTGTTGGATTTGAATGAAGATTGCATTAATGAAGTATAATATTGTCATTGATGTCAATAGTAACCGGTAATGGAGTTGTATTGCAACCTGTAGTGATGCAATAATGCAATCGGTAGTAGAGTAGTGATGGAAATCGACATTGGTATTTGAAGCAAAGCAATCAATTGGTAACCCCAACCATTTGATAGGCCAAACCCTAATCGATGGAGCTTGGTGAATCGGTTATGTTGATCTATGATCAAATTGTGATTGGAGATGGAGATGCCATGTATGCATGATGCACATGATGAGTTTTAAAGTGGTTTTGGCATGTAGAGATAACTATTTTATCTTGAGAATGAACAAATTCATAGCATGAAATGAATAATGCGTGATGAGTTACAAGATCCAATGTGTGGTGATCCAGGAGTGGTCAAAGTTGTCTTGAACAATGTGCAGCTGATTGATATGTAATCCAATGGTCATGTTTGAACCGATATGTTTGTAATCTCTATGAGATCTTAGGTTTTGTGATGTGTTAACGACCTATTGTATTTGCTTATAAGGTTGACGAGTTGTTTTATAATTGTGTTGGAAATTTTTATAAGTGTGGTAGTGAGGCTATTTTCGAACAAGGAGTGTGCACAAAATGTTTTGAAGGCAGATAGGAGCATAAAAGGATTTGACTAAGCAGAGCAGTGCTATTATCAGATCAACAAAGACCCTATTGTTCTCTAACCATTACAATAGTTAAATCCCCTAACCGGGTAAGCTTTAACAGGCTTGGTTTTGTCTAAATCCTCTAAACATGTGATCTATTAGCTTGGATTTGAAATCCTCTATCAAGGTTACTCCTAACAGGGTTCACCAATTAATGTAGCGTAGAAATTAGGAATCATCAAAGCAATATATAAAAGGACATATCATTCATTATTAGCTCAATCACACATTGCAATGATCTAATCCTAAGCACACTCCATAGAGACATAAAAACAAAGCATTCAAAAGCAAATATCATGCAAACCAGATAACAATTTGGATGCTTCTTCCATGCGGCTCCATTGTTCTTCTTTCCTCTTCAATTGGATTTGTGGATCTCACCTACAAGTGCACATACAATTGAAAGCAAGATTGACATTGATGAAAAGCTCAAGAGTACTAGAAGCATAAGTTCATTAGTCTGATAGGAATTCGGATTCAAGATTCAAAGGATCAAGGGGATTTGATTGAAGAAATTCATCCAATTTATAGAGAAATTGGAGAAAAAGATCAAATTAGCATGACATGGATATTAGAGGCAATTGATTTCAAAATGGGAAAATTGAGTGGAAAGAAGAAGGTTATGACACCTTCTATGTCATGAATTATGACATATTGCCAATGCAATGGTTAGAGAACTAGAATCTTATGACATCTTGCTATGTCAAGAGTATGACGCACGAAGCACAAAAATAGGGAGAACTAGAGACAAGTTAATTAGGTGGAAATTAAAATTAGAAAATTAGAAAATAGGTGGAAATTAAGAATTAGAAAATAATGAAATTAGAAATTAGGTAAATTAATTAATAATGTGTCATTTATTAATTAATTCACAAAAGAGGAATAATTAGCCAATTAAATGAACATTTAATTGTGACAAGAAGACTTAGGATAAATAAATAATTTATTTAATCCTAAAGGAAGAAAGTGATAAGCAAGGTTAAATGACTAAATCGTGAAACCCTAGAAGGCGAATTAGGTCTTGAAAGATAATTGACTCGATTTGATTTGATTTTGGATTGATAAATGACCAATGTGATAAATGATTCGATTGATAAATGATTTGATTGAGATTGGTTGACAAAAATCAATGACAAATTGACCAAATTGACATGATTGAAAAAGGACAAGGATCGATGACGAATCGATCGCAATATGACAAGATTGACAAAAGGATAAAGATCCACCAAAATCATGATTGTTGTCGATAAGACCAAATTCGAAAGTGAGATGAATGAAGAATGACTCGATGCTCGCAAATGATAAAAACCAAGTGCGTGACATAGGAGAAATGTTAATGCGACGCAAAAACCTAAAATGAGGCAATGCGCAAATGTTAAAGTATGACCTCGTAAGCGTTTGACCATTTTTAGGTGTCTACAGCCTTTAATAGGGTATTGTAGTCAATCCCTTAACCAGGTGGTCTTTAACTGGATCTGTTCCTAACATGACATTTTTGCAAAGCTTCTAACAAGGCTTGAGTCCTAACATGGTGAACTTCAGAAGAGTTTAGAATAATTATGGGTATTCATCCCCACTATGGTTTTTTCCATTTGGGTTTCCACGTTAAAAATCATTGTGTCAAGTGGTGAATGATTTTGTGATTATATATTTTGATATGGTTGATATGATTAACTAGTAAAGCCACCTAGCTATGATTAGATGACTGAAAGTGATCTGAAATGAGTTATTAATGATGTTAGTAAAGTGGTTTAATATTTTGGTTAAATGGTATGTGAGTTTCAGATCTGTTACATTGTATCATTGATGTTTTAGTCAACTGGTAAGCTTGACGGTGCAATATTAGTTTTTATTACAGTGTTTAAACCAGTTAATTCAGTGAATGGTTTATGAGTTGGGATTAAGTTTGGTGAAAGTTTAGTTTGTTTTCTATCTACTGATTCACCCACCCCTCTCAGTAGTTGACTGGATCCTTATTGTTTCATCATATTATCAATTGGTATCAGAGCATTCCATGTCCTCTTGTATTTAAGCCTAATATCTTGAGGAAAAGATCTAGGAGATCATAATGAAAAAAGAAGGTCCAAAGTTCAATAGCGAAAACTACAAAATCTGGAGTGATAGGATGAAGATCTATATCAAAAACTTAGGAAGTCAATATTGGGAATATGTTGTTACTAAATATAAATTGCCTAGTGGGATTTTGTTAGATGATCAAAAGAAGGAGCAATAAGAGAATAATCAAGAATTGGAGGCCATTATCAGTTCCTTGTCTGATTCATAGTATGTTGATGTCAATGGATTGGAGACTGCATTTGAAGTATGGAAGAAACTGGAGGATATCTATAGCAGTGATGAGCTTGTTAAGATTGGCAAAGAATAGAGTCTGAGAAGTAAATTTGATGATATGCGTATGGTTGAAGGAGAGAACATTCAATAGTATGGTCAGAGGATCAAGGTGATAGTCGATGAGATCAAAAGTGCTAGTGGTACAGTGCAGGATACCAGAGTGGTTAGCAATGTGTTGAGAACCCTTCTACCAGTTTACGCTATCCGAGTTGCAGCCATTCAGGAACTCAAGTCTATTGATAAATCATAGGCAACTCTTGACTCCATCATTGGTAAATTAACTACATTTGAATTAAATGGTTTTGATGGAAGTACTCAAAGATTAGAGTCTGCATTTAGAGATTTTCTTTCAAACCCATAGGTAAGGAAAAAAGAAGAAGCTAGTTATAGTCACGAGTCTAGATCCAGTAGAGAGGTTGATGATGAAGATAGTCTGATTGAGCTTGAAGCGTTGTTGACCAAGCAGTTACCTAGAGGTAGTGGTAAGTATAGAGGTAAATTACCTTTGAAGTGTTTTGCATGTAACCGGATTGGACATATTGCTGCTAAGTGTCCAAGTGGAGATAATGAGCAAAAATGTGAGAAGTATAAGAATTACAAAGGCAAAGGTAAAAGAGATTGTCTCATTGCTATGGACGGAGGAATTACAGATGAGGAATTTGAGGAAGATGAAAATGAGGACATTGTCTTTATTGCCATTAAAGAAGAGACATCATATCAGAAGGCCTTAATCTCTCGCATGGATGGTTCTGATGATTGGATTATAGACAGTGGTTGTTCACACCACATGATCGGTGACTAGAGTAAGTTTCTTATTTTGAAGGAATTTGATGGAGGTGTTGTGAGATTTGGGAATGACTCACTCTGCATGGTAAAAGGAAAGGGAACAATCTATTTGAATGGAAAGAGCAATGCAGATGATGTCTACTGGATTGAAGGACTAAAACACAATATTTTAAGTGTTTCTCAACTCAATGACATAGGTTATCCACTGGAATTCAAGAATGGTGTCTACAAGATCTATGGAAGCAAAGGTGAACCGATTACAACCGACAAGTAGACTAGAGGTAACTTGTTTCATTTAAGTTCTAAAGTCAACAATTTTCTAATTGAAAAAGCAGAAGATAGTTGGCTTTGGTATTGGAGATTCTGTCATATAAATTTTGATAACATTGTAAAAGTCAATAAGAGGTTTGCCTCAGTTGGACAAACTGGTGAATTCTTTGTGTAACCAATGTGAGTTAGGGAAGATGACATCCTCAACTTTCAAGAGAAAATATTTCTCAGTAGAACGATTGCTAGATATAGTTCATACCGACCTTTGTGGACCAATAAGGACTAGGAGTATTTAAGGTGATTGATATTTTATGATCTTTACTGATGATTTCTCAAGAATGATGTGGGTCACATTCTTGAAGAATAAAACAAAAGGCTTTAGTAAGTTTAAGGCATTCAGAGCCTTAGTTGAAAAAGAAAGTGGAAGAAAGCTTAAGTGCTTAAGAACTGATCAAGGTGATTTACTTTAGAGGAATTCACTACATACCATAAGGATAATGGAATTAAGAGGTATCTTTCTACACCTACCACACCATAGTAGAATGGTATTGCAGAAAGGAACAACTGATTAGTTGTTAAAATTGCTAGGACTATGCTAATTAAAGGAGGTGTAGCTAAGACATTCTGGAGAGAAGCTGTCAGCACAACCGTCTACACAATGAACCAAATACCGGTTAAAAGATGCAAGGATAAAACTCCTTATGAATACTATTATGGTAGATCACCTAATGTTAGTTACTATAAGATTTTTGGTAGCAGATGTTTTATCAAGAGAGGTGACTATGTTGGTAAGTTTGATGCTAAGAGTGATGAAGGCATATTTCTTAGTGACTCCACCAAGAGAAAAGCCTACAAATGTTACAACAACTAGGAAAAGGAGTTCATTGAAAGTGCTAATCTCTGAGTGGATGAGTTTCTTGAAAATTAAGGAGAAATCAGTAAGGAGAAGGAGGAAGATGAACCTTACATTCTAGTTTTGGAACCAGAACCGGTGAAGCCAGAAGTTGGTGAAATGAATACTGCAGCACCAGTTCAACCTAAACAAGTAGATTCTATAGAAGATGAAGAAAGTGAAAAGGAAGAAGAACCTAAAGACCATGATCATGTTATTCCAAGGTATGTTAGACTCAATCATAATCCTGATTAGATTATTGGAGATAAAGATGCTTGTGTGTTAACCAAAAGAAGAATAAGAGAGAATTCTTGTATGATCTTCACTATTGAGCCTAGAACAATAAAGGAATCTTTTGGAGATGATCACTCGATAAAGGCTATGGAAGAAGAACTTGACTAGATTGAGAAGAACAATACATGGACACTAGTACCCAGACCAGAGAACAAGAATGTAATAGGTACAAAATGGGTATTCAGAAATAAACTGAACGAAGATGGAGTAGTAGTAAAAAATAAAGCCAGATTGGTATGCAAAGGATATGCACAAGAAGCTGAAGACTATGGTGATACATTTGCACCAGTTGCAATATTGGAAGGAGTTAGGACTCTACTTGCATTTGCATTATACAGAGGATTCAAAGTATATGAGATGGATGTGACGTTAGCATTTCTAAATGGAATATTGGAAAAGGAAGTCTACATGAACAACTAGATGGTTATGCTTTGACTGAAGCAAAGGATATGGTGTGCAAACTACAAAAGGAACTATTTGGTTTGAAGAACGTACCTAGGGCATGGTATGAATGATTGCATTCTCACTTATTAAAGATTGGTTTTTAGAGAACCAGTGAAGACAACAATATATATCTCAAGACTTAAGGAGATAAGATATTGGTTAGTAAGGTATTTGTGGATGATATCATTTTTGGAGGAAATGATGATATGTGTCATGGCTTTGGCAGTGAAATGAAGAATGAGTTTGAGATGTCACTGGTAGGTGAAATAAAATTCTTCATAGGTCTACAAATCTAATAGATGAAGGATGGTATTTTCATCACACAGTCCAAGTATGTGAAAGAAGTATTCAAGACATTTGGAATGGGAGACTGTAAACCAGTTGGAACACCAATGGTTACAGGCTATAAACTATCTTAGGAGGATGATTCTACATCAGTGGATGAAAAGGAGTATAGGTCAATGATAGGTAAACAACATTATGTTGTCCACAATAGACTGGATATTGCTCATGCAGTAGGATTAGTTGCCAGATTTCAGAAAAGCCCTAAGGAGACACACATGGTAGAAACTAAAATAATTTTCCAATATTTGAAAGGCACAATTGATTATGGATTATGGTATCCATATGTAGATAAATTTGATTTGAAACTCTATACAGATGTAGACTATGCAGGAAATGTTGATGAAAGGAAGAGCACAACCGAAAGAGATTTCTTTCTTGGAGGAATGCTAGTGTCTTGGAGCAGAAAGAAACATAGTTGTATATCACAATCAACTGCAAAAGATGAATATCTTGCAACGTATATGAATTATACCCAAGCAATCTAGATGTAACACATTCTGGAAGGTTTCAAGTTGAAGATTAAAGAATTGGTAAGGATTTTCTATGATAACACCAGTGCAATAAACATTTCCAAGAACTCGGTGTTGCATGCTAGGACAAAACATATTGAGCTGAAGTATCATTTCTTGAGAGAGAAAGTCCAGAGTAAAGATGTGTCATTGGAGCATGTATCTGCTAATGAAAAGCTAGCGGATATATCTACTAAAAATTTACCTAGGGCTACTTTTGAGTATCTTAGAGGTAAGTTAGGGGTTGTACCCCTACATGAGGTCAATTAAGGAGATGTGGAAGACATCAATCTCAAAGATTATTGAAGATCTTGAAGCAGGATTGGTGTAGAGTGGAGCTATTCCACAGGGGGAGCAACAAGTTATAGATCATTGTTGCAGATCGGTGAAGCATGGAATGGTTAACCAACTGATATTGATATTCACTTTGGCATTGCTATCAAAGGGGGAGAATAAATTTATGATTGATGAGGAGAAGAACTATATATGATTGATAGCCAGTTACTAGCTGAAGACATGGAGATACAGTTGAAGGAGAGTACATGAAAAATTTAAACCAGGATTCCTATACCTGTGTATGCATATTACTCTCAATCATCACAATCAAAAGGGTATTGATATTTGTATTGCCATCAATGCCAAAGGGGGAGTTTGTTGGCATTGCATGAAGATTACATTAATGAAATATAATGTTGTCATTAATGTCAATAGTAACCAGTAATGGAGTTGTATTGCAACCGGTAGTAGAGCAGTGATGGAAAGTGTTGGCATATGTGCAATGTATGTTGACATGATGATATTGTGTTGTCATTGATGTCAATATGCTGAAGTGTGAACTAGTAATATGCTGAAGAGTGAACTGGTAATATGTTGAAGATGAATCAGTTTATTGAAGTTTAGCAATTGGCAAAGTGAATCGATATACTGTTGAGAACCGATATATGTGAAATAGTGAACTGGTATGTTTATTCAAGTGAACCGGTATATTGAAAGGTGAAATGGTATATGGAATGTTTTCTATCAAGGTTTAATATGGTATGACTACCGGTTGGTAGTCTCAGCTTTAGGGTTTCCAGTTGAAGTGTTTCAAGCTTGTGTGATTCAACCGATGGCATTGTGTGAAGTGTTTCAAGCTTGTGTGATTCAACCGATGGCATTGTGTGATGAGTTAGTAGTGTAATGGAGATTAGATTGTGTTGCCACGTCAGCCTCATGCACGTAAAGGATCTTGCATGAAGGAGATTGATCCTATCTACCTCAGGAATGTGTGAAGTCTCTACAAACGGTGGAGAAAGTGTGATGGGTTATCACCTCCAAGAAGCGGTGAAGAATGAACGATGGAGAATGTCTTGAGATCTGTTCAAGACCATTGTATGCAAATGCAAAGTGTTCAATGGTCAGGATTGAACCAACTAAATTGCTCAACCTAAATGTTTAGGGTTTAGGGTTTATGTAACCGACCTATTTGTTTCCTTTAAGGTCAATGCTGTGTTTCATGTTGAAGTTGTTGGCAAATGTTGTGTGTGTATCTTAGTGCAGAGATATGTGATTCTTGCGAGACCAAATAAGAGAATTGATACCTGTAAAGTATGTGTGCAGAAGGAAGGAACTAAACCGGATCTACATTGGCATTGAGTGCTATTACCAGATCATTGTAATACCTGTTGATCTCTAATCCCTTAATAGGGTAGCTTTAACTAGCTTATTGTAAATCCTTTAATAGGGTGACTCAAAGCCATTGAGTTCATAAAATCCTCTAACAAGGTAACCCTTAATTGAGTATTCTAGCCATCCCTTAACAGGGTGATCCCTAACAGGATTGGTTCTTAACAGAACCTATTGTAACAGTCTTTAACCGGATTAGGCTCCTAACAGAGTGGAGTTCTAAAAGAGTTCAAAAATAGCTTGTGGGTATTCATCCCCACCATGGTTTTTCCCATTTGGGTTTCCACATGAAAAATATGTGTGTCATGTGTGATGCCTCTTTCATGTGATGTTTTGTTATTTCCTGTTTAGTGGTGAATCATGTTGATCTAGCAAATTATTGTATCTTAGAATGATAGAATATATGTTTATGCATAAGGAAAAAGTAGAAATGAATAAGTAGGTTGTATGGAAAGCTAAGTGTTGCTAGTTTATGTCTTTCATTATCTTATTATGTTTAACCGATAGTAATATGGTTTAGACCAGTGTTAGTGATTGTCTGTCAAGTGTACTGTTTGCAGTCAAACCAATTTAGGAAAAGTTTTTGTGTCTGTACTGATTCACCCCCCCTCTCAGTACTGGTTTGGTACTAACTATTCATCATTGAGTTATCAATTGGTATTAGAGCATCCTCCAGGTCCTTTGTGTTGAAAGCTTAACCGCTTGAGGGAAAGATCCTATTGTAATGTTGAAGAGGGAAGGTCCAAAGTTCAACAGAGATAATTTTAAAATATGGAAGGATAGAATGAAGATATACATTAGAAGCATGGGTGCTCAACATTGGAGCTATGTTGAGAATGTTTATGTTATCCCTATCGGTGCTCTCATCGATGACCAAAAGAGAGAGATTCAGGAGAATGGGCAAGTCATGGAAGCCCTAATTAGTAGTTTATCTGACATTGAGTTTATTGATGTTTAGGACAAAGAGAGTCCCAAAGAAGTATGGGATACTCTTGAGAATATATATGGTAGTGATGAGCATGTGAAACAAGCTAAGGAAGAAAGCCTTAGAGGAAAGTTTGAAGACATGTGGATGGTTGAAGGAGAGACCATTCAACAATATGGAATAAGAATCAAAACTGTTGTTGGAGATATCAAGAGTGTAGGTGGTAAAATGGAAGATTCCACTATTGTTAGCAAAGTTTTGAGATCCTTATTACCGATCTATGCAATAAGGGTTGCTGCTATTTAGAAGTTGAGGTCAATAGACTAGACTAAGGCACCCCTAGACTCCATCATTGTAAAGTTGACTGCCTATGAGCTAAATAGTTTTGATGGCAGTGTTCAGAAGACCGAATCAACCTTTAGAGAATCTATTGCACCATATAGAAAAGGCAAAGAAGCTAGTACTAGTGGTGAAGCAAGACAGAGCAGAGAAATGGATGATGAGGAGATCCTGATGGAATTTGAAGCTCTTCTTTCCAAGAGACTTCCTAAGGGAATCGGTAAATACAGAGGTAAGCTTCCTTTGAAATGCTTCTCTTGTAACTAGATAGGACACATTGCTGTAAACTGTCCTAATGGTGATAGTAAGGACAAACTATAAAAGTTCAAGAAGTTCAAAGGAGGAAACCAGAGAAACTGTTTTGTAGAAATTGATGAAGGTGTCCCTGATGAGGAATCAAAAGATGAAGAAAATGAAGATATTGTGTTTGTAGCAGTCAAGGAAGATGTGTCAGAAAAGAAGGCTCTTGTCTCCGACTTTGATAATTCCAATGAATGGATTATTGATAGTGGTTGTTCTCACCATATGAATGGTGACTAGAGTAAGTTTCTATCCCTGGAAGAGTATGATGCTGGTGTGGTTCATTTTGGTAATGATGCACCATGTATGGTAAAAGGTAGAGGGTCCATCTCTCTGAATAGAAGAAGCAGTGCTAACAATGTGTATGGGGTAGAAGGTCTAAGGCACAACCTTTTGAGTGTTGCTCAACTGAATAATAATGGACTCATTCTAGAATTCAAAAATGGAGTGTGCAAAATCAAAGGAAAGAGTGGTGATCGAATGGCTACCGGTATGCAGAGCAAAGGTAACCTATTTCAACTAAATGCTAATGTTAGTACATGTCTTATGGCTAAGTTTGAGGACAACTAGATATGGCATAGGAGACTCTGCCATGTAAACTTTGACAATATTGCGAAGGCTAGTAAGATCAAGGCAGTTAGAGGATTGCCTATGTTGAGCAAACTGGAAAATCCTTTGTGTAGAGAGTGTCAACTGGGGAAAATGTCTTCCTCAACCTTCAAAGGTAAATCTTTCATTGCAGACAATTTACTTGACCTTGTGCAGACTGATTTGTGTGGTCCTATGAAAACTAGGAGTGTGTAGGGAGATAGGTATTTTATGATTCTTATAGATGATTTCTCAAGAATGATGTGGGTCACATTCTTGAAGGACAAGTCTAAAGCCTTTGGAAAGTTCAAAGCTTTTAGAGCACTCGTAGAAAAGGAAAGCAGTAGAAGAATCAAATGCCTTAGAACTGATCAAGGAGGGGAATTCACTTCCGGTGAATTCAACAAATATTGTGAAGAGAATGGCATCAAGAGGCAACTGTCTGCCCCCCAGACTCCATAGCAGAATGGCTTAGCAGAGAGGAACAATCAGACTATGGTTGAAGCAACTAAACTATGTTGATCCAAGGAAAGGTTGCTCACACCTTTTGGAGAGAAGCGGTGAGCACCACACTCTACACAATGAACTGGGTACTCATCAAGAAAGGAAAGGATAAGACTCCTTATGAGTACTGGACTGGTAAGACACTAGTAGTAAGCTACTTCAGAGTGTTTGGTAGCAAATTTTATATCAAGAGGAGTGAACATCAGAGTAAATTCGATGCAAAATGTGATGAGGGAATATTCTTAGGATATTCCACCAAGAGTAAAGCTCTCAAATGTTTCAACAATAGGAATCAGAGAATTGTTGAAAGCATCAATGTTAGGGTTGATGAAAACTCTGAGAAACCAGAGGAAACCAACAGAGAGCATGTAGGAGATGAACCGATAACCTTCTATGATCCGGTTGCAAATCAGCCTAGTACTAGTAATTATGCTTCTACACTGGTGAATGCTGATGCTGATGAAGATGAGGATGAAGAAGAAAAACAAGAGGAATCTGTTAAGAATATACCTAGGTATGTAAAACTCAACCATGATCCAAGGCAGATCATAGGAGACAAAGATGTAGGAATTCTTACAAGAAGAAAGGTCAGAGAAAACTCATGTATGATCTTTGAATTTGACCGTAAATCATTCAAAGAGGCACATAAAGATGAATACTTGATCAAGGCAATGAAAGAGGAACTTGATCAGATAGAAAAGAATGGTACATGGTCTTTGGTACCCAGACCGGAGCATAAAAATGTCATTGGAACCAAATGGGTCTTCAGAAATAAACTGAATGAGGATGGCACGATGGTAAGGAACAAATCTAGACTAGTATGTAAAGGGTATGCCCAAGAAGAAGGAGAAGACTATGGAGAAACCTTTGCTCCAATAGCAAGATTGGAAGGAGTTTGTATGCTTCTTGCATATGCAGCTTTTAAAGGATTCAAGGTATACCAAATGGATGTAAAATCTGCATTTCTAAATGGAATAATTGAAGAGGAGGTGTATATAGAGCAACCAGATGGGTTTGCCCTATCAGAAGACAGTGACATGGTGTGTAGGCTACATAAAGCCTTGTATGGACTAAAGCAGACACCTAGAGCATGGTATGAACACTTGCACTCCCATCTTGTGAAGATTGGATTTGAAAGAACAAGTGAAGATAGCAATATCTACTTGAAATCAGAAGGAGATTAGATTCTGATATGTGAAGTATTTGTTGATGATATAATCTTTGGTGGAGATGACAAGATGAGTCATGACTTTGTAGATGAGATGAAGAAGGAATTTGAGATGTCACTCATAGGGGAGATTAAGTTCTTCATTGGACTATAGATTTAGCAAATGAAAGATGGAATCTTTATTACTCAGTCCAAGTATGTCAAAGAGGTGTTGAAGACCTTTGGCATGGAAGACAACAAACCAGTTGGTACACCAATGGTGACCGGTTGTAAACTATCAAAAGAGGATGACTCAGCATTGGTAAATGAGAAGGAATATCGATCAATAATTGGTAAGTTGCATTATGTAGTGCATAGAAGACCGGACATTGCACATGTAGTGGGTATTACCGCTCGGTTTCAGAAAAGCCCAAGAGAATCCCACTTGGTAGCAGTCAAGCGGATTCTTAGATATCTGAAGGGAACTATTGACTATGGATTATGGTATCCATAAAATGATGATTTCAAACTAAAAGTGTTCACAGATGCTGATTGGGCTAGTAATGTGGATGACCAGAAGAGCACAACCAATGGTACATTCTTTCTTAGTGGTAGACTAGTCTCATGGATGACTAAAAAACAAAGTTGTATCTCTCAGTCTATAGCAGAAGCAAAGTATGTTGCAACTTTTATGAACTGCACCCAGACTATTTGGATGAAGCATGTATTAAATGGCTTTAAAGTTCCTGTATCTAAACCGGTAAGTATATTTTGTGAGAATACAAGTGCAATTAACATCTACAAGAATCCAGTTTTACATGCTAGAACCAAGCACTTTGAACTCAAGTATCATTTCTTGAGGGAAAAGGTTCAGAACAAAGAGGTGGTATTGGAACATGTTTCTAGTAAGGTGCAGTTAGCAGACATATTCACCAAGCCTCTAATGAAGCCTACCTTTACCTATATGAGAGGTGAATTAGGGGTGCTGCCCCTTCAAGAGGTAAACTAAAGGTTTGTGCTCTGTATCAGTCAGATCTTACTTTGCTATATCTTTTTAGGATTGATGTGTTGCAGGATGCTACTCCTTAGGGGGAGCAGCATAGTGGAATAGGGAAGCTTGTGCCTCCACTTTGACATTGTTGTCAAAGGGGGAGAAGATGTGAAGTGGAGAAGATATCTGCAGTATTAAGGAGAAGATGTGATGTAGAAAGAAAGATATCTTTGTATATTGCCATCAATGCCAAAGGGGAGATTGTTGGCATATGTATAGAGTATGTTGACATGATGATATTGTGTTGTCATTTATGTCAATATGCTAAAGAGTGAACCGATAATATGTTGAAGAGTGAACCAGTAATATGCTGAAGAGTGAACTGGTAATGTGTTGAAGATGAACTAGTTTATTGAAGTTTAGCAACTGGCAAAGTGAACCGGTATGTTCTTGAGAACCTGTTTATGTGAAACAGTGAACCAGTACATTTGTTCAAGTGAACCAGTATATTGAAAGGTGAACCAATATATGGAATGTTTTCTATCAAGGTTTAATATGGTATGACTACTAGTTGGTAGTCTCAGCTTTAGGGTTTCCAGTTGAAGTGTTTCGAGCCTGTGTGATTCAAACGATAGCATTGTGTGATGAGTTAGCAGTGTAATGGAGATCAGATCGTGTTTCCATGTCAACCTCATGCACATGACGGATCTTGCATGACGGAGATTGATCCTATCTACCTTGGAAATGTGCGAAGTCTCTGCAAATGGTGGAGAACATGTGATGGGTTATCACCTCCAAGAAGCGGTGAAGAACGAATGATGGAGAATGTCTTGAGATCTATTCAAGACCATTGTATGCAAATGCAAAGTGTTCAATGGTCAGGATTGAACCAATTGAATTGCTCAACCTAAATTTTTAGGGTTTAGGGTTTATGTAACCGACCTATTTGTTTCCTATAAGGTTGATGGTATGTTTCACGTTGAAGTTGTTGGCAAATGTTTTGTGTGTATCTAAGTGTAGAGATACGTTATTCTTGCCAGACCAAATAAGAGAATTGATACCTACAAAGTGTGTGTGCAAAAGGAAGGAACTAAACTGGATTTGCATTGGCATTGAGTGCTATTACTAGATCATTGTAATACCTATTGATCTCTAATCACTTCAATAGTTGGAAAATCCCTTAACAGGGTAGCTTTAATGAGCTTGCTGTAAATCCTTTAACAGGGTGAGTCAAAGCCATTGAGTTCATAAAATCCTCTAACAAGGTAACCCTTAACAAGGTTTAACCCTTAACCGGGTATTCTAGCCATCCCTTAACCAGGTGATCCCTAACAAGATCGATTCCTAACAGAACCTGTTGTAATAGTCTTTAATCGGACTAGGCTCCTAATAGAGCAGACTTCTAAAAGAGTTCAAAAATAGCTTGTGGGTATTCATCCCCACCATGGTTTTTTCCAGTTGGGTTTCCACATGAAAAATATGTGTGTCATGTGTGATGCCTCTTTCATGTGATGTTTTGTTATTTCCTATTTAGTGGTGAATCATGTTGATCTAGCAAATTATTGTATCTCAAAATGATAGAATATCTGTTTATGCATAAGGACAAAGTGGAAATGAGGAAGTAGGTTGTATGGAAAGCTAAGTGTTGTCAGTTTATGTCTTTCATTGTATTATTATGTTTAACCGATAGTAATCTGGTTTAGACCGGTGTTAGTGATTGTCTGTCAAGTGCACTGTTTGCAATCAAACCGGTTCAAGAAAAGTTTTTGCATTTGTACTGATTCACACCCCCCTCTTAGTACCGGTTTGGTACTCACTGTTCATAATTGAGTTATCAGAAACCGTTATTGGTATTTGAAGCAAAGCGATCAACCGATAACCCCAACCAGTTGATATGCCAAACCCTAACCAATGGAGCTTGGAGAATCAGTTATGTTGATCTATGATTGAATGGTGATCGAAGATGGAGATTCCACGTATGCATGATGCATGCGATGAGTTTCAAAGTGGTTTTGGCGTATAGAGATAAATGTTTTATCTTGGGAATGAAAAAATGCATAGCATGAAGTGAATAATGCGTGATGAGTTACAAAATCCAATGTGCAGTGATCCAGGAGCATTCAAAGCTGTCTTGAACAATGTGTAGTTGATTGATATGTAATCCAAAGGTCATGTTTGAACCGATATGTTTGTAATATCTATGAGATCTTAGGTTTTGTGATGTGTTACCAACCTATTGTATTTGCTTATAAGATTGACGAGTTGTTTTATAATTGTGTTGGCAATTTTGTTAAGTGTGGTAGTGAGATTGTTGCCAAACCAAAAGGAGTGTCTACAAAATGTTTTGAAGGTAGATAGAAGTATAAAAGGATTTGACTTAGTAGAGAAGTGCTATAACAAGCTCAACAAAGACCTTGTTGTTCTCTAAGCATTACAACAGTTAAATCCCCTAACCGGGTAAGCTTTAACAGGCTTGGTGTTGTCTAAATCCTCTAACTAGGTGATCCATTAGCTTGGATTTGAAATCCTCTATTGAGGTTACTCCTAACAGGGTATCGTAGTCAATCCCTTAACCTGGTGGTCCTTAACTAGATCTATTTCTAACAAGACATTTTTGTAAAGCTTCTAACAAGGCTTGGCTCCTAATAGAGTGAACTTCATAAGAGTTCAGAATACTTGTACGTATTCATCCCCACTATGGTTTTTCCCATTTGGGTTTCCACGTCAAAAATCATTGTGTCAAGTAGTGAATGATTTTGTGGTTATATATTTTGATATGGTTGATATGATTAAATGGTAAAGGCACTGAGATATAATTAGATGAATGGAAATGAGTTGAAATGAGTTATTATTGATGTTAGTAAAGTGGTTTAATGTTTTGGTTAAATAGTATGTGAGTTTCAGATTTGTTACATTGTATCATTGATGTTTCAGTCAATTGGTAAGCTTGACAGTGCAGTATCAGTCTTTGTTACAATGTTTAAACCGGTTAGTTTAGTGAATGTTTTATGAGTTGGGATTAAGTTTGGTGAAAGTTTAGTTTGTTTTCTATCTACTGAGTCACCACCAGTAGTTGACCGGATCCTTATTGTTTCATCATATTATCAATTGGTATTAGAGCATTCCAAGTCCTCTTGTGTTTAAGCCTAATAGCTTGAGGAAAAGATCTAGGAGATCATGATGAAGAAAGAAGGTCCAAAGTTCAATAGGGAAAACTATAGAATCTGGAGTGATAGGATGAAGATCTATATCAAAAGCTTAGGAAGTCAATATGGGAACATGTTGTTACTAAATATAACTTAGTCTGATTTTGTCAGATGATCAAAAGAAGGAGCAACATGAGAACAATCAAACATTGGAGGCCATTATCAGTTCGTTGTCCAATTCAAAGTATGTTGATGTCTATGAATTGGAGACTACATTTGAAGTATGGAAGAAATAGAGGATATCTATAGTGGTGATGAGCATGTTAAGATTGCTGAAGAAGAGAGTCTGAGGGGTAAATTTGATGATATGCAGATGGCTGAAGGAGAGAAAATTCAACAATATGGTTAGAGGATCAAGGAGATAGTCGATGAGATCAAAAGTGCTGGCGGTACAGTGGAGGATACCACAGTGGTTATCAAGGTGTTGAGAACCCTTCTACTGGTCTACGCTATTTGAGTTGCAGCCATTCAGGATCTCAAGTCTATTGATAAATAAAATGTAACTCTTGACTCCATAATTGGTAAATTAACTACATTTGAATTAAATGGTTTTGATGGAAGTATTCAAAGATCAAAGTCTGCATTTGGAGGTTCAGTTTCAAACCCACCAGTAAGGAAAAGCAGAGAAGCTAGTTACAGTCATGAGTCTAAATCTAGCAAAGAAGTTGATAATGAAGATAGTCTGATTGAGCTTGAAGAATTGTTGGCCAAGTGGTTACCTAGAGGTATCAATAAGTACATAGGTAAATTACCTTTGAAGTGTTTTGCATCTAACCGGATTGGACATATTGCTGCTAACTATCCAAATGGAGATAATGAACAAAAACATGAGAAGTATAAGAAGTACAAAGAAAAAAGAGATTGTCTCATTATTGTGGATGGAAGAATTATAGATGAGGAATCTGAGGAAGATGAAAATGAGGAAATTGTCTTTGTTGCCATTAAAGAAGAGACATCAGATCAGAAGGCATTAGTATCTCGCATGGATAGTTCTGATGATTGGATTATAGAAAGTGGTTGTTCACACCACATGACCGGTGACCGGAGTAAGTTTCTTACTTTGAAGGAATTTTATGTAGGTGTTGTGAGATTTGGGAATGACTCACCCTACATGGTAAAAGGAAAGGGAACGATCTCTTTGAATGGAAAGAGCAATGCAGATGATGTCTACTAGGTTAAAGGACTGAAACACAATCTTTTGTGTGTTGCTCAACTCAATGATAAAGGTTATCCCCTGGAATTCAAGAATGACATCTACAAGATTTATGGAAGTAAAGGTGAATTGCTTGCAACCGACAAGAGACCAGTGGTAACTTGTTTCATTTAAGTTCTAAATTCAATAATTATTTAATTGCAAAAGTAGAAGATAGTTGGCTTTGGCATTAGAGATTCTGTCATATAAATTTTGATAACCTTTTAAAAGTCACTAAGTCCAAATTAGTAAGAGGTTTGCCTCAGTTGGACAAATCGGTGAATTCTCTGTGTAAGGAATGTCAGTTAGGGAAGATGACATCCTCAACTTTCAAGAGAAAATATTTCTAAGAAGAACATTTGCTAGATTTGGTTCATACCAACCTTTGTGGACCAATAAGGATTAGGAGTATTCAAGGTGATTGGTATTTTATGATCTTTACTAATGATTGCTCAAGAATGATGTGGGTTAGATTCTTGAAGGACAAAACAGAAGCCTTTAGAAAGTGTAAGGCATTCGGAGCCTTAGTTGAAAAAGAAAGTGGAAGAAAGATTAAGTGCGTAAGAACTGATCAAGGTGGTGAATTTACTTTAGAGGAGTTCACTAGATACTGTGAAGATAATGGAATTAAGAGGCAAATTTCTGCACCTAGGACACCACAACAAAATGGTATTGCAGAAAGGAACAATCGGCCAGTTTTTAAAGTTGCTAGGACTATGCTAATTAAAGGAGGTGTAGCTAAGACATTTTGGAGTGAAGCTGTCAGTACAACTGTCTACACAATGAACCAAATACTGGTTAAGAGAGCTAAGGATAAAACTCCTTATCAATATTGGTATGGTCTATCACCTAATGAGTTACTTTAAGATTTTTGGTAGCAGATCTTTTATCAAGAGAGGTGACTATGTTGGTAAGTTTGATGCTAAGAGTGATGAAGACATATTTCTTGGTGACTCCACCAAGAGAAAAGTCGACAAGTGTTACAACAACTAGACAAAGAAGTTCATTTAAAGTGCTAATCTTCGAGTGGACGAGTTTCTTGAAAATTCAGGAGAAATCAGTTTGGAGAAGGATGAAGATGAACCTTACGTTTTGGTTTTGGAACCAGAACCGGTGAAACCAAAAGTTGGTGAAATGAATACTGCAACACCAGTTCAACCTGAACCATTAGATTCTGCAGAAGATGAAGAGAGTGAAAAGGAAGAAGAACCTAAAGACCATGATCATGTTATTCCAAGGTATGTTAGACTCAATCATAATCCTGATTAGATTATTGGAGATAAAGATGCTTGTGTGTTAACCAAAAGAAGAATAAGAGAGAATTCTTATATGATCTCCACTATTGAGCCTAGAACAACAAAGGAAACTTTTGGAGATGATCATTGGATAAAGGCTATGGAAGAAGAACTTGACCAAATACAATACATGGACACTAGTACGTAGACCGAAGAACAAAAATGTAATAGGTACAAAATGGGTATTCAGAAATAAACTGAATGAAGATGGAGTAGTAGTTAGAAATAAAGCTAGACTTGTATGCAAAGGATATGCACAAGAAGAAGGTGAAGACTATGGTGAGAAATTTGTACCAGTTGCAAGATTGGAAGGAGTTAGGACTCTACTTGCATTTTCAGCATACAGAGGATACAAAGTATATCATATGGATGTGAAATCAACATTTCTTAATGGAATATTGGAAGAGGAAGTATACATTGAACAACCAGATGGTTATGCTTTGACTGAAGCAAAGGATATGGTGTGAAAATTACACAAGGCACTATATGGTTTGAAGCAAGCACCTAGGGCATGGTATGAAAGATTACATTCTCACTTAGTGAAGATTGGTTTTTAAAGAACTAGTGAAGACATCAATATATATCTCAAGACTAAAGTAGATAAGATACTGGTTAGTGAGGTATTTTTGGATGATATCATTTTTGGAGGAAATGATGATATGTGTCATGACTTTGGTAGTGAAATGAAGAATGAGTTTGAGATGTCACTGGTAGGTGAAATAAAATTCTTCATAGGTCTGCAAATCCAACAGATGAAGGATGGTATTTTCATCACATAGTTCAAGTATGTGAAATAAGTATTCAAGACATTTGGAATGGGAGACTGTAAACTAGTTGGAACACCAATGGTTGCAAGCTGTAAACTGTCTAAGGAGGATAATTCCTTATCAGTGGATGAAAAGAAGTATAGGTCAATGATAGGTAAATTACATTATGTTGTCCATAACAAACCGAACATTGCTCATGCAGTAGGATTAGTTGCTAGATTTCAGAAAAGCCCTAAGAAGACACACATGGTAGCAACTAAAAGAATTTTCAGATATTTGAAAGGCACAATTGATTATGGATTATGGTATCCATATGTAGATAAATTTGATTTGAAAGTCTATATAGATGTAGACTGGGCATGATATGTTGATGACATGAAGAGTACAATCGGAGGAGCTTTCTTTCTTGGATGAAGGCTAGTGTCTTGGAACAACAAGAAACAAAGTTGTATATCACAATCAATTGTAAAAGATGAATATGTTGCAGCGTATATGAATTGTACCCAAGGAATTTGGATGAAACACATTCTGGAAGGTTTCAAGTTGAAGATTACAGAATTGGTAAGGATTTTCTGTGATAACACCAGTGCAAAAAACATTTCTATGAACTCGGTGTTGCATGCTAGGACAAAACATATTGAGCTGAAGTATCATTTCTTGAGAGAGAAAGTGTAGAGTAAAGATGTGTCATTGGAGCATGTATCTACTAAGGAATAGCTAGCAGATATCTTTACTAAACCTTTACCTAAGGCTACTTTTGAGTATCTTAGAGGTAAGTTAGGGGTTGTACCCCTACATGAGGTCAATTAAGGAGATGTGGAAGACATCAGTCCCAGAGCTTACTGAAGATCTTGAAGTAGGATTGGTGTAGAGTGGAGCTATTCCACATGGGGAGCAACAAGTTGCATATTGTTGTTGCAGATCGGTGAAGCATGGAATGGTTAACCAACTGATATTGATATTCACTTTGGCATTGGTATCAAAGGGGGAGAATATGATTGATGAGGAGAAGAAATGTATATGATTGATAGCCAGTTACCAAGTGAAGACATGGAGATATAGTTGAAGGAGAGTACATGAAAAATGTAAACCAGGATTCCTATACCTGTGTATGTGCATTACTCTCAATCGTCACAATCAAAAGGGTATTGATATTTATATTGCCATCAATGCCAAAGGGGGAGTTTGTTGGAATTGCATGAAGATTGCATTAATGAAGTATAATGTTGTCATTGATGTCAATAATAACTGGTAATGGAGTTGTATTGCAACTAGTAGTAGAGCAGTGATGTAAATTGGTATTGGTATTTGAAGTAGAGCGATCAACCGGTAACCCCAACCAGTTGTTATGCCAAACCCTAACCGATGGAGCTTGGTGAGTCGGTTATGTTGATCTATGATCGAATGGTGATCAGAGATGTAGATGCCACATATGCATGATGCATGTGATGAGTTTCAAAGTGGTTTTGGCACGTAGAGATAACTGTTTTATCTTGGGAATGAACAAATGCATAGCATGAAGTGAATAACACGTGATGAGTTACAGGATCTAATATGCGATGAGCTAGGAGCGGTCGAAGTTGTCTTGAACAATGTGCAATTGATTGATTTGTTTTACAACATCCATGTTTGAACCAATATGTTTGTAATCTCTATGAGATCTTAGGTTTTGTGATGTGTTACCTACTATTGTATTTTCTTATAAGGTCGATGAGTTGTTTTGTAATTATGTTGGCAATTTTGGTAACTATGGTAGTGAGACTATTGCCAAACTAGAAGGAGTGTATGCAAAATGTTTTGAAGGAAGATAGGAGCATAAAAGGATCTGACTAAGTAGAGCAGTGGTATTACCAGATCAGCAAAGACCTTGTTGTTCTCTAACCATTACAACAGTTAAATCCCTTAACTGGGTAAGCTTTAACATGCTTGGTGCTATCTAAATCCTCTAACCAGGTGATCCATTAGCTTGGATTTGAAATCCTCTATCGAGGCTACTCCAAATAGGGTATTGCCTTTAACAGGGTATTGTAGTCAATCCCTTAACCTGGTGGTCCTCGCTAACAAGACATTTTTGTAAAGCTTCTAACAAGGCTTGTCTCCTAATAGGGAAAACTTCAGAAGAGTTTAGAATACTTGTGGGTATTCATCCTCACCGTGGTTTTTCCCATTTGGGTTTCCATGTCAAAAATCATTGTGTCAAGTGGTGAATAATTTTGTGTTTATATGTTTTGATATGGTTGATATGATTAATTGGTAAAGCCACTTAGATATGATTAGATGACCGAAAGTGATCTGAAATGAGTTATTACTGATGTTAGTAAAGTGGTTTAATGTTTTGGTTAAATGTTATGTGAGATTCAGATTTATTACATTGTATCATTGATGTTTTAGTCAACCGGTAAGCTTGACAATGTAGTATTAGTTTTTGTTACAGTGTTTAAACTGGTTAGTTTAGTGAATGGTTTATGAGTTGGGATTAAGTTTGGTGAAAGTTTAGCTTGTTTTCTATCTACTGATTCACCTCCCCTCTCAATAGTTGATCAGATTGTTATTGTTTCATCATATTATCAAACATCATACTGAGCAGTCGCAGTAGGATTTGTAGGTCTTGAGACATTTACATGAACAACATCCCATAGATCTCTATCTATAAGCAAATCTTCCATCATCAACTTCAACATCTCAAAGTTATTACTATTAAATTTGTCCCCCTCTATTCTCCTTATTGGACTTTCCATCTAAAAAATTCCTATGACAAGATCAAAAGGTATCTTTTGCACAAGATCCCACTCAAATATGGATTAGTTCAAAAAACCCAACAACCCACAATTGAAACCAAAGGGGATCAAGCTTGGATACCACTTGTAAGGAAGTTAAGTAGTGGAACAACTTCCTACACTAACCTTGAGAGGAGGGTAAAGAAAAATATTTTACAGACCATTAAAATAGTTACTTAAACAACAAAAATAAAATAATTATCATGCATACCACAACACATTAACACAATGATTTACGTGGGGAAAACCCTTTCGGGAGAAAAACCTCACACTCCAAAAGAAGCTCAATATATTATTCAACAATCTATAACAGATTACAATATACTTGCAGAGCATTATCTTCACATGAGTACCACTAATTAGAGACTCAAAGGTAACTCAATAGCCATAATACTCTTACACACAACCTCTATCTCATGTACCTCATATATAGGAGATACAAAACAAGAAACTATCAAAGGATATTACAAAATCATGGGCTAAAACCACCCAATAAAGTAGAGCTAACCTTATCTTCATTCTAGATGCCCTATGATGTGTCAAAACACACATCAACACGTGTTCCTCCCTTTTACAACTCATTTATGTGACAGATGCAATTTATATTTCCTATTTTAGAAGTCCAAATTTTCGAAGGCCATAACTTGTGAACCATGTGTCTGATTGACAAACCGTTTGAAGCGTCAGAAAGCTTGTGAAGTTATATATTGCCTCATAAATAGATATTTAATTTACACCCACTTTTCAAGGAATTTCATAGCCTCTAAAGTCCTCAAAATTAATTTTAAACCTTTTACCCTCCAAAAACGAAAACCTTAATATCTTCAAAACTAGCTATGCTCTTGCGATGAAAATTTACTGACATGCTCATATAGCCAACCAAAAGTTTAAAGGAGAATTTTGCACCATTTCATGCTCAAATAAAAAATTACTATAAATAGTAACTCAGGTAAATGCAAGGTTGAGACACCATTTTCCCAACACTATTGCTAAGGCAGTAGAAGAATCTGATGAAATTTATGCCAATTGTCAAGAAGATAATTATGAGGTTGATCATATGGTGAACTTGCTTTACATTATTTCTTGTAGTGAAGATATAGGATATGCTTCTTCTGAGGAAGATGGGGCATAATTTGATGTAGATAATCAGAGAAAATGAAGTAAAAGAGAGCATCAAGAGGTTTTTTTAGATGATGAATTTATTGATAAATTAAGGATGAATGTAGTTGATGCCCAATTTGGGGAGGTCATTTTGAGAAGACCTATTGAGGACTAGGGAGATTACATTAGCTACAATTGTTCATGTTAAAAGTAATTACAACTTGAAAGATAGAGGTTCTCTACCCGGCCAAGGAAGACTTGGCGGATTGTTCATGAAGTAATCAAACCCCAAATTGCAACCTACTACTCAGAATGATGAAGACAAGAACAAGGTCTAGAAAGAAGACTCTTTAGTACATTCCAAAAGCCAGCCAAAGAGGTAAAATTATTGATAAATAAACTACTACATAAATGCTTTCAAAACCCCTGATAGCAGTAGAGAAAGACAAGCAACCCAAGGTGGTAACATATAAAGATGCTATTCTAGGTATTCCCACAAACTTTGTCACAAATAAAGATATTTGTTCCCTTGTTAGAAATGATGAAAATAGAGGAACATAGAGATAATGCTTTGTCTTTAACTTCAAATGTTGCAAATGTATCTCAGAAAACTTAAAAAGATGAGAGGACTTTAGAAAGTTAAAATGCATATGTAAATCATGTCAAATAAAAAGCCATGAAAATCCCTGAAGTGTATTTAGGAACTACCATAACTAAGAACCCTTCTAAGGTTGATATATTTTATTTGACCTTGTTGATCAATAATAAAATTGCAAAAAATTACATGATTGATTTTGATGTTTCTATTAATATCATGCCCCTAGGAGTCATGAAAGAGTTGGGGTTGTGGGTTGACAATAATTGTGGAAAATTCTATGTCATGGATAATTTAGTAATTCTAGTAATAGGGGTCCTAAATGACCTAGAGGTCAAGCTAGGTAATTTCCCTGAAGCCACCTACAAGGTTGATGTAATGGTAGGTGATCTACCACCAAATTACGGTATGTTGTTATCAAGACAATGGACTACTATTGTGGGAGGTAATGCGCAGTTGGACTTGTCTTATGCCACTATCTTAGTGAATGGAAGTGAGGTCAAATTAGAAAGGGAATCAATGTTTGAAACAATAGTTGAACACATAGATCCAAACAATATGATCTATTTCTGTGACATTGATATGGACAGCTTCAGGGTTAAACCAACTCAATCACTTTTCCAAAATACAGATCCTATTAGTAGGGAAATACAAAATGATCAAGAAGGATTGTGGCAAATTTATTTTGATGGGGCATGCAACATGGAGGGTTTAGGGGCTGGGGCAATTTTTTATTACACCTAGTGGAAATAAATTCAAGTACTCTTTCTAGCTATTGTTTGAATGCACCAATAATGTGGTTGAGTATGAGGCTTTGCTCTTGGGTCTCAATCTTGCCACTAAGCATAGGATAAAAATGTTGATAGTATGGGGTCAATCAAAATTGGTTGTATCCAAAATTAGATCAACATACTCCTATAAAAACAAGAGGCTGAAACAAAACAAGTGTGTTGTGTGTGACTCAATAAATTTTTTTGATGCTTTCTCAATTAGCTAGGTTGAAAGATGAAAAAATAATGGCATATTTCTTGGAAAATGTTGCCTTGAAAAGTAATGATATTACTTTGGTAGGCATATCAAAAGTAGAAGTGAAAACTAGGCCCTCTATCCTAGACAATGTCTACAATTGGCAAGTTTTTAATGATGATAGTGATTTGCTCAAGTTTCTTCATTGCATTGACAATTATGAGAGTCAAGAAATACATTTCAATACTTTTTCTGAAGTTATTGATGGTATAGAAATAGTGTTTTGGAATGAAATTGTTTAGTTGAAAACCATTAAGATCCCAAAGGGGCTTGTGGCATTAGAAAGGATGTTTGATAAAAATGATGGTTAGACCATGAAACCTACTCTAGTAAGCAAGGAAGATTTAGAGGAAATAAATCAAAGTGCATAATTATCTCCAAAAAAGGTGTACATTGGTAAGAGGATCAACCCACAAATTAGGACTATGTTGATAGCTCTATTAAAGAAGTATAAGCATATTTTTGCTTGGTCATATGATTATTTGAAGGCCTATAGGGAGGACTTGTTCCAACATGAGATTCCTCTTGATCCAAAGGCAAAATCTTTTAGACAAAAGAAAAGACCAATTAATCCAGTGCTAAGACCAAAAATGTAGGAAGAGCTTGTAAAGCTTTGAGATGGTGGAATCATCAAGCTAATTATAAATTCCACTTGGGTATCAAATTTAGTTTTAGTAAGGAAGAAATATGGAGATATGATATTGTGTGTAGACTTCAGGAACCTAAATATGTCTTCACTTAGGGAAAATTATCCCCTCCCAAATATGGAGGCCATGTTGCAAAAGGTGATTGGTTGTGAGTTGTTATCACTGATGGACAAATTTTCAAGATACAATCAGGTCAAAGTAAAGGAATCTAAACAATATAATAGTGCATTTATGACACCTTGGGGAACATATGTGTATGTGAGAATTGTTGGGAAAATGGTGTCTCAACCTTGCATTTACATTAGGTTACTAGTTATAGTAAGTTATTGTTTGAGCATGAAATGGTGAGAAATTCTTCCTAAAGCTTTAGATTGGCTAGATAAATTTGTCGACAAATTTTTATCACAAGATCTTAACTAGTTTTGAAGATATTAAATTTTCCATTTTTGAAGGCTGCGATGAAAGGTTTAAATTTAATTTTGAAGATTTTAGAGGCTCCAAAATGCCCTAAAAAGTGGGTGTAATTGGTATAGTGGTTATGAGGTGATAGAGAACTTTGTGAGCTTTCTGATGCATCAAACTATTTGTTAATCAAACACCTAGTTCACAAGTTATGGCCTCTAAAAGTTTGGTCTCTTGAAATAGGAAATATAAAATGAGTTGAACACATAAATGAGTTGTAAAAGAAAGGAACATGTGTTGATGTGTGTTTTGACACATCATAGGGAATCTAGAATGGAGATAAGGTCAGCTCTACTTTATTGGGTGGTTTTAGCCCATGTTTTTGTAATATTGTTTGACGATTTCTTGTATTGTATCTCCTATATATGAGGTGCATGAGATAGAGGTTGTGAGCAAGAGTCTTATGGTTGTTGAGTTACCTCTGAATCTTTGGTTGGTGGCACTCCTATGAAGAGATTGCTCTACAAGTATGTTGTAATCTATTATTGATTTGGAAATAATATATTGGGCGGCTTTTGGATTGTGGGTTTTTTTCTCTCTAAAGGGTTTTCCCCACGTAAATCGCCGTGTTGTGGTATGCATAATATTATGTTTATTTCCGTTAAGTTTTTGTAATTGTTGTAATGATCTGTAATATTTTTTTGCATTAACCTTCTCTCAAGGTTAGTGTAGGAAGTTGTTCTGCCACTTAACTTCCTTACAAGTGGTATTAGAGTCCGATCACCTTTGGTTTCAATTGTGGGTTGTTGGGTTTTTTGAACTAATCCATATTTGAGTGGGAGCTTGTGTAGAAGATACTTTTTGATCTTGTTATAGGAATTTTTAGACGGCAAGTTCAGTAGGGAGAATAGAGTTGGAGAAATTTTCTAGAAGTAATTTTGTGATGTGGAAGGTGAAGATGGAAGATCTGCTAATAGATCGAGATCTGTGGGATGCTGGTGATGTGAATGTCTCAAGAAATATAGATCCTACTGTAGTTGCTTAGTATGATGTTATGGACCAAAAAGCCAAGGGTCTAATCAAATTGTTCTTGGCAGACTCTATTTTGATCAATGTCCATGAAGAGAACTTTGCACAGAAGCTATGGACTAAGCTTGGTGAAATGTATCAAGTGAAATCTTCAACAAGTCTGAAACCCTTAACCAGGTAGGCCTGGCAAAGTCTTTGTAAATCCTCTAACAAGGTGGTTCACAACCATGGATCTGAAATCCTCTCACAAGGTAGTCTTTAACATGACTTATCTCCTAACAGAGATCTAGATTCCTAATAGGATCTGTTCTGGTGAAGAACATTGTATGACCTTAACTGGTCTGGTTACTATTCTGCAGATAGTTACTTGTGAGTTTTAGCTCACCGTGGTTTTTCCCATTTGGGTTTCCATGTCAAAACCTCTTGTGTTATGGTGATTGTGCTCTTGTGGGTGAATACTTTATTTGCTGTTTGGTTTGCATTTATCTTAACTGGTTTGTTAGTAAATCTGTTGTACCGGTTAATTGCTAAATTGTTTAAGGGTTTGAGTTCACTAATTTTTTGTATAGTAATTCACCCCCCCTCTTAGTATTCATCAATTGGTATGAGAGCCAACCTTTCTATAAGTTTAACCACTTGGAAGGAGATATGGTGGAATACACTATGAGGGAACTTACTCATCATCTCACTCAGACTGAGAAAGCCTTTGATGAACTTAAAGTCAAATATAAAGCCTCTCTAGCAAAGAGAAGAGAGCATGCTGAGAAACTTATGGAGCTTACTGAAAATAGTTCTTCTGATGAAGCAGACATGGAAGCCCTAATTGAAGAAGTTGAAAAATTGAATGAATCTAATGCTAACCTAAGAAGGGAACTAGAAGGATTGACTATCAAGATGTGCCAAGAGCTTGAGAACTGGAGGAAAGCTAAAGACCTGGTAAAATACAAAGATCATGAGATCTTCAAGATGAAGCAAGAAATCAGTGCCCTTACCGCTCATCTCCAAGAGAGTAAAGTGGAAAAAGAAGAAATGAAAGGTGAAATAAACATGGCTATTTCTGAGAATGTAACCTTGAAGGAATCCAATGCTGCTATTTCCAAGGAGCTCACTGAGTCAAAGGAAATACTTGCCAAATTCAATAAGAGTACTGTTAAGCTAGAACAAAAGCTTGAATTGGCAAAACTGGTAAAGAATACCACTGGACTTGGTTTTTCTGGTTATGAGGAAGATGAGACCTCTAGAACAAAAGATGGAGTATCAAAGAAGCAACTGACACCAAAGGATAAAAGTAAGCAAAAGTTTAAACCTGTTTGCTTTGATTGTCTCAAGGAAGGACATACTACTATTGTGTGTAGAAATAAATCTTACAATAATTTTCCTTATTTTCTAAACAATAAGCCTAGATCCAATAGATTCAATGGTAACTATTGTGCATGCAACCAATTTGGGCATAGAGCATTTGAATGCAGGTTTGTTATGCACAACACCAGGAGATATCCTCAAAGGACTCAAGGAGTTTCTTTCTGAATCCTCTGTGAACCAGAATCCAAACCGGTATAATGCCTATGACCATCAATCAGGTGGTGGTGGCTATCAAGCGACAACTGGTTGGAGAGCAACTTGTTTGATTTGCCATGGTAGCAGTCACACTGTTGCAACATGTAGGAGGAAGAATGGTAGAATGAACAATGGACCATGGAGAACACCTAGAATGGTATGCTATCATTGCAACAAACCGGGACACCCTGCCAAAACTTGCAGAATGAGAAAGAACCTATCAGATGACATACCGGTCACTCCAAAAGGGAAGATTGATGTTGAAACCATTCAAGCAGGAATGAATAAAACATGGAAAAAGAAACCTGAAGAAGTGTCACAAGATGAATCAGTTTCTGCACCTAGTGTGGAAGTCTCTGAACCGACAAACTAAGCTTTAGAAAAGCTTAGGGGGAACAAATCGGTGAAATGTTTCAAACCCTCGATTTACACTGGTAAAAGACCTTAATTGGTATGCATTACCTAACAATCGACAGAAGATTGTGAAGTGGTAAAAGGCAAATTAGGGTTTGTGCCCTAGTGGTGGAGCATTTATTATGGTAGGTGAAGAATTCATTTAGAAGGGATTTTCAAGTCGTTTTCACTTATCAGTTTTCAAGCAAAGAATTTTTCAAGAGCAGAGCAACAAAAGGCAATTTGACTTGTGATTCAGAGAGATTTCAAATCTTTGTAGCTAAATCCGAAGATAGTGTCAATCAATCAAGTGAAGAACAAAAAATGGTAATCCAGCAATGGAAGTGGTGTGAAGAGAAGCTAAATTTATACACCCTAAATCTTGAAATTCTAAAGGTATTTCTCAAAATTCTTGTTTATCAGTTAATCATGGCTTCTGCATCGCACTCCAATTCTAGTACACCTGTCGATTCAGGGGATTTTATCCAATGAAAGATGAAATACAATGCCCTATCCCAGATACTTGCTGGAGTCATAGTGGAAGATGATATTTTAGGGTACACTAACTGTAAATTGGAAGACCTAGGATCCTTAGCAATTCATTCCTAGCTAGGTCTATTCTGTGGGGATGACAAGAAGATCAAACCAGAATACAACATCCTGGAGAGGAAGAAACTTCACAATACGGTGTACTTTCTTGAATAATTTATGGAAGATCACATCCGCATCATCCTGAGCAGAGTGCATGGTGACAAGATGTATCTCGAAAGGACACATGACATTATGACTGAAGCCATTCATGCCATCACCAGTTTCTGCAACACTGGTGAGGTACCAACCCTAAGAAAAGTCATCAAGTCTAAAATGACTAAGCTCACTAGTTTTGTGAGCGACCAATGGGGAATGACTGTCAACACCATCAAGGATGATTTGGTCAAGTATGCTTGCATGGTGATCAGGTACCAGACGTTCTATGCTAGCAGAATAAACTCTATCTCTGCTACTGCAGTAAATGCTACCTACAAAATGATCATGGAAGATGCGTCATTTGATCTATGCACTTGTATGTAGAAGCAACTATTAATAAACCTAAAGTCTATCAAACAAGACAGTGCCCTAAGATTCAATTTTGGACAACTTCTGGTAGGTCTATTTTTCTACTTTCAAGGCTATTTTCTAAGAGTTGGTGATATTCAATGGTTTGCTGACCAACCGGTTACCAAACAAATTAGAGAAAGTATTCAAGCAGTGGGAACCAGATATCCTAAATTCTTGAATAAATATTTTGATGAATTCAAGGGGAAGATGAGCCAAAGGATGAGGATATCTGGAGATATCATTAAGAAGTATGAAGAGGACATCTACTTTACCATCAAAGTAGATGAGTGCATAATGGAGGCGATTGAGCCCAAAAAGGAAAAAAGTTGAACCCATGGGATATGAGGTGATGCATGACATGCTAGATGGGTATGCCTCTACTCTACTTGCCTTGCCTCTTGATCGGAAGAAGAAGAGAACCGACACCTACTTGGAAAGGATAAAACTAGTTGAAGAACCTTTAGTGAAGAAGGGAAAGGAAGTGACATCAGTATCGGCACTGGTTACCTCAACATGTCCTAAAGTGACCAAGTGGTCACTTGCCAAGAAGAAACTAGAAGTTGCACCTGCCAAGGTTTTTGAAAGAAAGCAGAAGACTAAGAGCAACTCACCAGATTCCAAGGATACAAAACCTGAAGTATAGCTTAATAAGACTAGGAAAACAAGGAAGAAGACAAAGACAACTAGGAATGAACTGACATTGTCAGCACTGGTAAATATAAACATTTCCTCTTACAAACCCTTGACACATTGTCAAAGGACTATCAAGAATGTTAGGAGAAAAGTGCTAAGTGATTTAATAGATCACAATGATGATTTTAATGATAATGAAAAAGAGAAAGTTGAATAGGAAGTCATCCAATATCTATGTATTAATGACCGGTCACCATCAAAAATTAGATCGGTGACACCAGATTCTTTATACAATTCTTTAGATAACAAATGGCGCATTGCCATTGAAAAAGAACAGGAAATAAGAGAGGAAATCTTTGCACAATATTTTCCTAATGTGTCAAATTCTGAGCTCTATGAAATCATGGATAAGTACAAAGGCCTCTTCTTCATGAGAAGAAGAAGAAGACTCTTTTTACTAGAAGGAAAAGTCTCTGAAGTGGTAAAAGATACACACTCCCATGCCAAAGCTGCTCTAAGATTGCACCAAGTGTTTGAGGCCAACAAGAAGGCCGAACAGGGATCAAAAACTAGAAAATCAGATGAGGAATTTGATGATAAAGGAGAAAGAGCAATAGAACAGGTAGACACAATTGATGTTGATGCATTAGATGTTGAAGATGTCACTCCAGATGCTGAAAAAGAAAAAGTAGACAAGAAGAGACAGGACAAAGAAAAGGCTGACAAAGAGAAAGCAAAATGGGAAGAAGAGAAGAGGAAACATGAAGAAGAGAAGAGGAAATAGGAAGAAGAGAAGAGAAAAGAAGAGGAAAAGAGGAAAGAAGAAGAAAAGAAGAAAGAGGATGAGAAGAAGAAAGAGGAAGAGAAAGCGAAAGAAGAAAAGAAAAGGAAGGAAGAGGAAAAGAAGAAAGAGGATGAGAAAAAGAAAGAGGATGAGAAAAAGAAAGAAGAAGAGAAAAAAGAAGAAGAGGATAAGAGGAAAGAAGAGGAGAAGCAGAAAGAAGAGGAGAAGAGGAAGAAAAATGAGGAGAAGCAGAAGGAAGAAGAAATGAAGAAGGAAGAAGAGAAAAAAAAGAAAGAAGAAGAGGAGCAAAAGAAGGCAGAAGAGGAAAAGCAAAAAGCTAAAGAGAAGAAGGAAGCAACAAAGAGCACACAAGTGAAGACCCCAAACGAAGAAAGAGGATGAGAAGAAGAAAGAGGAAGAGAAAGGGAAAGAAGAAAAGAAAAGGAAGGAAAAGGAAAAGAAGAAAGAGGATGAGAAAAAGAAAGAAGAAGAGAAAAAAGAAGAAGAGGATAAGCGGAAAGAAGAGGAGAAGCAGAAAGAAGAGGAGAAGAGGAAAAAAAATGAGGAGAAGCAGAAGGAAGAAGAAATGAAGAAGGAAGAAGAGAAAAAAAAGAAAGAAGAAGAGGAGAAAAAGAAGGCAGAAGAGGAAAAGCAAAAAGCTGAAGAGAAGAAGGAAGCAACAAAGAGCACACAAGTGGAGACCCCAAAGGCAACTGATGGTCAAGCCAAACTGGCTGACATCACCAATCCTATTGACCTCTAATATACAAATGAATCAAAGCTTCTCCAAAGTATTAAGCTTGCACAAGAGAGACTGGAAGCATTAAGGAGGAAAAAGGAGCAAGATGTTAGTCAAATTGCGGTTGACACTCTTACCAGTTTGATTCTTGGTACTAACCTCCCCAGTATTGATTCCTCTTTGGCCCAACTAAAACTTCTATGCATAGTTGTAGAGGACCAGGTACAATGTCTAGAAGAGGTTGTTGAAGCTAATGCACATAAGAAGCATCAAAAGGCACTAAACATTGCCTTAGTGAAGAAACTGAATGAGGTCCGGTCTAAACTTCTGAAATAGTAGAAGAACATAAGAGATGCTATGGATGAGGGCAAGCTACTGTTAAGCAAAATAAGCCAACCCCATCTATTTTGTGATGATGTGCTTGCATAGAAGGAAAAACTACAATCTGATTTGCAAGCATACATAAGCACCTTTAAGATGCCCTCTGATTCCTTCACTACATATGGGAAAACTGTTCACTGGTTTCGGCTCCAATTTTGCCAGAATTGAAGTGGAGATTAGCAACAGGACCAAAGATTTGCAGGAACTTCAACTAGTTTTATTACCTAAACTGCAAATTCTTCAGAAGTTCTTTCTTAATCTAGAAGCATTAACAACCATTCAAGAGATGAGCACAATTGATGCCATGGAAGATCAGGTATCCCAGATGCAGACGGAAAGTGAGGTTGCTACCTCATTAATTGAGTCATGGTCTTTATCCATGAAGACTTTTATGCAGGATTTTAAATCAGTTTTTGATAAGTTTCACTCATTATTGTCATAAACATTTATTATTTTAATGATAATGAGAAACAAGGGTTATTCTATAGTACTTTGTCATTGTTGGCAAAGGGGGAGTAGTATTTTGTATTTAAAATTTTGATGAATGTTATGTATACTTTCATGTTATCTCTTTAAGGGAGTAGTATACATTTTCATTTCTACAAAAGGGATAGTGTATATGCTTAGGGGGAGTAATTTTTGATTATGGCATATTTTTGTTGTAAAACACTTAGATGTCAAAATTTTCCTAAGTGTTGCCATCAATGCCAAAGGGGGAGATTGTAGGCATTTTGATGATGTTGTGATTGTCATTGATGGACACAGACTTGTTTTATGATCACTTCCCTATGTATGAGTTATGCTCAACCGGTAATTGTTCCAATTGGTATTATGAATTATAGTCTTTAGACTATCGGTGCTTTACAAAAGATGTTTACCGGTCACAAAGCAGTATGAAGACCTCAAGCGGTTCAAGGATGCCAAAGCGGTATGAAGGAACAAAGAAGTTGTTAACATTTTCCCAGTCTTCATTTTGGCAAACTGGTAATTAGTAAAATGTATGAATCGGTAATCAGTAATAAACCGGTATTACTCTGTGATGAGTTACCAACCAGTATTTCTGTGATGAGTTATCATCCACTGACACTTTGGCGGTGATTTTGTGCCATGTTACCAAATATGTCTACATGCACTAAACCTAGGAACTTGCAATGTAATCTTATTGGACCAACATGAAATCAGATTCCTTTATAAGGACACCATGTCTAGGGTTTTAGGTGTTGATAGGGTTTTAGAAGTGCATGAGGTTTTTTTATGTGTGATCATAGAAGAGAAGATTAGGTTTGTGTGAAGAAATAGAGTGTGGAGATACTGAAGACTAAAGTAATGCTAAATGTGAATTAACAATGAGCTATCAAGGATCTAACCAAGCATACTGTGCTAGTATCTAGATCACTCACTTGTTGATTACTCACATCTTCAACAAGTCTGAAACCCTTAACTGGGTAGGCCTGGCAAAGTCTTTGTAAATCCTCTAACAAGGTGGTTCACAACTATGGATCTAAAATCCTCTCACAAGGTAGTCTTTAACAGGACTTATCTCCTAATAGAGATCTAGATTCCTAATAGGTTCTATTTTGGTGAAGAACATTGTATGACCTTAACCAGTTTGACCTTAACTGGTCTGGTTACTATTCTACAGATAGTTACTTGTGAGTTTCAGCTCACCGTGGTTTTTGCCATTTGGGTTTCCATGTCAAAACCTCTTGTGTTATGGTGATTGTTCTCTTGTGGGTGAATACTTTATTTGCTATTTGGTTTGCATTTATCTTAACCGGTTTGTTAGTAAATCTGTTGTACCGGTTAACTGCTAAATTGTTTAAGGGTTTGAGTTCACTAATTTTTTGTATACTAATTCACCCCCCCTCTTAGTATTCATCAGCACATTGGAGCAAATTACACAATTTGAGTAGTATGGACCTTGGAGTGAAATGAGAAGTGGGAACTAAGATTGTAGAGTCTATCTTTGTGGGATCCTATTGGCGTGTTGAGGGGTCAGTGTCATACATCTTGGAGTGTTTGAAAAGATACAAGGAGGGCTCTGCATCAAGTGGCATCAGAGCTAGTAATGGCTTTGGTAAAGAGATAGTGATTTTGAGAAAATGGCAAAGGGAGAGGAAGAAGTCCCTAGGGGACCAATCACCAACATGGAATTGGCAAAGATTGTGAGAGAGCAGGCTAATGCTTAAAAGCCCATGCAGAAAGAGGTAAAGAGGTTGAGGGGTAGAGTTGATGGAAAGGAAGATGGAGGCACTAGTAGTAGTGGAGAAGGGGATGAAGATGAGATCCTATGCTGGAGGAAGAGGTGATTCCTCCTGACCAGAGGCACTTCCTTAATGCCCTCAAGTCCATGGAGAGAAGAACCATGGAGCAAAAGATTGATTTGCTAACTTTCATCGGGAAGATGGAACCAGATGTAGTGGTGGATTGGATACACTCCCTATCCAGTTTCTTTGAATGTGATAACATTCTAGGGTACCAAAAGGTGAAGATTGCTAAATCCAAGTTGAAGGGAGCTTCCCTAACTTGGTGGAACATTGTCTAGGAAGAGAGAGAAAAGAAAAACAAACCCAAGATTGTTTCTTGGAAAAAGATGGTTGCCTTAGTAAAGGAGGCTTATGTACCCAAGGATTATGAAGTTCAACTCCACAAGAGGAGGCAAAATATCAAGCAGAAGGAGATGGATGTGAACTCTTACACTGAGGAGTTCCAAAGGCTATGTATGAAGACTAAGACAAAGGAGGAGAAGAGTGGAAAGGTTGCCCAGTACCTAAATGGATTAAGGTACAACATTCAAGAAGAACTAAACCTCCTTAGCCCGGATACAGTTGGTAAATGCCATCAACTTGACATCAAGGTGGAAGAGAAAATAAAAAGGAGACAAGAGTAGAACAATAAAAGAAGAGGAAGACATCAGAGGGGTGGAAGAAATTTTTTCAGAGGTAAGGGAAATGGTTTTGGAAACCAAGGTGAAACAACTCAAGAAGGCACTAAAGGGGAAAGTAGTCAAAGTAACAATGGAGGATACAATCAGAGGGGTAACTTCAGAGGAAGAAGACCACCATTTAGGGGAAGATCTCAAGATAGAGGTCCAATTAGATGCTATAACTGCAATCAAGAAGGGCACATGGCCAATAGGTGTCCTGACAAGCCTACTAGTTCCATGGGGAAAAGAAGAAGTAACTTGATCCAAGAATTTGATTGCCAAAGTGTGGCAAGTGCAAATACATACCAAAGTGTCAATACCCCTGATAGCTATGGATACCCTAAAAGAGGTGAAGCTTTGATGATCAAGAGAGTAGTAACTACCATGAAGATGGCTGACAAAGAACCCCCACAAAGAAAGTCTCTATTCAATACCACTTGCAAAGCGGGTGGAAAGGTATGAAAGGTTCTAATAGATTCCAGATCAACTAAAAAATTTGTGTCTCTAGAAATGGTGGAGAAGCTAAAATTGAGAAGACTACCTCACCCTTGCCCCTACAAGGTCTCATGGCTAACCCAAGGTCAGTAAGTTGTTGTGGAAGAGCAGGATTGGGTAGAATTGTAGATTGGAGCCTATAAGGATAGGTTGTTGTTTGACATTGCAAAGATGGATGCTTGCCATCTCCTATTTGGGAGACCATGGAAATTTTATTTGAAGGCTCAACATGATGGTGCTAGGAACACATATTCAATCACAAAATATGGTAAGGTGATAGAGTTGTTACCTTTGATGGAGAGTGAGGGGGAAACAAAAGCAAAGGAGGCCAAGGTGTTGATAGTAGGAGCAAAGAAATTCTTGAAGAAGATAGCAGATGAAGGCATTGTTTGTTATTCTCCTATTCCTAGTCCCAAAGTAACAAAGGTGGAGAAGTTTGAAGACAAGAAAGGAGACAAATTGAGGTTGGTTGACCCTACAGTGTAGGAGTTACTAAACAAATACAAAGGTGTCATCTCTGATGGCATGCCAAGGACACTACCCCCTATGAGGGATATAAATAATTGCATAGACCTTATACCTAGATCCACCTTGCCTAACAAAGCAGCATATAAGCTCACCTCAGATCAGAATGTTGAGATGGCAAAATAGGTTGAAGAACTGTTGGAGTCCAGACTGATTGGCAAAAGTTTGAGCCCATGTGCAGTCCCTGCAGTCTTGGCACACAAAAAGGAAGGCACTTGGAGAATTTGCACCAACTAAAGGGCTATCAACAAAATTACTATCAGGTATATATTTCCAATGCCTAGGATTGAGGATTTGTTAGATTGCTTGGGGGGTGCTAGGTATTTTACAAAAATTAACTTGAAAAGTGGCTACCATTAGATTAGGATTAGGCTGGGAGATGAGTGGAAGACTGCATTTAAAACAAATGAGGGGTTGTATGAGTGGAAGGTCATTCCCTTCAGCTTATCTAATGCACCAAGTACCTTTATAAGGTTAATGAATGAATTTTTGAGCCATTTCATAAGAAAATTTGTCATAGTCTACCTAGATGACATTCTAATTTTTAGTCAAACCAAAGAAGAGCACCTAAAATATGTAGACCTGGTCCTAAGGAGATTGTATGAAGAGTAATTAATTATCAATTTGGAAAAGTGTTTCTTTATGCAGGAAGAGATCATTTACTTGGGATTTGTAGTCTCATATGGTGAGTTGAAAATGGATCAAGAAAAGGTGAGTGCTATATTGTCTTGGCCTACACCTAGAAAAATGAATGATGTTAGAAGGTTCCATGGTTTATCCACATTAGGAAATTTATAAGGAGATTTAGCCATATTTGTGCTCCAATGCTTGACACCATAAAGAGAGGACAAAAGTGCAAGTTCAGTTGGACTAAAGAGGCAGATAACTCCTTTGAAACATTGAAGAAGAAAGTTGCAGAGTAGCCAGTCCTTGCCCTACCTGATTTCAACAAAATCTTCCAAGTAGAATGTGATGCAAGTCACATGGCTATTGGGGTAGTGCTTAGTCAAGAAGGAAGGCCCATTGCCTTCTGCAGTGAGAAATTAAATGAGGCAAAGAGGAGGTACTCATCCTATGACCTAGAGATGTATGCTCTAGTACAATCCTTGAAAAAGTGGAGAAACTACTTGATACCAAAGGAATTCATAGTTTTCATAGACAATCAAGCCCTCTGTTTCATAAATAGCCAAGTAAAGTTGAGCCATAGGCATATGAAGTGGGTAGAGACCCTACAAGCCTTCACTTTCACTCTTAAGCATAAGAAAGGGGTCAAGAATAAGGTGGTAGATGCTTTGAGTAGAAGAGTATTAACCACAAATCTAATCCAATTGGAAACTCCTTGAAGGCCATGTATGAGGATGATTAAGACTTTGGAGAGATTTACAAGGTATGTGCATCTTTTGATGAGTGATTTCATGTTGATTTCTTTGAATTTATGATACAAGATGGACTATTGTTTAAGGGTGCATAGTTGTGCATACCTAAATGCTCTATGAGACTAAACATAATCAAGGAGAAACATTGTGGAGCAATGGCAGACCATTTTAGCCTTGACAAGACACTAGACTTGGTGAAGAGGCACTACTTTTGGCCCAAATTGTAGACATATGTCAGGAGATTTGTGGAGACATGTGTGATATGCCAAAAGGTAAAGGGGAAGTCCACCAATGCAGGCTTATACCAGTCTTTACCCATTCCTTCAAGACCATGGGAAAGTATAAGTATGGATTTTGTTTTAGGATTGCCTAGGACAAGAAAAGGTTATGATAGTGTTTTTGTAGTGGTGGATAGGTTTAGTAAAATGGCACATTTCTTGCCATGTAAAACCACTTTTGATGCTTCTTATGTTGTAGACTTATTTTTCAAAGAAATTGTCCACATAATTGTTTGTCTTTGACCATACTCTCTGATAGGGATGTGAAATTCATTGGACACTTCTGGAGGACTCTTTGGAAGAAGATTGGCACAAATCTAGCCTTCTCCTCAGCCTACCATCCCCAAACAAATGGCCAAACTAAAGTTGTAATCAAATCATTGGGAAATCTACTAAGATGTTTAACTAGGCAATATGGAGAGAAGTGGGATAGCATATTGTCTCAGGAAGAATTATCTTATAATGATATAGTAAATAGAAGCACTAGTAAGTCACCCTTCTAGGTTGTGTATGACATCCACCAAAGGGGTGTGTTGGAGTTAAGGGAACTACCTCAAGGAGAAGCCATTAGTGCAGATGGAGAAACCTTTGCCACCACCATAAAAGAGATACATGACCAAGTTAAATCTCACCTTCAACAATCTGTAGAAAGGTATAACGCTTATGCTGATAAGAAGAAGAGGGATGTCTAGTTTGATGTGGAAGACTTGGTGTCGGTTCACTTGAAGAAGGAAAGACTTCCAAAAGGAAAATATACAAAGCTTATGCAGAGGAAGATTGGACCCTATCAAATCTTGAAAAAATGTGGACAAAATGCTTATGAACTTCAACTCCCACTTGATCTTGGTTTGTCACCCATTTTTAATGTATGTGAATTAACTCTTTATAAATTTAGTGTTGATGCAAGAGAAGAAACCATTTAGGTTGTAGCAAATGATGACATTCCCAAACATGAACCACCAAAATTGCATAAAGTTTTGGAGACCAAGGTTCCAAAGAGGACAAGGAACACAATATATATGGATTATTTGGTGGCCTGGTAGGAAAAACTAGATTCTAAAGTAGTTTGGATGACAGAACAACAATCGAAAACCATGGCGTAGACCTGCAGACTCTCATCTCAAGAGGACTTGAGATTTCTTTTTCTGGGGAGTATGGTGCAGGAGCACCCCTTCAACATGATCATTCAGGCTTAGAGGAGGAATAATGAAACCTTAAGCATGTCTTAGGATGTTTTCCTTATGTTTTCATTTATGCATTTTGTGTTTGTAATAAAAGACCCCATCTTGTGAGCCAAACTCCTATTTGGCATCTTGATAAGCCAATTAGGACTTTTGGACAATAGGGGACTAAGTATTCCTAGGATAGGTTTATCCTAGTTATTTTAGTTTTTGTATGTGCTTCTACGGCTTTTAGAGGTGTTAGTCTTGACCCAAGTCATTCGGGTGCAAGAAATAACATTTTTGACAACTTTGTCAAAAGTTGTCATGAGCAACTTTTTGTGCAATTTTTGAATTTTTGTTGGTTTAACTCCTCAAATGGCTCTAACCTCTTGTTTTTGGTTGGGAGAAGTTGTAGAGGCATATAAAAAACTTGAGGACATAATTCCCAAGGAGAGATTGTACAGAGAAAGTATCTATGATTGCAAACAATAAGAAATTCTGAGTTTTTCCTGCAAACTGTGAGGTTTTGGCACAGGGTACATAGTTGTACAGATTGGGACCAATCCCCAATATTGTGATTTTTCAATTGTAGTGAGTTACCAATTTTTTGGCCTTGAATTTAGGTTTTGATTGTTTGTTTTTCTCCAAATATCTAATTTTTGCTGTAGGTACCCGGAAAACCAGGGTTTTGCCTAGGGTTTTGCCTTCACATGGCCATAACTTGCAACCTATTCATCTAGAACTCATGGTAGTGGATGGGATGAAAATGTGGCCTATTTATTCTATGATTCCAAAGGAAATTTTTAGGAGGAGCAAGGGAGATGTGTGTTTGACCAGTCCCTAGGTAGACATCTCTATGTGGCTAGCTAGCCCTTAGACTACAATAATTACCCTAGAAGACAATTGGTGATGATTCCAGGTGTGTAACTATAGAAAATATAATGGCTTATGGTTCCCCACATGCCTATGGGGTTGTGGTTGTAAGGTGTGTCCATTTTGATATAGCTACTTCACAAATGGAGGCCTAATTAGCCCTTTAGGATAGATGGTCATCATCGGGTTCAAACCTTTCCTTACCAAATCTTGACCTCTCCTTTTGGATGATTGTGTAGGACCATAAAGGGTATCTAAATCTATTATTTATTTTCTAGGGTATTTGGAAAAGTTTGGAATTAAGGTCCCATTACCCGTCTCCAAGGGCTACACACAAATAGGCCTAATTGTGAAGGTGTCATAGGGAATTGGGTTGAATCCTTGAAACCAATGTTTGTTTTGGTCCATGTGAGTGTTGTCTGATCCAAAATAGGTGTTTTGAAGGTCAAGAAACTTAGGAGGATTCATGATGCACATTGGAGCAAACTACACAATTTGAGTAGTATGGACCTTGGAGTGAAATGAGAAGTTTGAACTAAAATTGTAGAGTCTTTCTTTGTAGGATCCTATTAGTGTGTTGAGGGGTCAGTGTTATAAATCTTGGAGTGTTTTACAAGATACAAGGAGGGCTTTGCATCAGCTAGAGGTGTTAGGTTTGACACTTTGTATAAGCTAGAGGCTTACACTGTTGAGTGTGATAGAACTTTTGTAAAAATTAAATGTATGGATACTTCATCAGAAGATTTGAGGGTTTCACCTTCAGTGGATGGACATGGATTTTGGGTACCTAAGGGTGCTCTTTCTTCTAAAGAAAAGTTACCTACAAAGGAGACTATGTTATGGCACTAGAGGCTTGGCCACATTGGAAAAAAAGGGTTTTAGGACCTTAGAAAATAAAAACCTTTTTTAAGGTTTGAATGATTGTAATCTTGACTTTGATTTCTATGAGCATTGAATTTATGGAAAACAAAATTGTGTCTGGTTTTACTCGAGTTCTCTTAAATTTTGTGGTGTTTTGGATCTTATTCATTCTAATGTGTTTGGTCATGTAGATGTTCCTTCCATTGGAAAATCCACATATTATGTTTCATTTATTGACGATTTTAGTAGAAGGACATGGGTATACTTTCTAAAGGGTAAATTTGAAGTTTTTCAGTCATTTTAAAGAATTTAAAGCAATGGTTGAGTTGCAGATTGAAAAGAAAATTAAATGTTTGAGGATTGATAATGGTGGTGAATTTTTCTCTAATGGTTTTGATAGATTCTGTAAAGACCATATTCTCCACAATATAATGGAGTTGTAGAAATAATGAACATGACACTAATAGAGAAGGCTAGGGTATTCTAAGTGGTGCTAGTCTAGAACAATTTTTTTGGGCTAGAGCTATTGCCACTACTTACTACTTGATTAATAGGTCTCCTACATTAGGTCTTGTTGATAAAACACCTATGGAAGCATGGTCAAGTCACAAGCCTTTAGTGAGACATCTTAGAGTTTTTGGTTGCAAGGCATATGCACATGTGCCAAAGGATAAGTGAACAAGGTTTGAGAATGTATCTTCATTGGATATAGTTATAGTGTGAAAGGATACAAGCTTTGGGACCCTGTTGCACAAAAGTTAATACATAGTAGAAGTGTTATTTTTAGAGAAATTAAATCTCCCTCTATTACATTACAATCAAAACAAACTAAGTAGGAAGATATGATTCAATTTCCTTCTATGCCTAAAAGAGTTGAATCTAGACCATTTGATAGGTAAGAAGTTTAGGAGAGCTCATCTATCTCTGAATCTTCAGAAGAGGAGGAAGAACCTCCAACTAATTTTGTTTGAAGGTCTACAAGACATAGGAAACCACTTGAAAGGCATTCACTTGATGATTGGAGATGTATTTTTGCTTTGAAAATTAATGTGGATGAACCTAGATCTATATAAGAGGCATTGGGTATGAATGATGTAGAATCTTGGAAGATAGATATGGAAGAAGAAATGGAAGCTTTAAAAAAAGAATGACACATGAGATTTTGAACCATTTCTTAAAGGATGAAAAATTGTTAGTTGTAAATGGGTATGCAAGAAAAATATTGGTTCAAATGGAGGCACTGAGAAGTATAAAGAAATGTTGGTTGCAAAAGGCTACTCTTAGATTGAGGGTGTTGATTATGGTGAGATATTTTCTCATGTTGCAAAAATGACATCTATTATATTTTTAATTTCTATTGTTTCTGCTTATGATTTAGAGGTTGATAAAATGAATGTGAAAACCACTTTCCTTCATGGTGTTTTGGAGGAGAATATTTATATGACACAACTAGAGCACAATGTGGTAGAAGGTAAAAGTAATTTGGTCTGTAAATTTAAGAAATCTTTGTATGGCCTCAAACAGAGTCATAGGATGTGGTACTAGTAATTTGATACATATGTGTTGAGTTTGGGATTTAAACATTCTAAATTAGATCACTGTGTTTATTACAAATCTGATGGTGATCATTTCCTATACATTGCATTATATGTTGATGATATGCTATTCATTGGTAAAGGGAAAGGTATGATTTCAGAACTAAAGTCTTAGATTGCTGCTAAATTTGAAATTAATGATCTTGGTGCAGTAAAACACATTCTTGGGATGGAAATTAGAAGAGATAGAGTGAACAATAAAATATGGATAGGCTAGATTAAGTATGTGAATTCAGTTTTACAGAGGTTCAACATGTAGGATTGTAGATCATTGTGTGTCCATTTATAGTTGGAGAAAAATTATCTATTTCAGATTGTTTTACATCTCAATCAAAGATGAAAGACATGAGCAGAGTGCAGTTGGAATTTTGATGTCTGCTATGGTCTGTACTAGACTAGACATTGCCTAAGCAATGGGAGTTCTTTCCAAATATATGTCTAATCCTGGTAGAGTTCAATGGGATGTAGTGAAAAGAGTCTTCAGATATTTGAAGGGTACATTAGAGTATTCTTTGTGTTATCATGGTAATTTGGTTGGAGACATGATTTTTCTTGATATTCATGGTTATGCGGATTCAAACTAGGTAGGTGATATTGATAATAGAAGATCCACCAATGCTTATGTGTTTACTTTATTTGGTGGTTCAATTAGTTGGAAGAGTAAGAGATAGGTTGTGGTTGCTTTGTCCACTACAAAAGTGAAGTATATGGAGGCTACTCATGCTTGCAAATAAGCCATTTGTCTTAAAAGACCGTGTTTAGATATTGGAATAAAACAAGTTGCAGTGATAGTTTATTGTGACAGTCAAAGTGAAATTTGCCTAGCTAAGAACCCAACATTTCATGCCTAGACCAAACACATTGATGTTCAACATCATTTTGTTAGAGATATGGTTGAAGATGATAGGGTGAAGCTAGTTAAGGTAGAGACTTTGATGGATGTTGGAGATTCTTTAACTAAGGCTATGAGCACAAAGAAGTTCAGATGGTGTTCAGAGTCTATGGGCCTCATGGCCCCTAGCAATTAATTTATTGTGTAGATACTCCATTTTTTCTTGCAAGGTGCTTGACAAGTCAGAGGATGTTGGGAAAATGGTGTCTCAACATTGCATTTACATGAGATTGCTATTTATAGTAAGTTTTCATTTGAGCATGAAATGGTGCAAAATTCTCCAAAGCTTTAGATTGGCTAGATAAGCATGTCGATAAATTTTCTTTGCAAGATCTTAATTAGTTTTGAAGATATTAACGTTTCTATTTTTGAAGGGTGTGATTAAAGGTTTAAATTTAATTTTGAGGAATTTAGAGGCTTTGAAATGCCCTAAAAAGTGGGTGTAACTAGTGTAGCTAGTTGCAAGGTGATAGAGCACTTCATGAGATTTTTGGCACATCAAATGGCTCATGAATCAGACACTCGGTTCACAAGTTATGGCCTTCGGAAGTTTGGAATCCTAAAATAGGAAATATAAAATGCATCAAACACATAATTAAGCTGTAAAAGGGGGGAACACATGTTGATGTGTGTTTTTAAATGGCATAGGGCATTTAGAATGGAGATAAGGTGGGCTCTACTTTATTGGGTGGTTATCCCATGGTTTTGCAATACTGTTTGACAGTCTTTTTTATTGTTCTCCTATATATGAGGTGCATGAGATAGAGGTTATGGACAAAAGTCTTATGGTTATTGAGTTAGCTCTAAATCTCTGGTTGGTGGTACTCATGTGAAGATCTTTCTCTACAAGTATATTGCAATTTGTTATTAATTCTAAATAATATATTGGATGACTTTTGGAGTGTGGGGTTTTTCTTTTGGAAGGGTTTTCCCCATGTAAATAAATGTGTTGTGGTATGCATGATATTATGTTTATTTTTGTTAATTTTTTGTAACTATGTTAATGATCAGTAAAAGTTTTTGCATTACTGTCCTCTCAAAGTTAGTTTAAGAAGTTGTTCTTCTACTTAAATTCCTTACAATAATGCCATTCAAATTAACTAATGTTGGCACTACTTTTCAGAGGGCCATGGATGTGGCATTCTTAGATTTGATTGATATCATTATGGTGGTTTATCAAAATGACCTAACTATATTCTCCAAGAAAGAAAGGGACATTGTTTTTATCTTGAAAAAATATTTGTCAGGTCTCTTGAGTTTGGGATCTCTTTAAATCCTAAGAAATGTAATTTTGTTGTTACTGAAGGTAAGCTCTTAGGTCACATAGTTTCAAAGGATGGGATCAAGATAGACCCAAAATGAGTAGCAGAAATAGATAGAATACCCATCCCAAAAACTATGAAATTGATACAGTCATTCTTTGGCCAGATCAACTTTGTTAGGAGATTTATCCCTAATTTTGTTAAGATTGTGAAACCTATTTCTAAAATACTAAAGTAAGGGGCCAAAATTGACTATATTAATGAAGCTTTAGATTCTTTTATGGTTATTAAGTGGGTGATAGAAGAGCCACTAGTACTGAAGTCTCCAGACTTTAGCAAGCCTTTCCAATTTTTTTCATTTGCTTCCTTTCACACAGTTACAATTGTAATGCTTCAAAAGAATAAGGAAGGATATGAGAAGCCTATAGATTTTTATAGTAAGCTGCATTAAGCTGTTGAGTTAAAGTATAATTTGGTGGAAAATCAGGCCTATGTATTGGTGAAAGCAGTCAAAATTTTTAGGCCTTACCTTGTAGGAGCTAAGGTTATAGCATATGTGCCTAACACGATAGTAAGGGATATTTATGTCCAATTAGAAGTAATAGGTTGGAGATGTAGATGGATAAACAAGGTTCAAGAGTTTAACATAAATACCTAGATCACCAAGTTGGTTAGAGGACAAGGTCTAGCCAAAATCATGGCATAAGACAAAGCTACACAAGTAAGCACTGTATATACTTTAGAAGATAATGTATGGCTATTGGTAAGTCACCTTTTGAGCTAGTATATGGAACACAAGCGAGATTTCCAGTGAATAATCTATTGCTTGTGTACAAGTTTATCCATGAAAGTGACTTGGATATGTGAGATCTAATGGGTGAGAGGATGCAATAGGTAGTTGAGCTGGATGAAGTTATAAATGAAGCCCACAAAAGAAATTTTAAATTGCAACAAAGTAAGTATTTGTTTGATAAGAAGGTGTCGAACATGAAATTTAATAGTGGTGATATGGTCCTAGTATGGAATGTACAAAGTCAAGACAATGGAAAACATGGAAAGTTTGAGGCCCTATGGCTGGGTCCATACACAATCGTAGAGAAAAATGGAAAGGATTCATATTTTTTTGCAAAATATGAATGGTGAAATGCAGGAATTGCCAGTGCATGGAAATTTCCTAAAGCATTTCTTTTCATAAATGTTTCTTCTATGTGCAGTAGCATAGTGTACATTTTTGTATATATTCCTAGTGTTTTTTTTGGTTTGCCTCCCCAGAGATCATGGATTCTTGCCCTGATTCTAGGAATCAGACGTCCCTAACTAGAGCCATTGTTAGGATTGTCAAAATTTGCCTCAAAGTTTGTTATCTTTGCTCCTTTATGCCCTAGTGGGAGTAGGGGTTTTGAAATTTCTTGACCTGGGCTTAAACCCTTAGGTTTTTCATTAAGAAAATGTTGCACCATGTTCTATTCTATTATTGACTAGCCAGGGTAGGTAACTGGCTTTTAAGTCATGACTTGAAGGGGTTAGTTTAATTCGTCGATTGGTCCCGCACTTTAGAAGTCATTTGTTTTACTGGTTAGTTATGTCATGAGAGAAATTTTAAATTATTTCCTAATTGTCTAATGTATGAATGACCCTAGCACTTTATCTTTCACAACCCCCTTACCCTTTAATCATGAAGCCACATGCAAAATTGCCCCACTTAATTGAAATCTTAAGTCTATCTTGTAGGTCTCCTTTTAGTGAAGAAAGTTTGATGCGGGGTACTGGGAAGTTGAGCCTTGCTATATTTTATGTTTCCCCGTGCCCCCACAAGGTTCATTCGACAACACAAATAATGTTGCATGGTAGCGGGAGGATGTTTATGCATTGTTTTATTTCCATCCCTGCACCCTTGCATGATTATCTGATGAGATAAAACTATTATGTAGGGTAGTGAGGTGATAATATTATATTAAGAAAATAGTTACCCTGTAGCCCCACATGATTAGATTAATGGTTAAAACCATGCTGTGGGATAGTGGGAAGGAGCCAACAAAGAAAGAGGAGGCATTTATCCCTATGACCCCGCAATAAGGAGATTTGAAGAGCCAAGTAATGATGTGGGATAGTGCGGAAGGACATAAAGCAAAGGGAATCCTTTGCCCACACAGTCACACTTAGAGGAAATAAGACCTTGTGGGTTGGAGGGATGCTAAAATGATAAGAAGAAAACCCTATCTCGCTATCCTGCAAGATAAAAATAAAAAAGAAGGATGATCTTGTGGGCTAGTGGGGCCAATTTAGTAAGAAAAGGGGTAGCAAGTAAAGAAGATAGGAATGATGTAGGTTAGTGGGATAAAGGGAGAATTAAGAGATGCTCATTCCCACTACCTCACAAGCTAAAAATAGAAATAAAGAAGATGGCACGGGCTTGCAGGGGAAGCAAATAACAAAGAAAAATGGTGGCCCCCACCATCCTGCAATGATAAATAAAGAAGAAAAAAGGTGGTGAGGGGTAGCAAGACAAAGATGGAAAATAAGAGAAAATCAAAGGCTAATGTTAGTAAGAAATTAAAGGATGCCACTACAGTGGTCAAAGGGAGTCAATATGAGATCATGGTAGTTTATCCTAAAATCAATGACGAAGTTCAAATTTCAAAGACACCAACTCATTAAGCATGGACAAAGGAAATTAATGGTGGATGAATAGCTAGCTTGTTGTGAGAATAAACCAAATTTTGATGTTCATTTATTCATCCAGCAATCAAGTGATTGAGCAAAGAGTATTCTAGGCAACTAGAAGCAAATTGAAGAAGCCAAATTGTGCAAACAAGCTGTGATACACAAGTAAGTAATTGTTCTGATTAATTAGAAAAATAAGTTTTAAGGACCCGAAACCTTTTACAAAAAGATCAAAAGATATTTCAGCAAAGATCAACTAGACCAACATAAGACAACATACAAAAGACTAGCAAGAAAGCCAACAACTCGAACAGACAACAAAAAACTAGGAACAACAAAGCAGAAAAAACCATAAATAAAGACCTAGACAACTAGCAACACCTACAAAGACTTTAGAAGTTCAGCAGCCTTGATGACCAATAGGTCATAATTCACCGAAGAAACTTTGAGCTCTTCAATTTTGTTTTTTTGTTTTTTCTCCCTCTTCTTGCCTTTGGTCCTCGATCTTGGTCCTTGCACACCTTCTATGCCCTCCATGTTAGGTTCTTGCTCCAGGGATCCCTTCTCATTCTCCAGCTTACTGATCAGGATTTTGATGTTGTCAGCCGAGGTCTTCATAATATTATAACTTTTTTCAGCAATGCTTCTAAGATAGGTATCGACTTTGTTGAGTCTTTTTTCAGCATCCACCATTCTCTGGTCCCTAACAATGTCATTGTTTTTAATTTACTCTAGGGCCTTCTCCACTTGCTCAAACTTTGGATTGAAGGCGTCCCTAATCTCTTCAGCTCTAGCAATATTCTTTCCCAAATCCTCAACATACTCAGCCATGGATTTACCTTCACCAATGCTAATAGTCTCCAAAATTTGAATCCTATGACTCAGTTTCTTGTTTTCCTCCATAGCTTTCTTGTGACTATTTGTGAGCCAGTCGAGGGTGTCCATAAACCCCTTCAAATCCTCAACAGAAGGGTTAAAAGGGGGCCTTTTTTCACCAACCTTGGCCTGATCAGTTTTGGGGTTTTCTCCACTGGTAATCTGTTTGGCATCACCACCAACACTCTGGTTGAAACCATCCCCCGTAATCTCTTCCTCAAATTTTTGGTCCGCATTAGAATCCTTGCTCTACTCTTTGTCCTCCATGTCTGGCTTAGAATTTCCCTACCTTTTCTACTTTTTCCTTTTCTGAAAAGAATATTTAGGTTTCTTCTTCTGAGGGGATGGAGAGTCATCCTTTTCAAAGTCCTTAGAGACCTCCTCCAAGGAGGAAGAGTGAATCTGGAAGACCTTCTCTTTATTTTTTTTCTTGCCCTTAGAAGAGGACAACTTACTGCTCTCCTATTTTCTTTTCTTACCCAATTCAACCTTGGAGTCCTCCAGACTATCCTCAGTCTCACTGTTCAAATCACTGGCAGAATCCTTACCCACAGAAAAATCAGAGTCTGACCCTTCCTCCTCAGAATCAGAGACAAAAAGCTGGGGGTGAGTGATTTGATTAGCTTTAATATGATCATAGATTAGAACCATTAGACCTTGGTGCATAGCAGTCTCCCTTAGGGTTCTCTTAGTGGGCTTTGATAGTGGCATTCATAGAGAAAATCAGGAAATAGGGTATGTTAACTTTGTTTTCATACTTGAAGTGGTTGAGCAACACAAAATGGTAGCTATAGACTTTGGTAAATCTGCCATCCAAAGTGATGTAGCACATGATTGAAAATAGAACCTCCCTCCAAGGCTTAGCAAAAGCCCTAGGAGGGTAGTAGGTCTTGCTAAGCTTAACTAGGTGCTTCTTCTCCTTAGTAGTTTTAGGGTATTGCTCGATGGCCTCCTTGCTAATCTTTCTGTCCATGTAGAAATTACTTCCCTCCCTCCATAGACCCGTCACCTAAGCAATGAGATCTTCATCGATGGTGATAGTTTGATCTCCCATTTTCAGGGTGCCCTTCCTCCAATTTTTGGTGAAAAAATTAGTGATTTTAGCATCCCTTCCATGGAGTCTTTCCATGTACTTCGTTAGCCCGCCCTTCTACAAGATACTCCAGATTTCCTCCTTTTGTTTCCATTCCTTACAATTACTGGGCTTGTAGCGATGCCTATTACCTCCCATGGTTTCATAGCTCAAACTAGAAAATCGAGAGTTGTAGATAGCTAATGGAAAGAAATCTCTAGAAGCGGCCCCAAAAACCTAGAAAGCATGGGAGAAGGTGGCATTCATCTTATCATTATTGGTACTGACACAATAATAATTAATATTATCCCTCCAAGTCATGTTATTAAACATTATATAATCCATTTTAAAAATTTGAGGTGTAGTTATATCGATGCATGAAAATGATCGATCTGGCATCATTAAGAAGATCCTCTTCACCCTTCTAGGTAATCATGTTTTCATGAGTGACTGCCATGTTAGCTGCCCAACCAATGGGGCCATTTGGTTCTCGAGAAATGTGAGAGATAAAATTTTTATCAAAGGTTTTAATAAGATCCCTAGCACCCTTAATGATATTGTTGATAGTCCATGAGGGCTTAGTAATTCCTTTAAGGCAGTTAATGATATTATTAGAGTCCCCCTTGATCTAGAGGTAAGGACAGTTCCACCTTTTAGCCAGAAGGATGCCTTGGAGAGCAGCCATAGCTTCCACCATGTGTTTAGTTTGGCAACCTATAGGAACAACAACAATTTCCTTACAAATGCTATTATCATCTCTGAAAATTGCACCACATCCCACTGGTCTAGGATTGCCTTTAGTAGCACCATCAAAGTTGATTTTGAACCATCTAGGAGGGGAAGAGTACCGTTTAGCTTCAAGTCTCTTACTTTTTTTAGTATCAATCCTAACAACACTCTTTAGGTTCCAGGTGTTGAGGATGTGAGCTTCCAGGCAATTGACAGGAGTGCAAGGTTCTCCAATGATCCCAAGGTTCCCCACTATAGCCCTTTGAATTTTCTAAAAAACAACAGCCTAGGGGAGAGAAGTATCCCTAAAGATGTGGTTGTTCCTTTCTTTCCAAATCCCCCACAGGATGTGAGGAAGAGAGAGCTGCTATAAAGTTCTCAAAGAGGGATTAGACCAATGATAGCTCCAAGAATGGAACAAATCTTGAATAGAGTTAGGGAACACCCATACCATACAAAAATTCTTAAGAAAACTTTTCCAAATAGAGACAGCGAAAGAACAGTGAATAGCCAAGTGGTCCATAGACTCTTCCTCCTCATGACACAAAACACACTTATTAGGGAGATTAAAACCTCTAATCTTCAGGTTGTCTAGTGTCAAAATTTTGTTTTGGAGAATAGTCCAATAAAAGACATTGATCTTCGAAATAAGACCCTTAAACAAAGCTTTAGACCAGAAGGGGTTCTCTGAGGGGGCCATAGTTAGCACTCCATACATGGAAGAAACAATAAGGTTGCCTTTGGGCTCAAGTTTCTAAATAATAATATCTTCTTCTTTATTCAGCCAAGCAGAAAATAAGTGTTTCTTGAGATTGATGAGGCCAGGGTGTACACCTTCAATATTTTGCCATTTGTCACCTATCTAGTATCCCTCAACCAAGGAACCAAAAACTCCTTTACAAGGGGTAGAAAAAGGGGCCCAATCAAGGATTTCCAGCAAAGGCTTATCAAGCAATCGGGGATCTTCTCAAAATTTGACTTCCTACCATTACCAACTCTCCATTTAACCCCTTTGGCAATGTTGTCTTTACACTTTGAAGCATGGTTCCAAATGTGAGATCAATTGATGTTGAAATCAGAGTTGATGAAAGAGAAAAGAGATGAAGACAAGAGAGGACACTTACTTCTCCAAATTTTACACCACTCACCATTAGAGTGGAACAATCTCCATACCTGTTTGGACAAAAGAGCTTCATTAGAGTCCTGATTCTCCTTACACCTAGACCACCCTTTCTTTTCAATATACAAACTTTGTCCCAAGCCACTAAAGCCATTCTCTTCTTTTCCTCAACCCCAAACCAAAGAATTTTTTTTTGTATTTTTCAATAGCATCAACAAACTTAATAGGGATTCTGAAGAGACTAAGAGCATAAATAGGAATGCTTTGAAGGGATGCTTTAGGAAGTTGTAACTTGCCAGCCTAACTTAAGAGAGCACCTTTCCAGCTAACAAGATTTCTCTGAAATTTATCCACCAAAGAACTCCAAAAGGAATTAGTGGGAGAGATGCCGAGGGGGAGGCCAAGGTAGGTAGCAGGAAGATCAACAATCCGAAATTCCAGAATTCTGCTAATTCTATGATGTTTTCTCTCAGGAGTGTTGATGAAAAATACTTCACTTTTAACCCAATTGATAAGCTGGCTAGAAGCAGACACAAACTTGCACAGGGTGTTCTTCAGGATTCTGGCTTCCAAAATACTGGAATCCCCCACAATGATGGTGTCATCCACAAATTTTTGGTGGGAGTAGGTGTGATTAGTAGAAGAGGGTTGGATACCTTTAAAGATACATCTAGTCACCATGATTTCCATGTACCTTCCAAAGCATTCAACCATAATGATGAAGAGAATAGGGGGGATGGGATCCCCTTGCCTCAAATGTCTGGAGGCTTTGAAAAAGGGGAGGGGGAGCTGTTAACAAGAACATCAAAGGAGGTGGAGGAGATAAGCTTATTAGAGAATCCAAAAGTCAAGAGAACCGTCATGAGGAAAGACCAGTCCACCTAGTCATAAGACTTAGAGAGATCAAGCTTGAGAATAAAACCCCACTTCTTGGCCATAACAAGGGAATGGATATTCTCATGGACAGTAATGATGGAATCAAGAATTTGCCTTCCTAGCACAATACCATTCTACTGAAGAATGATCAAAGAGGGAAGGACATTCAAGAGTCTGGAGGTGAAGACCTTGGAAATTATCTTATAGAAAGAGTTGCATAAACTGATAGACGTGAACTTATCCATGGAGTCAGCTCCTTGAGTTTTGGGATCAAAGAAATGAAGGTGCCATTAACTTCTTTCAGTAATCTTCTTGCCAAAAAATATTATTTAACCCCATTGGAGACATCTTTCCCAACAATATCCTAGAACTCTTGGAAGAAGAACATAGGGAAGCTATCAGGTCTAGGAGTTTTATTGCCCTCAAAAGAAAAGACAACATTTCTGATCTCCAAGTTTGAAGGGATGGAAGTCAAAAAAGCATTCTTATGCTCATCAATAAGGAAAGGAATGTTCTAGAGGAAGGCATTTTGAACATCATCATCCAAGCTCTGATCCCTACAAAGAAGTTCAGAGAAGAAATTTTTTGCCTCGTTTCTAATCTCCTCCTCCTTGACCAGCTCCACATTGTCCACCATCAATTTTTTTATCCTTGTAGTAGCTTTGTGTTTGATAGTCAACATATGGAAGAATCTAGTGTTCTTATCCCCTTCCTTTAGCCAATACATCTAGATCTTTGCTTACAAAAATCTTTTCTTTTGCAATGATATCGTGGTATCTTTGGAGGATCTCATTTTCTTCTGCAATTGTCATAATGGAGAATCCATCCTTCTGGATTTGGACCTGAATTTTGTTGAGGTCTTCCTGAATTTTTCCTTTGGCCTCAAAAATATTCCCAAAGATGGATTTATTCCAGGTCCTTATGTTATCTTTTATGCTTTTAAGTTTCTTCACAACTCTATACATGGTAGTATGCTCAACTTGAATATTCCACCATTCTTGAATTTTATGAGTTAGATCTGGATGTAATGTCCACATTTTTTCAAATATAAAGGGAAAATGCCTTCTCCTATTGATAGGGTCAACAATAAGAGTTATAGGGTAGTGGTCAGATCCAACACGAATATGAGCAGACAAAGAGCAAAAATAATGTCTGAACCAATCATCATTAATAAGAGCCTTGTTAAGGTAAACTTGAATAAGGTCATTTCCAACCCTCCTATTGGTCCAAGTGTCATTGAAACCCTACATCTCCACATCATTTAGGGCTTGAGTGTTTATAAAATCCATGAGGGCCAGTCTATTGTCCAGCTGAGAAGGGCAACCACCAAAATTTTCCTCCTCTTTCAATGGGGTATTGAAGTCTCCCATGACTAACCAATTGAGGTTCTTGAAGTTGTCCCTTATTTCCATAAGTTTTTTCCAAAACTTGCTTTTGGATTTCAAGGTATTGGGAGCACAGATGTTTGTGAGGGCCCAAGAGGTGTCATCCTTTAAATGCTCAAACTTAATGCAAGAAAAAATGCTCTCTTGAATAAGAACTTGACCTCTAACACTATTGAGATTCCATATTGTTGCAATGCCTCCAGAGGCACCTTCAGAGCTACCACCATAGATGCTTCTAGATTCAAAGAAATTCAAAGCTTCAACCTTTTGTCTACTCATATTAGTTTCTTGAATAAGAAAAATGTTAGGTTTACTATCCCTAATAATATTCCTAATAATATCATGCTTGTGGGGATTATTAAGTCCCCTTATGTTCCAAGAAACAATCTTCATAATCACTTACCAGTTCCTAACTCCTTCAGAGTCCTCTGAGTCCCATTTTCTATGTTCTTGCTAGCCTCCTTATCTCTAAATTTGTGGTTTTAAGGTCATCTTGGGGATGAGGAGACATACCCTACATCAACTTGAGCAATTCTCCTAGACTTCCTTATTTGGGCAGTAGAGGGAGTGGATCCTTTCTTGTTCCCATGTTTTGGAATTTTCCACTCGACTTCTTTCTCAAAAACCGCTTCAGGATTACTAAGGATTCTAGTGATCTCCTCTTCATTACCCCATATAGGTGATCTAGAGTCATGTGAAGAGATATTAACTCTTTTAGAGGCATGATCTGAATCAAAAAGATTTAGTCCCAAGATAACACAGTTCTGGACCTCTTGAAAATCAGAACTATTTGTGAGAGGGGAAGAGTCAACCTTCTCTTCTTGTGACCCAGTGATCTCCCCTTCCTCAAATTGCTCCACCTCCTTAATATCCTTATCCTTCTAATTCTCTTCATTGGAAGCTTATTTACTAGCCAAGGTGTCAACAATCACCATCTGGGTAGTTTCTTTAGAAGATTCATGTTGTTCTATTATTTCCTCTCTTGGGATCTACCCTCCCAAGAGGTTATCTGCTCCCATATGTTCCTTCCTCAAATATTCTTGGGGGGAATGATGTTTAGAAATAGAGGCTGAGGAGACCACATACTTTTTCTCCCTTATGGGTCCAAAACAATTTATCTCAGTTGGGTCAACTTCCTTGTTTTCTGTATTTTTGACTTGCTAGACCTTTTTCTTCGAAGCCTTTCTACTCTCAACTACAGTTTTGGATTGCTTGTTATCTCCTCTAGGCTTTAGAGGGCAATGTTTAGCCCACTGACCTACTTTTTTACAGTGGAAACAAGTAAAGGGGATGGATTCATATTTGATCTTTTGTTTCCAAATACCCAACTTAGACACAATATCTATCTACTCAGGCATTTCTATGTCGTGGGCAACCCCTACATAGAATCTAGCATGAGTGCACCTTCTTCTTGAGCTAGTGATCGGATCTATTAAGAGGAGCTCACCAAAAAAGCTTGCAATACCCGAGAAAATACTTTCTACCTAGTATTCAAGAGGCAGACCTGGGATCTTAACCAAGATTGGGATTTGCACCAGAAGAGATTCACTCATATTTAGATTCGAGTGCCATTTTTGGAGGACCAGAGCTATCTTTCCGACCAACCAAGGGCTACCACAAAGAATCCTTATTTTTTCTTCTTCACAAGAAAAGGAAAAGGTGAGAAGGCCTTTGGGCAGAGCTGAAATTTCAACATTGCCTTTCAAAGCCCATTTCCATTTAACATAAGCCCTAACAACCTCAATGTTTGGGGGTGGTCCCATGAATTTACCCACCAGAGAGTTTGACATACTACTTATGTTATGATCCAAAACTGAGTCGGGAATAGAGATGGCAAAATTACCCCTAGTAGGGTTCGATATATTCTTAAAAGGAGGCAGGGAATATTTCCTAGATGGTCTAGTTCCAAAGAGGGTTGACCACTTTCTAATTTCTTTTCCATTCTCCAACATAGCTTCACATGGGCTAGACCCCTCAACCACATTTCCAAGACCCACATTCTTTTCCAACAGAGTACTGTCAACCTATAGAATATCTAGAGGCTTGTCCTTCTCCCCCATCTGGCCAACTCCATCGATCTGGCCGCTACCTCCATTGGAACCAGAGTTCCCGCCTTGTAGAGAATTCAAAATTTGAATTCTTCTCTTGCCACCTACTCCTCCTCCATGCAAGCTCTCCACGACTAATTTGTAATACATGTTGTTTTAGATTACACAAGTATGTAACTATTGATACTTGTAACTCTGTGATTTTGTTGAAGGGCCTAGAAGGGTAGTGTAGAGTTTGTTGAGTGTGGAAAATACAATTTAGAACCCTAGAGAGAAGCCATGGGCGTAAAATGCAAGGACTCTACCAGGCCTACTATTGAGAAGGTTCTTGAGCAAGGGGAAGGCTCAAAACCAAAAAGGAAAAGGTTTTCCACCCCCGGGATCACTAAAACTACCCCAATTATAGTAACTCATGTTGCTCCTCTGATTTACAATTAATTGATCATTGAAGAAAACCCTTTTGCTGAGGAAGAGAGCTCAAATGCAAAGAGAAAAAGAGACCCCATTTCCAAAAAGGCCACATCCACCCCTCCAACTCAAACCTTACTAGTAACTAAAAATCCATCACTTACTCAAGAGGCACCACCCGTTCAAACACTGACTACCCCAACTCAGACTACGAGTGTAGAAACCCTATGCCAATAAATTGAAGAACAATTGGTAGATATGGAGAAGAAGAAGGAGGTTAGGAGTCTCCACCAAGAACTATTGGAATTTATTAAGGGGTCACCAATGTAGGTCACATTCAAGAATATTTTTCTGATAAGCAATCAAATTGTAGAGATGCTATTACCACAGATAGAGGGTGGGATATATTTTATTATTATTTTATGGGAATAGGGACAAGACTACACCTATTTCAAACCCTTGGATGTTGAACTTGGCCAAATTTGTTCTTCCAAATGTCTTCATGGAGCCTTCCCCCATCAGGAGTTTGGCAAGATAGTATTATCCAAAATCCATGACTGTGAGAACAATTGAAGGCAAGATTCTAGTGGATGTGGTTAGGGATGCCATAATTTCTTATTTTGATTTGAGTAGGAATGCCCTAAAGCTTATTGATTTGAAGAAGCTTGGAGATGAATATAACCTAAAAAGAGAGGTTTTAAGAAATGAGGAGGTGCCTTGATATAGAAAAAAATATATCAAGGTGCAAAGAATTACCTAATGCAGGCTGAGAAAGAACCACTTGCGTTGGTGACATTTAAAAATTACTTTGTAAAAACATATTATGCTCTATGTCAGGTCTTGGGGGTTGATTGTGGTAAAACCAAAATTCCAGTAGGATTCATAATGATGGGAATGAAAATTTAGCACCCACAATCTAATGAATTGTATGATTTTTCCATGTATATTCAAGACAAACTGCATGAAGGATTGGTTAAGGAAAAAGATGAGAAAACCCCGATTGATTTTAAGTATTATTCCCTTTTGTTCTATTTAATTATTTTTTAAAATAGGATAGAATGGGAGCCAAACCTAAACATAAACATGTTTGATCCCAAAGAAGGTGGCAGATGGCCAGTCCAAAGATGGACTCAGATTTGGGATAAAGGATCTCAATGGTCAAAATATGTTGTATTCTTTTGCTCACTTTGACATGAAAGTGCTAAGGTGGTGCAGGATTCAATGCACAAGAATTCAAACTTATATTATAAAGGTATTGAGTATAAGAGATGTGAAGCCAAAACATATATCATATCTTGAGGGTGCATTCATCCATAATTTTGGTGATTTCTTCCTGTATTCAAATTGCACAATGATAAGGATTTATGGACATCAACAAGCCCCCACATGCTGCCAATTTTTGTTTCCCCAAGAATAGAATTCATTGAATTCATATAGTAGTTAATGTGGATGGAAAAACAATGGGTCAGGATAGAGAAGAATGGTACACATATGCCTAGATGCACATTTTATGGTGATTTTGCTGCTGGTTATGATGCAATCTAAAATGTGTAGGATTTTTTGAGAGATACCTACTGCCTTCAAAGTGGAAAGGCAAGGGAATATGATCTTGAAGCATACATTAATGAAGTGGAAAGGCAAGGGAATATGATCTTGAAGAATACATTAATGAAATGACAATAGTTAGGATGAAAATGAGAAGAGTGTATCATGAGCATGATGAATAGGAGTGTTTAATAAAAAATTGCTCTCCTCGAGAGGCATTAAATAGAAGAAAGATGACATGCGACATTCTCAATAGAATGGAGAATGAGAGAATGTAGATAGACCTTGATTTAAGGGGATTTTATTCTAACATCCAAAATGATTTTGTGATAATGATTTGTATATTAAAAAGTTTTGAATAAATTATTTTTGAAGCACAAGGAGGAGAATCATTAGACCAGAAACTTGAAGAATGGCCTACATATGAGCCCCCAAAGGATGCATTGATTCATAGGAAGGGGAAGAAAATTTTGATAGTGGAGGTCTCCAAGTCAACCATTCTTCAACCAATGCCACAAGAAAGCAAAACTCCCTCAGAACAAATAAAACATGTGGACAAAGTTAAGGTTGTTTTGTCTAATTTCATAGAAATTTTGGATGAAGAGTATGGTTATGGGGTTCCTCCACCTTTCCCTCCTTGGGATACATTTAAAGATTAATTTTTTTTAGAGGAACTATTGGATGTAGATAGGAAACTTGTCCCAACTGCAGTCCCAAAAGATGATGCCAATAATGGGAGGATTTTTGTTGTGTTGCCAGACCATAGGAGAGAAGTGATACCTGTAGAGTGTAAGTGCAAAAGGTGAAGAGGAGCTAAAGTGGATCTGCATTGGCATTGAGTGCTATTACCAGATCATTGTAATACCTGTTGATCTCTAACCACTTCAACAGTTGAGAAATCCCATAATAGGGTAGCTTTAACTGGCTTGTTGTAAATCCTTTAACAAGGTGACTCAAAACTATTGAGTTCTTGAAATCCTCTAACAAGGTAACCTTTAATAGGGTTTAACCCTTAACCGGGTATTCTAGCCATCCCTTTACCGAGTGATCCCTAACAGGATCAGTTCCTAATAGAACCTATTGTATCAGTCTTTAACCGGACAAGGCTCCTAACAGAGCGGACTTCTAAAGAGTTCAAAAATAGCTTGTGGGTATTCATCCCCACCATGGTTTTTCCTAGTTGGGTTTCCACGTGAAAAATATGTGTGTCATATGTGATGTCCTTTTCATGTGATGCTATGTTGTTTTCTGTCAAACGGTGAATCATGTTGATCTAGCTGTTTATATATATATCTTTGATGGTAGATTACCTATTCATACACTAGGGTGAAATGGAAATGAAGTATTAGATTGTATGAAAAGATAAGTGTCAACCAGTTTGTGCTTGTCTCAGTTATTCTAGGTTTTGCTAATTGCACTCTATTTAAGACCGATATTACTGTTTGTTTGTCAAAGTACAGTGTCTATTGTCAAACCGGTTTAGGACTGTATTTTTGTCTGTACTGATTCACCCCCCCTCTCAGTACTAGGTTAGTACTATCCATTCATCATTGAGTTATCAATTGGTATCAAAGCATCCTCCAGGTCCTTTATGCTATAAGCTTAACCGCTTGAGGTAAAGATCCCAGTCTAATGATGAAGAGGGAAGGTCCAAAGTTTAATAGAGAAAATTTTAGTATATGGAAAGACAGAATGAAGATATACATCAGAAGCATGGGTGCTTAACACTGGAGCTATGTTGAGACTGCCTATGTTGCTCCTACTAGTACCCTCATCGATGACCAAAAGAGAGAGATGCAAGAGAATGGGCAAGTCATGGAAGCCCTAATTAGTAGTTTATCTGATATTGAGTTTATTGATGTTCAGAATAAGGTAAATCCCAAAGAGGTATGGGATACTCTTGAAAATATCTATGGTGGTGATGAGCATGTAAAACAAGCTAAGGAAGAAAGCATTAGAGGGAAGTTTGAAGATATGCGGATGGTTGAAGGTGAGACCATTCAACAGTATGGAATAAGAATCAAAACCATTGTTGGAGATATCAAGAGTGCAGGTGGTAAAATAGAAGATTCCACTATGGAAAGCAAAGTCCTGAGATCCCTATTGCCAGTATATGCAATAAGGGTTGTTGCTATTCAGGAGCTAAGATCAATAGACAAGACTAAGGTTTCCTTAGACTCCATCAATGCAAAGTTGATAGCCTATGAGCTAAATAGTTTTGATGGCAGTGTTCAAAAGACTGAATCAACTTTTAAAGCTTCTGCAATACCATCCAGAAAAGGAAAAGAAGCTAGCACTAGTGGTGAACCAAGATAGGGTAGAGAAATGGATGATGAGGAGATTTTGATGGCATTTGAAGCTCTCCTTTCTAGGAAACTTCCTAAAGGAACCAGAAAATACAGAGGTAAGATACCTTTGAAATGTTTTTCTTGTAACCGGATAGGACATATTGTTGTAAACTGTCCTAATGGCGACAACAAGGAAAAACCGGAAAGGTTCAAGAAATTCAAAGGAGGAAACCGGAGAAACTATTTTGTGGCAATTGATGAAGGTGTCACAGATGAAGAATCAGAGGATGAAGAAAATGAAGATATTGAGTTTGTTTTTGTCAAGGAAGATGTGTCTGACAAGAAGGCTCTTGTCTCCCAGTTTGATAATTCCAATGAGTGGATCATTGATAGTGGCTGTTCTCACCATATGACTAGTGACAGGAGCAAGTTTCTATCCTTGGAGGAGTATGATGGTGGTGTGGTTTGCTTTGGCAATGATGCACCATGCATGGTCAAATGCAGAGGGTCTATCTCTCTGAATGGAAAGAGTAGTGCTAACAATGTGTATTGGGTTGATGGTCTTAGACACAACCTTCTGAGTGTTGCCCAGCTGAATGACAATGACATCACTCTGGAATTCAAGAATGGAGTTTGTAGAATCAAAGGAAAGAATGGTGAATTGGTGGCCACTGGCATGCGGACCATAGGTAACCTATTTCAGCTGAATGCAAATATAAGTACATGTCTTATGGCTAAATTTGATGATAGCTGGATATGGCATAGGAGACTTTTCCATGTAAACTTTGATAACATTGTGAAGGCTAGTAAGATCAAGGCAGTTAGAGGGTTGCCAGTGCTAAGCAAACTAGATAATACCTTGTGCATAGAGTGTCAATTGAGGAAAATGTCTTCCTCAACCTTTAAAGGTAAATCTTTCACTGCTGACAACTTGCTTGACCTTGTGCATATTGATTTGTATGATCCTATGAAAACTAGAAGTGTGAAGGGTGATAGGTACTTCATGATTCTCATTGATGACTACTCAAGAATGATGTGGGTCACATTCCTGAAAGACAAGTCTAAAGCCTTTGTAAAGTTCAAAGCTTCTAGAACATTAGTGGAGAAGGAAAGGTAAAAGGATCAAGTGCCTAAGAATTGATCAAGGAGGGGAATTCACTTCTAGTGAATTCAACAAGTACTGTGAAGCACATGGCATCAAGAGGAAATTGTCTACCCCCAGACTCCACAGCAGAATGGCCTAGGAGAGAGGAATAACCAAACTATGGTTGAAGCAGCTAGAACCATGTTGATTCAAGGAAAGGTAGCTCACACCTTTTGGAGAGAAGCGGTGAGCATTGCAGTCTACACAATGAACCGGGTACTCATCAAGAAAGGTAAGGATAAAACTCCTTATGAGTATTGGATCAGTAAGACACCTATGGTTAGCTACTTTAGAGTGTTTGGTAGAAAATGTTACATCAAGAGGAGTGAACACCAGAGCAAATTTGATGCAAAATGTGATGAGGGAATATTCCTAGGGTATTCCACCAAAAGCAAAGCTCTCAAGTGTTTGAATAATAGGACTCAGAGAATAATGGAAAGCATCAATGTAATAGTTGATGAAACCTCTGAGAAAACTGAGGAAACTGACAGTGAGCAAGTGGCAAATGAACCGGTTGTAACCTTATGGGAACCAGTAATAGTGTTCCTACACTGGTAGATGTAGATGCTGATACTGATGGAGATGAGGATGAAGAAGAAAAGAAAGAGGAATCTATCAAGACCATTCCTCGGTATGTCAAGCTGAATCATGATCCTTAGCAGATCATAGGAGATAAGGATGTAGGAATCCTTACAAGAAGAAAGGTCAGAGAAAACTCATGTATGATCTTTGAATTTGAGCCTAAATAATTCAAAGAGGCACATAAAGATGAAGACTGGATCAAGGCAATGGAAGAGGAACTTGACCAGATAGAGAAAAATGGTACATGGTCTTTGGTACCCAGACCGGAGCATAAAAATGTCATTGGTACCAAATGAGTTTTCAGAAATAAGCTGAATGAGGATGGCACAGTGATTAGAAACAAAGCCAGATTGTTGTGCGAATGATATGCCCAACAAGAAGGAGAAGACTATGGAGAAACCTTTGCTCCTATAGTTAGATTGGAAGGAGTTCATATGCTTCTTGCATATGCAGCTTTTAAAGGATTCAAAGTATATCAAATGGATGTAAAATGTGCATTTCTAAATGGTGTACTTGAAGAGGAAGTGTCTATAGAGAAACCAGATGGGTTTTCCCTATTTGAAGACAGTGTCATTGTGTGTAGGTTACATAAAGCCTTATATGGTCTAAAGCAGGCACCTAGAGCATGGTATGAATGCTTGCATTCCCATCTTGTGAAGATTAGATTTGAGAGAACAAGAAAAGATATAAATATCTACTTGAAGTCTGAAGGAGATCATATCCTAATCTGTGAGGTATTTCTTGATGACATTATCTTTGATGGAGATGACAAGATGAGTCATGAGTTTGCAGATGAGATGAAGAAAGAGTTTGAGATGTCACTTATAGGGGAGATTAAGTTCTTCATTGGATTGCAGATCCAACAGATGAAAGATGAAATCTTTATCACTCAGTCCAAGTATGTCAAAGAGGTGTTGAAGACCTTTGGCATGGAAGATAGAAAACCGGTTGGTACACCGATGGTGACTGGTTGTAAACTATCCAAAGAGGATGACTCAGCATTGGTTGATGAGAAGGAATACCGATCAATGATTGGTAAGTTGCATTATGTAGTGCATAGCAGACCATATATTGCACAAGCAGTTGGCATTACTGCAAGGTTCCAAAAAAGTCCAAGAGAATCCCACTTGGTTGCAGTCAAGCGGATTCTTAGGTATCTGAAGGGAACTATTGATTATTGATTGTGGTATTCATATAGAAAGGATTTCAACTTGAAAGTAGTCACAAATGTTGATTGGGCAGGTAATGTGGACAACCAGAAGAGCACAACCAGTGGTGCATTCTTTCTCAGTGGTAGACTAGTCTCATGGATGAGTAAGAAGAAGAGTTGTATCTCTTAGTCTACAGTGGAAGCAGAGTATGTTGCAGCTTTCATGAACTACACTAAGACAATTTGGATGAAGCATGTATTGAATGACTTTAAAGTTCCTGTATCTGAACCGGTAAGTATATTTTGTGACAATAATAGTGAAATTAACATCTCCAAGAATCTGATTTTACATTCTAGAACCAAGCACTTTGAGCTTAAGTATCATTTCTTGAGGGAAAAGGTTTAGAACAAAGAGATTGCACTAGAACATGTTTCCAGTAAGGAGCAGTTAGTAAACATATTCACCAAGCCTCCCCCAAAGGATACATTTATGTACTTAAGAAGTGAATTAGGGGTGTTGCCCCTTCAGAGGTAAACTAAAGGTATATGCTCCACATCAGTCAGGTATTGCATAGTCAATTTTTTTTTGGATTGATGTGTTGAAGGATGCTACTCCTCAGGGGGAGTAGCATAATGGAATAGGGAAGCTTGTGCCTCCACTTTGGCATTGTTGTCAAAGGGGGAGAAGATGTGAAGCGAAGAAGATATCTGTAGAAATTGGGGGAGAAGATGTGAAGCGGAGAGATATCTTTGTATATTGCCATCAATGCCAAAGGGGGAGATTGTTGGAATTATGTTAACTGGTATGAGGACATGATGACATTGTATGTTGTCATTGATGTCAATATGCTAAAGAGGAGAGAACTGGTATGTTACTGTGAACCAGTATATGTGCCAAAGTGAAGTGGTGTGTTTGTTTAAGGTGAACTGGCATGTGGTTATGGGAACTGACACATGAAATCTTTGTATGATTATTGGTTGGTAGTCTCAACTTCAGGGTTTCTGGTTGAAGTGCTTCCAGCCTGTGTGGCTCAATCGATGACTTTGTGTGATGAGTTAGCATTGTAATGAAGAACTGATCATGTTGCCACGACAGCCTTGTGCGTGTGAAGGATCTTGCATGAAGGAGATTGTTCCCATCTACCTCAGGAATGTGTGAAGTCTGTAAATGGTGATAATGTGCGATGGGTTATCAGCCACCATGAAATCGGTGGAAAAAAAATGATGGAGAACATCTTGAGATTGGATCAAGACTGTTGCATTTAATGCAATGTGCTCAATGGTCAGGATTGAACCGTTTCAATTCCTTAACCTAATAGGTTTAGGGTTTAGGGTTTATGCTACCGACCTATCTGTTTTCCTATAAGGTCAATGTTGTGTTTCTTTCTGAGGTTGTTGGCAAAAGTTGTGTGTGTGTATTCAAGAGTAGTGATATGTGATTCTTTCTAGACCAGAGGAGAGAAGTGATACCTGCAGAGTGTAAGTGAAGAAGGTGAAGAGGAGCTAAAGCGGATTTGCATTAGCATTGAGTGGTGTTATCAGATCATTGTAATACCTGTTGATCTCTAACCACTTCAATAGTTGAGAAATCCCTTAATAGGGTAGCTTTAACTGGCTTGTTGTAAATCCTTTAACAGGGTGACTCAAAACCATTGAGTTCTTGAAATCCTCTAGCAAGGTAATCTTTAACAGGGTTTAACCCTTAATCAGGTATTATAGCCATCCCTTAACTGGGTGATCCCTAATAGGATCGGTTCCTAATAGAACCTATTGTATCAGTCATTAACCAAACAAGGCTCCTAATAGAGCCGACTTCTAAAGAGTTCAAAAATAGGTTGTGGGTATTCATCCCCACCGTGGTTTTTCCTAGTTGGTTTTCCACATGAAAAATATGTGTGTCATATGTGATGTCCTTTTCATGTGATGCTATGTTATTTTCTATCAAACAGTGAATCATGTTGATCTATATATATATATATATTTATATATATATATATATATTTATATATATATATATATATTTATATATATATATATATATATATATATATATATATATATATATATATATATATATATATATATATATATATATCTTTGATGGTAGATTACCTGTTCATGCACTAGGGTGAACTGGAAATGAAGTATTAGATTGTATGAAAAGATAAGTGTCAACTGATTTATTCTTGTCTCAGTTATTCTAGGTTTTGCCGGTTGTACTCAATTTAAGACCGGTGTTACTGTTTGTTTGTCAAAGCACAGTGTCTACTAACAAACCAGTTTAAGATTGTGTTTTTGTCTGTACTGATTCATCCACGCCTCTCAGTACCAGTTTGGTACTATCCGTTCATCATTGAGTTATCAGGGTTTTACCCCAACATAAATGCATTAGCACAATGGTAAAAAGATCTGAGTACAGATAAGCCTAGATTATTGTATGGGGTGGAAGAAAAGGTTGGTGATGCAATAATAAGGACTTTGCAATATTCATTAGTAGTGAAAGCTGCTACAATTGCATTACATTCTTTATTATTTGCAAAGGCAGCTCTTGAGGAGGAAGAAAGGAGAAATGCAATACTAAAGAATAAGAATGTCACCTTGCATGCTAGGAGAAATGCAATACTTAAGAATAAGAATGTCACCTTGCATGCTAGTTTTAATCATTTATTTATTGAGAATGCAAAATTAAAAAAGTTTTGCTATTGTAATGGAGCAGTGACTGCATGATCAACAAGAATAGGTTGGACTTGGTAAGTTAGAGGACATTCCCTCTTCTCTAATTTTGGACTTTGAAAGAATGAATTTCAAGACTAAGGCATTGTCCACTATCATAAAAAACAAGGAGAGAAGGTTGAATCAAATTAAAGATGAAGGAGAGGACAAATGTCTTTTTATAAGGAAAGGCACAATTTTTCATTTGATTAGGCAAATGATGAATAAATTGGATGAGGTGCATACCTCATACCAATACATTTTTGAAGTTCATGTTGACCTCTTTTGTGTCAAACTTAGTCATGCAGACAACCGATTTGAGAAAATCATCTACTAGCTAAAAACCCTATTTTTCTCCCTAAGGCTTTTGCCTTGAAACCTTTTTAGCCTTATTATTTTCACTCGTTGACTGGACAGGGTGGTCATTTCACTTAAGGGCTATAGCTGGTGGGAGTTTTATATTGGTTTCATTATTTCATAGAGGTTAGACCTTTCCTTTCGGTCCCTGCTATGATATGGCGATAGCCACTTTGGTTTTCACGATGGTCGGATCTCAGGGTAGGGTCTCCTTTGCAGAATAGTGATGTTGATTGTGGTGGTGATGTGAAGTATTGTTTATCATTATTTCATATTAGTTAAGGCTATTTACGGGGTCCACCTTATGAAACAACAATGCAAATGAAGAGGAAATGTGGTTTTTGCAATTTCACAGCGGTCAAGGCTAACTGCTCGGTCAAGGTTGTGAAATAGCGATGACCAATGATATAAAGAATGAATATGGATATTGCCCAGTTGTAGTGGTTATGGCTAGCCACCACTTGAGCCTTGTGATATAGTGATAAATGTTGGCCGAGTAAAGGGTTTTCATTGTTTTATGATAGTTAATGTAAAGAGGTTATCTCTAGTTGCGAAAGAGCGATAAGGCTTGTAGGGCCAGTTGGTTTAACTATTAATCTCAGTCATCCGATTTCACTTAAGGTGCAGATTGAGTGGCTCAGATTAAAATTAAAAGTGGAAATTAAAATTAAAACATCTATGTAGAGTAGTTGGGTTGAAAATGTTAGGATTCCCAAAGATATTGAGAGGGGGGGGGTGAATCAGTATTAAACCTATGCTGGTAAACTAGAAATAATGTAGCAAATAAGAACAACAACCACAACATGAAAAGCACACCATAACATAATATTTTAATGAGGAAACCTGGTGTGGGAAAAACCTCGGTGGGATTTGTGACCCACAATATTCACTTACTGGCCAATAAGAGAATATTACTGCTTACAATAGGGGCCTTCACATACAAGAAGGCCAAGTGCCTAGAGCTCACTGATCAATTACAAAAGAAGTCACATTGACTTACAAAAATAGATTATACTAATCCAGTGTCTTGTACTACTTTAGATCAACATCTTCTATGCTAGATTCAGTACCGGTTTAAGCTCTGCAATACACATAAACCCTTATCCAATAATTCACATATTAGGTCTGCTACCTTCTTTTCATACTTTGCATTATATCATATCTTATCACCTAAATGATCTACAATGATCTCATACATATATGACTCATATTACAATCCACCATGTCAGCTTACAAAAGATTTTACGATTAATTAAAAAATACATTTATACAAAATACTGTCGGCCAAGGTCCCGGTAATCAATCTTTTTGGGTGCTGGTGAACTGTATGCCGGTGTAGAGTCTGTCGGTGCTAGTGCCTATGTCTTCCTGTTGGTATCACATGATTGTAAGGTTGCCATAAATGACAATACCTTCAATCACCTATAATGTCTCATTGGAGTGTGCATTTTACAACAATCTCCCCCTTTGGCATTGATGGAAACACTCATGAGAAAAATAAAAAAGTGTCCAAAAAAGATGTCCAAAAAGAATCTGCCAAAATTTGTCTTACCAAAACTGTATGCCCAAAAATGTATGCTCCCCTTGAGCTGATGATGTCCTATTCTGATAATTTTTCTCATCACACTACTCCCCCTTTGACATCAATGGCAAAGGTTGTCATTTGCTGTCAATGAATTGTGGTTCCTGCCTAGATTTTTGTAGCCGGTGGGTTACAATCTGGAATATATCTACCAAAACCAGATTTAAACTGTCACTGAATCTTTTGCTTTCCTGTAATGCCTCTTGTGTTCTTTGAACTGTACCAGTGAGTATGTGCATTTTCTCTTCTAGTGTCTTAAGTCTGGGAACCCAAGCCTCAGAAATTTATTTTCTCAAAGAAATGAGGTAATCTAGTTTAGGACCAAGTTTAAATTTTAAGCTCTTTGCTTTATTCTTTATTCTCTCTTTATCTTTTTCTAACTTCTCAATTTTCTCTTCAAGGTTTGCAATTTTCTTGTCTATCTCCAAAAATGAATCTGATGTGCCTATCAGATTGTCAGCAATATTGTTACTTTGCTGATTTTCTTGTCTAGGTCTTTTGTCAGAATATTTATTTTACAAGTATCTCTATATAGTTTCTTGAAATCCAAAATTGTCTCTCCTAGTGCTGGTAATAAGGTTTCTATTTGTTCCTTATTCTTCTTCACTATTTCCTCAAAGAATTTTTCTTTTCCTTAATCATCCTTTCCTTGAATTTATCGTCATTTATTTTATCAACTGTCAAAATTTTGCCGGTGATGAATTTAGACAATGTGTCTAGTTGACCTAAGGAATCTTTGTTATCCACAATGCACTTAGGTGCTACCAATTTGAGAATAGGTATTGTGTCATCGATAGCCTTATAGGCTTGTGCATTACACTTTGTGATTTTCTTTATTGAATCTAGTAAGACCTCTATCACATTTGTAGGCCAGAATTCTTCTATTGAAGTACTAGATGTTTGACCAACTATTTTCACAATATCCATGTTGCTGGTCGTAGTGATAACCTTGCTTGTTTTGACCTCTGGTAGGTCAGTCTGTGTTTGCATTTCTATTAGCAAAGGCTTAGGCTTTTTAGTTTTAGCCGTTGGCACTCTCTCAGTCTAAACCTATGTCTCAACCTATTTCTGTTCTGGTTTCTTCATCTGTGTTTCAAAAGGTTTCTCCATCTGTGTCTCAGAAGGTTTCTCTGAGCTCTCAACAATTGGTTTCTTAGATGTAGTCTCTATATGCACTTCCAGTTTCTCAGTTTGTACCTCTACACTATCCATTTTTGGTTCTCCTTATTGTTTTTTAGTTTTATCTATCAGTTCATCTAATGTTTTACAAGTGGTGTCCTCTATTGATTGCTCTATTTGAGTAGGTTTTTCTATGCTCATGTTTATAGTAACATTAGCCTCAACCTCAACATCTGCAACCAATGGCTCAGTAGCCACATATTTCCTTTTATCCTTAGTGGTTTCTCTATCAACCACAACATTTACTTCCACTGTGTCTATATTCATAGTGTACAAGATTTTGGACTCAGGATTTGTATCCTCTAGAGGAGTCTCCATACTCTTAGTAGCTAGTTGATTGTCTGTAGTTTCTACCAGTGGAGTATCCGAAGGAGGTGGGGGTAAGTTATCAGTTATCTTTAGCCTTGGAGGTCCACCTACCTTACCTTTCCCCTTATCCATGTCCTTTTGGTATACCCTGATGGTTTTAGGTCTTAGTAGCTCTTCTTGTTTCTCTTTTTCTACAAAGAATATGTCCCATGCATCTAATGTTTCTTTAGAGACTTCATTCACTCTTCCTGCCATCAGTGCTACATGTCGGTGAGCAGTTGAAAATACTGTCTAGTTAGCTTCATTGATTAATTTGTCTATCTCATCTGGTGAGTTTACTAGATGCACTACAAGTAATTTTTCAATTTTTATCTTCTTGTCCAGCTCAACAATGGCTACCCTTCTAGCTTCTAGTCTTCTATACAAATCATTGGGTATTTCATCAACAATTTCCATAAATTTTTTTTTGTAAATATCTAAGTGTCAAATTACACTATTTTCAATGCTTTCTTTGTCATCAGCCGAAAGTGTGTTGTATAGTTTGCTGATGTTTTTCAACTTTCCATCTTCTATTATTTCACTAAGGATTTTATCTAGTGGAGCAATATCTTGTTTTACCTTCTTCTTCTTAGGAGTTAACTTCTTAACTGGAGGCCTCACTACCTATTGCTTTTGTCTTGTTTTTCTAAGAGTGGGTGAGGGTACCAGTGAGGGTTTTATTTTCTTTTCTACCCTTCTGAATACCACTGGCATGTCACTCTTAGAGGAAGTTGCAACCAGTGAAAGACGAGTTTCTGGTTGAAGTCCTTCCAACTCACTTTCTTTGATACCAGTTTGCTTTAATACATTTTCCTTAAGTGATTTTATTTGTTTGGTTCCTTTCCTTACTATTTGTTCAACTTTCTTGACTCTTTTCCTAGACTAAATACCACTTTCTATTGTTTCAGCACTCCCAAAGACTTTCTTAGAGGGTTTTTTTGGTGCTCCAAGGAGGGCTTTTGCATAAGTTTCAATAATGTTATCATCAATTTTATATCCCATTTTAGTTACCCATATTGTCCTAGGGACAACTGCCTCCATCTAGATTTCATCCTTTTTAATTACAAAGCATATTTCCTTCTGATATTTATCTACAATCACCTGTGATAGTCTTATTCTTGTCTTCATTCGAGCCTTCAATGCTTGAAAATGTTCGTTTATGTTTTTCTCTTTGTTTTCTCCCATGTTGTTTAATAGATCCAATAGTTGCTTTCCTACTAGTATATCAAAGCAAAAATATTTTCTACCAATACCGGGTACTTGTTTAGTAATATACAACATTAAACATACAAGAAAATTTCCAAATCTAAAGGTTCCTTTCTTATCTCCTTTGATCTTTTTCAGATTGTCTATCAATTCATCTTAGAGCCATTCACACACATCTATTCTAGCATTATCATTAACAATGTCATATGCACTTTTAATACATAGGCTAGATACTGAGTTTAACCTATTTTCATGTGTAGCTTTGTAGCCTAAGATCATACTGATAAATATGACATTGATGTCCTTCATATCATTTACCCTTAGAGACCTTTTGTCAAATGTTGTACCGGTTAGATCCATCACTGTGTCATTTGAGACCCTTTTAGTTCTGTCAGGTTTGCTACTGGTGGAAGGTAACCCTGTTACTGCTTTGATGGCTTCTTTTGTGATTTTATGAATTGAATCCAACCAGAAGAATTCACCATGGACTCTGCTTAGGACTATTCTTGTCACATCTTCGAGAAAATCAGGAATGCTAAGAATATCCAAAAAACCTAGGGTTTCTACTACCTTGTGTTCCGGCTTGACATTGCCATTTTTATCACAAATCACAGTGCTATACATTTTCTTAATTTCATCATCTCCTAATTCCTCTATATGAAAGTGTATGTATATTCTAGGATCTTCAACATATACTACTCCTTTAGGAATTTGAGAGAATGCACCTATGTTATCATCTTTCTTAGCTATTTCAGGAACTAGCTTGAAAACGGGTCTAGGGCGCTTGATAACCTCAATTACAGTAGGGTTTGCTATAAATTTAGGAATAGAGGAGGATATCATTTTTATAAATACCTCAATCTACCTTAGGGATGAGTGTTTGGATGAACTACTTCACTTCTTCTCTAAGAATGCTTTTGCTCAGGAATTTTTGCACTCTCTAAGATTTGAATGCTCGGTGAATAAAAAAGAGCCAAAACACTTGCTTTATAATGTTCTTTTCTCCAACTATCGCATTTAATGCTTGTTAGTTAAGTCACAACTTAACTCATCTATCGGTAAAGAATTAATTAAACTTCTCACCATCAACTGAGGGTATAATAGCATATTTTTCAATTTGTTGCTAAACCTCCAAAGGATTTTTCTTCAGTTAGATGAAGAGTCTGCTGCCAGTGGAGTGTTACTCTGTTCTACTAGTGGAGGAGTATTCCCATCAACATTCTGATCTGACTTTCTGATCCATTATTTTGATAATTCTTTCTTTACCTCTTCAACCTTTTCTTTACCTTTCAAACTAGGACCTTTGTTATTTTTCGGTGGGGTCTTGCTTCTACAAAATTTTACAATATGCCCAATTTTGTTACAAGCATAACAAGTCACATTGTTTTTCTGAATAGCCTTTCCATATCCTATGCTAGTATGTGTTCTGCATTGATTAGATAGGTGTCCAAATCTTCCATAAACATAACATCTTACATTCATTCTGCAATTTTCTGAGTTATGACCAATTTTGTTGCATTTAGAACCTTGACTGGTGGGTGTATTAGTGTTCTAATAATTTCTATACCTACACTGATTTTCTCTATGACCATACTTGTTACAGTTAAAGCATTTCCAATTGAATTTGTAAGCATTAGGTTGTCTTACTAGTTTGGTATGATCATGATTGTTTGCAGTACTAGAGCTTTCACCAGTTTCAAAGACAAGGCCATTTGTATCACCATTAGGTTTTTGATTCTTCAGCATGTCAATAAGTTCTTCTGAACTTTTCTTGAATTTCTCCTTGTATTGATTTGCAGCAGTCAGTTCATTATCCAAGATTCTCTTTTGTCTTATTAGTTCAGTTCTGTCATTCTATGTATGCATCAAGTCTATCTTCAACATATCATTTTCATGACTAAGTCTTGTGTTTTCATTCCAACATCATTTAGTCTTCTAGTCAAATCATCTTCATTCTTCTTTCTATCTTCAATTTTTTTACAAAATCTCATAGTCATATCTTGCATCTTATTCTTCATTGTATAGTTATCTTGTCTTAGTTGGTTCACTAGATCATTAAGAGTTTCCTTTTCATCTTCCTCATTCTGCATCTTCTCACAAAGTTCTCTTCTTTTATTCCTTGCTATAGTAAAATTTTCTTGAAGTCTTTGAATAATATCCAGAGCAGCCTTCAGATCATCCTCAAGTTTGATATTCTTTACTTTTTCTGCATCATAGTTTGAAAGAGCTGTTTCCAATTGCTTTCTCAAATTTTCCATCTCTACCAGTGTCAAGATCTTCCTCAAGTTGTTAGGCTTTTTAAAATAGAGGACCAAGCTCTAATACCAATTGTTAGGATTCCCAAAGATACTAAGAGGGAGGGGGGTGAATCAGTATCTGACCGATATAATAATTTTCTTATTTATAACATGAAAAGCATATTAAAACTATGTACCGGTAAACCAAAAATAATACAACAAATAAGAACAACAACCACAACATGAAAAACACACCATAACACAATATTTTAACAAGGAAACCTGGTGTGGGAAAAACCTCAGTGGGATTTTTGACCCACAATATTCACTTACTGGCCAATAAAAGAATATTACTGCTTACAATAGGGGCCTGCACATGCAGGAAGGCCAAGTGCCTAGAGCTCACTGCTCAATTACAAAAGAAGTCACACTGACTTACAAAAATGGATTATACTAATCCAATGTGTTGTACTGCTTCAGATCAACATCTACTATGCTATATTTAATACCAGTTTAAGCTTTACAATATACATAAACCCTTATCCAATAATTTGCATATATCATATCTTATCACCTACTTCACCTAAATAATCTATAATGATCTCATACATATATGAGTCATATTACAATCCACCATGTTGGCTTAAAAAATATTTTACAATCAATTACAAAATACATTTATATAAAATATTATTGGCCAAGGTGTCGACAATCAATCTTTTTGGGTGTCAGTGAATCGTGTGCCAGTGTAGAGTCTATTAGTGCTGGTGCCTATGTCTAGCTGCTAGTATCACATGATTGTAAGGTTGCCATCAATGACAATACCTTCAATCACCTACAATGTCTCATTGGAGTGTGCATTTGCCAACAAAAAATTAGTTTCTGACTCGTTGGTGTCCCAAATCAAAACCAATATGCTCCAACCACTTTTAGGGGGCTGAGGGACAACCACCATTACTCCACCATGCTCTTGCAAATGCTTTCTTTCAGTTGTCAATGCTCATTTATTATAGATAGAAGACTTATGGGTCTGACAGAGGATAATTAGATGCCATCCCAATGTAGGAGCTTCTTCAATTTCAAGGATTACTGCCCCTTCCCAGTCCAAGAAAAGATCCCCAGGTACACAACCATCAAATCAGTCTTTTCTGATCTGATCCCCTCTTTTGGTAACCTAACCCTAGCTATTTAGGATCCCTTCTTTGGTCAAGACATCTTCCAATCATGCCTTTTTGCATATGCTCTAGCAATAAGGGAAAAAATTATTTAATAGAGGAAGGAAAGATAGCTCCTAGACCTCCAATACTCTTATTCTAGAAGGCTCTTGGACAATAACCTATTTTGGCACCTATCCCAGTAACACATACAAACCAGCTACCCCTATGCCTACTCCATCATCCACAGAGATTTAGGAGCTTAAGGCCATGATGTAGGTGTAGACACCTAAAAATGGTCAAACGCTTGCGAAGTCATACTTTAACAATTGCGCATTGCCTCATTTTAGGTTTTTGCGTCACATTAACATTTCTCCTATGTCACGCACTTGGTCTTTATCATTTGCGAACATCGAGTCATTCTTCTACATTCTTCAATCATCTCGCTCTCGAATTTGGTCTTGTCGACAACAACCTTCAGTCATGATTTTGGTCGATCTTTGTCCTTGTCAATCTTGTCATATTGCGATCGATTCGTCATCGATCCTTGTCCTTTCCAATCATGTCAATTTGGTCAATTTGTCATTAATTTTTGTCAACCAATCTCAATCAAATCATTTATCAACACTGGTCATTTATCAATTCAAAATCATGATCGAATCAATATCAATGATCCTTTGTCAAGACCTAATTGTCATCCTTGTATTTCTAATTCATCTTCCAAGGTTTTATGATTTATTCATTTAATCTTGTTTGGCATTTTCCCTCTAGGTTAAATAATTTATTTATTTATCCTAAGTCTTCTTATCACAATTAAATGTTTATTTAATTGGCTAATTATTCCTCTTTGTGAATTAATTAATAAATGACAAATTATTAATTAATTTACCTAATTTCTAATTTCATTATTTCCTCATTTCCTAATTTCTTAATTTTCTAATTCTTAATTTCAATTTCCTCCTATTTCTCTCCAAAATTCATGGAAATGACATGTCAATTTGTCATAAATTTGTCATAATTGACAATCAATCAATTTTGACATAGAAGTTGTCACAATTTGTCATAAATTATCAATCAACAAATTGTGCATAGAAAGTGCATAATTTGTCATATTGATTTGCAATTTCCATTTGAATTGGATCATGCTAATCTTGTCATTTATCCAATTCTTCTATAAATTGGATGATTTTCAATCAAAGCTAATCCGAATCTTTAATCAAACTATCGAACTTACGCTTCTAGTACTCTTGAGCTTTTCATCAATCTTGCTTTCAATTGTATGTGCACTTGTAGGTGAGATCCACAAATCCATTGAAGAGGAAAGAAGAACAATGGAGCCACATGGAAGGAGCATTCAATTCTGCATTTGGTTTGCATAATCTTTCATTTTGAATGCTTTGTTTTCATATCTCTATTGAGTGTGCTTAGGATTAGATCATTGCAATGTGTGATTGAGCTAATAATGAATAATATGTCCTTTTATATATTGCTTTGATGATTCCTAATTCCTATGCTACATTAATTGGTGAACCCGATGTGAAAAACTAACCTTCTAACCTGTTTATGGTGTTTTGAGTGCTTTCAAGTTGTTTGCAGGTAAAAAAAAACCCAAAAACAGGGCCGTGCAGGGTATTCTGGACACTTCCGCGCTTGTGTCATGCATCTTGTGCTTGTGTCATGCATCTTGCGCTTGTGTAGGTGACATCTTGTGCTTGTGTCATACATCTTGTGCCTGTGTCATGCATCTTGCGCTTGTGTAAAGTCCAGAATAGAGGTGAAAAATGCAGTTTTTACTTGAAATTTTTGGTGTTTTTGCATTCTGTTTTCTGTGCTTTGGATTTTGGTACTAATTATTTGTGCAGAATCTTGGCATATGCATGGTAAAGACTACAAATCAAACTACTAACATGTTTTATGCAGAATCGATGGTCAAAGACAACAAATCAAACCTCTAACTTGGGTTTTGCAGGTTGCCTTGGAGAAACAACCAAACTGTGTGTTTGAGATTTTTAATTAGGCACTTAGTGATTTATAAGTAGGTTGGAATGAACATGTTTTTGATTTGATTGTTGAGTTTGACATTGGAGTAGGAGAGTATGCTCTCATCCTTTTAGGGTGATCAAAAATCCAGATCTTCAATACCATGCTCATGTCTTTGATTGTTTGTCACCCTTAGAGGGCCTGCCTTCCTGACCACTTTGCTTTTGCAAGCAAGTGATAATCATGAGAAGGGAACGACCCAAAGTGAGTACGGCTAGAATTCCTTGGCATTCTAACTCACTATAAACAAATACCTGATGAGCGAAAGCTTTGAAGGAAGTGTTACGTGGGAATTGTAGTTACTTGGGAAGTGATGCCCCTTGAAACTCTTTCTCATATCAACATCTAAGTAGGGCCTTTTGGTCTAAATCATGCTTGCATGACTACATTTGTTTGGTATCTTGATGGGCTTAATGTCTCAATCACGATTGCGTGACATCAAGGAGTAATGCTTAACAGAAATCCTTACTAAACACCTTGTTTTTAGAGGCCAAAAACCCTTCTAGTTGCTTGAGAAGGACAAATTCGGATACTTGGAAGAGATACTAAGTTTTCCATGGGGAGATTCCATGGGGACTGATGCTTGGCTGCCCTGAGAAGTGAGTGCCGTGGAGGGGAGCCCATGGGGTCAAGCATCTATGTATTCTCCTTGAATCTCATAATGAGTCTACCTCTCAAGTACCTAATGTCTTTGCCTACCATAAGAAATGTGGAAATGAGCATGAGTGTCTTGAGTCTAAGTTGCAATATCTTGTATTCTTTGATTGTCAAAAGTTGAATTGCATCCCATTTCAAAAAGCAAAACAAATTGATTCAAAACAAGGTTAAACATAAGAGACATTCATCCAACAAACTTTCAACAAGCTTCAAAACACCTTTCAAACATGGTTGTCAAACATTGTTCAAAATCTTGTCTTAACATGCATGTCACTTACATTTAGGTTCATCCTAGGTTGCATTTTGCAAAGTCATTTGTCATTACTAAGGTTAGATTTCACCTAAGTCATACTCCTTTCAATAGAAGTCATCCATTTGCATGTGTCCTCTTACATTAAAGTCATACCATTGTCATAAATTGCATACCCTAGGTCTCTTCATCAAGTTTAGGTCATTATCATACCATATTAGGGTCATTTGCATAGTAATTGTCCCTTAGCATATAGTGTCAAAACTAGGTATTGTCATACTTGAGTAATCCAAATCTTTGATGAACCCTAAGTCATTGTTAAGAAGTCTAGACCTTGTCAAACCTTTTCTTTTTATGTCATTATTGTCATTTGGTCAAACCTAGCTTAGTATCCAAGCATATAGCGGAGACATTGTCATCTTGTCCTTTGTCAATTACATCCTTTTGTCCTTTGAGGTCTAGATATCATTCCAATTTCCTAAGGGTCCCTCTCTTAGATTTGCATTTCAAAAGTTTGTCAAAATCTTCAAAAATAACCAAAAACTTAGATTGCATTTTCATCTATTTAGTTTACATTTAGTTGCATAGCATATATTATCCTTGAAAAATTCCAAAAATATTGCATTTGCATAGTGACATGTCTATTGAAACAAGGTTCCAAGCACCAATGATGCAACAAAGTTTGACATATCAACCGACAATGCAATCGCAATTACATCCAACCCAACAACAAAGCAACATTGGTCAAACTTATTATGATGAAAGAAATCTCCAAATACAAAAACTAGAGGAGAAACTAGCTCAAGAAAATGAGATTTTGGAACAAAGAGTGAAAAACATTGCGAAGAACAGATCACAAATGTCTAAAGTGTTTCAAAAATTTCCAGGTCGAAATCCAAATATTGAGCCAATTGATGTAAGATCTCTTCTTGAACAATCAGACATACCAGCTCTCCTCTCCCAAATAGAGATGATGAAACAATTTCAAGAAAAGAGACAACATCAATTTCAACATTATGCGCCTCCACAACAAGAACAAGAAGGTGTTTACTATCAATCAGATTTTCAACCAATACAACCAATGGTCCAACATATTCAACCAACACAACCAATGGTTCAATTTCAACAATATGTCCAACCAACTATACAATGTCAACAAATGGTTCAACCAATGGTGGAATATCAACAAGCTCAATCAACATATCAATGTCAACAACAACAACCAAACATTCAAAAACAAAGGTTGCAGCCCACACCAAGCCAAGTTTCAAACATGTCGGAACAATTGAACCAAGTTCGAAATCAAAACATGACATCAAACCAAATTCTTTCCAAACAAGTTCAAATTCCAGATACTACCATGTCAAAACCTTGAAAGAAAGGTGGCTTTATTGCAATGCTCTTAAGGAAACTACCAAGTGAGTTCTTTGAGGAAGATCAAGATAATACAATTATGTCTAGCAATGCCTCATCCCCCCCGCAAACAAATTGACTCTCCAGTGGCATCTATCCCTACACCTTTAGAAGTTTCGCAGGAACCTTCTATATTGTCCTCATCAAACAATACACCCAAGGATGCAATTATCCAAGAGCTATCCATAATTGATTGCCAAAATAATCCAATTCATGATGCACATCCTTGTCATGTTTCAGAAATACAAGACCCAATGCCACCATGCACTTTATTCCCATTACCTATTTTAGAGGACCCCATTCGAAGTCCCTCTTCCTCATGTTCAAGCATTGATTCCTTGTCAAAATCCATCACAAATGTTCAAAGTGCATCCCCTTCATGCCAAAGCATTGATACCTCACCAAAATCCCCCATGCATATCCAAAGTCCAACCCCATGTCAAGAGGATAATTTAGAGCATGAAGAAACGTGTCTTGAATTAGATGAAGATCAAGATCCTGAAACCTTATCATCCCATCCAATTGTTGACCAGGATCTCATCTTCCCAGAAACCCATGATGATTCCCCTATTCTTGTCCATCCTATCCAAAGTCCTATTGACACTCCATTCCTTGAGCAAGATCAAGATATCACAGTCCATCCAATCCCAAATGATCCCCTTCCATTCCAAGAACACAATATCCTTTCAAATCCCATTGACATTCCACTTCCTGAGAAAGATAAAGATATCCTTTCCATCCTTTATGATGATCCCATTGAAAGTCAAGAGCAAAGCACCTTTAAAGAGGATTCCAATGATCTTCCTCCTTGTCAAGATCAAATTATTCCTTTAGATCCTCCACAAGATCCTTTTGTTCCTCCATCCCCTTGTCCTAATGCTCCATATACACTCCAAGATCTCATTTCTTGTGATGATCCCATTATTTCTCCCATTCCATCTCTTGAAGAGCCTATCATTGAACCATGTCCACTACACAATCCTATTCCCCCTCATGATCCTAATCTCCCTCATGATTCTAATGTGTTAGTGCAAGATGTTCATGAACCCTTGACATGCATAATGGGTTCTTCCACTTTGGTCCAATCTGATCCACTTCAAGATCTCATTATTTCTCTCATATCATATCCACCTCATAATGGACTCGCGTCTTCTTCCCAAAGAAAATAGTATCCTACAAGTCAAGATATTCATAAAGGAAAAGGAGTAGACCTTCATGAGAAAGAACCCCTCCATGTTAAAGAAGATCTTAAGGGTCATGTCTACACAACTCACTCTCAAGACGTTGGTATCCCTCCATCAAAATCCAAACATATCCCTTCCCCATCATACCTTCCATCCATCTTAGGTCCTTATATCCCTTTGTCCTCTATGCAAGGTCATCAAAGGCACACATCCTTGAGTAAATTTCATTCATCCAAAAGAACTCCATTTCATTCATATCCATCCATGCATTCCTTTCCCCCTCCAAGCAATTTGGATGCCAAGTATAAGCATCATAAGTCTAGAAATCCACATGTATTCAAGGATCAACATGTCCAATATAATCGACATGTCAAAGCAAAGAAAAATATGATCCAAAAAGAAAAAGAAATATCCAAAAGGCCACAAAGGCCCACTGAGCAAAATAAAGCAAAGTCAAAATATATATGGGTTCCTAAATCCCTTGTGCAAGCAATGCACTCCAAGGAACCACAAAAGCATGAAAAATCAAAAACCATGTGGATCCCTAAGCAGCTCCTTGAAGCACAAAAGCCTAAAGAAACACCCAGATTGGCATCTAAAATTGCTATTCCTCTATCAAAACCTTCCAAGGCTATTTCTCCATCACCTCCTTCATCCATTTTGGGCCCTTATGTCCCAAAATCCATAGCATTTCCTTCGCCAAAATCTCAATATCCAAAATACGTCTTTCCTCCATCAGTCCATCACCCCTCAAGGTGTGTGCCAATGTCGATCTTGCCTTCATTTCCATCCACTGAAGCACAATTCTTCCAATACCCTATTCATTATCCAATGCATATTTTCCATCCTTCGATCCCTTTGATCCCATCCTTTGCATAAATCCTTGCCTTAGTTTCATCTCATTTTCCATGTCCTTATCCTACCAACGTCTTTGAGCATACTTTTAAAGGTCATGGTCCATTTTTTTTCAAGGATACTATCCAAAAAAAAAAAAAAAAGATGCTTGAGTCCTTCTTCCATCCCCTATCATGTGTCCATCTTCTATTGAGAAAGTCAAAAAATCAAAAAAAAAAAAAAAGACAAAAGAAAAAAAAAAAGTAAAGAAAAATAATTCGTCCACTGGTGAAAACCTGGCAAACAGGCGCCTTGGGCAAGTACCGTGATGAAAACCTAGCAAACAGGCATCATGCGTAATCTATGAACTTCTTGCACACCACACTTGGGGGCAGGTTTCCTCCTTCATATCTTATTGCCCTTCACTATCCTATCGAACCCCTGTCATTATCCTATCATATCCTATTGCCCTTCATTGTCCTATCGAACCCTTGTCATTACCCTCCATTATCCTATTATCCCTCATGTCCATTTTCCCTTTCCACATTTGATCTTGACAAGGCTGAGGATCATCATGAGCATCATGCATCTTGTTTGCAGCTTTTAGTCTATTATAGCTTTTGGTCATTTGCCCATTTGCTTATTTCAACCTTTCATCCATATTCCCTGGCTTATTGCAACTTTCTGCCACTGTCCCTTAGCCAATCCCGACCTTAAATCCATGTCCCTTATCCATTCTTGGTCTTGCTTATCCTATCCATATCTTATCACTATCCATACACTCTTTTTCATTCCTTGATCTTGATCTAACATAAGGACGCAAAATTTAAACATGGTTTCAAACACCTCTTGACATGTCCCTCATGCCATGTTCCTGCTTTATATTGTCATATCCAGTCTCTTGTCCCATCACGCCATAGCCCTTGGAAATTGCATCCGTATTGTCTCCACGATAAAAGGCCTTTGTCTTCCCTCTATCCACCATCATTTCAGCAAGCCTATTTATTCACCTGTCATATTCCTTGCCTTGCTAGACACTGGGGGCAAAAGTCATTAAAAACTAAAAACAAAAAAAAATTTAAAATGTCCTGAAAAAATTTCATAAAAAAATTGAAAAATGTCCTGAGAAAAAATCTCAAAAACATTTAAAAATGTCCTGAAAAAATCTCAAAAAAATCGAATAATGTCCTGAAAAAATACAAAAAAATGAAAAATTGAAAATCCCTAAAAATCATAAAAAGTCCTGAAAAAATGAACGCAAAAACATTTCAAAAACATTAAACTCCAAAAACAAGCATTTTGTCAATCAAGGATCCCCTTTGTGCATAGACAGATCGCTGAGCATACATCCAACGACACGCCATTCAACGCTGTGCTTTAAATGAAATCATGCGTTAAATAGATGAACTCTTTCAATCAACTCAGACATTCAACCTGATCAAAATTGTCATATCACTTGAATATTGGCATCAAAATCATTTGTCCTTGTTCCTACTATCATGGGTCTTATACAGGGTGTGGTATACTCGAAACCAGACTGTGTCTTGTCTTAGACGGGGTATCACATTTCCTGAAACCAGACAGCATGATCGTCCTCTCAGCACTTTCAACTTTTGACAATGAAGATCAAGATGTTTGTCTGATTTGCTTGAATTTGTGAGTCTTATCTTTTTATTGATTTATCTTTGGCTTCGATCATGTTCCTATGTTGCTCGATGATGTCACTGAGTGATTTAGAGTGACCGGGATGGTTCATGATCCCTTTTCTTTTTTTGATTGTGATTGTCATTTGTCTGTGATGTGTCTATCTTTTGCAAAAAGGGTTGCATTTCAGCTCTGGCCTTCCATGCCATGATGCTACGCATCCATTTTGCTACATAAAAATAAAGGTTCTCACCTACAAAGTGCATTACTGAAAGCAAGTTTTTCTTCATCTCTAACTGTCCTCTGTCTCATTTTCTTCTTACTAACATTTCTTCCGTCCGGTCGGATAGTCAGTTCGGTCTAGTGCTTCGATTTCCAAAAATGCATGTTGCATCCTGCATCCATTTGGTTAGTACATTTGCATCACATCGAGCATCACATCAAGCATTTTATCCATGTCATATTATCAATGCATCAAAAACACATAAAAATATATCCATACATGTTCTTAAATAGTACATAAGTCATCCATACATGGAAAATAACATCAGTCATAGCACATTGCATCCCATCATATCAATGCATATCATATCCACATAATATCAGAGTACAAAATTGGACTATCTATCCTAAGTATGGCCCGCAGGCTGACTATATAATGTCAAACTACATAGTGTCCACTGTCTGTCATAAGGAGCACGTGCCTCTGTCACTGGGTTCTCCCTCTATCCTCCTCATCCCTACCATATCTCAAGTCCTACTAATGTATCTCTATCCGTGCTTTTGAGTCTATGTCATAACATGAAGCAGTCAGGTCGGTTCTCCCATGTGATCAACGGATACTGTCGACTCTGCATCACAATTGGGGCACATTTTGTCAGTTTTAGGGTTTGCTCCTACAGGTTGCATTTCCTCATTTTCATGTCCACCTTAGGATGTTTTTCATCTATTCTGACCTATCCTACCCTTGTCCCCCCTTTTCAGGTCCTTTGCATGCAGTTTTGAACCTAAATTGAGTCTTACATGCAAAATTGCGCTTGTGTCTTGACTCTTGCGCCTGTGTCTTGACTCTTACACTTGTGTCTTAACTCTTGCGCTTGTGTACCCTGACACAAGCACAGAAGACATGACACAAGCACAGAAGACCTCACACAAGCGCAGAAGACACTGCACAAGCGCAGAAGTCAGTTTCTGCATCCCCTGTGGGCCCCGCAATGTCCCGCAAGCAAGTCAAATTCATGAAATTGAAAACATGGGTTTTTGAGATCCATATTGCTGCTCCCACATCATCTGGTCATTTGTACATGTGTACATGTTCTTCGAGGTGATCTACCATTTGAATGTTCACCATCTCTCTACAAGTGTCCTTTTCCAGAGCAACAAATCCTCTTCTTGGGCTAGTGCAAATGAGCAATTTTTCACCCTCTTGGTCTCATTTATAGCTATTTGTCATTGCATAGATGGATGTGCATCCTCTCCATCTTATGTTGATCGTGGTCTTGTGCACCTTACATTGCTTTTCCTTCATGCATCCGATCTCCGGTTGTCAGTCCGTCCGATCATCCGATCTCCGGTTGTCAGTCCGTTCGATCCTATCATTTTTATTGATCAATTGGCCTCTTTTCTGCATGTTTTCGGCCAATTCCTCGAGGGGGCATGCATATGTCATTATTATTGTCTGGGGCATTTTCATTATTTTTCTTTGAAACAATGCTTAAAATCGCATTGTCTCAAAGAGGGGCAAAATGTAGACACCTAAAAATGGTCAAACGCTTACGAAGTCATACTTTAACAATTGCGCATTGCCTCATTTTAGGTTTTTGCGTCGCATTAACATTTCTCCTATGTCACGCACTTGGTCTTTATCATTTGCGAACATCGAGTCATTCTTCTACATTCTTCAATCATCTCGCTCTCGAATTTGGTCTTGTCGACAACAACCTTCAGTCATGATTTTGGTCGATCTTTGTCCTTGTCAATCTTGTCATATTGCGATCGATTCATCATCGATCCTTGTCCTTTCCAATCATGTCAATTTGGTCAATTTTTTCATTAATTTTTGTCAACCAATCTCAATCAAATCATTTATCAACACTGGTCATTTATCAATTCAAAATCATGATCGAATCAATATCAACGATCCTTTGTCAAGACCTAATTGTCGTCCTTGTATTTCTAATTCATCTTCTAAGGTTTTATGATTTATTCATTTAATCTTGTTTGGCATTTTCCCTCTAGGTTAAATAATTTATTTATTTATCCTAAGTCTTCTTATCACAATTAAATGTTTATTTAATTGGCTAATTATTCCTCTTTGTGAATTAATTAATAAATGACAAATTATTAATTAATTTACCTAATTTCTAATTTCATTATTTCCTCATTTCCTAATTTCTTAATTTTCTAATTCTTAATTTCAATTTCCTCCTATTTCTCTCCAAAATTCATGGAAATGACATGTCAATTTGTCATAAATTTGTCATAATTGACAATCAATCAATTTTGACATAGAAGTTGTCATAATTTGTCATAAATTATCAATCAACAAATTGTGCATAGAAAGTGCATAATTTGTCATATTGATTTGCAATTTCCATTTGAATTGGATCATGCTAATCTTGTCATTTATCCAATTCTTCTATAAATTGGATGATTTTCAATCAAAGCTAATCCGAATCTTTAATCAAACTATCGAACTTACGCTTCTAGTACTCTTGAGCTTTTCATCAATCTTGCTTTCAATTGTATGTGCACTTGTAGGTGAGATCCACAAATCCATTGAAGAGGAAAGAAGAACAATGGAGCTGCATGGAAGGAGCATTCAATTCTGCATTTGGTTTGCATAATCTTTCATTTTGAATGCTTTGTTTTCATATCTCTATTGAGTGTGCTTAGGATTAGATCATTGCAATGTGTGATTGAGCTAATAATGAATAATATGTCCTTTTATATATTGCTTTGATGATTCCTAATTCCTATGCTACAGTAGGGATTTGGAAATGAATTGGTTATAATAAAAAGACATTAGCCTCAAGCCAGTATGCCCTATCAAGCATAAAATCAGAACTACCAACATAAAAGGTCAAACTTTCAAGGGCAAAACCAATGGAGTAATGTCAAGCCTTTGAATAATTTGAACCCTGTGGCTATAAGTATCTCAAAGGCAATAGTCCCAATGTAGAAAAATCTTACTCAAGAGAAATAATGATGTATTCCATGCAATCAACCTCACATCCAGATTGCTTGCCAAAATGGAGAGCTCTCTCAGGCCTTAGTAACACAAAGTGAGCCAACCACTTTAGGACAATAATTTCATGACTGTCCAACCTGCGCACAAGGATATTCCAATCTTATGAATTGGCAAGAGGAAAATTTGTGTGGTGTTAATCATTTGAACAGTGACCTTGTGGCTAATAACACTAGGTCAAAGAGGAGGGCTATATACATTGATGCATTTTTACAACAACCTAAGTTTCACAGATTCTACACAAACTATAACTTTAAAGACCCTAGACATAATAGTTGCTCTGAACAAAGATTAGAATGACAAAAAAGGGGAGTAGTCCAAGGTTCCAATGGTGGCAAAACTTGACCCTGTTACTGCTAAGGGTCCTACCAAACCTGTGGTCTCCTTCAACATTGTAGAACAAATGAAGAAGGATAGCCTCAATATTTCCATGTGGGATGAACTCTCAATTCCATCTCAAAGAGACCTTCTCCAAGAGGCCTTAAAGGATATCAATGGTGGAGGAGAAATAATGAGAGATTGCAGCTCATCCACTCCAACAAGTCTAGTGCAGGCTTGGGAGGTAGAGAACTCAACAAGGATTAGTAAGATGCATCCTTTCTATCTCTCTTTGATAATAGGAGATAACTAATTGCATAATTGTATGATAGATTCAGGGGCTAGAAGCTTAGTCATGCCTAAGAATGTGGCTGACCACTTAGGTATTAAATATGAGCCTATGACTAGGGGAGTTGTGCAATATTATGGCACTGTAGTTCAGACTGTAGGGCAATTAAAGACTTATGTTTGACCCTACATGCATGCCCTTGTTGCAGTGTCTTACAAGACATTTCAGTCATTGACCTCCCTTCTTTATTTGCCACTTGTTTATCAAGAGAATTCACTACCAAGATAGGAGGCTATCTATCCTAAGACTGGTCTCAATATGCTATTTAGAACAAGATATGGTACAAAGTTTACCTTAAAGGTAGAGTCTATTGCAAAAGACCATATTGAACCTTATATTCCAATCCCTATAAATATGAATTGTACATTCTATGATGCAAAAGAAGATATTTCAATCGGGGAACTTGCTAATCTTGTGGAGGAGGTCCCTGATTGCTTGCTTGATAAGTGGGCTAATGCTTTTCAATTTGACCCAATCTATGAGGTCACTGATACAGGTCTTGGTACTTATTGCATTCATGAGGAAGACACCTGTATTCCCAATCTCACCAAGGAATGCAATGATCCCAAGGGATTGTGGGACATGTTTTTTGATGGTTCAAGGAACAAAAATGGTGTAGGGGTCAGTGTGTTACTAATCTCTCCTAGCAAGGAGAAATATTATTTTTCATTCAGTCTTAATTTTAGTTGCACTAATAATGTGGTTGAGTATGAAGTATTGATTTTAGGTCTCCAAACATCAGAAAGAAGAGGGATACAATCCTTACATGCACATGGAGATAGTGAGTTGGTTGTCAATCAAGTCAGAGCTCAAAGTACAACCAAAAACAACCTTCTCAAATCTTACAAGCATAGAGTCTGGGACTTAATGAAAGGATTCGATACCTTCAACATGTATAGTGTTCCTAGAAATCATAACAAACATGCTAATAGGCTAGCAAAAGTTGGCGCTCAACATGAAATACCAACTCAGGTTACAACCAAGAAGGAGCAACAAGTCAGGCTTGTGGTTAGGCCTATTGTACTGGATAATCAAGTTTATTGACAAGTTTTTGACTGAAATCAACAAATTGTTAATTCCTTACAAGAGGAGGTAGAGTTCTGAAACAAGAACCAATGCTTACTACATAATCAGTATGGAGATTAGATCATACATATTAGTTAAAATAAGATGCCTAAAGAATTAATCACCTTGGAGGGGATCTTAGATTTAGATGATCAAATGAAAGGGAGGGTTATGAATTTGGCTACAAGAAAAGGATATTACAAGCCAATCTTAGTGATTGATGGGAAAGATCTCAACTTGGGAAAGGTATGTTCCAAAATAGACGAGGATTTGTTTCATAATTTTTGTAAAGAATATAATGATGTATTTGCTTTTACTTATGATGATATGAAAGGGCTTGACCCTAGTTTATCCCAACATACCATAGAGATAGATCCCAATGCAAAGCTTGCCAGGCAAAAGAAAAGATCAATAAACCCCAAGATTGAGCCTTTAATGAGAAAGGAGCTATCCAAGCTCATGGAATCCAATATAATATTTCCAATAAAATATTATTCTTGGGTAGCTAATCTTGTTCTAGTTAGGAAGAATAATGGGGAAATTAGATTGTGTGTAGACTCAAGGGACCTTAGTAGAGCCTCCCTTAAGGACCATTATCCCATTCCATCCATGGATTATATCTTAGCTAAGGTTAGTGGCTTAGAGAGATTTTCATTCTTGGATGGATATTCAATATACAATCATATCCTAGTCCAAGAGTCAAACAAATTTAAGACTACATTTACTACTAAATGGGGCACATATGCCTATTGTAAAATGCCTTTTGGACTAACCAATGTAGGTGCCACTTTCCAAAGAGCTATAGATATGGCCTTCAAAGGAGTATTAGAAGAGTTTGTGCTGGTATATCTAGATGATATAACTATGTACTCTTAGAAGTCAACAAATCATTTTGGTCATATTGAGCAGGTATTAAAAAAATGCAGAGAGTATGGTATGTCCTTAAATCCTACTAAATGTGTATTTGTCACTGATCAGGGCAAACTATCAGGACACATTGTATCAAAGGATGGTTTGGCCATAGATCCAGAAAGGGTGGAGGCCATTTTATCTCTTCCCCTCCCAAGTCACAAAAAAGGTTTGCAAGCTTTCCTTGGTAGGATCAACTTTGTAAGAAGGTTTATCCTAAACCTGGTTTCCATGGTTAAACCTCTCACAACCATGTTGAAGAAGGATATGATTTTGAAATAGATCAGGGAGAGAAAATATTTTTTGATTAGATCAAACAAATAATTGCCCATGCTCCCACCCTCGTAGATCCTAATTATGATGGAAACTTCATCCTCTACACTTTGCGAGGAGAGACAAGTATCTTGAATATTTTGAGACATCTAAATGATGATGGAATAGAGAAACCCATTGCCTTTTTCATTGAAGGCCTAAAAGATTATGAGATTAAATATAGCTATATGGAAAAACAAGTCATCACAGTTATTACAACATTAAATAAATTCAGAAATATGCTCTCTAACAACCAGATTAAGCTCCTAGTGCCATATGCAAGTGTGATATATTTCCTCTTGAACAAGGATATTAGAAAAAAGAGAGTTGGATGGATCACTAAGGTCATGGAATATGACCTTAATATCAAAATCACCAAGTTGGTAAGAGGCAAGGGCTTGTATGAATAGTTCATTTCATCTTTTGACAAAGGCCTAGAGGTTGCCCTTGTGTTGCAGGAGGAGGAACAACCAACCAAAAATGAAGATGGGCAAACCAATCGGTTTGATGATATGAATGCCTTCTTGAGGGATGGTAGTTACTCTCCTAATTTTGACAGAACTAAAAGAAGACTCTTCAAGATTCATTATCCCTTATGTATTAGTGGATTGCATTTTGTTCAAAAGGGACTTGAATGGAGTTTTACTAAGATGCGTCAAAGATACTTTTCTCTCCTTGCAAAATACAAGACCATCTAGAAAATCCTCTTTACCTCCTGTCAAGAATATTTCTGATCCAACCGGTGGTAAGTTTTCTATCTCTATCCCTGATTCAATTATGGAACATAATATAAACAGTTTGCCAAACTCCGTAGTAGGCAAGTTTATGGGTCTACGCCCAAATATCAAAGTTGTAAGGGTTTATGTCAAAAAAAAATGGGCTTTGAAAGGTAATGTTGAAATCTTGGCTATGCCCAAAGGCCTCCTTACCTTTTCTTTCTCATGTGAAGAAGATAAAATAAGGATACTCCGTGGTAGTCCTTTGATGGTTGGAAAGACAACCTTGGTTCTGATGTTCTTAAAATTTGATTCCCTTCTATCCTCCCTGTAATAAATATAATGAACTCTGTTTGCATATGAAGAGGACACCAAGAAAATTAGAACTCCAGAATAACATATAACAAGGTTTTAACAAAACCTTCTACACTCTGAACTTATCCAAAGCTTAGGTGGGTATACCTTCTATGAAAAATTTCACACTTTAAAATTTGAGATCCATAGTAAACCATTGCTAAAATCCTATGGACTTCATCACCTTAATAAATCTGAAACAATAAAGGAAAAACTTATGCTTATTTTCAGTATTGATCCCCAAGAGATATAGAAAGAAATCCACAACTGATACCGGTGCCTTATCCAGGCTACAGAGTCACCTAAGTCAAGCAAGGATATCAAAATAAAACATTCCCATACATTTCATCACTTTGGCTTTTATTAACCCTATACATGCCTGACATATATGAGAGTTCTTTCTTGTTAAACTAGATACCATTTATCAAATTCAAAGTAGCAAACAAGTAATCTACTAACAAAGATGTTTCAGGCATATTTAATTCCTCTCCTAAAGAGAAAAGCTAAAAAAATATCCATAAGATTGCATTACAATCCATGTTCAACAGAATAACCCTAGACTACTCAAATGAAACCACCAAAACACTGAATGCACACAAGAACACAACACAAATTTTAGGCTCAAAAAGTTCTGATCTGTATATTCATATTCATTTATGAAATTTTTTTACATAACTCAATGTATTATTTGTAATAGCCAGAAAAAAAACCTAGATATTTTTTAGCAGAGTTTCTTTACAAATTCTTGTGATCCTTTTTCCTAAGTCTTGGTATCCAATTATAATAACATGGATGCAAAAATAGCTTCGGACATTCCTAAGGATAATTTGTTACAACTGCCATTTCCTTCAAGAAATAGTTACAAGTCCTTTTCAGTCTCAGCAGCCTTTTCAGTTTGTTGCTCCACTGCAACATCTTATAACTGTTCTGGGATTTCTTCTTCTTGCACTGCATACTTTTTGGTCCACTCTTGGAACATGTCATCATCATGCCATGAGTACCTAAAAATTTTCTTCTTCAATTTAACTAACCTTTTCCAAGAGTTCTCACTTTCCTAACCTCTGATTCCAAAAAGCAGTAGTGTGACTTTATCTTTTCTATTTCTTCAATTGTCTTAACAAATAGAGATGTGTCATCTTTATTGATGATTTCATTTACCCTTAAAGACAAGTTAGTTCCTATCTCATCAAGCCATACTTGTTTGTTCTTCAACTGATTTTGGCTAACAAAACCGCCAAGAAACAATTCAAATTTATGCTCAGTATATTCCTTCCTATATAAGTTAGCCTTCCTCTCTACACTGGCTCTTCCTTCTGCTATCTTGGTCATTCCTTTTGCTAATTCACATGTGGATTTAATAATGGCATCAAACCCCACCTCATCGTAGGACACACACATAAGTTCCAGATCCACTTCTCTTGGCATCCACTTATTCAAAATAGGCTCTAAAATAGCCTTGTCTTCATTCAACTCACTCAAAGTATCCAAAATTCTTTTCATGTTAGTGTGTACAATGGGGGCTTCTACTATATAAGAAAAACTCAAAATTCTGGCCTTTACCTTCTCTTCATATTTATTTGCAAATAGGGCTTGAGCCTGTTTTAACTTCCCCAATTCATGTTGAATGGTCTCAGCTAGTTGAAAACCAGAAGGCATAGGAGAAGGAGGAAATTCAACAATAGGACTGGTGGGTGGAGGTCTTGCTGGAGAAGATGCAATCATCAGAGTAGAGGATTCACCTCCTTGGTGTTGTCCTACCAATTGACTCTGCAGTCTAGCAATAATACTATCCCTATTGGCTACCTCCTTTTTGGCTTCATCATAAGCCTTTAGAATTGTTTCTAGTTTCACTTGGAGATTAGCTCTCTCCTTTGCTTCGTTCTCAACCATTGCCACACTGAAATTTGTAGTTTCTAGAATTATGCTAGTAGCTTCCACCACTCCTATGTCTTGGACTCTTTTAACTATCATACCTCCTAGGAAACTGGATTCTGAGGTATCTTTCCTCCTTCTACTTTCATCCCTCTTTAAGGACCACATGACTAATGAAGCATTATCCTTGCTGAATGTCACTCCTTCCATAGGCTTGGTTTCTTTTCTGACTTCTTCAAGTACCAAAGCATCTGCTATATCCCATTTAGGGAGAATTAGAACACCAACCTTTGAGACCATTTCTCTTCCCTTTTCAAGAATAATGGCCTTGAATTCTGTAATCATTTCTTGCTTTACTTCTTCCTCCACCAAAGTTACATCTTTGTGGGGCTGCTCACTCTTCCTCTTTTCACACCTTGCCTTGAATTGCTCTATGTTTTGCTTCCAGACAAATTATAGGAAGGCCCCTATGATGATAAAATTGCTATCAGCCAGGAACTCCTCACTGGCTTGCTTGACAACAGAGTCTAGCTCTTTACCTTTGAACTCATCTATAGTTGAGTTCATCTTGGCACTAGGTGGCTCTTCTAGCATTCCCTCTTGTGTCTCCTCATATGTGTAAGAAATCTCTCTGAGACTCCCTAACTGCAACAATTGTTCTGCTACTGCGTGTTCATCTCCTATATGGATAGGGGATTGAGATGGAGGGTACAGAGACTCACCTATTTGCACTTCCTTCCCTAATCTTTTCCTTTTAGGGGAGTCTTGAATGTCAATGACATCTTCAACTGCTTTCTTCCCTCTTGAAGTAGAGGGCTCACCTATTACTAGCATCAACACACTATATTTTGACTTCTTATGCATTACATAATTACTCGAAGGGATGGCCTTAGCAAAGGTAGGCTTGGCTAGAACCATCTTAGCTTTATCAGGATTATCTCTTATTATAGCTTCCCTCTTTTCCTTCAAAGTTTGTATTAAATCTTCAAAATAAATAATTAAGAATTTGATCTTTTCCTCAAAAGGATTAAAGCTAGATAGAGGGTCATAACTACTATCAAATTGATGAATAAAATCCGGAGCCTTTTTGTATGCCACCCACTTTTAGTTCCTCAATTCTTGCTCATCCAAATTGAACTCATTTCTAATTAAATTATCTGGGAAATGGAATTGGTGTGGCCTACCTTTACATACTGCTCTCTTCCTAAACATGGCATTGAAAAAAACCTTAGGATCAACAAACCTTATTACTGCAGTAGGCAACCTATATGGTTGAAAGAAGTCATCAAAGTATTTCCAACCACCCTTGGTAATCACAAAATTGATGGGCCATGGTTACAGTTGGGAAAATAGTCCCTTTTCTCCTATTCGTTAGCTCTGCCTCTTGCACACCTCGAATTTGCCTTAGGACCTCTGCAATTCCAATCTTTAATGGGACTTGATAATGCAATAAATATGGAGTGCCTCTAAAACCATAAACTCTGAGAACTGTAGAGACAGGGCATAAATATATGTCACCCCAGTTGTGCACAATCTTGATACCTGCAGCAAATTCCTTAGGCCTAAGGAATTCTAAAAGAGCTTCGGGGATCCTAGGGTTCTTTGAACATAAAAGAATCCTAATATTGGATGCAAAGCATCTATCAAACTTTAAGTAGCTAGCATCCTCTCTATTCCAGGACAAAATGGTACTCCACAGTTTTACAGGCATTTCTTCACCATCTTTCTCCTTAACTAAATCCATTTCATTTGCAAAATAATCAGCACCTTTGAACAAAAACATGTGCATAAGAAGAGAGTACCACCCAAAAGGCCTATCCACCTTACCATTTTTAATACTCACAAGCCCTGAATGAATTGCATCAGTGAAGTAATGTGCATAATAAAAGGTTACTGCCAAAGAGGGGTTTAGAATCTATGCTATCATTAACATGTAATGAGTCAGCATGGTGGTTTAAGCATCTTCCCCAAAAAATTGACATAGTGACCAATACATGCCTTTAGCCCTTAGAGTAAACAAATTCAGGGATAAAGGCTCCATGGTACTAGGGCCTACAATAGTGAACTCTCCTATTTTAACAAAAAACTCTTTCAAAGGTCCACTCCCGAGGTGATCCCTTTGTACATTGTAAATTTGGGCCAGTGTATCAAAATTTATGGGCTCTAAATAATTAGACAATTCACTGAGCTTAAACACTTTTCTAAACTCATCATCATTGATCTCAATTAGGGCTCCTCCACTCACATTCTTGATACATTTGGCAACTTGGTCATAATTGTGTGCAATCTGGGTTAACAAATCAACATCCATGAAAACCCTAGGGACTATGAGCTTTCCTACGTCTAATTCCCATATACTATTCATTGGTGCAAGGGCATGTCTCTGACTGAATCCTACTTTGAAAAGACCAAGACCTGATATCCCTATCTATGGATCTCTCAACTAGTTGGCTTTGTCATACAAACCATCTCCAATTCTTAGACGAGGGGCTTTAGGTACCAATTCTTTAATTTTGGCTGCGACATTTGTGGACATAGTCAGTTGTTCCAAGAAATCATCGCATATGTTTCTATCCCGATAATTCACCTTCCTCATGAAATCCCTTCTTGGTGCCATCTTGGAATCACAACTATATTAATTAAAATTCTAACTAACCTCTGAGAAAATGAGCATGCAATGATCCAAATTCAAGTAGTAACAGTCAAGCAATATGCAAAAACTCACTGGTTGTTTGAAGAAATTCTCTCTATGCACCAAATCCTCTACAGAACTCTTCGAAATGATGCCAACATTTAATTTGATGTGAAGCTTAACACAACAACAGAGCAATGAATTGAAGCATTTAAAACCGCATGCTTTGACAATCAACTCAGAATTGAATTTGTAGCTGAATTCAAAAAATGGCTCCAACAGATCATAAAATTTTCTCTGTGTTTCTCCTTTCGCTGTTTCACAGAGGTTAAAATCCATGCACCTTTTCATTACAAAGGAGTGCTATCCTTTGGATCCTACGAAACTTGCATGTCTTTTACCTTACCTGGGTCAAGCTGCTTAAAACCGGGCCCTACCTTCCTTTTGTTGTTTCACGAAGCATAAAGCTTACACATCTCTTACACATGAAACAATGACATTCGTCAGATCTTCTACTATCTGCCCGACCTTTACTCCACATGGTGACCGCTTGTCTTTTCACTAACCATAGGGAATCATTACCGCTAATGGTCTTCACTGCTTCACAAAGTCTAAAGACCTTGCATCTCCGAGCTGTGAAACATCGTTCGTCATTGGATCAGCTTTGAGACACGCAACCTTTAACACCCTTTAACCTTCAAAGTGGGCCCTCTGCACGGAGTTCACATGCCCTTTTTATTTCTGGTAGATAGCTTTGATGTGTCAACTGCCAATTCATCCAAGAACTCTATCGGACTCTGCATCTTAACGGCCATGTGTTTTATCTTGGCCATGGATTTAATCACCATCGCAGCCCAATCAAAATGGGCCATCCATGATCTACTTGGAACTGCATGTTATACTGACATATCATCATTTTCCCTATCTGGACATCCATCTATTCCGCCGTATCATCTGTCGTGCAACCGCCACATCATTTTGCTACTTTGTGAAAGGTAAACTTCATGTTACTTCACCCAGCGAAACAACACAGGCTATTAGATCTTAAGCCAGATGCTCAACTTTTAACTTCGTTCTTTAACCTAGCCACTCAGGCCCACCATCTCTTTCGTTGTTTCACAAACTTTAAATCTTTGGCAGATTTTCTTTGCAAACCAACACAGACCACTCGATGAATCCTGAGCTAATTGGTGTTTAACCCTTTCGTGACCACCTTACCCAGGCCCGCCACCTTTTTGCTACTTTGCAAAAGGTAAACTTCAGACCACTTTTGGCTGCAAATCCATGTGTACCGTTGGATCAAATCCAAGTTGATCAACCTTTATCCAAAGGATCCGCTTACTTTTGGGACCCACCTATCCTTTCGCTATTTCATGAAAGATAAAGCTCGTGAATATTTCCTTTGCGAGACTGCGCACACCATTAGATTTGCTGGAACTTGCACGATCTTTACAGATCCCGACAAGGAAATGAAAACTTAGGAAAAGGGTGCTTAAATACAAGATTTTATAAAGACCCGCCTAAGGAAATTCATAAATGGGGGACCCTTTCACGATAGACCTACCCTTCCGGTTAAGTGGAAAAAGGTAACATAAAAATAGAACACATGGGCTTTTAGAACATACGAAAGGTTAAATTTCAAAAATCCTAAACCCTTTTTGACCCAAAAAATCAGAGGCAACATGAAATGCTAAGCACAACCTATCATATTTTAGCCGATTATGAAACAAAATCACCCAAGGTCAAAACAATGATAACAATGGCTCTGATTGGGGATGGTTGATTGCAAAATCAACACAAGAATACAGAAACTCTGGAGAACAGACCAAACACAAGCCCAAAAACAACCAACAGAAACAAACCTAAAATGTACAGACTAAAACCTACTGTGCATGGACTTAAGAGAAGTAATGCTTTAGGAATTGTCCATGCACTGGTAATTTTTGTACCTCACCATTCATGTTTTGCAAAAAATATGAATCCTTCCCATTAAGATCATAAACCATAGAGGGGCCTATCCACAGTGACTCAAATTTTTTGTGTTTTCCTTTATCTTTCCCTTTCGCATTCCATTGAAGAACCATATTACCAATTTGAAACTTTCTTAACAAGGTTCTTTTGTCAAATAGATATTTGGATTGCAACTGAATTTTCAAATTTCTCTTATGGGCCAAAGTCCTAATTTCCTCCACCTCCACCATTTGAATCATTATGTCTTCCATAGGTTCAGATAACTCCATATCCTTTGCTTGCAGGAACTTGTATACAGGAAGAAGATTTTTGACTGGCACCCTAGATTGCATGCCATAAACTAGCTCAAAAGGTGACACACCAATTGCTTTCTTGACAGTAACCCTTGCTTGCCCATAGGGCCAACTTCAACTTCTGGTCCCAAGACCTTTTGTTCTCCTCAAGGATTTTTTTAATAATGTTCAAAAGGCTCTTATTGCTGGATTCAGATTGCCCAATACCTTGAGGATGATATGGTGAAGAATAGGACATAATTATTCCATGACTCGTGCAAAATTCAACGAACTTCTATGATCTAAAGCTCATGGCATTATCCATTACCAGTTTCACAGGAACACCAAATCTGGTTATAACATTATCCATCAGGAAATCAATAACAACCTTACTTGTGGCTCTTCTAGTGGGTATAGCATCAATCCACTTAGTGAAATAATCATTGGCCACTATGATCCACCTATGACCTCTTCCTGATTTCTCAACTATTTCTCTAATAAAATCAATGCCCCATTGGACAAAAGGGGCTTCCACTGTGACTAGGATGAGGGACAAAGCTCCCTCATACTTTAATTTAGAAGAAATGTTTTAGCATGGGTCACACCTCTGAACATGTTCATGGGCAACTTTGAACAAAGTAGGCCAATAATATCCAGCCCAGACTATCTCACCGACTGTTGTCTTGGCAGAGTAGTGACCTCCACATACTCCATCATGCATTTCAGTTAACATCTTTCTAGCCTAGGATTTGTCCAAGCACATCAACAGTGCCCCATCTCTATTCCACCAATACAGATCACCCTGAATAAGGACATACTTTTGAGATTTAAGTCTCAGTGTTCTTCTTTGGTTGTGAGTCATCCCCTTTGAATATGTTGTATCCCTTAAAAAATGCACTATCTCTGAGTACCAGGGCTGTGTCTCAATACTTGTGACCAGGATGTCCTTAATTTCAACATTATTCACCTCAACATCAAGAAGGTTTGATTCAGCCATTAGCTTAGCAAGACCTAAACCTCTTACCAATTTAGTAATTTTAATCTCTAAATCAAACTCTTGAATTCTTGTTATCCATCTGCATCTTTTACCAGTGACCTTGGACTGAGATAAAATGTCCTTGACAACTACATGTAGGACATAAGCAATTACTTGTGCATTCACAAGATATGGCCTAAATGCTTTTACAGCCTTAACTAGAGCATATGCTTGTTTCTCCATAATATCATATTTTAGCTCTGTAACTTGTAAAGATTTGCTATAAAAAGCTATAGGGTGTTCATATCCTTCATTATCCTTTTGTAGAAGGATTGCAGCCACTATATGATAAGAAGCAAAATAAAATAGAGAAAAGGGCTTACTGTAATCAAGGGACTTCAACACTAGCACCTCCTGAATAGCCCTTTTAATTTCACCAAAATCCTTTGAAGCTTCTTCATCCCAATAAAACTGTGTATCTTTCTTGAGCAATCTAACAACGGACTTAACTATTTCTGCAAAATTGGCAATGAACCTTCTAACAAAATTTACCTTGCCCAAGAAAGATTGGATACCTTTGACACTCTTTGGCTTAGGTACATTTTTTATAGCTTCAATTCTTTCAGGGTCTATTCTAACCCCTTCCTTGGAGACAATTTGTCTGAGCAACTTTCCTTTAGTGACAGCAAAATGACACTTTTTTGGATTTAAAGAGACACCAAATTTGAGAGCTTTATTGAAAACCTTTTCCAAGTGCCCATAGTGGTCATCCACCCTTTTGGAGAAACATGTTAAATCATCTTGATACACAACCATGATAATATTAATGAATTCCTTGAAAGCTACATCCATTGCTCTCTGTAAAGTAGCTCCAACATTTTTTAACCCAAAAGGCATTCTTACATATACATATGTTCCCCAAGGGGTGGTAAAAGCGGTCTTGAATTGTTCAGATTCTTTCACTAACACCTGGTTATATCCTGAGAACCCATCCATCATAGACAACAGGTCACAACCAGTTACTCTGCAACATTGCTTCCATGTTGGGAGAAGAATAATTGTCTTTTAAAGAAGCAACATTTAGGTTCCTAAAATCAACACAGAGCCTTATGTCCCCATTCTTCTTTCTAACCAAGACCAAATTAGACACCCATGATGAATGCCTTATAGGATTAATGATCCCCCCTTCCCTCAACTTGGTTAGCTCTTGTTGCATCTTAGATTCCAATAGGGGGTTGACGGGTCTTTGTTTCTTTCAAAAAGACTTAGCATCTGGAAGCAAAGGGACTTCATGCTGAAATAGATCTTGTCTATATGCCTTTAGATCTTCATAAGACCAAGCAAAAACATGCTTATATTTTTTCAATAAATTAATAAGGTTAAGTTTGACATGAGGAGACAAGTTTTTTCCAATATACACCAACTTAGGGGATGATTATGTCCCCAAGTTCATTTCCTCCAACTCATCTAACTTGGTGGTTAACTGCTGATGCAAATGACTGTCACTGTAACTGAACATACCTTCCAATTCTACTAATCCTTTAGGTATTTTATTAGTTTCCAACTGAACCATGTCATTTCCAAACATAGTTTTTCTATCTTCCACCACTTCTACTAATGCATTACAATCAATTTTTTGTCCATCATAGTCATCAATGTATTGTATGAATCTAAGAATGTCTTCATCATCCACAAACACTTGCCAATTATATACATTATCAGGGATAGCAGGCCTAGCTTTTATCTCAACTGTGGATACACTAGTTAGTGTTATGTCATCATTCTTTAATGCAATATTTGCTAAGAAATCAGCCATTATGTTTTTTTATCTTTCTATCCAATTAATAGAGAATGCACAAAAATGTTCAATCACATCCCAAACTGCATGTTTATATCTTTTCAAATGATCATTTTTAGATGCATACTTAGATCTAACCTGAGAAACAACCAACTCTGAATCCCCTAGTACTCTTAACAACTGAATCCCATGCTTCTTTGCAACTTCAAGCCCCAATAACAAGGCTTCATATTCAACAATGTTATTTGTACACTGAAAGGCTAGCAGAAAAAAGTATTTGAAGGTTATACTTGATGGGGACATAAAAAGAGCTCCTACTCTAGATCCTTCTTTAGAGAAAGCTCCATCAAAATACATGTGTGATAAACCATGCTATTGAGATTCCAATTTAGTCACAATAGAATCAATATTTTTCAACTGAGGTAAAATTGGTTGTATTCTAAAATTGTCAAGATCCACATCAATCATACAATTTAACATATTAGGGTCTATCTTCTTAATTACCCTAGGGGCACGTGTTTCTCTATACAACTTAACCTAGCTTCCATTGATTGGGATTGTAGCATATGACAGATCCAACTGAACATTTACACCTATTGTTGCAGCCCATTGTCTAGATAATAGCATGCCATAATGAGGTTTTGTATCAGTTACTATGATATCCATCTTTTATGTTGCTTTAGGAAATGCTGCTATTTTTACTTCCACATCTTTTATTGTACCTATCACTAGTACTTCTCTATTATCCATAGCATAACACTTCCCATACATTGTACTTACTGACAATCCTAATTCTTTCATGACACCATATGCCATCACATTCGTAGCTACACCAGAATATATCATGCAGTTCTTAATTAACCAGTTATTCACTAACAAAGTAACATAGAAAAGATCAACCTGTGAAGGCTCTTGTGTAATAGTTGTTCCAACATATACCTCTGGGGTTTGCAGCTCAAGATCCTTTTAATCCTTCATTGAACCTAAAGGCAAAGTTGTACTACTATCAGATATCTTAGAAAACAAAGATAGAGAAACTTCTCTATGTTCCTTTATTTTCAATAATTCTACCAATGGGACTGTGACCTTCATCTAGGTAAAAGCCCAAGTCATATCAAAAGTGGAGTTATTAATCAACTTAGTATTAATCTTAGCTTTCTCTATCTTAGGCTGACTTGCCTTCTTCACTGAAGTAGTTCCTTGTATATCACCAATAGCATTATTATCCATACCCTTGGCTACATATTTCAATTGGTCATTCTTTGCCTGATTGTATTGAGGCAAGATGCCATTACTTGCTTCTTTCTTCTGAGATATTTCTTTTATGAACATTAAGCTAGGTTCCCCTTGATCTCCATCCTTCTTACTACTTCTCAAGTTATAATTATGCTTGGCTTTGGCTATGGCAACCTTAGTAAGATTTCTTACCTCTTCATCACTTGGTCTTCAGAGATGAACTTCTTCATCTTCAATAGTTACCACATTCAAAGTAGGATGCCAATCAAGTGTCAACTATCCTTGGTAAGATATATTACCATTTAGCACATCACATTCACTAAATTCATTTTGTAAAAACTCATCATCACTTTCAAGAATAGTTTCAAACATATTAATATCAGGCTCAACCTCTTTTCTCATGGATTCTTTGAGGGCTTGAGCTATAACACATTGATGAGGAGAATATGGTCCATCACAAGCCATGCACCAAGGAGTATTATCCATATTAAGAACATTTCCTCCTTTCAAAGGATCTGGGGTGTCTTGGCTCTAAGCATTTTTTGGCTTCTCATTTTGGGGTTTGCCAGCCTTCCAAGTTGTATTGTAAGGCATGCCATGCAATCTAGGAGGCCTATCTTGCCAATTATAATGAGGTTTTTCATTTTTACTTACCTTAGCAAGTAAGATCTTTCATGATAGTTATTAACTCCTCTATTTTGTCATCCTCCTTGGCAACTTTATTAGGTTACTATTTTGATTCTTGTCACAACCTTCCATCAGTTCTCCTTCCTACTTTCCCACATGCTTTCCTATTACTCTCCACATTAATGGCAATCCTAAATTCATCCCTTAGATTATGCAGATTTTTATCCCTCAGAATATAGGCCATTTTAGAATCAAAAGCATTGTAATAAGTGTTCAGACACATATTATCATCTAACGTCATTACTTGATAGAGCCTATGCATTGCTTTCTGAAATCTAGCATTGAAGTCTATGACAATTTCATTATCAGACTTTCTAATATTATTGAACTCATTGAGCATGAATCTCACATTTGTTTTGTCACCATATTGTTCTTGAAAGCAGTTCTTAAAGTCTTCCCAAGATCTAATGCTATTCATAGGGAGACCTCTATACCAATCCCTTGCATCATCTACTAAGGACTATACAAACAATTTCATGATGACATCTTTATCTATAATTTCATAATCATTTATCAAGTCACCGAAATATTTTAGGTGGTCTTCTGCACTGATTCCATTATTGCTAGTAAATTTGTGGAGTCTATCCCTTAATTCAGTAGGAACATTGTTAGGGTACCCTGAGATTCCATCAAAGAAGTGTTGTCTGTATAACTCCAAGTTAATAGGTCTTCTCTGGAATTGATTAGCAGTAAGGTTATTTCCCATGTTCATACTTACATTAGGAGTGTGAATTGGAGATACTTGATTGCTTTGATTAGTAGTAGGAACTTGACTAGCTGGGACAATACTAATAGGCAAGGTTGATTGGGTTTTGACTGGAGGGAGTGAAGCATGCTAAGGGAAAGGTTTACTTGGGTCTGTTGAAGGAAAAAATATGGGAGGAGCTTTTAGATAATTAATTTTTCTTTTAACCTCTTGATTTGTTGCTTCCAACTCAGCCATTTCCAATTCTCTTTGCAGATCTTCCTTCTCTTTCCTCATCTTGTCTATCTTCCTCTCATGTGCAGACAATAGATGAGAAATTTTTGGTGTAGTTTTAGACCCAAACCCATCTTCCATGCACTTCAGTTTTTCTTTATCAGCATTATTTCTAACAGGTTGTGGGTCACTAAGGACCTCCTTACTAGGCTGCACAATAGATTTGTATGTAGGGTTGACCTTGGCAATTAGGTTTTCCCTAATGACTGGACCTTCATCCTCACTCTTAGCTTTCTCTTGGGTAAATAACTCAAGATCAACAATCTGTCTTAGAAGCGTATCCCTCTCAATTAGCTTTACTTTCACTTCCTTTTATTTATTTGCTTTCTTTTGTGCCCTTAGGGAGATTAAATGATGGACTCTTCTATTAAGGGCTTCAATTTCTTGGGACACCTTATCTTCATCAGGAAACATTTCTTAAGAATCTGAAACATTGACTTGGCCAATATGAATTAAACTAATATTTCCATGTATTGTTCTAGGTACAGAATCCATCTTCATATTAGAGCTATTCCTGTCCTTCCCAGATAAAATAGCATGAGAGATCCTCTGATTTAAAACTTGGACATCTTCATGATGAATACTAAGAGGGGGGGGTGAATTAGTATGCTGAAAATCTCCCTACTTAAACACTTTACTAGACTACCAGTAAACCGGTAAAACAATTTAGCAAACAAACCGGTTAGCACACATGCAAACCAAATACCAAATAATGCATTCATCCATAGAAGCACAAACACCATAACACAAGAGATTTTAATGTGGAAACCCAAATGGGAAAAACCATGGTGAGATGAAACTCATAAGTAACTATCTATAGAATAGGAACCAGACCAGTTAAGGTTAGACCGGTTAAGGTCATACAATGTTCTTTACCAGAACAGATCCTGTTAGGAATCTCAATCTCTGTTAGGAGATAAGTCCGATTAAAGACTACCTTGCTAGAGGATTTTAGATCCACAGATGTGAACCACCTTGTTAGAGGATTTACAAAAGGCTTTTGGGCCTACCCGGTTAAGGGCTTCAGACTTGTCGAAGATGTGAGTAATCAACAAGTGAGTGATCTAGAAAATAGCACAGATTGCTTGGTTAGATCCTTGATAGCTCATTCCTAATTCATTCTAGCATTACTTTAGTCTTCAACACATTCACACTCTATCTATCTTCCATAGACTTGAACTTGTCTTCTGTGTTCTCTCTTACAAAAACTCATCAACCACCTTAAACCCTAGCAACAACCTAAAACCCTAGACATGATGTCCTTATAAAGGAATTTGATTTCATGTCAGTCCAATAGGATTACAATACAATTTCCTAGGTTCAATGCATCTAGACATATTTGGTAACATGACACAAAAAACACTTCCAGAGTGTCGGGACCGCCAAACAATCGGTGGATGGTAACTCGTCACAAAATGTCAGTTGGTAACTCATCACAGAGTATTACTGGTTCATACCGAATACTGGTTTAAGAAAAATACCAGTTGCTAGTTTGACAAAACGAAGACTGGGAAATATGAGTTGTGCCGCTTTGTTCCTTCGTACCACTTGAGATCCTCAAACCGCTTGGGGTCTTCATACCGCTTCAGATCGGTAAACACTTTCTGCAAAACACTGATAGTCTAAAGACTATAATACATCATAATACATCATACCAGTTGAGCTTTAACTCATACATAAAAAAAGTGATCTCAAATCAAGTGTGTGTCCATCAATGACTATCATAACATCAATCATAAAAAATGCCAACAATCTCCCCCTTTGGCATTGATGGCAACACTTAGGAAAAATTTTGACATCTAATTGTTTTACAACAAAAATATGCCATAATCAAAATTACTCCCCCTAAGCATATACACTATCCCTTTTGCAGAAAATACAATGTATACTACTCCTTAACTAAAATAACATGAAAGTATACATCAAAACATTTAAAATTTATACTTCTCCCCCTTTTCCAATAATGACAAAAATATTGCAGACTAACCCCTGTTTCATTAGTATTAAAATAATAAGTGTTTATGACAGTAAAGAGTAAAACCTGTCAAAAACTGATTTAAAGTCCTGCAAAAATTGCTTCATGGATAAGGACCATGAGTCAAGTAGGGAGGTAGCCACCTCTTTCTCTGTCTGCATCTGGGAGACCTATTCTTCCATGGCATCTATCATGTTCATCCCTTGAGTGATTGTTAGGGCATCAAGATTTAGGTAGCATTTCTTGAGAATTTGCAGCCTTAGTAGTAGGACTAGTTGAAGTTCCTACAAATTTCATGTCTGGTTGCTTATCTTTGCCTCTAGTCTTGCAGACTGTAGTTGAAGCCGGTGAATGGTTTGACCATATGTGGAAAAGCAATCATATGGCATCTTGAAGGTGTTAATAAATGACTGCATATCAGATTGCAGTTTGTCCTTTTGAGTGAGCACATCATCACAAAATAAATGAGGTTGGCAAATCTTGCTGAGTAGTAGATTTCCCTCATTCATTGCATCTCTAATGTCTTTTTGTGCCTTCTAGAGATCAGACCGGAGCTCTATTAGCTTTTTCACCAGGGCAGTGCCTAGAGCCTTTTGATGTTCCTTCTTGGCATTTGCTTCTACAACCTCTTCCAGGATTTGTACCTGGTCTTCTAAAACTGTGCAAAGGAGCTTCAATTGTGCAAGTGAGGAATTGGTACTGGGAATGCTTGTACTAGGAATCAAACTAGTAAGTGTTTTCACCACAGTTTGGATAACATCTTCCTCCATTTTCCTCCTTAGAGCATCTAATCGCTCTTGAGAAAGCTTAATGCTTGCAACAACTCCGATTCATTTGTAGACTGAAGGTCAATAGGACTAGTAATTCTAACCGGTTTAGCCTGACTACCAGTTGCCATTGGAGTCTCCACCTATGGGCTATTTTCTGCTACTTCCTTGCCCTTGGCTTTTTGCCGGTCTTCTTGAGCCTTCCTCTGCTCCTCTTCCTCTTTCTTTCTTTTCTCTTCTTCTTGTCTCTTCTCTTCATCTTTTCACTTCTTCTCTTCTTCATCCTTCTTCTTCTCCTCTTCCTTCTTCCTCTTTTCCTCTTCTTGTTTCTTGTCTTCCTCTTTTCGCTTCTCCTCTTCTTTCTTTTCCTCTTCCTTCTTCTTCCTCTCTTCCTCTTGTTTCCTATTTTCCTCTTCTTTTCTCTTATCCTCTTCATCTGCTTGTTTCTTCTTTTTAGCTTCCTATTGCTTCTTTTCTTCTTCTACCTTCTTTTCCTATCATTTTCCTTTTGATGGTGTATCCTGAGTAACATTTTCACCATCCAAGGTGTCAACATCAATGGGGTCTATTTGTTCCATGACCGGTTCTTCTTCATTGTTATACACCTCATCTGGTTTGCCAGTTTCTAGTTCTCACTTAGCTTTTTTGTTGGCTTCAGCCACTTGATGCATCTTAAGAGCTTCTTGAGCATGAGTATGTGTTTCTTTGATCACTTCATTAACCTTTCCTTCCAGTAACAGGAGTCTTCTTCTTCTCATGAAGAAGAGGCCTTTGTATTTATTCATAACTTCGAAAAGTTCTAAATTTGATACATCAGGAAAATGTTGAATGAATATTTCCTCCCTGATTTCTTTTCCTTTTCTATGGCAATGCACCATTTATTGTCTAAAGAATTATACAAAGAATCCGGTGTCTCAGATCTAATTTCTGATGGTGACCGGTCATTAACACACAAATACTTAATGATTTCCTATTGAACTTCTTCCTTTTCATCATCATTGAAGTCATTATAACAATCAATTAAATCATTCACACTTTTCTCCTAATATTCTTTATAATTATTTGACAATGTGTCATAGTTTTGTAAGAAGAAATGTCAATATTTACCGGTGCAGATGATGCCGGTTCATTCTTTGTCTTTTTCTTTGTTTGCCTAGTCTTCTTCTTAGGTGGTTCTTCTGACATAGTTTCTTCTGAGTTAGGTGTATTGCTTTTTGTCTTCTGCTTCCTCTCAAAGACTTTTGTAGGTGTAGCTTCTGGTTTCTTCTTAACTGGTGACCGCTTGGTCACTTTGGAACTGACTGCAGTAACCAATGCTAATGCTGAAGGCACTGCCTTTCCTTTCTTTTCAGAGGGTTCTACAACCGGTGTAACCTTTTCCAAATAGGTGTCGGTTCTATTTTCCTTAGGATCAAGGGGTGAGGCGATTAGGGTAGAAGCATACCCATCTAGCATATCATTCATTACTTCATAGCCCATAGGCTCTACTTCTTCCCGTTTGGGTTCAACAGCCTCCATTATGCATTCATACACTTTGATGGTGAAGTACATGTCTTCCTCATACTTTTTGACTAAATCACCGGATATCCTTATCCTTTGGCTCATCTTGCGTCTGAACTCATCAAAGTATTTGTTCAGTGCTTCTGGATAGCCGGTTCCAACTGCTTGTAGGCTCTCCTTGATTTGTTTTGTCACCGGTTGGTCGGTAGACCACTGAATGTCACCTATGCCTAGAAAGTAGCCTTGGAAGTAAAAGAACAACCCAACTAGTAGTTGTCCAAACTTGAATCTTAGTGCATTGTCCTATTTGATCAACTTAAGATTCAACATAAGTTGTCTTTGCATACAAGTGCACAGATCAAATGATGCATCTTCCTTGATCATCCTGTAAGCGGAATTTACCACTGCAGTAGAGACAAAATTAATTCTGCTAGTAGAGAACATTCGGTAACCTATCACCATGTAGGCATACTTGACCAGATCATCCTTGATTGAGTTGACAGTCATACCATGTGAGTCGCTCACTGAACTAGTGAGCTTGGACATTTTAGTCTTGCTGACCTTCCTTAGGGCTGGCACTTCCCCTGTATTGCAGAAACGAGTGACGACATGAATCACTTCTGGTGTGATATCATGCATCTGCTCGAGGTACATCTTATCACCGTGTACCCTGCTTAGAATAATACAAATGTGATATCCAAAAATTCTTCAAGAAAGTAAACTGCATTTTGAAGTTTCTTCTTTTCCAGAATGCTGAATTCCAGTTAAATCTTCTTATCCTTTCCATAGAATAGGCTCAGCTGGGAATGGATCACAAGAGACCCTAGGTCTTCAATTTTGCAGTCTATGTAATTAGAAATCCCTTCTTCTACTATAACACCAGCTGGTACTTGAGACATGGCATTATATTTTGACTTTCACTTAATGAAGTCCATAGAATCAATAGTTGCACTAGAACTATCATGAGATGCAAAAGCCATGATAAACGAAGAATTATGAAAAATACCTTCGCTGATAAAAATTTAGGGCTTCACAATTTGAACTACACTTCACACTCCTTCGATTGCAGAGATACTGCTTTGTGTTCTACACTCCTCCAATAGATGTTTGCTTTAGATTCATCTTCGGGAATTTGATAAATTCTTTGATTCACAGTGTAAATCACTTTCCTTCACTCTACACTTGAAAAACTTCTTCGCTCGAGAAATGATAAGTGAGAAATGATTTCAAAATTCCTTTTAAATAGGTTCTCCACCTACCATAATAAATGCTCCAATATTAGGGTGTAAACCCTAATTTGCCTTTTACCATTTCCGGTCTTCTGTCGACTAACAGGTATCTTATACCAGTGTAAACTGGGGGTTCAAAGTATTTCGCCGTTTGCCCCCCCTAATATTTTTTGATGCTTAGTTTGTCGGTTTCGTGATTTCCACACTAGGTGCAGAAACCGGTTCTTCTTGCAACAACACTGGTTTCTTTTTCCAGGTTTTGTTCATATCCGCTTGAACAGTTTCAATATCAATCTTTCCTTTCAGAGTGACTGATAAGTCATCCAATATGTTCTTTCTTGTTCTGTAGAATTTGGCAATGTGACCTGGTTTGTTGCAATGATAGAAGACCTTTTCAGGTGCTCTCCAACATCCATTATTCATGTTATCATTCTTCCTCCTACATGTTGTAGTAGTATGACCATGACAATGTCAGATCAAACAGTTTTCTCTCCATTTAGCTGCCACTTGATAGCCACTGCTTCCTGACTGATGATTAAAGGTATTAAACCGGTTGTGATTCCGGTTCACAAAAGGTTCTGAGCCAACTCCTTGAGTCCTCTGAGGATATCTTCCAGTGTTGTTCATAACAGACTTGCATTCAGATGCTCTATGCCCAAACTTGTTGCATGCATAACAATTACCATTGAAATTATTGGATCTAGGTACATTGTTTATAAAGTAAGGAAAATTATTGTAGGATTTTCTCCTACACACATTGGCAGTATGTCCTTCTTTAAGATAGTTAAAGCAATCAGGTTTAAACTTTTGCTTACCTTTATCCTTTGATGCCGGTTGTTTCTTCGATGCTCCAACATTTGCACTAGAGGTCTCACCTTCCTCATGACTAGAGCAACCAAGTCCATTAGTATTCTTGACAGGTTTGGCCGATTCAGGCTTTTTCACTAGCTTAATAGTACTCTTGTTGAACTTAGCAAGTATTTCCTTTGACTTAGAGAGTTTTTTGGAAATAGCAGCATTTGTTTCCATCAAGTTTGCATTCTCGGAGATGGCTATGTTTAGTTCTCCTTGCATGTCTTCCTTTTCCACTTTGCTCGCATGGAGTTGAGCAGTTAGGGCACTAATCTCTTGCTTCATCTTGGAGATTTCATGATCTTTGTCTTTAACCAAATCTTCTACTTTCCTCTGGTTCTCAAGCTCTTGGCACATTCAAATAGTCAGTCCTTCCAACTCCTTTCTTAGGTTGGAATTGGATTCATTCAGTTTTTCTACTTCTTGAATCAGGGCTTCCATGTCTGCTTCATCAGAAGAACTATTTTCAGATAGCTCCATCAGTTTTTCAGCATGTTCTCTCCTTTTTGCCTGAGAGGCCTTATATTTGACCATAAGATCATCATAGGCTTGCTCAGATTGAGTGAGCCAATGAGTAAGTTCCCTCATAGTGTATTCCCCCATATCTCTTTCCAAGTGGTTAGACTTATAGAAAGGTTGGCTCTGATACCAATTGATGAATACTAAGAGGGGGGGGGGTGAATTAGTATGCCAAAAATCTCCGTACTTAAACACTTTACTAGACTACCAGTAAACTGGTAAAACAATTTAGCAAACAAACTGGTTAGCACACATGCAAACCAAATAGCAAATAATGCATTCACCCACAGAAGCACAAACACCATAACATAAGAGATTTTGACGTGGAAACCCAAATGGGAAAAACCACGGTGAGATGAAACTCACAAGTAACTATCTGCAAAATAGGAACTAGACTGGTTAAGGTCAGACTGGTTAAGGTCATACAATGTTCTTTACTAGAACAGATCCTATTAGGAATCTCAATCTCTATTAGGAGATAAGTCTGATTAAAGAATACCTTACTAGAGGATTTTAGATCCACAAATGTGAACCACCTTGTTAGAGGATTTACAAAAGGCTTTTGGGCCTACCCAATTAGGGGCTTCAGACTTGTCAAAGATGTGAGTAATCAACAAGTGAGTGATCTAGCAAATAGCATAGATTGCTTGGTTAGATCCTTGATAGCTCATTCCTAATGCATTCCAGCATTACTTCAGTCTTCAACACATTCACACTCTATCTATCTTCCACAAACCTGAACTTGTCTTCTGTGTTCTCTCTTACAAAAACTCATCAACCACCTTAAACTCTAGCAACAACCTAAAACCCTAGACATGATGTCCTTATAAAGGAATCTAATTTCATGTCGGTCCAATAGGATTACAATACAATTTCCTAGGTTCAATGCATCTAGACATATTTGGTAACACGACACAAAAAGCACCGCCAGAGTGTCAACACTGCCAAACAATCGATGGATGGTAACTCATCACAAAATGCTGGTTGGTAACTCATCATAGAGTATTACCAGTTCATACAAAATATTGGTTTAAGCAAAATACCAGTTGCCGGTTTGACAAAATGAAGACTGGGAAATATGAGTTGTGCGGCTTCGTTCCTTCATACCACTTGAGATCCTCAAACCACTTGGGGTCTTCATACTACTTCAGATCGGTCAACACTTTGTGCAAAACACTGATAGTCTAAAGACTATAATACATCATAATACATCATACCGGTTGGAACAAATACCGGTTGAGCTTTAACTCATACATACAAAAAGTGATCTCAAATCAAGTGTGTGTCCATGAATGACAATCACAACATCAATCATAAAAAATGCCAACACTTCATTATTACCAGACAAACCAGAATGGAAACCCAAAATGTCCTGCTCAGATTCGTAGGAAGAAGAATTTGAATTTGCATATATGGGTCTTTCAGATGAATTACCTGTATTAATTCTCTTTTGTACCCAGGTAGCATTAGATGGATCATGTACAACTGATATTTTTTGGCCTCTCCATGCCTATTCAGGTAATCCCTCTTGCAATGTGTCATGCCCTAACTTTTTGGGCAAAAACACAACTACAATTTTTTATTTTGAACACTTAAATACATGCATCCTATGCTTAATTGGTTGTTACAACTTAACAAGTTGTTCCAACGAAACCTTAATTGATATTAAAATGGGTTTCTAAAGAGACGACGAAATAAAAATTTAACTAGATGCCTTAGGTTTCGATATAACTCCTAGACGTTACAATTAGATTATTACTTACGTAACAATTACGATAACTCTTATTATCAAGAGAAACAAATTAATTTTATAAGGACGATAATAAATTCACTCAAATGTCTCTTTTAGTTTAGATGCAAAAGGTAATACTTAATTAGATCAACCTCTACTATACAGTCATGAATATAATTACTCGATTCAATAATTATTCATCTAGGTAGAGGTATATCAAGCATTCCCCAATACCTTGGTATTATAGCCTCTTCCTTTATAACTTAATTAATTCTTAAATCTATTAATTCAATATTATTACAAATTCAATGTATTAATATTATCTAATTGAATAAATAATTTTAAGTGCTGAGCACCATTATGATAACTGAATTATCTGATAAAAGTCTCCACTCAGGGATAACAAGGTTCACAAGATTTAACCCATTAATTTATTTTAATTTAGAGCAAATATATTATGCCACTACAATGTCCCCTTAAATTTAACATTTAATAACCTAATTTAAATTCTTCCATAAATATCATTAAAATTTCTAAAAAGTATTTATATAACTTAAATCATATTGCAATATATATTAATCCTCCAATCATTAGGTATTAAATATTTAATACTCAATATTTAAATTACCTCTAGATTTTAAATTTGATCTTTAAATTTTATGAAAACCAATCAATAAACTCCTTTAACACATTTTATCCAAAGAGTACCTTATTTCTCTATAAATTAATCACTCCCCAAATTTAATAAATATTGACATTAGAAATACCCCTTTTTTTCTGACTTAATTTAGATAAACATACTATTTAAATCTTTCTTTAATATCCTTTCCAATCACATCCTACCCATAAGATGGAAAATAAAAATGATTGGATACAATTTAATTCCTAATACAAAAGTCAATCTCAAATAAAATATTTAAAATTTAACCAAATGAGGATAGCCCAATTCGAATTTTGAAAAACAATCTTTCCCCCCTCCCTTATTACTTATTTTATTAATATCCTCTTAAATAACCCTAACTAGAGTTTGCTTCTATTTTTTTAAAAAAAAATCTAGAAGCTCTCATCTAATTTTCTTTTCTATCCCTTTGTCTTTACCCTAACCCAAAATTTGGTTAGGGTTTATTATTATTATTTTATTGCTTGTGTGTGTGTGGTGCAGGGTCTATGGTGATGGGGGAGGCGGCCATGGCTGAGAGCGACGCATGAGGTTCCATGGCGGGGCGAAAGGGGGCTGCAGGGCACCACTGTGGATACCCACAATGGCCACCCTAGGTGCCACCCACTGTGGTGGCACCGACATTGCCCACTGTGGTTGTCCACAGTGGCGGACGCAGCTCCGTCCACTGTGGATACCCACAGTGGCCGTATTGCCCTAGCTTTTTGTATATTATTTTTTTTGTTAAAATTTTAAAATAATATATATATATATATATTTGTTCTATATATATTTTTTCATTTATATATATACAACAACATAAAAAGAATGTAAAATATTGGTTGACTGATAAGGAAAAACCAACAACATTTAATAGATGTACATTTCGTTTTGTAGATTAAAATGTATAAACCCTTATCATGTATATGCATATTTGGACTGATAAAAATGAAAGGAGGTGGGACTGACCCCATTATTATTATGTTTTTTGTTTTTATTTACTTAACTTGCAGATAGGAGGAATAATGCATGTACAAACATATATTGTATATCTATATGTTTCATTATGCTTATTTAAATGCATGCAATGTTTCTCTAACTTTTCAATATGCAGGGATATCATCATAAAAATAGTGACTGTCAAAAGACAAAATTAAACAACAATGCAATAGTTATCTATTTTATCATTTCTTTAAAACAGGTTTAAAGTAAAACGCTTTTTGATAAGATTACAATAGTCTTTTCATAAGAACATTAAAGCAGAATATTGTAGGCTAGATTTAATGTATCTCTTCTCATTTTAAATCTCTAAGAGTTAACTATAGGGAAATATTATTTTATCTACTTTTATTTTCTACATTTTTTTTTGAGTAAATGACAAAAGTAACTAAAACTTTCAGCAGCATTAAATTAGTCTAGAAAACACTTAAAAACATTATCAATATGTACAATGTAAAATTTTTTATACTTCTAAAGTCTGTTTAACCATATTTGCATTCAGAATAAATAAATCACTAGGACTAAATATTTACTTTTATCTTACTAACATTCCAGCTTTTCTAATTCATAATACCTCCATTTTACTTTCTGCATTTTTGTTTTTTGTTAAATAAATGATAGAGATAACCAAATGATAGCATTAATCTAGTCTAGAAAACACTTAGAAATATTAAAAATGTAGGGCTATTAGTTACTCTAACATCCTCTTAACCACATTTTGCAATATCAACTTGACAAAGAATACATTTCTTATAAGGAAAATCTAAGTACAATATGTCCACTTTTACAATGGGTGAAATACCCAACTAGTCTCTCATTCCCAATAATGAGGACTTAAATAAAATAATACATCTCATTCAAAATAAATACAACATAAGACTCTTCTCTTTCACTTATGCAACTAAAATAAAATCTGCAAGACCATTTCCAATTTTTTCCTTCAATCCCTTCCCAAAGCAACTTGCAATACAAAATATTAAGGCTGTGACCATGGAGAGCTCACCTCCCAGCCTAGGCTTACTAGAAGCCACCCCCGAGCTTGGAGAACCAAGACCTAGATAGGTTACACTCAATCAATACAAAAACAAGCAAGGAAAAGCTCACAGCAAACACATTCCCATCCCAAGGCTGAACTTCATCACATAATGTGATGTTTACATGGGTGGAAGTGGACCAAGTACCTTGAGGAGAACTGCAAGATAGTAGATCACCAGCCAACTCATGGCAACCAAGAACACAACATAAGTCTAGCAAGATAGTAGTTCACAAGCCATATCATGGCAACAAAGAACACATCACAAGTCCATCTTGACCCAACATCCTTATGACCCCCAAGGCATACATGCCATAATTTCTCCCCTTATGACCCCCAAATGCATAAACAAAACTATGCAACAAGGGTCACATAAACAAACCCTTGAGATCACTCTCTTAAAGAGAGCCTCTCACTCTAAGGTTGTCAAACACCTTCCACCCCCAAGACCACCTTACCCTGCCAAGGGCAATGTGGCCTTGGATACTCCCAAAACACAAGAAAAATGCTTAACCAAAACAAGTGAATGACCACATATTTCTTCATAAATAAAACATAAAGGAAGAAAACAACCAAACTCAAGCAATCTTTCAAAGCAAAATTACAACCTACAAAGAAGGAGGTTAAGCCAACCTTAATTCTGCCAAGGGTTTACAAGGGATAGCTTGGAGTAGAGTTGCACAAATCAACACTTCTCTCCTTCAACCCTTAGCCAAAAATTCTCTTCCAAAACTTGTTTCGAAATTGCAAGAATATAGTCTCCAAAGTTGGAGAGTGGGTGATTAACTCACTAAGTCTCAATCTCTTGCCTAAGAAGTCTTGTCCCACTCTTTCCAACCTCTTGAATAGAGTGAGAGGCTCCCATTGATTGGTCTTCCCTAGATCTTACACACTCCCTAACCAAGGCACCTCAAGAAGAGGAATGATAATGGGGAAGATGAATGACACATACCAAGAAGGTTATTTACCCAAGGATGGCACTCCTAAAGATGAAATTCGGCCATCTAGGAAAATCCACTTTTTTGGGAGGTTAAACAAGTCCTAGGGGAAGGACAAATGGCCAAACTTGGCCTTCACCCATAGGTACCCCATGAGGCCCAATAAAAATGCTCCAAAACTGACTCTAGGAGTTTGTTTAACCCTTTGAAAGTCCACCTAAAGTTTACCTACGGGTCAACTCTAAGTTGACCCTCCTAATGGCTCACTATCCTAGATTTATTGGAACCTTCAAGGATAATTTGGAAATATATCAATTAAACAAAAATAAATCTCTCAAAAAGGTGACATGCCAATGCCAACACAACATACAACATATGTGTCAAGTGACACCACAAAAGAATTCCACATCACTGATACACACATGGCAATTGTCTCTTGTAGAATTTACACAAATAAATAATTGCAATTTAACACACATGTAGTCATTTACGTTTATGAATAAAATTCGATACGTATGGGGTGTTGTCTCTCCAAATAGGCAACCCCTAATTTTAAGAACGTACATAGGCCTAGGCTTGATTCTTCATAATGTTTTCATGGTCACATGGATAATTTGCCTGCGCATCTCAATTACACATGAGTACTTTCCAATAGCCTCATATAATATTAACCACATAAATAAGGATACAAATCAATCACTTTTCATACAATGGACATCATATAAATCAATTTACCATAAAACAATGCAATCCATATAAGGTAATTATCATAATCCACTTAAATTCCAACCATTCATAAGGCATGCATCATAATTTCTAACATCATAATAAAGTCCTGCAAATTCAGATATAGCTGGCATACGTCATAACAAGATTATCAAATTAGTGGATCCTATAGGATCTAAATCCATAACACATCAAAATGTGCACCACAAGGTAAAATGCTTCATAACCTGGTTTAATTACTTTTCTCGCTAATCTATCCATCTAACATAGCTCATCCTATTGAATTTTTGCATTTATTAATACAATCAATCTTGGTCAACTAAGTTAACTAGAGCTTGATCGGGGAGGGGCTCTACACAATGTCTCTTGAGGATGCTTCCTCATAAATGACCTGGTGTTCCTTCCTCTCTACATTATACTTGTTTTTCTTTTAAAAGAATTATACTTATTCAATAGCACTGGTTATACTTGTCAGAGTTGCCACCCAAAACCATGGGAAAAATAACAAAACAAGCTTTGACAGATCACTCACATGGGATTTGATAACACAAAGATTCTCATAGAAATAACCAAAGATGAGGGATAGCATGACCAGCTACGAAGGCCAAACACATAACAATTTTGAACAAAAAACTGAAGCTAATACAAGCACCAGTCTGTATCATAGATTAACACTATAACTCTCCCCAGCAGAGCCACCATTTTTGTTGTTCTCAAAATCTGATTCCCTTCTATCCTCCCTGTAAGAAATATAATGAACTTTGTTTGCATATAAAGAGGACACCAAGAAAATTAGAACTCCAGAATAACATATAACAAGGTTATAACAAAACCTTTTACACTTTGAACTTATCCAAAGCTCAGGTGGGTATACCTTCTGTGAAAACTTTCACACTTTAAAATTCAAGATCCATAGTAAACCAATGCTAAAAACATATGGACTTCATCACATTAATAAAGCTAAAACAATAAAGGAAAAACTTATGCTCATTTTCAGTATTAATCCCCAAGAGATATAGAAAGAAATCCACAACTGATACCAGTGCCTTATCCAAGCTACAGAGTCACCTAAGTCAAGCAAGGATTTCAAAATTAAACATTCACATACATTTCATCACTTTGGCTTTTATTAACCCTATACATGCCTAACATATATAAGAGTTCTTTTTTGTTAAACTAGATACCGTTTATCAAATTCAAAGTAGCAAACAAGTAATCTACTAACAGAGATGTTTCAGGCATATTTAATTCCTCTCTTGAAGAGAAAAGCTAAAAACATATTCATAAGATTCCATTACAATCCGTGTTCAACTGAATAACCCTAGACTATTCAAATGAAACCAGCAAAATACTGAATGCACACTAGAAGACAACACAGATTTTAGGCTCGAAAAGTTCTGATCTGTATATTCACATTCATTTTTGAGAAAATTTTACATAACTCAAAGTATTCTCTGTAATAGCTAGAAAAAAAACCTAGATATTTTTTAGTAGAGTTTCTTTACAAATTCTTGTGATCCTTTTTCCTAAGTCATAGTATCCATTTATAACAACATGGATGCAAAACAAGCTTCGGATATTCCTAAGGATAATTTGTTACAACCTTCATTTCCTTCAAGAAATAGTTACAAGTCCTTTTTAGTCTCAGTGGCTTTTTCGGTTTGTTGCTCCACTGCAGCATCTTCTAACTGTTCTAGGATTTCCTCTTCTTGCACCGCATACTTTTTGGTCCACTCTTGGAACACGTCATCATCAGGCCATGAGTAGCTAACAATTTTCTTCTTCAATTTAACTAACCTTTTCCAAGAGTTTCTCACTTTCCTAACCTCTGATTCCAAAAAGATGTAGTGTGACTTTATCTTTTCTATTTCTTCAATTGTCTTAACAAACAGAAATGTGTCATCCTTATTGATGATTTCATTTACCCTTAAAGACAAGTTAGTTCCTAGCTCATCAAGCCATACTTGTTTTTCCTTCAACTAATTTTGGCTAACAAAACCCCCAGGAAACAATTCAAATTTATGCTCAGTATATTCCTTCCTGTATAAGTTAGCCTTCCTCTCTACACTGGCTCTTCCTTCTACTAGCTTGGTCATGCCTTTTGCTAATTCACATATGGATTTAATAATGGCATCAAACCCTGCCTCATCATAGGACACACACATAAGTTCTAGATCCACTTCTCTTGGCATCCACTTATTCAAAATAGGCTCTAAAATAGCCTTGTCTTCATTCAACTCACTCAAAGTATCCAAAATTCTTTTCATGTTAGTGTGCACAATGGGGGCTTCTATTGTATAAGCAAAACTCAAAATTGTGGCCTTCACCTTCTCTTCATATTTATTTGCAAACAGGGCTTGAGTCTGTTTTAACTTCTCCAATTCAAGTTGAATGGTCTCAGCTGGTTGAAAACCAGAAGGGATAGGAGAAGAAGGAAATTTAATAATAGGACTAGTGGTTGGAGGTCTTGCTGGAGAAGATGCAATCATCAGAGTAGAGGATTCACCTCCTTAGTGTTGTCCTACCAATTGACTCTGCAGTCTAGCAATAATACTGTCCCTATTGGCTACCTCCTTTTTGGCTTCATCATAAGCCTTTAGAATTGTTTCTAGTTTCACTTGGAGATTAGCTCTCTCCTTTACTTCTTTCTCAGCCACTTCCACACTGAACTTTGTAGTTTCTAGAACTGTGTTGGCAGCTTCCACCACTCCTATGTCTTGGACTCTTTTAACTATCATACCTCCTAGGAAACTAGATTCTGAGGTATCTTTCCTCCTTCTACTTTCATCCCTCTTTAAGGACCACATGACTAAAGAAGCATTATCCTTGCTGAATGTCACTCCTTCCATAGGCTTGGTTTCTTTTCTGACTGCTTCAAGTACCAAGGCATTTGCTATATCCCATTCAGGGAGAATTAGAACACCAGCCGTTGACACCATTTCTCTTCCCTTTTCAGCAGTATTGGCCTTGAATTCTGGAATCATTTCTTGCTTTACTTCTTCCTCCACCAAAGTTGCATCTTTGTGAGGCTGCTCACTCTTCCTCTTTTCACACCTTGCCTTGAATTGCTCTATGCTTTACTTCCAGACAAATTGCAAGAAGGCTCCTATCATGACAAAATTGCTATCAGCCAAGAACTCCTCACTAGCTTGCTTGACATCAGGGTCTATCTCTTTACCTTTGAACTCATCTATAGTTAAGTTCATCTTGGCACTAGGTGGCTCTTCTATCATTCCCTCTTGTGTCTCCTCATATGTGTAATCAATCTCTTTGAGACTCCCTAACTGCAACAATTATTCTGCTACTGCTTGTTCATCTCCTATATGGATAGGGGATTGAGATGGAGAGTACAAAGACTCGCTTGTTTGCACTTCCTTCCCAAACCTTTGCCTTTTAGGGGAGTCTTGGATGTCAATGACATCTTCAATCACTCTCTTCCCTCTTGAAGTAGAGGGCTCACCTATTACTGGCATCAACACACTATATTTTGACTTCTTATGCATTACATAATTACTCGGAGGGATGGCCTTAGCAAAGGCAGGCTTGGCTACAACCATCTTAGCCTTATTAGGTTAATCTCTTATTATAGCTTCCCTCTTTTCCTTCAAAGTTTGCATTAAATCTTCATAATAAAAAATTAAGAATTTGATCTTTTCCTCAAAAGGATTAAAGCTAGATAGAGGGTCATAACTACTATCAAATTGATGAATAAAATCCAAAGCCTTTTTGTATGCCACCCACTTTTCTTTCCTTAATTCTTGCTCATCCAAATTGAACTCATTTCTAATTAAATCCTCTAGGAAATGGAATTGGTGTGGGCTACCTTTACATACTGCTCTCTTCCTAAACATGCTGTTGAAAAAATCCTCAAGATCAACAAACCTTATTACTGCAGTAGGCAACCTATATGGTTGAAAGAAGTTATCAAAGTATTTCCAATGACCCTTGGTAATCACAAATTGATGGGCCATGGTTACAGTTGGGAAAATAGTCCCTTTTCCCTTATTTGTTAGTTCTACCTCTTGAGCACCTCCAATTTGCCTTAGGACCTCTACAATTCCTATCTTTAATGGGACTTGATAAGGAAATAAATATGGAGTGCCTTTGAAACCATAAACTCTAAAAAATGTAGAGACAGTGTATAAGTATATGTCACCCCAGTTGTGCACAATCTTGATACATGCAGCAAATTCCTTAGGCCTAAGGAATTCTAAAAGAGCTTTGGGGATCGTAGGGTTCTCTGAACATAAAAGAATCCTAATCTTGGATGCAAAGCGTCTGTGTAGCTGGCATCCTCTCTGTCCTAGGACAAAATGGTACTCCACAGTTGTACAGGAATCTCTTCATTATCTTTCTCCTTAACTAAATCCATTTCATTTGCAAAATAATCAACACCTTTGAACAAAAACATGTGCATAAGAAGAGAGTACCACCCAAAAGGCCTATCCACCTTACCATTTTTTATACCCGCCAACCCTGCATGAATTGCATCAGTGAGGTAAGGTGCTTAATCAAAGGTTACTACTAGAGAGGGGTTTAGAATCTGTGCTATCATTAACATGTAATGAGTCGGCATGGTGGTTTCAGCATCTTCCCCAAATATTTGACATAGTGACCAATGCATGCCTATATCCCTTAGTGTAAACAAATTCAGGGAGAAAGGCTCCATGGTACTAGGGCCTACAACAGTTAACCCTCCTATTTTAATAAAAAACTCTTTGAAAGGTCCACTCCTGAGGTGATCCCTTTGTACATTGTAAACCTGGGCTAGTGTATCAAAATTTATGGGCTCTAAATAATTAGACACTTCACTAAGCTTAAACATTTTTCTAAACTCATCATCATTGATCTCAATTAGGGATCCTCCACTCACATTCCTGATACATTTGGCAACTGGGTCATAATTGTGTGCAATCTGGGTTAACAAATCAACATCCATGAAAACCCTAGGGACTATGAGCTTTCCTACATCTAATTCCCATATACTATTCATTGGGGCGAGGGAATGTCTCTGACTGAATCCTACTTTGAAAAGACCCATACCTGATATCCCTCTCTGTGGATCTCTCAACCAGTTGCGTTTGTCATACAAACCATCTCCAATTCTTAGACGGGGGGCCTTAGGTACCAATTCTTTAATTTTGGCCGCGACATTTATGGACATAGTCAGTTGTTCCAAGAAATCATCAATATGTTTCTATCCTGATAATTCACCTTCACCGTGAAATCCCTTCTTGGTGCCATCCCAGAATCACAGCTATATTAATTAAAATTCTAACTAACCTCTGAGAAAATGAGCATGCAATGATCCAAATTCAAGTAATAATAGTCAAGCAGTATGCAAAAATTCACTACTTGTTTGAAGAAATTTCCTCTGTGCTCCGACTCCTCTGCAGAACTCTTCGAAATAATGCCAACATCTAGTTTGATGTGAAGCTTAACACGGCAATAGAGCAATGAATTGAAGCTTTTAAAACTGCATGCTTTGGTAATCAACTCAGAATTGAATTCGTAGCTGAATTCAAAAAATGGCTCCAACAGATTATAACATTTTCTATGTGTTTCTCCTTTCGCTGTTTCACATAGGTTAAAATCCATGCACCTTTTCATTGCGAAGCAGCGTTGTCCTTTGTATCCTGTGAAACCCACACGTCTTTTACCTTACCTGGGTCAAGTTTCTTAAAATTGGGACCTACCTTCCTTTCGCTGTTTTGCAGAGCATAAAACTTATGCATCTCTTCAACATGAAACAACGCCATCTGTCAGATCTTCTACTATCTACGTGGCCTTTAGTCCACACGGTGATCACTTGTCTTTTCACTAACCATAGGGAATCATTACCTCTAATGGTCTTCACTACATTGAGAACTCTAAAGACCTTGCATCTACGGGCTGTGAAACATTGCTCATCATTGGATCACCTTTGAGATGCGTGACCTTTAACACCCTTAAAATACAAGAATGGTGGAATATTCAAGTTGAGGTCACTGCTATGTATAGAGTCATGAAGAAACTCAAAAGTATCAAGGACAACATAAGGTTCTGGAACAAATCTAGCTTTGGGAACATTTTTGTGGTCAAAGGTAAAATTAAGGATGATCTCAATAAAATACAGGTCCAAATTCAAAAGGATGGTTTCTCTACTATGTCAATTGCTGAGAAAATGAGATCCTTAAAAAATATCATGAAATCATTGCTAAAGAAGAATTTTTTTGGAAGTAGAGATCAAGATGTACATGGCTGAAGGAAGGAGACAAGAACACAAGATTCTTTCATATGTCGACTATCAAACATAAAGCGGAAAGCAAGATCACAAAACTGGTAGTGGACAATGGGGAGTTGGTTAAGGAGGATGAGATAAGAAATGAGGCCAAAAGATACTTTTATGATCTTCTAAGTAGGGATCAGAGTCTGGATGTTGATGCTCAAATTTATTTTCTTCAAAATATTCCTTGCCTCATTGATGAGTAGATGAATGCCTCCCTTTCTGCTATACCTTCACACCTAGAGATCAGGAATGTTGTCTTTTCTTTTGATGGTAACAAAGCTCCTGGTCCTGATGGCTTCCCCATGTTCTTCTTCCAAGAATTTTGGGACATTGCTGGGAAAGATGTTTCCAACAGGGTCAAAGAATTTTTTGGGGTGAAAGAGATCAATGGAACCTTCATTGCATTAATCCCCCAAATTCAAGGAGTTGACTCCATGGATAAGCTCAAGCCAATCAACTTATGCAATTCTTTTTATAAGATTATTTCTAAGGTCCTTACTTCCAGACTCCTAACTATCCTTCCCTCTTTGATTTATCATCAACAAAATGGTTTTGTGCCAGGAAGACAAATTCTTGATTCCATCATTACTATCCATGAGAATATTCATTCTATTGTTATGGCTAAGAAACAGGGTTTCATCCTCAAGCTTGATCTCTCTAAGGCCTATGACCGGGTTGATTGGTCTTTCCTCATGAAGGTCCTTATGGCTTATAACTTCTCTACCAAATATGTGGATCTCTTCAAACAACTTTTTACCTCTTCCTCCTTTGTTGTTATTGTCAATGGATCCCCTTCCTCCTTTTTTCAAGCTTCTAGAGGATTGAGGAAAGGGGATCCCATTTCTCCTATCCTCTTCATAATTATGGTTGAATGTTTTGGTAGGTCTATGGAAAGCATGGTGATGAGAGGAATGTTTAAGGGACTCCAACCTTCTTCAATTGATTATACTTGTTCCCACCACCAGTTTTTGGATGACACCATTGTCATGGGGGATTCAAGCATTTTAGAAGCTAGAACCCTAAAGAACACTCTATGTAAATTTGCTTCTGCTTCAGGCCAACTTATCAATTGGGTTAAAAGCGAAGTTTTTTTCATCAATACTCCAGAGAGAAGACAACAAAGAATCAATAGAATTGTGGAATGTCGGATTGCTGATCTTCCTGCCACTTATCTTGGCCCCCCTTTGGGCATTGCACCTCTTGATTCCTTTTGGAGCTCTCTGGTGGACAAATTTCAATAAAAGTTTTCTAGGTAGAAAGGAGCCCTCTTAAGTTAGGTTGGAAAGCTTCAACTTTTAAAAGATTCTCTTCAAAGCATACCTATCTATGCCGTTAGCCTCTTTAGAATTCCAGTTAAGTATGCTGATGCAATTGAGAAAATTCAAAAAAAAATTGTTTGGTCAGGGGTTGAGGAAAAGAAAAGAATGTCTCTTGTGGCTTGGGATAAGGTGTTCAGACCAAAAAGTAAAGGAGGCCTGGGCCTTAGAAGAATTTGGACCGTCAATGAAGCTCTCTTGTCTAAATAGGTATGGAAATTGTTCCACTCTGATAGTGAATGGTGTAAAATTTGGAGAAATAAGTACTCTCTTTTGTCTTCTTCTCTATCCTCTTTTATCAATTTTGATTTCAGTATGAATGGGTCCCATATTTGGAATCATTCCTCTAAGTGTAAAGACAACATTGCTAAAGGGGTTAAATGGAAAGTTGGCAATGATAGGAAAGTTAGATTCTGGGAAGATCCCTAGCTTTTTGATAAATCTCTGATTGATATCCCTGAATGGGCCCCTTATGCTTCCTCTTGTATTAGAATCTTTGGCCCTTTGGTTGAGGGGTATTGGATAGGTGATAAATGGCAGAACATTGAAAGTATTCACCTGAACCTTATCAATCTTAAGAACCATCTTTCTTCGGTTTGGATGAACAAAGAGGAAGACTCCCTTATATGGAAATATGAACCTAAAGGCAGCACCATTGTCTCTTCAATGTATGGTGTTCTCTCCCCTACCCTCTCAGAAAATCCTTTTTGGTCTAAAGCTTGGATAAAGGGCATGATCCCTAAAATCAACTTTTTCTATTGGAATATTCTTCAAAATAAAATATTGACCTTAGACAATCTTAAGGGTAGAGGTTTTTCTTTTCTAATAGATGTGCTCTATGTCTTGAGGAGGAAGAGTTTGTAGACCATTTGGCTATCCATTGTTCCTTTACTATTTCAATTTGGGAAAGATTTCTTAATAATTTTTGCATTGATTGGGTGTTTCCTAACACTATCAGTGAATTGTTCCACTCTTGGAATGATCACTGGTCTAACCCCTTTTTGAGATCTCTATGGCAGCTATCTCTCCCTCACATTTTGTGGGGAATATGGAAAGAAAGGAACAACCGTATCTTTAGGGACACTTCTCTCACCCAGGATGTTGTTTTCCAGAAAATTCAATGGGCGATTGTGGAGAACATTGGGATCATTGGGGTTCCTTGCATTTCAGCCAACCCCTTGGAAACTCACATATTAAGTTCTTGGAATCTAAAGAGTGTTGGTAGTTCTAATCCCAAACAAATCAAAAGATTAGAAGCTAAATGGAAAACTCCCCCAAATGGTTGGCTCCAAGTCAATTTCAATGGTGCTGTAAAAGGTAATCCTGGCCCTCTGGGATGTGGTGCAATTCTTAGAGATGAAAACGACAACTATAAGGAAATGATTGTTGTTCCTATACGGAGTCAAACAAACCACAAAGTAAAAGCAATGGCTGCACTCCAAGGTATTCTCCTGGCCAAAAGATGGAACTGTCCCTACCTATGGATTGAGACCTCATCAACACTTTAGAGAAAAGCTTTATATCTCATATTTATCATGAAGCTAATTGTTCAGCTGACTGGGCTACCAACGTTGTAGTTAATCAAGAAAAAATGGTCAATGGAAGGGAGAAGTGGGCCTCCTCTAGGATGTCAAATCAATCATTTTTAAGGATCGATACAATAGTACCCCAAAGATCATAAATGGACAAAATAATAATAAAACGGATTAATAGGAAAAAACAAAAGAGTTAGAAAGACAATGCTAAGAAGCTGGAGGAACAAATGCAGAGAAAGATTTCGAAAGTTGACCAGAATGTGGAGGAGGTGACCACTGGGGAAGGTTTTGAATAGAGGTTTGATGGAAAAGTTGATAAAGTTACTGGTGGTGACATCTCTAAAAAGGATCAGGACAATTCTGGTGAGAAAATACCCTCATCAAATCCTCCTCTTGAGGGTCTGAAAGGTTTTGTGGACACCATGGATTGGTTAATTACCAGTTACAAGAAAGTTGTGTAGGAAAATAAGAAGCTTAACCATAGAGTCCAAATTGGTGGAGGCAAATCTATGGGAGAATATGTTGAGGATTTGACCAAAACTATTGTTTGAGCTGAAGAGATCAGAGACTCCTTCAACCCTAGGTTCAAGAAAATTGAGAAAGACCTGACTAAGAGAAAAACTAATGATAATGCTATGGATCAAAGAATGGAAAAAACTGATAGTAAAGTCAAAAAAATTGAGGAATGCCTTAAAAGTATTGGCGGAGGCAAATCTATGGGAGAATATATTGAGGATTTGACCATAACTATTGTTAGAGCCGAAGAGATCAGAGACTCCTTCAACCCTAGGTTCGAGTAAATTGAGAAAGACCCGACTGAGAGAAAAACTAATGATAATGCTATGGATCATAGAATGGAGAAAACTGACAGTAAAGTCAACAAAATTGAGGAATGCAAACTGACAGTAAATTCTAGAAACAATCAGTATTGGCAGAGGCAAATCTATGGGAGAATATGTTGAGGATTTGACCAAAACTATTGTCAAAGCCGAAGAGATCAGAGACTCCTTCAACCCTAGGTTCGAGCAAATTGAGAAAGACCTGAATGAGAGAAAAACTAATGATAATGCTATGGATCAAAGAATGGTGGAAACTGACAGTAAAGTCAACGAAATTGAGGAATGCCTTAAAAGTATTGCAGAGCAAAGCTTAAACATTCTGAAGGCCTCTGCTGGCAATACAAAAATCCTCATTAGCAGATTGGAGGAGGAGAAGGACTCCCTAGAGATTGAACTTGACATTGAAGGTACGAGAGAAGTGCAAGGACCTAGAACAAGGACCAGAGGTAAAAAGAAGGAGAAGAAGCCAAACAAGGACCTAGAAGAACTCAAAACTGTTGCGGCAAACTATGACCAACTGGTCAATAAGGCAGCGGATCTCCTTAAGTCTTTATAGTTATGATGTGTTTTCCCTAGTTTTTTTGCTTTGCTGTTCCTTTCTTTTGCTGACCTTTTGGTTAACTGGCCTTTTTGCCAGTCATCTTGTAAGTTGTTCTTAGTTGGTCTGGATGCTTTTTGAAGAACTATTATATGCTCCTATGTTAAAGGTTTCGCGTCCTTAAAACCCATTTTTCATATTAATCTGAACATTTCTAATTATCAAATTTCTATTCTTTCATTAATAATTAGTTAACCCTTTCTCAAATATTAATTAAATATTATTTATTTAATTAATTATGATTATTTTCCTTAATCAAATAATCTTTATTATTTAATTAATCCTATTTCTAATAATTAAATAATTTTATTTGAATTATTTAATTAATTAATTTATTCCTCCAATTCTCCAAATGATAATTTCAAATAATTACATCTAATTTCATTTCTCCCAAATTCACAATTCCTCAAATGTGGATTTCAATTAATTTCATCTAATTCAAAATCATCAAATTAACATTTCATCAAATCTGAATTTGAATGAATTTTAGTTAATCTCAAGTGCATTTCATCATTCAAAAATCCAAATTCAAATTCAAATAAAAATGAAATTGAATTTCAATTCAAAAGTCCTACAACACATGTGGAAAATCATAATTGATTGATCAAATCTGTTAACTTAGTTAACTCTTCAATCACCTTTTTTGACTAATCAATCAAATCAGTCATCTCCTCAATCAATCCAGTCAACTGGCTAATCTATTCACTTCATTGTCCAATCAATCTAGTTGACTATTCAATCTATTTAGTTAACAAGTCAATCAATCTGAGTTAACAAATCAATCAACTCTATTAACTGATCAATCTAAATCATTTCACTCCCAATTAAGAATTAAGTTCAAAATCCCTCCCCATCTCTCTTGAAAATCTATATAAACAACACCAATTTCTCAAATCAATCTAGAATCTAGAATCACAGAATCGTAGTCTTCAAAATAATTATCTATCTTATGCAGGAATTTTAGTGCAACACCTAAGACCCAATCAACCAAAAATTATGGAGAATAGCAATGGAAGCCTTGCTACATCAATTGAGAGAGTCTTAAATAAGAATTCATTTCATTTCAATTGATTTTGCATTATTCTATTGTCATTTAGGAGTAATCTTAATTAAATTAGAGTTGTGATTCACTCTTTGATATCTAATTATGTTATTTATGACTAATTTACCCCTAAAAACAATGGTGAACCTGATGTGAAACTTATAGCTACTAATTTGTCTTTTCTGATTTTTGTGATTTGTAGGGCTAAACAAAACAAAAAAAATTGACTGCGCACTTTCTTTCACAAAAAGTCACAATTGAACATATTAATACGCAATTGATAGTATTCTGATTCACATTTTCTATTATATTAATTCACAATTGTTTTAATTAATGCACAATTATACAACTAACCCATAATTTCAATTTTTATTGTTGTTTTGGCTTTAATTGTATTTGTGCGATTAACCCATAAAACTTTTTTAATTTTGGAAAACTTTATTTTTTGTGCATGAAATTTCTCTAACCCCATGAGAGGCAAGGTAACTTTCAATATTTCAGGTGCCAGAAGGAGAGAAAAACACAAGAGACAACAAAAATCATATCAAAGACTTGTGAAGGCAGAAACAAAGATCCGAGAAATTAAAGAACAAGAAGCTATTGCCAAATACCAACACATTGTGCACAAAATCCTGGATAAATTCAACATTTATGATGATATCGAAGTGATGGGCTGCCTTACCTCTATCTAAATTAATTTCCAAAACTTTCAATTTAAGTGATGTGTAATTGATCTGTGAGAAATTCACAATTGATCTGATAGTAATTCACATTTGATTAAACATTAATTCGCATTTGCTAATATGTTAGTTTGCAATTTCTTAGAAGGTAGTTCACACTTGTTGAAAAAGGTTAGAATGTCTCTGTTTCATTTTCTCTCTATTTTCCAGTCAGTAATTAGCTCTATTTCTGCAAACAAAGAAGTCAAAAATTATAATCAGAAGAAGAAAATTAGGCTGGAGAGCCCATAATGTGCTAATAGTTCTCATGGCTTCTTGTACGGATAGCTAGACTTAGTTTAGCTAAATCTTTCTTTTGGTGCTCTAAAAAGAACAACACAAATTCCATCATTGATATATCAGTTAAAATGAACACCATGTCTTTTGGAGCAACATCTCCAATAGTTTAGACAATATTACAATGAAGGCATAAAAAATAACCTTGTCATTTGTGTTTTTGAGGTGATAGGTATATGCTCTCCCCTTCACTGGGTGATAAAAAAGATAGACCCACCTTTTTCATGCTTTCTATCAATTCTGCATTAGGATAAAACCTTTAGAAGACTTGCCTCCTGAGTAGTCCATAAGGCCAAGTGAGAGGGAACGACCTAAGTGGTAATGGCTAATGCCAATTATTCTAAACCACTATAACATAAATCTGTTTGCAATGAAAATTATAAGCAACATGTGATACAAGTTGTCATAATGACGTTATGCCTCCCTCAGTACCTATATGGTACAAGAAAGTTTGTAGAGCATAACCTCTTCAGACTGGGAGACCTCCTTAATGGAGCATAACACATTGTTGATTATGACCACTTGAATGAAAGCTTGATTAAATACCTTAGGATCTAAAGGCCAAATCGAGTCAGTAACCAAACACTTATACTATCACAATGCAAGGGTGGGGAAGAATCCACCCCCAAGACACTCACCATATATCTCCCAAGATAACAATCCAATTGAGGAGCAATCTTCTTTGGTTTAATTTCCAGGCAAAGGCAAAAAAAATGGGTGCACCTTAGGATGTGACATGGTTTTTTGAGCTGACGGAGTATCAAGATGTGGGTTGTGATAATATTCATGACCTTTTGACTTTAGGAGAGTCTGCTTGATGTGTTATTGAATGACCAAAATTTTATCGAAAACAAAATGAGGTTTTGAAAGATATCTCAACATCCACAAGGGTTTGAAAAAAATCTTTAAACAGTGCTCTCTTTTGGTTATGTCAAGTTGTTTTTCATTGTTTTGTTGTTGTGTCTTTGCTACATGATTAAACATTACAAAGTGGAATATCAACCAAGTTTTGTCAAAAACATCAGCAAGAATCTCAAAGCTCAAAGAAAACTTCAAGTATCAACATCAACATCAAAGTCAAAATCAAACATTGTCACTTTCAGAGAAATGGAGAAAACTTGTGATCTTAGGTCCAAACCAATCAAGCAAACATCATGGATTGGTGTTATGTATTTCGTAGGGAAGGTGAATAATTCATCCCTTTCATTCCTATTCCATCGTCATCCATAGAGATTTTAGCTCAATAAATCAAGACTTTGCAACAACAAATGAGAGAAATGACTAGTCCTAACAACCATAGAGATTGGTTAGAAAAAATGATGAGAAAAGTGATAACCACAAGGGAATCATTATTAGGACAACCTTCCTTCCCTTGTGAGACCATTCAAACATGTCAACCATCATTCTTCAACAAAACCTTTCCAACTCTACTTCAACCAACATTAGAGTCAGGTCAACCTTCTTTTTCTTTCAACCCAGCATATCAAACATATTAATCACATCAACCCAACATTAAAACCCCTTTCTACCAAAGTTCAAATCAATCATATCTATCCATTATTTCATCATCCCCTGAAGTCAAACAAGAACAATTCACACCATCTCTATCCAATAACACAATCTCCCAAGGGCTATCCATCATATAAATCCAATCTAATCCAATTCATGATGCCAGTCCTTTCCATGCTTCAGAAATTCAAGATCCAATACCATCATATATTCTATTTCCAAGAAAACCCACTTTAGAGAGTCTCATTCAAAATCCTTTCTCATCAGGCCAAAGTGTTGAAACCTTCCAAAAATCTCCCATGCATATCCAAACTCCTTCCCCATGTCAAGAGGATAATCCAAAATCAGAAGAAATCAGTCATGAAACAAATCAGGATCAAGAACAAAGACTCCCATCCTACCAAATTTTTGATCAAGATCCCACTGACAAATAATCTTATGGCGATCCCCTCATTATTTTCAATTCCATTCATAATAACACTCTTTTATCTCAAGAGGAAGATGTTATTTCAAGTACCATCCAACATCCACCTCCTAAGAAAGATCAAGACATCCCTTCCATCCTTCCTAATAATCCCTTTCCAAGTAAAGATCAAAGTATTCCTTCACCTTCATGTCCTAAGAAAGATCCCATTATTTCTCTAGATCTTGATCAAGATCCCTGCATCCCTTCATCTCCATGTCATAATCCTCCATGTTCCTCACAAGATTCCCTCTCAAATGAACTTACTATTTCTCCTCATGATCCCAATCCCTCTACACAAGTTGCTCATGAACCCCTTATCAATGAAATCACCAATCCAATCCATACTATAGAGAAAAATTTATCAATGATTGTATATGTGCCATTTTCACATGCTAATGTATTGACAGAATCAAGCATAGCACCAGCTAATGAAATCAACACCTAAATTGTTCAATTATCTTCTGCAAGCACAAGCATAATACCAACTAATGAGATCAACACCTAGTTGGTTTCATCATCCTCTTCAATTACATCAATAAAAAATGCCACCTCCTCATGTCACAACTTCAGAACTAGAATCTATTTGCCTCATACACCTACAATTAAAAGAATAGGGGCAATAAGATCTACCACAATTGGATTGGTCTGAAAATGATGACGCTATAACAAAAACTGCACATGAAATACACCCAGTTGAATATCATATTGAAAAAGAAAGGTTTATCTAACTCTTCAAACACAAACCAATGAACTACCTACACAAAACTCCCTGACCCCATGAACAACATGCACCTAAACAAATATTATATTTAAGGGATGGGTTCATTTACATTTTCAGTACTGCATTTGCATATTTCTTTACTGCATCATAGTTGCTTGCATATTACCATTGCACAACATATAGCTGCATATCATTATTACTTTCTCATTTAGTTAAATCGATAAAACAAGGCGACTGTGTGAGTCATTCATCTGTCTACACTGAAAGGAGCAAATGTTGTCTCATTTCCTAGATACTTGTTCATGAAGTTTTTAGGTCTTTGGTCAATCATCTTCAATGTCACCTTGTGATTGAGCTTTATCCATGGTTGTGTAGAGGTTTTAATATCGAGTCTTGTTACCCAAAATCTACAATTGCTATATCTCACACATTAATCAATAGTTCTAAGTCATTACAGATACCTAGTTGGTTATGTGGCTAGTGAAAAAACCAAAATTCTACTTTAGCACTGTTGTAATTGTTGTAGACACCTAAAAATGTCTCATTGGTCATGTATTAATTATTCCTCTAAGTGATTACATAATTCTTTAATTCTTTAATTAATCTTATTCTTCTAAATTCATATTTCTTCATCATCTTACTGTAAGTTCTAATACTAAATGTAAAGTACAGATGCCAATAGCTAACAAGATGAGAGGGGGGGGGTGAATCATACAAACTTAAACTTCCATGAAATCAACAGATTCAACATCAGTAACTTATACTTCAACAATATAACCAAAAACTGCTAAACATGCTAACTCATAAACACATAATCATCATAACACTCATAACACCAAATTTAACATGGAAACCCAAATAGGGAAAAACCACTATGGGATTTCAGATGCACTAAGAAATATACTCTTCTAGAGTATGCTCAGTTAAAAGAAAAACCTATTAAAGATTACAAACACATTGCTAGATGTGACCTGGTTAAGGGATTTCCCTCAGATCTGTTAGGATCTTCACTTTGTTAGAAGTGACCTTGTCAAAGGATTTCAAACACTCATTTAGAATGTTACCTTGCTAGAGGGTTTACAAATAATAGTAATAAAAATATATCTGCAACTTCACATCTAAAATGCTAAAGCAGATTCTTATTTTCTCAAAACAATCTAGTCATAGGACTTATCTTGTCCCTCTGCTAGGCTCTATACTCTATTATTCAAACAGGTCTTCAAGCTTTTGTGCTCAGTAATCACTATGTAGCATCCCTGTGCTTACATTTGCCCGCATACATTGTTTATCAACAATTCCTTATTTATAAACAATTGCTAACCGCTTAATCTCCTTGATCACATTTCCCATGATCAATCTTAGCCACCAGATCTTCAAAATTGACCAGGTTCAATGTATCCTTTTGATCTGAAAATGTTTTACCTTACCTGTGGACTTGCATTCCTTTCTTGGAACTTGCACAAGGTGATTGCGGTTCAATCTAAACTGTAGATCTTTAACAAACTTCATGCATGGCATACCAATCATTTATACATCTCTAGCTAATCATTGTCCTTCATTAAATAATGCTTTTATCCATCCAATGCACACTATCATAACTTGGTTGCAACTCGGTAAATACTAAACTTTACTCGGTAGACATTCCGCCTTCATTAACCGATATCGATAACCTTAGGGTTTACCGACTAGGTTCCTTGCTCGGTAACATAGTATAGTATTAACCTTACAATCAACAACATATGTAGGATATCAAAAAAATCTAAACATCATGATCTCATCATTGTCTAACTCAATAATAGTTTCCCATTGAATAACTTATTTCTCCCCTTATTCATCACATTCTTTCTGTGTCTTTTACTGACATCTTAATTCTCTTCAAATCAATCTTCTCAAGATATGGCAACATCATACTGAATCAGATAATCAATTTCTTGACATCAATGACAAAATAATGTTATAAAGATAGTTATCATCCTTTTTCAATTATATCAATAACCTTCAACAACCTTCTCAATATCCTTCATGAATATCAATCTTTCTTTCTACTGAAATGCCAACACTTACTAATTATTCTATTTCTATTTCTAATCAATTAATCATTTAACCCTTTTCTAAATATTAATTATTTAATTAACTGTTATTTAATTTCTTTAATTTAAATAATCTTTATTATTTAATTAAATTCAATTTCTAAATAATTAAATAGTTTCTTTAAATTATTTAATTAACTAATTCATTCTTCAAATTTCCAATTCCAAATCCCCAAATTCTAATTTCATTTAATTTCATTAATTCTCCAAATTCGAATTCAAATTGATATTCTTCCAATTTCATTAATTCTTCTAATTTCATTTAATTTTATTAATTCTCGAAATTCAAATTCAAATTCACATTTCTTCTAATTTCATCTAATTTCAAATACATGTGCATGATTTCAAAAATCAAATTCAATTCCAAAGTCAAGTTCTAAATATATTCAAATAACAAATTGAATTTAAAATAAATTCAATATTTGAATTAAATCTCATGCAAAGATTAAATTGAAAATCAAAGTCAAAGTTCAAGCACATGTTGAATTAATCAATTCAATTAATTGATTAAGTAAATCAATTATCTTTCCAATCTCTATTTCTATCTTCCACTTTTCTTTTTTCCCAAAAAGCTTTCAACTAGTCATCTTTTGTTAACAATTCCATCTATTTTAATTGAACAATTCAATTAATTGATTAATTGCGTCAATCTTTAATTCTCCTCCAATCATTCTTTTTCTATCTTCCAATTAGCTTTTTCTAAATAAAGCTTTCTTTGTCATCAATCAATTCTCCTCCAATCATTCTTTTTCATATTTCAATCAATTTTTTTCTTAATCAGTTAACTCAATTAACTATTCAATCTATTTTGTTCCACCTCCAAATCAATAGGTCAACTATCAATCAACATGTGAGCTCACCTAAGTTCCACCTCTTAATCATTTTGTTCCACCTCTCATTCAATCCTCTCCAAAAATTTATAAATTCAACATCAATTCCTCATTTTCAACAATCACGAACTTCAAATCTTTGTGTCAATTGCAGGTTGCTAGCATAATATTTGAGAGCCATCATACCACAAAGAATAGAAGAGCAATGGAAGCCATGATGCACAATAGGGAGTTTTATATTGTTTAATTTGATTCTATTATGCATCTATTTCATTGGCTTTTGTTTGAATTCTTTAGCAAGAATAGGGATTCGTGATTTCCTTATTATTTCTATTTAAGCAATGATGATTTTAAGAATATGAAAATTGTCATACCCAATTAGATTTCATTACTTACAAGTCAAGGCAAGAAAATAAAAGAAAAAAGTGCTATGCCAAAATCAATATCCAAAATATCAGGGCAAAAGAGAAAAGATTATAACTGAAATATCATACAAGTGCAATAAAAGATTGACTATGGGAACATGCGAGTAACTCCATCAGGGCTATGGACGCCTGCTGGTAATGGAGCATTATTCAAGAGATTACAGTGTATAACCTCGTTAGGGCTATAAACGTCTAACTGCTAGCAAGGCTCTATCCAGATGGCTTTTGAAGTTAGAATAACTCACGTAGCTAGTGACATAGGATTCCAAGGGTCTTTGATGGTTATAAGAGTCAGAATAAATTCAAGTGCACACACATAGGCAAAAGAAGATCAAAGTTTCAAGAATTGATGGAGAATTTTTCTGTGCCTCCATTCATAAATATTAGTTACATAGTGTGTTAAGTTTGATGGTATAAGGTCTTCTGAGAACATATTGAACTCCTATCTCTGAAATGTTTCACATCTTTAATTCAATTAGTACTCATATTGAAAATTCATTATCTCCATATGCATCACCTAGATCACCATGTCATAATAGGTCTACACACTGGGGGCATAAAAAATCAAATAAAGTCCTAAAAAAATCCTAAAAATCAGATAATGTCCTTAAAAAACTCTAAAAATTATAAAATGCGATGAAAAAATCTTTAAAACCATAAACGATCTTGAAAAAATCAACCAAAAACATTCAAAAACACAAAAAATCACACAAAAACATTCGAAAAACAATCCTGAAAATACCAAAAACATAAAAAAACATCAAACTCAACCAAAAACATCAAAAAATTCAAAATCAAACAAAAACATCGAAAAACATCAAAATCCAAAAATATCAGAAAACAATCAAAAATCCAAAAACAATCATCAAATCACAATTCACAATAAATTATCCTTTGCAAACAATAAGCATTTCAATTGACATAAAATGTGAAACAAATCAAAACATTGAGCTTAATAAATCATGCATCAATAGACAAACTACCAAGCTAGTCTACAACCTAACCGATCAATACCAATCAGTTGCCAACATCCTTACCAAACAATGTGCCTTTATGGATACATTGTTCCTAAAACAAACACCTATTACATATCATGTCCTGATGGATACATCTTTCCTACAATGGGCATCCTATCAAACAATCATCCTAGCAACACTTATCCTTGGCAAGAAGATCAGTATGGTTGTTGGCTTGTATGGTCAAGTTTGTCTTATCTTTCATTGATTTATCTTTTATCAATTTATGTTAGATCATGTTACTATGATACTCAAGGATGTCCACAAGTGACTAGAGGAGTTGTGATGGGCATGATATTTTTCTTTGTTTGTTCTTTGTGGTGTGAACCAATGAATATCTAGGAAAATAGTTCTAGTGGGTGTTTGTGATTGGTATGTTCATTCAACAAGTATCCTATGTAAAAATAAAAGTCAGGGATATCTATGCTTGTGACTATTGCACATACCTTGACCCTTGGCGCTATTCCCAAAATGGAGGGTTCACTCCTTGTTTGCTACATATTTGTTTCTTGCAATGAGATATCTTTACATCTTGGTTCCTTATACCCTGGTGTACGTAGCTTCATTGTTACATAATAAGGCTCAATGATGAATATATGTTTCACTAAAAGTAAAGGCACAAAAGTTTGTGATTCCATCATCAATCTCATCATGCTAATTGTATCAATCAAGATCATTCTTTCATCAAGAATATTTTCTTAAATCAACCTTTTCAATTCTTTCTAATCATTCTTTCATCTATCATGATCTCTCTCATCACTTAATTCCAATATTTTCATCTATAATTCTATGATTTCCTCATATCAACTATTCTATCTATCAATCAATTATTCCTCCACTTTCATCATATTTCATCTTTCATCCATCTTTCATCAATCAATTGTCTTATATAGGATTAGTCCTTCCTGAAACCAAACATGATCATCTATCATTTGTCTTATATAGAATGTATCCTCCCTGAAACAAGACATTTTGATCATCTTTGTCTTATACAGGATGTGTCCTTCCTGAAACCATACTTTATCTTTATCAGATCAATCCTATCAATCCTATCAATCTTATCATTCAGTCAATCTTCAAATCATTCTAATCATTTATTCTATCCAATTAAACCCATTCATTTCATCAACTAACTATTCTTCTATCCTTGGAGGGATCTCATTGTCAGGATCACAACAATCTGTAGAAATGGTACATGCCACCATTCAACAATCACCTATGACCTCATTGCTTAATGCTAAGTGGGTAGAGGTTGATGATGCTGACCAGAAGACAACCACTCAAGAGGAAGATTACAATGCAAATTAAGTTCCAGAGCAAAAGAGGGGATAAAAAAGGGCCTAAATCTACCCCTCAGGATAATTCAGTCAAGACAAGAAACCAGAGCAAAGCTGACACGGGTTTCAATCCATCATCCTGGAAGGAAAAAAGCAAGCCAGATCAGAGATCAAGAGTCCAGTAAGAACATAGCAGATGGTACTCAAATGACCATCTGTGAGGTATGTTCCCTAGTTATAAAATGATCTCATGGAAAATGGAAAATGGAAAATGCGTGGACTGAATAGTCCACATAAACAAGATGTTCTTAGAAATTTAGTTAGAGAACATAAACCGGACATGGTTATTATCCAATAAACTAAAATGATTAAAGAGAATGTTGAAAAGATTAAGCTTTTTAAGAATGGGGAAGTTTGTGGTGGAAGCTCTGATGGGGCTTTTGGGGGCATAGCTATTATTTGGAACCTAAAGCGGGTTTCTAGGGAGCTGGTCATGCAGGATAGCAATTTGACATTTATCAGGTTTCATCACATTGGGGATGGTACCTCTTTACTTCTTACTAATATTTATGCCCCTAATAATAGATATGGTAGAACCAAATTTTGGAAAAATTTAGAGGCTATTAGGGCCCTCTACAAGAATGATATGTGGATTGTTATGGGGGATTTCAACACCCCCTCAAAGACAGTGAGAAGTTTGGAGGTGTCCCCTCTCAGTTGGATAACAGAATGGATCTTTTGAACTTTATCAATAATCAAGGCTTGCACTATATTAAGCTCCAGGGAGCCAAGTTTACATGGTCAAATAGAAGGATGAGAGATGATCTCATTCAAGTCAGACTTGACAGGGCCCTCATTTCTAATGAGTGGTTTAATCATTATCAATGCTCCCTCTCAGCTATCTCTAGAATAGGTTCTGATCATTTCCATGTGATTTTTACTGCTGATAATACCATTGTTAAAAGAAATTTTCCATTTAGATTTGAAAGGATGTGGCTTGATCACCCTAACCTAGCATAGGTCATTGAGATGTGGTGGTCCATTGATGTCAAAGGTACTGCTATGTATAGAGTTGCCAAAAAATTAAGAAATGTGAAGGACACTATTAAAAAATGGAATAAGGAGGATTTTGGAGATCTGTTTTCTGCCAAAACCAAAACTCAGCTGGAACTCAAGGAAATGCAAGATAGAATCCAAATTAGCGGATACAATGAAGTTTCAATCAGTGAGGAAAATCAAGTGTTGGTGAAGTACCACAAGATTATCAGAAGAGAGGAAGAATTATAGAAACAAAGGTCCAGATCCCTATGGCTTAAAGCAGGGGACATAAATACTAGATTCTTCCATATGACTACGATGAAACACAGGCTAGCTAATAGAATCTTGAAGCTGAAAATTGGGGGAACCGAAATGAGGAATGATGATGAAACTAGGAAGGAGGCCATGAACTTCTTTACTTCTCTTCTTTTTGTGGACTTTGGTCTAGATGGTCAATCTCAGAATGCCATCCTTGACAATATCCCTCCAACTATTAGTGAGGATCAGAACAAGGCCTTGATAGCCATCCCTTCTGAAGAGGAAGTTAAAAAAGTTATCTTTTCTTTTGATGGGAACAAAGCCCTAGGCCCAGATGGTTTTCCGTTATTCTTTTTCCAAACTCTCTGGGACATCCTCAAAGCCGATGTTGTTAAAGGTGTGTAGGAGTTCTTTGGGGCTAGAATGATCTGAAAGGAACTTAATGCTACCTTCCTGGTTCAGATTTCCAAATGCCTGAGAGCAGATTCTATGGATAAGTTCCAACCGATAAGCTTATGCAACTCTTTTCATAAAATAATCTCTAAGGTGGTTACTAGCAGGTTGTTAAGGATTCTTCCTTTGATCATTTTGCCCCAATAGAGTGGATTTGTTCCTGGCAGACAAATCCTTGACTCCATCATTGCTATCCATGAAAACATTCATTCGCTGGTGGATTTGAAAAAAAAGGATTTCTCATGAAGCTGTATTTGTCTAAAGCCTATGACCATGTGGACTGGAGTTTCTTGGGTAAGGTGTTGGGTGCTTTTGGATTTGGAGTTAGATTCATTAAGATGATTGACCAAATCATCTCGACCCCTTCTTTTTCTATCATTGTCAATGGGGTATCAGGCAAGGGGATCCTATATCCCCCATACTCTTCATCATCTTGGTTGAATGTCTAGGTAGATTTATGAACAACTCTATTTCTGTGGGACTCCTCTGTGGTATTTGGCCTTCGTTTGGTTTTAGAGCTTGCACTCATCAACAATTTGTTAATGATACCATTTTAATGGGATCATCCATTATCAAAGAAGCTTCCAATTTGAAGAACCTTCTCAACACTTATAGTAAGGCAACAGGTCAAACCATCAATTGGGACAAAAGCTCTGTTTTCTTCTTCAATACCCCAGAAGACAGACAAATCAGAATTGCTCAAATCCTTTGTTGCCAAATTGGTATGCCTCCTACTATCTACCTTGGCCTCCCCTTAGGATTGAAACCCTTGGAGTTGTTCTGGAATAGTCTTGTTGATAGATTCAGCAGAAAGCTGGCTAGTTGGAAAGGGACCCTTCTTAGTCAAGTTGGAAAAGTCAAACTCTTAAAATCTTCCCTCCAGAGTCTTCCAGTGTATGCTCTAAGTCTTTTTAATATTCCCTGGAAAATTTGTTGATGCCATTGAGAAAATCCAGAAATCCTTCATGTGGTCAGGGGTGGAGGAGAAGAAGAAAATGGCTCTCACAGCCTGGGAAAATGTTTGTAAACCTAAAAAGAAGGGGGGCTTGGCTCTTAGGAATATTAGAACTTTGAATAAAAACTCTCCTGGATAGATAAAATCTCCTGGCTAATATATAAAAGGCTAAGTACTTAAGGAAAGCTCCCACCATTGAGGATTTCTTGGTCTCAGATCAAATACCAAGTGGGTTTTTCATTTGGAATAGTGTTATCCAGGCTAAAGGTATTGCTAGTCTTGGCAATGTTTGGGCCATTGGCGATGGCAAGAAGGTGGAATTTTGGGACAATGCTTGGATCGGAGGAGCCCCTCTTAATAAGCTAGCTTCTCATACACTCATCCAGAATTGCAAGTAGAAGATAGGTACCAAAGTGGTTGATTATTGGAAAGATCAAATGTGCGTGGACCTCAGACCAATTGATCCCAAACTCAAGTAGGTAAACTTAATGATCAACCATGTGGTCTTGAATTCTAGAAGGGAAGACCATATGGTGTGGTGTGGAACTTCATCTAGAATTTATTTGGTCTCTTCTGCTATCCTTTTATGGGTACACTCCCAAGACCCTATTCCGTGTTGGGCCAAGGATTGGTATCCAGAGTTGACTCCCAAAATCAACATCTTTTTGTGGATCCTCTTGCAAAAAATGATTCTTACTACTAACAATTTAAGAAAGAGGGGATTTTGTTTCCCTAACTTTTGCTACCTTTGTCTTAATAATGAGGAATCTGTGTACCACATCTTTTTACACTGTCCTTATACCACTCCTATTTGGGGGATGTTTTTTCAAATTTGCAGGTTGAATTGGGTTTTCCAGGAGGAGATGCAGGATTGCTTCAGAAGCTGACATTATTCCACCAATAACATCACCATAAGAAATCTTTGGAAGTTCTCTTTTTCCCATATCCTCTAGGGGATATGGAAAGAGAGAAATAATAGAATATTCTGGAATGAAATTAACACCTCTGAAGTGGTATGGGTTAAGATAAAAAATAACTATTTTGAGAATGTAATGGCTAGGGGAGTGCATAGTTGTACTATTAAGGAGGACTTTGATGTTCTCACAAGATGGAATATCCCAGCCTCTTTGGGCTCTAACATCAACCAAATTAATAGAAGCTTGTGTTGCTAGTCCTTTCCCCCCAATGAGTGGTTCAAGGCCAACTTTGATGGGGTGGCAAAAGGAAATCCAGGTCAGGTTGGTTGTGGTAGTGTCATCCGAAATGGGGCTGGCTTTTGCAGTGGAGCAGTGGCCTATCCCTTAGGAATTCAAACCAATCATATGGCGAAAGCTATGGGGGCACTTCAATCTATTAAATTGGCCTCTAATTTAGGGGTCAAAATACTTTGGTTGGAAGGTGACTCTAAAAACATCATTAACTGCCTTCTCAGTAATCATAAATCTCCATGGAGTATCAAGAACATCATTGAGTTAGCCAAAGAGTTAATTCAGGGGTTAAAAAAATGCCACATCACACATGTCTACAGAGAGGCTAACCCGAGTGCTGACTGGGCTACCAATGTGGCAGTACAGAGTGAGATAATTATTACCTGGAATGGTGAAGGAGAGCTATCATTTGCAACACGTGATATCTTAATTTATGAAAGATTGCATGGTAAGCAGGGAAAAATTTGATATAATTTCTTGAAGTGTAAGTAGACGTCATGGCAGAAAGCACTAGTTCTATAGGCTACTGAGAATGAGGTATAGCAATAATTGTAGGTTAACTTCTTATGCTTTATGGGCATTTTTATCCCTCTTCAATAATAGCATCAAAAACTCGTATAGAATTCTAACTAGTTATCACAGAGAGTCAGTTGTGAAGAAAGGAATCCGGTGGGAGCTGTAGATTATTGATATCAATAGGATCATGGGTGGTTAACGAAAGAGAACAGAGGCTACCACCATTGAGAAATGGAAGAGCCATCCGCAGGTCTGGGCTATCCTTCAAGTCACCAAGATGACAAATTTTATGAAAAATATGTAGGAGAAACAACCTGAAATCATGAGAATCTTCAAGAAGGGCTGGAATGAAGGGATGTTAACCATTGGAAACAGTAAGGTTAAGGTGACCAAAACTATGATTGCAGAGGCAACATGTCTTCCAATGGAGGGCATCAAGTTTTACAGGGACAGAAAGATTTTAGACACTACCGTTCAGAAATTTCCGAAGAATGAGGAGGAAAGGGCTAGACTAGTGAAGGGCAACCATACCTACTTTTTGCCAAAGGTAATTAAGTTAATTTGGAGAAGGTTTCTGCTTTCTATTATGGAATTTATCATGCTTGATGGTAGATACACTAGGGTTTACAACTACCACTTTGTTTTACTTAATCATTTTAGGTATAAAGATAAAATTTCTTTTCCCTACTATCTTTTTTGTACCCTTAATGCGGGGATCAAGTATGCAATTTCCGACCCCAGTATCAACCCTACAATGCATGAAGGTTTGATGGTGATTCTGTATAATCACATCAAGAACATGACTGTCTAGTTGAATATAGCTGAGATTTCTAAATTGGATGAGGATTTTGATGACTCTAATGAGGAGGAAGGTGATGGATATGATACGAAAGTGGAGACAGAGGACAACCCCCAAATTGCTAGGTCAAGTAGAAGAAATAAAAAAATAGAGTAGGGGAAACAAAAAAAGGGTTTTTCAAAAAGAAGCAGAGATGGGAGGATGATAGTTGGTATGAGGAGTATGGGACTAACAATGACATGGACACTAGAAGTGAGGGGGTCCAAATCCTTGTGAGCCTGAAGCAAGTTTAGAAGACTTCTAAAAGTAAGGAGGTCGGCACCAAAAACCAATCGCCTCTCAGGACTGATTTAAAGGAGAAGGGATTGATGGGGGAGGATATGGCAATGAAAGAAGCTCATAGCTCTGAGGATAGGGAGGTTGGCCTGGAGGTTAATCTTAATACTATTGGTGATAAGAACTAGGAAGAGCATCACTTGGATATTGATCTCTGCATCAATAATGGTATGGAAAGCCTCAAATTGGTACTCAGCTTGGTGCATAAGGAAATTGAAGGCATCAAAACCAAGCAAACCTAGGAAGCAAGGAAAATTGAGACATTACAAGCTTTAGACTCTGAAAAGTTCAATTCCCTATTGGAATGTCTCAGTGAGCTCACCAAAGTGATTGGTAATGCTGAGGAGATTATCAACGCCAACCAAAATAACTTTCTTGGCTTGGAAAACAGAGCAGGTGCAACGGAATAGAGACTTAATGTAATTGAGCACACACTCAAAAAAATAGGTGAGCAAAGCCATAAGATTCTGAAGGTTGCCTCGGCCAACATGAAAGCTCTTATCTACAAGCTGGAGAACTACCAAGGGGATAAGGTCACGGTGGGAATTATTGATGTTAAGGATGACACCCCAAATGATAGGGACACATGGATTAGGAGAAGAATGTGAGAAAGAACTAAAAGGATGCAAAGCCATAGTAAGGAAATTGAGGATATTAAATGGGCAATGGACAATATGGAACAGATAGAGTTGGAAGTGGCATAAATGCTTCAAAAATTAACCTAAGCCTAGGCTTTTGTTGGTCTTTTTTGGCCTATAATCTGGGTTCTCTTGTTTGTTGGTGTTTGGTTCGCCAACTATATTTCCTTTGTTTGTTGTCTTTTTGTTTAGCTGCGCTGTAATGTTTATCTTTTGATTTTCTAACTATATTGGGTTTCAGGGGCCCATCAAAACCCGTTTTCCCATATTCAAAAACTATTCTTCTATCTTACATTCTTCTTCTTTCGAGAGATCATTCATGCCTTCAATGCACAAACAATCTCTTGAGGGGCATCCTACCTCCATTACCGGGGTATATTGAGGCAAAATGTTTTTATTTTCTTTGAAACAACGTCATCTCGACATTGTGTCAAAGAGGGGAAAATGTAGACACTTAAAAATGTCTCATTAATCACACACTAATTATTCATCCTAATTAATTAAGTAATTCTTTAATTAAGCTTATTATTCTTCTAAACTGACTCAGTCATCACACTAAACATTTCTAATTATCAAATTTCTATTCTTTCTTTAATTGATTAGTTAACCCTTTCTCATATATTAATTAAATATTATTTATTTAATTAATTATGAATTTTCCTTAATTAAATAATCTTTAATATTTAATTAATCTTATTTCTAATAACTAAATAATTTCATTTGAATTATTTATTTAATTAATTTATTCCTCCAATTTCCTGAATGATTTTTTCAAATAATTATATCTAATTTCATTTCTTCGAAATTCACAATTCCTGAAATGTGGATTTCAATTGATTTCATCTAATCCCGAATCATCAAATTAACATTTCACCAAACCTGAATTTCAATGAATTTTAGTTAATCTCATGTGCATTTCATCATTCAAAAATCCAAATTCAAATTCAAATCAAAATGAAATTTAATTTTAATTCAAAATTCCTACAACACATGTTGAAAATCATAATTGATTGATCAAATCAGTTAAATGATTAGTTGACTTCATTAACTCTCCAATCTCCCCTTTTCACTCTAAATTATCTTTTTGACTAATTAATCAAATCAGTCATCTCTTGAATCAATCCAGTCAACTGGCTAATCTATTTAGTTTACTATCTAATCAGTTTAGTTGACTACTCAATCTATTTATTTAACAAATCAATCAATCTGAGTTAGCAAACCAATCAACTTTGTTAACTAATCAATCTAAATCAGTTCACTCCCAATCAAGACTTGAGTTCAAAATCCCTCCCCACCTCTCTTGAAAATCTATATAAACAACACCAATTTCTCAAATCAATCTAGAATCTAGAATCACCATCTTCAAAATAATTATCTATCTTATGCAGGAATTTCAATGCAACACCTGAGAGCCAATCAACCAACAATTATGGAGAAGACCAATGGAAGCCTTGCTACATCAATCGAGGGAGTCTTAAATTAGAATTCATTTCATTTCAATTGATTTTGCATTATTCTATTGTCATTTAGGAGTAATCTTAATTAGATTAGAGTTGTGATTTTCTCTTTGATATCTAATTATGTTATTTATGACTAATTTACCCTTGAGAACACTAACCATTTACCCTTGTGTGGATTTTCCCTTGGTTCAACAATGGAAGAGGTTTCTTATCATATTTCAATCTTGACTCTATGCCCAATGGATTTACCCAGGCTACTTCTCTTGTGCCAAATAGGCTTTCCATCCCCTCTGAGTCACCAAAAATGTTGACCATTTTTGTGTCAACCTTAGCCATGCAGACAACCGATCTGAGAAAATCATCTACTAGCTAAAAACCCTATCCTTTTTTGGCCTTATTATTTCCACTTGTTGACTGAATAGGGGAGTCATTTCACTTAAGGGCTATCGGCTGGTGGGAGTTTTATATTGGTTTCACTATTTCACAGTGGTTGGGCCTTGCCTTTTGGTCCCTAGTGTGATATGATGATAACCGCTTTGGTTTTCATGCTTTCACGGTGGTTGGAGCTCAGGGTGGGTTCTCCTCCACAAAATAGTGATGTGGACTACAACAATGATGTTAAGTATTGTTTATCACTATTTCGCAGTGGTTAAGGCTGTTGGTAGGGTCCATCTTGTGAAACAACGATGCAGATGAAGAGGAAAGGTGGTTTTTGTTTTATTGTGGTGCTCAAGGCTAATCGCCCAGTAAAGGTTACAAAACAATGATGGCCATTGATATAAAGATTGAATATGGATATCATGGGGCCACAACAATTATGGATAACTGTTGCTTGACCCCTGCAATATAATGTTAAATGTTGGTTGAGTAAAAGGTTTTCATTGTTTTATGATAGTTAATGTAAATAGGTTATCTCTAGTTGCAAAACAACAATAAGGCTCATGGGGCCAATTGGTTTAACAATTAATCTTGACCATGTGATTTCACTTAAGGGGAAGATCAAGTGGTCCAAATTCAAACTAAAAGTGGACATTAAAATTCAAAGAATTGTGCAAGATAGTTGTCAACTTAATGGGTCAAAAATCAGTTTCTGACCTGTCGGTGGCTGAAATCAAATCTGATTTGCTCCAACTACTTTTAGGGGGCCAAGGGATGATTTCCATTACTCCGCCATGCTCTTGTATACACTTCCTTTCAGTTGCCCATGCTCATTTATTATAGACAAAAGACTTATGGGTTTGATAGAGGATAATCAGACACCATCCTAATGCAGGAGCTTTCTCAATTTCATGGATTTCTGCCCCTTCTTAGTCCAAGTGAAGATATTCAGGCACACAACCATTAGATCAATCTTTTTTAATCTGATCCTCTCTTCTTGTAAGCTAACCCTAGTTTGTTAGGGTTTTTGAACCCAGTCATCTATATCAGTTATGCTTGATCTATAAAGACAATTTTGTAACCTTCTTTGAAGGATCTTTTCCCCTTTCTCTCTTACAAAATTTTATAACTCCAAAAAATGTAAATTTACCTTGCCTTTGCATCAATCAAGTTAGCCCTGTTTTACCTCTTCCCAAGTTCATTTACCTCATGCAAAATTGTCTTGCCTTAGTTATGAATTTGTTTTCTTATTAGTTTTGTTGGATTTATATGTTGTATCAAATCTACTTATAGGAGCTATCTGTGGATTTTTTAGTTCCTCTCAGTTCTTCATTAAGCTTTGATCTCATATATGCCTTAGGAGCTCATAATTAAGATAGGAATTTGTGTATTTTTTAGGTTCTTTGTTGATGTTTTGTGCAGTCCTAGGTAGGGAAAAGGATCATTTTAATCTAGGTGCATCACCTCACATTTCCCTTTCAGCATTCCTTCTCCCCCTTTCTCCTTTGAATCATTATAATAGGTTCTACAAGTGTTGGGTAATTTCAACACTACACTCTGATTGATAAAGAAGCCAGCCTTCTCCAAAGAATCAACCTTACATTGTGTAAGGTTGCATACTTGGAGGTTGTTTCCATCTTTCACAAGGTTATTGAGCATGAATGTTCAACAAGGGTGCAAACTTTTGTGACCATATTTCAAAGGCAAATGCAAAGCCTAGTTTCATTTTTTCATCCTTTGAAAGTTGCATGGTAGCCTAGGGCTATAGTTTTAAGAGAAATATTTTTGGTGATGATAAAAATTGCCCTCTTCTCCCCCAGTTATTAGATCCACATGGAAAAATTATAATACAATGATTAGGGAGACCCCTCATGTGGAAGACCGAGAGGTAGCCTTGAGGGATAAAATGAATTCTTATAGGGTCTTTAAAAGTGGGATATTCCCAAAATTTTCTAATAAAGATAATCAAGTAAAAGATTTAGAAGTGTGAAAGAGTGACTTTGAAGAAGTAGTATAGTCATCACTAGACCAGCTAGTATGGGGGGACCCCACAAAAAAGGATACATATTATTTTATTATTGATAAAGTTTTGGAGATTGAGTCATTATATCAAAAATTTATTGCAGAGACATGAAATTTGATGGACGACAAAACAAAGGAGGCATTAAATAAATTGTACAAACCGAGAGCCTTCAGTTGGCCCACCACCACACAAATGGAGTGTTGGACATTGTTGTTGCTAGGATATGTTGTTGTCATTGATGTCAACATATTCATGTGATTTATTGTTCCAATGATTGCAAATTAGTTTATTAGGATGATGGTTTGGTGTATGGAGTATTTCTACTATCATTATATCTTTTTGCATTGGTTTTGGTGATCTAGGAAGCTTAGTTGATCATATCATATGCTCCAGTTTGTAGTTTGCTTTTCTGATCAATGCTTTGCAGAGTTCAGTATTTCCTCCGGTCTATTATGATGTGATCAGATCTTGAGCTAAGATTTTGGGAGATTTTTTGGGATGGTCTTGTGTATCTTCATTTTATATGTTTCATAGTTTGGTGCTCTGCAAGTTATGTTTCTTCATGACAATTGTTGTTGTTTGAGTACTCTTGAGGTTTAGACGTTGATCGATGAAAATTTGATTAAGTGGTGTTGGTGTAGCTATTACTGATGATTCTAATGTTCTTGTTGGTGTTTTCTAATTGTGTCCTATTTGTTTTTATGATCCAGATTTATCATTGTGCAAGTTTTTTGGTGATTTTGTTGAACCGGTGATGTTCTTCATGTTATGCAGTTTTCCTAGTGGTGTAGCATGTTGTGGTTGATCTTGGCATGATTACCGGTGGAGATGAGCATTTGGAGATTCATTTTGGGTCCATGTTATGTCATATATATAATCATATTGTTTCGGTGGTCAAAATTTGTATCATGTGATGTAATTTTGTAGTTGTGAGTTGAGGGTTTAGTAAACCTTGTTGTCAAGGTTGATGAATTGTATAAATAGGTGGTTTAGTCATATAATTTGGATATTGATGTGGTGTCTGCATTATCAGAGAGTGGTATATGTGGTTCTTAAGAAAACTTATGTTTCTGTGGAGATTGGTGTTGTAGGGCAAATATATGTTCTTAACGGGAACTATCAACAGACATTTGCAGATGCTAATATTGTAGTTCATTTCTTCCAAATTGTAGTCTGAATCTTGTTGTAAGTCAGTGAGACTTCCTTGAGGGTTGTAGCCTTCCATGTTATTATCTTTTGAGCAGTGACCTCTAGGAAGTGTGCTTGAATGCTGGTGCATTCCCCATTGTAATATTTTCACATACCACTGCAGAGTATCATCTTACTATGGGTAGGATCCCACCATGGTTTTTCCCTTAACCAGGTTTTCCATATTAAAATCTTGGTGTTTTGTATGGTGCCATTAATTTACTTATCTGTGTTGTTGCTACAATTTGTCAGATCTATATTTGTGGTTAAGTTTTTAGATCCAGTAGAAAACTAATTCACCCCCTTTCAGTTTTCCTTCATTGTTGTTGCCAATAATTAGTATATGAGCTAGATCCTCCAGAAGAAGCTTAACTGCTTGAGGAGATCCAAGATGACAACTGGAGGTGTTATTTTTAAGGATAGGTTGAGATTTGATGGAAGTAATTATTCTATATGGAAGAATTGGATAGAGGTGTACTTGATATGTCTTGGAGAAGATTATTGAAAGATCATAAAGAATGCCTATTCTGTTTCTTAGAATGGATCGGTTACTACTGATGAGATCAAGGAAGCTGAACATAACATTAGAGCAAAGGAAGCATTTCTGAGTGCCCTGACTGATTCAAAGATGACTAATTTAATAGGACTTTAGACTGCACATTAAATTTGGGAGAAGATTGAGACCTTGTATGAAGGAGACAAACAAGTAAAAGTTGCTAAGTTGTAGAGTCTGAAAGGGAAATATGAGATGATGAAGATGGGAGAAGATGAGAACATAAACACTTTCATGGCTAAGGTAAATGACCTTCTCCTAGGTATCATATGTGCTAGTGGAACCCTTGAAGAAGATGAAATTGTTGCTAAGGTGCTGAGATCGTTGCCTCCTGCTTACAAACATAAGGTAGCTGCTATTGATGAGATCTAGAGTGTGACCACAATAACAAGAGATATGCTAGTTGGAAAGATTGCTGCATTTGAACTGAGAAAATTTGGTGAATCACATGGAAACTCTGAGACAACATTTAGAGCATCTGTCCTTGGAAAGTAGAAGTATGATCTTGAAGAGTGAAAAATATCCAGATATGAAAGATAAATAAGAGAGATGGAAGAGAAAGAGAATTGGATGAACTTGAAGCATTGATTTCCCATAGATTGCCTAAGGGATCCGGTAAGTATGATGGAAAATTACCTCTGAAATGTTTGTCTTGCAATAAGATAGGACATTTTGGTTCTAGATGCTCGAAGAGAATGTATAAATATGATAGGTATGATATATTTGATAAGCATGATAGGAATGATAGATATGAGAAAAATGAAATGTATGATAAGCCTTACAAGCCTAACCAAAAGTATAAGCATCAGAAGAACTATTACTATGCTGCTGATGAAGGTGTTACAAATGAAGAATCAGAAGGAGATGAAGTTGTGTTTATTTCTATTAAAGAAGATGGACTGATACCTGTTGATTCCACAAGCTACACTATTGAGGAGAAATCTTTAGTTGCTAAAGTTGAAGAAAAAGATGAATGGGTGATTGATAGTGGTTGTTCACATCATATGACTAGTGATCAAAAACAAATTTTTGAATATGGAAAGGTATGATGGTGGAATAGTAATTTTTGGAGATGACAAAGCCTGTGTGATCCGTGATAGAGGTTCTATTTTCTTTGATGGTAAGCATAACACTGATGATATTCTGTATGTTGAAGGTTTGAAGATAGTATTTTAAGTGTTGGATAGATGGTTGACAAAAGTTATGATTTGTAATTCAAGAATGGTAAATGAAAGATCCTAAATGCCCCCAGTATAGAGATTGCATATAGAATTAAGATTGAAGGTGACATTTTTCATTTGAATCCCGATGAGAAAAGATATTTGATTTCTCAGATTGATGAAAGTTGGTTATGGCATAGGAGAATATGTCATGTTAATTTTGATTCTATGATTAATATCAGTTCTATTCAAGTTGTTAGAGATTTGCCTAAAATTGTTAAGCCTGGTAATTTGATATGTAAAGAATGTCAATTGGGCAATCAAACAAGAATTTCTTTCAAGAGTAAGTAGTATACATCTGATGGATTGCTAGATCTTGTGTATACTAGCTTATGTGGACCTACAAATGTTAGAAGTGTGTAGGGTGATAGATACTTGATGTTGCTGATTGATGATTATTCCATGATGATGTGGGTTGTCTTTTTGAAGGAGAAATTAGAAGCATTAGATAAATTCAAGATATTCAAAGAAAAGGTTGAGACTGAGATAGGATTGATGGTGAAATTTTTGAGATCTAACAAATGAGGAGAATTTTGTTCCGATGAGTTTGATTCATTATGTGAGAAGCATGGGATTAGAAGACAGTTATCTACTCCTAGAACTGCACAACATAATGGCGTTGTTGAAAGGAAGAACATAACTATTTTGGATGTTGTAAGGACTATGTGTTGGAAAATGCACACTCTAATGAGACATTGTAGGTGATTGAAGGTATTGTCATTGATGGCAACCTTACAATCATGTGATATCGGCAGGCAGACATAGGCACCGACACCGACAGACTCTACATCGGCATACAGTTCACTGACACCCAAAAGATTGATTACCGACACCTTGGCCGACAACAATTTTGTATAAATGTATTTTGTAATTAATTGTAAAATATTTTGTAAGCCGACATGGTGGATTGTAATATGACTCATATATGTATGAGATCATTGTAGATCATTTAGGAGATGATATGATATAATGCAAAGTATGTAAAGAAGGTAGCAGACCTAATATGAAAATTATTGGATAAGGGTTTATGTATATTGTAGAGCTTAAACCGGTACTGAATCTAGCATAGAAAATGCTGATCTAAAGCAGTAAAAGATATTGGATTAGTATAATCCATTTTTATAAGTTAGTGTGACTTCTTTTGTAATTGAGCAATGAGCTCTAGGCACTTGGCCTTCCTGCATGTGTAGGCCCCTATTGTAAGCAGTAATATTCTCTTATTGGCCAGTAAGTGAATATTGTGGGTCACAAATCCCATCGAGGTTTTTCCCACACCGGGTTTCCTCATTAAAATATTGTGTTATGGTGTTCTTTTCATGTTGTGGTTGTTGTTCTTATTTGCTACATTATTTTTGGTTTACTGGTACACAGTTTTAATATGCTTTTCATGTCATAAGTTAAGAAAATTATTATACCGATCAGATACTGATTCACCCCCCCCTCAGTATCTTTGGGAATCCTAACAATTGGTATCAGAGCCTAGTCCTCTATTTTCAAAATCCTAACAGCTTGAGGAAGATCTTGACACTGGTAGAGATGGAAAATTTGAGAAAGCAATTGGAAATAGCTCTTTCAGACTATGATGCAGAAAAAGTAAAGAATATCAAACTTGAGGATGATCTGAAGGTTGCTTAGGATATTATTAGAGAAATTCAAGAAAATTTCACTATAGCAAGGAATAAAAGAAGAGAAATTTGTGAGAAGATGCAAAATGAGGAAGATGAAAAGGAAACTCTTAATGACCTTGTGAACCAACTAAGACAAGATAACTATACAATGAAGAATGAGATGCAAGATATGACTATGAGATTTTGTAAAGAAATTGAAGATAGAAAGAAGAATGAAGATGATTTGACTAGAAGACTAAATGATGCTAGAAATGAAAACACAAGACTCAGTCATGAAAATGATATGTTGAAGACAGAATTGATGCATACACAAAATGAACGAATTTAACTCATAAGACAAAAAGGGAATCTTGGAGAATGAACTGACTACCGCAAATCAACACAAGGAGAAATTCAAGAAAAGTTCAAAAGAACTTGTTGACATGCTGAAGAATCAGGAACCTAATGGTGATACAAATAGCCTTGGCTTTGAAGTTGGTGAAAGCTCTGGTACTGCAGACAATCACAATCATAGCAAACCGGTAAGACAACCTAACGCTTACAAATTCAATGGGAAATGCTTTAACTATAACAAGTATGGTCATAGAACAAATCAGTGTAGATCTAGAAATTATCAAAACACTAATACACCCACCGATCAATGTTCTAAATGCAACAAAATTGGTCATAACTCAGAAAATTGCAGAATGAATGTAAGATGTTATGTTTGTGGAAGATTTGGACACCTATCTAATCAATACAAAACACATACTGGCATAGGATATAGAAAGGCTATTCAGAAAAACAATGTGACTTATTATGCTTGTAACAAAATTGGACATATTGCAAAATTTTGTAGAAGCAAGACCCCATCGGCAAATAACAAAGGTCCTAGTTTGAAAGGTAAAGGAAGAATTCTCAAAACAATAGACCAGAAAGTCAGATCAGAATGTTGATGGGAATACTCCTCCACCAGTAGAACAGAGTAACACTCCACCGGTAGGAGACTCTTCATCTAAATGAAGAAAAATCCTTTGGGGGTTTAGCAACAAACTAAAAAATATGCTATTATACCCTCTGTTGATGGTGAGAAGTTGAATTAATTCTTTATTGGTAGATGAGTTAAGTTGTGACTTAACCAACAAGCATTAAATGCGGTAGTTGGAGAAAAGAACATTATAAAGCAAGTGTTTTGGCTCTTTTTTATTCACCAAGCATTCAAATCTTTGGGAGTGCAAAAATTCCTGAGCGAAGGCATTCTTAGCAAAGAAGTGAAGTAGTTCATCCAAGCACTCATCCCTAAGGTAGATTGAGGTATTTATAAACATGGAATCCTCCTGTGTTCCTAAATTTATAGCAAACCCTACTGTAATTGAGGTTATCAAGCGCCCTAGACCCATTTTCAAGCTTGTTCCCGAAATAGCTAAGAAAGATGATAACATAGGTGTATTCTCTCAAATTCCTAAAGGAGTAGTATATGTTGAAGATCCTAGAATATACATACACTATCATATAGAGGAATTAGGAGATGATAAAATTAAGAAAATGTATAGCACTGTGATTTGTGATAAAAATGGCAATGTCAAGCCGGAACACAAGGTAGTAGAAACCCTAGGTTTTTTGGATATTCTTAGCATTCTTGATTTTCTTGAAGATGTGATAAGAATATTCCTAAGTAGAGTCCATGGTGAATTCTTCTAGTTGGATTCAATTCATAAAATCATAAAAGAAGCTATCAAAGTAGTAACAAGGTTACCTTCCACCGGTAGCAGGCCTGACAGAACAAAAGGGGTCTCAAATGACATAGTGATGGATCTAACTGGTACAACATTTGACAAAAGGTCTCTAAGGGTAAATGATGTGAAGGAAATCAATGTTAGATTTATCACTATGATCTTAGGCTACAAAGGTACACATGCAAATAGGTTGAACTCAATATCTAGCCTATGTATTAAAAGTGCATATGACATGGTTAATGATAATGCTAGAATAAATGTGTGTGAATGGCTCAAAGATGAATTGATAGACAATCTGAAAAAGATCAAAGGAGATAAGAAAGGAACCTTTAGATTTGGAAATTTGCTTGTATGTTTAATGATGTGTATTACTAAACAAGTACTTGGTATTGGTAGAAAAGATTTTGTCTTTGATATACCAGTAGGAAAGTAATTATTGGATCTATTAAACAACATGGGAGAAAATAGAGAGAAAAACATAAACGAACATTTTCAAGCACTGAAGGCTCAAATGAAGACAAGAATAAGACTATCACAGGTGATTGTAGATAAATATTAGAAGGAAATATGCTTTGTAATTAAAAAGGATGAAATCTAGATGGAGGTAGTTGTCCCTAGGACAATCTGGGTAACTGAAATGGGATATGAAACAGATGATAACATTATCGAAACTTCTGCAAAAGCTCTCCTTGAAGCACCAAAATAACCCTCTGAGAAAGTCTTTGGCAATGCTGAAACAATAAAAAGTGGTATTCAATCTAAGAAAAGAGTCAAGAAAGTTGAACAAATAGTAAGGAAAGGCACTAGACAAGCAAAAGCACTTAAGGAAGATGTATTAAAGCAAACTGGTATCAAAGAAAGTGAGTTGGAAGGACTTCAACCAAAAACTCATCTTTCACCAGTTGCAACTTCCTCTAAGAGTGATATGCCAATGATATTTAAAAGGGTAGAAAGGAAAAGAAAACCCTCACCGGTACCCTCACCCACTCCTAGAAAAACAAGACAAAAGCAATAGGCAGTGAGGCCTCCAGTTAAGAAGTTAACTCCTAAGAAGAAGAAGAAGGTAAAACAAGATATTGCTCCACTGGATAAACTCCTTAGTGAAATAATAGAAGATGGAAAGTTGAAAAACATCAGCAAACTGTACAACACACTTTCCACTGATGACAAAGAAAGCATTGAAAATAGTGTAATTTTACACTTAGATATTTTCAAGAAATTTTTGATGGAAATTGTCGATGAAATACCCAATGATTTGTATAGAGGATTAGAAGCTAGAAGGGTAGCCATTGTTGAGCTGGACAAGAAGATAAAAATTGAAAAATTACTTGCAGTGCATCCAGTAAACTCACCTGATGAGATAGAAAAATTAATCAGTGAAGCTAACCGGATAGTATTTTCAACTGCTCACTGACATGTAGCATTGATGGCAGGAAGAGTGAATGAAGTCTTTGAAGAAACAACAGATGCATGGGACATTTTCTTTGTAGAAAAAGAGAAACAAGAAGAGATACTAAGACCTAAAACCATCAGGGTATACCAAAAGGACAAGGATAAGGGGAAAGGTAAGGTAGGTGGACCTCTAAGTCTAAAAATAACTAATAACTTACCCCCACCTCCTTTAGATACTCCACCAGTAGAAACTACAGACAATCAACTGGCTACTGAGAGTATGGAGACTCGTCTAGAGGATACATATATTGAGTCTAAAATCTTGTACAGTATGAATATAGACACACAAGAAGTAAATGTTGTGGTTGACAGAGAAACCATAGAGGATAAAAAGAAAGATGTGGCTACTGAGCCACCGGCTATAGATGTTGAGGTAGAGGCTAATGTTACTGTAAATATAAGCACATAAAAACCTACTCAAATAGAGAAATCAACAAAGGACACCACTGGTAAATCATTAGATGAACCGGTAGATAAAACTGAAAAACAATCAGGAGAACCGGAAATGGATAGTGCAAAGGTACAAATTGAGAAACCGAAAGTGCATACAGAGACTACATCTGAGAAACCGACTATTGAGAGCTCTGAGAAACCTTCTGAAACATAGATGGAGAAACCAGAACAGAAATAGGTTGAGACATAGGTTCAGACCGAGACAGTGCCACCGGCTAAAACTGAAAAGTCTAAACCTTTGCTAATATAAATGCAAACACAAACTGACCTACCAGAGGTCGAAACAAGCAAGGTTATCACTACAACCAGCATCATGGATATTGTGAAAATAGTTGGGCAGACATCTGGTACTTCAATAGTAGAATTCCAGCCTGCAAATGTGACAGAGGTCTTACTAGATTCAATAAAAAAAATCATAGAGTGTAATGCACAAGCCTATAAGGCTATCGATGACACAATACCTATTCTCAAATTGGTAGCACCCAAGTGCATTGTGGATAACAAAGATTCTTTAGGTCAACTAGACACATTGTCTAAATTCATCACCGACAACATTTTGACAGTTGATCAAATAAATAAAGACACATTCAAAGAAAGGATGATTAAGGAGAAAGAAAAATTCTTTGAGGAAATAGTGAAGAAGAATAAGGAACAAACATAAACCTTATTATCGGCACTACGAGAGACAATTTTGGATTTCAAGAAACTGTATAGAGATACTTGTAAAATAAACATTATGACAAAAGACCTAAACAAGGAAATCAGCAAAGCACAAGATGAGATTAACAATATTGTTGACAATCTGATAGGCACATCAGATTCATTTTTGGAGATAGAAAAGAAAATTGCAAATCTTGAAGAGAAAATTGAGAAGTTAGAAAAAGATAAAGAGAGAATAAAGGATAAGGCAAAGAGCTTAAAATGTAAACTTGGTCCTAAACTAGATTACCTCATTTCTTTGAGAAAATTTTTTTTTGAGGCTCTGGTTCTCGGACTTAAGACACTGGAAGAGAAAATGCACATACTCACCAGTATAGTTCAGAGAACACAAGAGGCATTATAGGAAAGCAAAAGATTCAGCGACAATTTAAATCTGGTTGTGGCAGACATATTCCAGATTGTAACCCACCGGCTAAAAAATATAGGTAGGAACCACACTCCACTGAAAATGAATGACAACCTTTGCCATTGATGTCAAAGGGGGAGTAGTGTGATGAGAAAAATGATCAGAATAGGACATCATCAGCTCATGGGGAGCATGCATTTTTGAGCACACAGTTTTGGTAAGACAAATTTTGGCAGATTCTTTTTGGACATCTTTTTGGACACTTTTTGATTTTTCTCATGAGTGTTGCCATCAATGCCAAAGGGGGAGATGGTTGGAAAATGCACACTCCAATGAGACATTGTAGGTGATTGAAGGTATTATCATTGATGGTAACCTTACAATCATGTGATACTGGTAGGTAGACATAGGCATTGGCACTGGCAGGCTCTATACCGGCATATAGTTCATCGGCACCCAAAAGATTGATTACTGACACCTTGGCCGACAAGAATTTTGTATAAATGTATTTTGTAATTAATTGTAAAATCTTTTGTAAGCCGACATGGTGGATTGTAATATGACTCATATATGTATGAGATCATTCTAGATCATTTAGGAGATGATATGATATAATGTGAAGTATGTAAAGAAGGTAGCAGACCTAATATGTGAATTATTGGATAAGGGTTTATGTATATTGTAGAGCTTAAACCGGTATTGAATCTAGCATAGCAGATGCTGATCTAAAGCAGTACAAGATATTGGATTAGTATAATCCATTTTTGTAAGTCAGTGTGACTTCTGTTGTAATTGAGCAGTGAGCTCTAGGCACTTGGCCTTCCTGCATGTGCAGGCCCCTCTTGTAAAATAGTAATATTCCCTTATTGGCTAGTAAGTGAATATTGTGGGTCACAAATCCCACCGAGGTTTTTCCCACACTGGGTTTCCTCATTAAACTACTATGTTATGGTGTGCTTTTCATGTATTTGTTGTTATTCTTGTTTACATCATTATTGTGTGTTTACTGGTACACAGTATTGATATGCTTTACATGTTTTAAATCAAGTAAATTGATAAAATCGTTAGATACTGATTCACCCTCCCGCTCTTAGTATCTTTGGGAATCCTAACAATTGGTATCAGAGCCTGGTCCTCTATTTTTAGAAGCCTAACAACTTGAGGAATATCTTGTCACCGGTAGAGATGGAAAACCTGAGAGAACAATTGAAAATAGCTCTTTTAGACTATGATGCAGAAAAGGTGAAGAATATCAAACTTGAAGATGATCTAAAGGCTGCTTAGGATATCATTCAAGCGCTTCAAGAAAATCTTACCATTGCAAGAAATAAGAGCAGAGAACTTTGTGAAAAGATGTAGAATGAGAATGATGAAAATGACTCTTAATGATTTGGTAAACAAGCTAAGAAAAGAGATCAGTACAACATAGAATGAGATGCAGGATATGACTATGAGATTTTGTAAAGAAATTGAAGATAGGAAGAAGAATGAAGAAGACTTGGCCAGAAGACTAAATGATGCTGAAAATGAAAACACAAGACGTAGTCATGAAAATGATATGTTGAAGACAGATCTAATGCACACACAAAATGACAGAACTGAACTCATAAGACAGAAAGGAATCTTGGAAAGTGAACTAACTGCTACAAATCATCACAAAGAAAAATTCAAGAAAAGTTCAGAAGAACTTGGTGACATGCTGAAGAATCAGAAACCTAATGGTGATACAAATGGCCTTGGCTTTGAAGTTGGTGAAAGCTCTGGTACTGAAAACAATCATGATCATAGCAAACTGGTAAGACAACCTACTGCTTACAAGTTTAATGGCAAATACTTTAACTGTAACAAGTATGGTCATAGAGAAAATCAATGTAGATGTAGAAATTATCAGAACACTAATACACCCACCGGTCAATGTTCTAAATGCAACAAAGTTGGTCATAATTCAGAAAATTGCAGAATGAATGTGAGATGTTATGTTTGTGGAAGATTTGGGCACTTATCTAATCAATGTAGAACACATACCAACATAGGATATGGGAAAGCTATTCAAAAGAACAATGTGACTTGCTATGCCTGTAAGAAGATGGGACATATTGCTAAATTTTGCAGAAGTAAGGCATCACCGACAATTAACAAAGGTCCTAGTTTGAAAGGTAAAGAAAAAGTTGAAGAGGTAAAGCAAGAATTTTCAAAACAATGGATCAGAAAGTCAGATCAGAATGTTGATATGATTACACCTCCACCGACAGAATAGAGTAACACTCCACCTATAGGAGACTCCTCATCTAACTGAAGAAAATTCTTTTGGGGGTTTAGCAACAAAATGAAAAACATGCTATTATTCCCTCGGTTGATGGTGAGATGAAATTACTTCTATACTGGAAGATGACTTAAGTTGTGACTTAACCAGAAAGCATTAAATGTGGTAGTTGGCAAAAATAACATTATAAAGCAAGTGTTTTGGCTCTTTTTCATTCACTGAGCATTCAAATCTTCAAGAGCATGAAAATTCCCAAGCGAAGGTACTCCAAGCAAAGAAGTGAAGCAATCCATCAAAGCATTCATCCTTAAGGTAGATTAAGATATTTATAGCTATGGCATCTTCATCCACTCCTGAATTTATTGCAAACCCTACTATTGTTGAAGTTGTTAAGTGACCTAGACCCATTTTTCAGCTAGTTCCCGAAATTGCTAAGAAAGATGACAACATAGGTGCATTCTCCCAAATCCCTAAAGGAGTAGTATATGCTGAAGACCCTAGAATGTATATACATTGTCATATTGATGAACTAGGTGATGATGAAATTAAAAATATGTATGAGACTGTAATCTGTGATGAATCCGAAAATGTCAAACTTGAACACAAGATAGTAGAAACCCTAGGTTTCACTTTAATACTTAGTATCCCGGATTTCCCCAAGAATATCATAAGGATTGTGTTAAAGCAGAGTACATGGTGAATTTTTCTGGTTAGACTCTATTCACAAGATCACAAAAGAAGTGGTAAGGGTAGTAATAGGGTTACCCTCCACTGGCAACGAACCTGACAAAACTAAGAAGGTCTCAAATGACTTAGTGACAAACCTAACTGGTGCAACATTTGATAAAAGATCACTAAGGGTAAATGATGTAAAAGATACAAATATCAGATTTATCAGTATGATCTTAGGTTACAAGGCTACACATGCAAATAAGTTAAACTCAATTTCTAGCCTATGTATTAAGAGTGCCTATGGTATGGTAAATGATAATGCAAGGATAAACATATGTGAATGGCTTAAAGATGAGCTAATAGACAATCTAGGAAAGATCAAAAGGGAAAAGAAAGGAGCATTCAGATTTGGAAACCTACTTATTTTTCTGATGCTATACATAACCAAACAAGTACCTAGTATTGGTGCCAATGATTTAGGATTTGATATACCGATAGGAAAACAACTATCAGAATTGTTGAACAATATGGGAGAGAACAGGGAGAAAACCATAAATGAGCACTTTCAAGCATTAAAGGCTTGAATGAAAACAAGAGTAAGGATATCACAAGCTATTGTGGATAAGTACCAAAAGGAAATCTATTTTGTGATAAAGAAAGATGAAATTTGGATGGAGGTAGTTATTCCTAGTACCATCTGGGTTACTGAAATGGGGTATGAGACTGATGACAACATAATAGAAACTTATGCAAAAGTCCTCCTGGAAGCTCCTAAGGAACCTGAAGAAAAAGTATTTGGTAGTGCCAAAACTATAGAGAACCAAATTCAATCAAGGAAAAGAGTTAAGAAGGTTGAGGCAACTGTTAGAAAAGGAACCCGATAGACAAAAGCTATTAAAGAAGATGTGCTAAAATAAACCGATATAACTGAAAGTGAGTTGGAAGAACTTCAACCAAAAACTCACCTTTCACCAGTTGGAACTTCTTCAGAAAGTGGCATACCTGCTATATTTAGGAGAGTTGAAAGGAAAAGAAAACCTTCACTGACACGTTCTCCTACACCAAAGAGGACAAGATAGAAGCAACAGGTAGTGAGGCCCCTAGCAAAGAAATTAACTCCAAAGAAAAAGAAGATGACTCCTAAGAAGAAGACACAACAAACTATTGCTCCCATTGATAAACTTCTCAGTGAAATTACAGAGGATGGAAAGTTGATGCAAGTTGTTGATGAAATACCAGCAGATCTATATAATAGACTAGAAGCTAGAAGAGTAGCTATTGTTGAGCTAGATAAGAAAATAAAGATTGAAAAACTACTTGCAGTGCACCCTGTTAACTCACCTGATGAGATAGATCAATTAATCTCTAAGGCTAACTAGTCAGTATTCTCAACTGCTCACCGACATGTAGCACTGATGGTAGGAAGAGTGAATTAGGTAACAGAGGAAACAACAGATGCATGGGACATATTCCTAGTAGAAAAAGAGAAATAGGAAGAGTATCAAAAACCTAAAACCTTCAAGGTATATCAAAAGGATAGGGACAAAGGAAAAGGTAAGGTAGGTGGACCTCCCAGTATAAAGATAACAGACAACTTATCCCCACCACCTCTAGATACTCCAATGATAGACACTACTAACAATCAACCGACAACTGAGAGTATGGACACACCACATGAGGATACAAATCCTGATTCTAAGGTGTTATATACAATGAACATTGACACTCAGGAAGTCAATATTATGGTGGATAAGGAATCAACTAAGAAATCAGATGTGGCAACAGAGCCACTGGCATGAAATATTGAAGTAGAAAACATTGAAATTGGGGAACTAAAAAAAAAGAAGGATCAAGTGAACCCTTGGACACTAGAAAGGAAAAAATCATAGATGTGCATACTGATGCATCCACTGAGCCACCAGCAACTACTGAAACTGAAAAACCAACTGAGTCACCGGTAGTGGACAATATAGAGAAATGGGTAGAGCAATAGGCTCCTTCACAGGTACAGACAAAGACAGTGCCACCGACCCAAAATGAAAAGCCTAAAATTTTGTTTGTAGAAATGCAAACTCAAATAGATCCTCCCGAGAAAGAGGAAAGAAAATCTATAACTACAATTGGTGAATTACAGATTGTAAAAACTATTGGACAAACATCCAGTACAACCATGATAGAATTCATACCTACTAATGTAACTGAGGTCTTATTAGATTCAATAAAGAAAATAACAGAGTGCAATGCACAAGCCTATAAGGCTATAGATGACACTTTACCAATTTTGAAGATGATAGCACCAAAGTGTAGTGTTGAGAATAAAGATTCTTTGAGCCAATTAGACACATTGTCTAAGTATATAACCAACAACCTAATAACACTAGACAAAATAAATGAGGATACATTTAAGGAAAGAATGATAAAAGAGAAAGAAAAATTCTTTATGGAAATTATGAATAAGAACAAAGAGGAAATGGATACTCTTTTACCGGAACTCAGTGAAATCATTTTTGACTTCAAGAAATTGTACAGGGACACTTACAAAATGAATGTATTAACAAAGGATCTTGACAAAGAAATCAGAAAAGCATAGGATAAGATTTATAATATTGCTGATAATCTGATTGGAACATCAGACTTATTTTTGGAATTAGAGAAGAAAATTGAAGAGCAGGAAGAGAAAATCAAGAAACTAGAAAATGAAAAACAAAGAATAAAGGACAAAGCAAAGGACTTAAAATGCAAACTTGGTCCAAGACTAGAGTATCTTATTTCTTTGAGAAAAAAAATATCTGAGGCTCTAGTTCCCGAACTAAAGACACTAGAAGAGAAAATGCACATACTCACTGGTACAGTGTAGAGGACTCAAGAAGCCATAAAAGACTACAAAACATTCAGCAATGGAATAAATCTAGTTTTGACAGACATTTTTCAAATTTAACCCATCGGTTACAAGAATTTAGGCAGGACTCCATTTACAGTGAATGACAACCTTTGTCATTGAGGTCAAAGGGGGAGTAGAGGAATGAGAAAAATAGTTCATCTACTCAGGGGGAGCACATAGTTTTGAGCATACAGTTTTGGTAAGACATTTTTGGCAGACTATTTTTGAATATCATTTTTGAACACTTTTTGATTTTTCCTGAGTGTTGCCATCAATGCCAAAGGGGGAGATTGATGGCAAATGCACACTCCAATGAGAAAATGTAGGTGATTGAAGGTTTTTGTCATTGATGGAAACCTTGCAATCATATGATACTGGCAAGACAAATATACCGGCACTGACAATGACAAACTCTACATCGGCACACAGAACACCGATAGTGAAAGGATGGACACCGACACTCTGGCCGACAAGAATTTTGTTGATAATATATTTTATAATTAATTATAAAATCATTGTAAGCCGACGTGGTGAGTTGTAATATGACTCATATATGTATGAGATCATTGTAGAACATTTAGTAATAAGGTGATAGGCAAAATTATGCAAACCTAATATGCAAAATATAGGTTAAGGGTTTATGTATGAAGCAGAGCTAAAACCGGTACTGGATCTGGCATAGAAAATGCTAATTTGAAGCAGTACAAGACATTGGATTTGTATAATCCATTTTTGTAAGTTAGTGTGGCTTCCTTTGTAATTGAGCAGTGAGCTCTAGGAACTTGGCCTTCCTACATGTGCAAGCCCCTCTTGTAAAACAGTAATATTCCCTTATTGGCCAGTAAGTGAATATTGTGGGTCACAAATCCCACCAAGGTTTTTCCCATGCTGGGTTTCCTTGTTAAAATACTGTGTTATGGTGTGCTTTTCATGTGGTTGTTGTTATTCTTGTTTACTGCATTATTTTTGGTTTATCGGTACACAGTATTGATATGCTTTACATGTTTTAAATCAAGTAAATTCATAAACTAGTTAGATACTGATTCCCCACCCCCCCCCCCCCCCTCTTGGTATCTTTGGGAATCCTAACACTTCCATGGTACCTAGTTCTATGATTAGTCATATCTATACTCCTTTTATGAACCAAAAAATCTGCATTTTCCTCAGTATCCTTTCTTTTCCTCTACCTCCTTATGGTGAGCTTTTTTCCTTTCTGTATGAACTCTTCTTTATATGCCTCTAGCCATTTCTTTTTATCTTCTAGGAGTGGTTGATTCACTTGGTCCATTGAGACCATTTCTGGTTCATTTGGTGTGAGTTCTACCACTAGTCTTTTCTCCACATTATGTGCCGCATAATCCGGCCTCAAGATTTCTTCATCATCTTTAGTTATCTCTATGGGTATTTTGATCCCTATTTTGGCTGGCCCCAACTACTTTATCTGTGTCAATGTTAACCTTTGGTAATACTTTCTCTTTCTAACTTTTATTTCATCTTTTCAATCCATCCAGTAATCTTCTATGTCTAGGATATGTTTGACTCTTCTAGCAATTTACCTTTCTATCATGTGCAAAGGGTCATAATCCTTCCTTGTGTACTGGAAGTATTGCAGATGCCTAGCCAACAAGTCTTCTTCTGCCTTCTTTGCATTTTTCCAGTGATTCACATCCAAATTCTCCAATCTTTATAGGGAATTTAAACCCTAGTTTTTGGTGAGAACTTAGGTAATTGTCATGAAATTCCACCATTTGTCTTCAAAATTCAGTTAACCATGCCCAAAATGAAGGGTACCTTAGCAATTTGAAGGGCCTTCCTGAAAAATCCTTGTGTCTGCAAGTATGACCATGTGGGAAATTATATATACCAACCTTTGTAACACTGGATCACTTTTCTTACTTCTTTCGGCACCCTTACACCAAGTCTTCCCTCTAATTCCCTGGCAAGCTTCATGATAAAGTAGTCATTAACTTATTTATAATATAACATTGATTATTTCTTTTCCAACTATGGGAAATATACATATACTAGGTTGTGGCCTAGCTCTATTCCTAGAAGTCCTACAATGTTCAACCCTTGAATGTTTTCTTTTATTGCGTATGCATATACTATGTATGAAGACATGTAAAAGCTTCCTAATGTTTTCTCTATGGCATGGTATATGGAGTCACTAATGAATTGGGCCCAATCATAAGTTCCCTTATTTTGTCTCAAACTTTGGATGTAAGTGAACATCCACTCATAAAATACGTAGTTGATTTCCAACTTAGCTATCCTGGTGAGATAGGTGATCCCAATATATACATTTGGGTGCATTTTCCTTCCTTAATAGCAGAGTGGGTAACTTTTCCAGTGTTCTTCCTTTTTTCCTAATGTACCACTCTTCATGTATAGTTTTCTCGCATGTTGACCTTGACTCCTGAAATTACTTCTCTGCATGTGTTATGCTTCTCTCTATCCACGCTACTGGGGTGGGAATCCCAAGAAGTTCTTTTATACCTCTAGGTGTTAGGTCTGCATATACTCTATGATTGTAAATGACCTATTTATTGGACGCACAATAATGTTGGATGCATTGCTTGACTAAATCATGTGCATTTGCAGTGACTGGAAACCCTGCTACCTATATTAGATCGTTTTGCCCCATACTATTCATTTCCTCCATGGCAATTGGTTCTCGCATCCTTGTCGATGAGGTCAGTGAGGTTGCACTCTCCCAAATGGGTATCCAAATAAAACCTGGTACTGGGTATTATTTGGGGAAATTTCCACTCAAATTCCCTCTTTAGCTCAACTTTCCTGGTAGCCATTACCTTGTTTTTCATTCTCCCTGCTAACATTCCCTGTGTTATTTTCATGAATCCTATATTTTAAGCATTTAAGAAATTTAATCTTGATTTTCTCTTTTAATCATACTCTATTTTCAACTAACAACCTTTCATATGAAATCACTGAGCTAAGTTAGGGTACTTACCTGCTTCGCTGGTAGAATCGCTAGAAGAGTGTACTACCCATTGGGATGCTCTGGGCTTGCTCATGTATCCACTCATATATTACCTGCAACTTATGACTTTGCAAATTATATCATTGCATAATTTATGCAACTACTATCACTTTCTATTTAAGAATCAGTCATGTCCTACACTTAATTCAGTGCATGGTGAGCTACTGACATAAAATAGCATCTACTTGGAGGGAAATTCAAAAAAACCTGTATCTAATGGTCACCATGGTATTTCCACATTCTTGGGTCAGAGTACCTCCTTTTGAGGATGTTGACATGTGTTTTTCCCTTGAAAGTACTTACGCAAACTCTTTATTGATATTGCCCTACTACCAGTTAGGCATCTATAGCCTCGGTAAGGTTATCTTTGCCATTTTTGATTCTGCTTTCTTTGTTTGCTTCAATTGCTTTAATATAACTTTTGAGTCCATTTGAAGCAAGATTTTGGGAGCTTTTTTCTTTGATATTTCTTTGCTTTCCCTTTTTGGCATTTTGCCTTGAATTTCTCTTTGTTTTCAAATTCTTTGATGGCTTCATTCTTGAGGATGATTCTTGATTTTCACTTCACAATTCATTATCTTTATCAATAAAGCCTTCGAAGGACTTTAATTTTAATCGTTTATAGAGCTTCTTGACTTACTTCATTCAGTCTGCAACATTTGATGTCATGTTGCTTACAACTTAACTATCTCTCGATAACTCAAGCACTTGGATAAGAGTTCATACTAAAGAGGAAATTTTTCATCTTTGCCTTTTTTTGGAATGGACAAGTTACCTCATTTAATGCTATTTTATTGGTGACTGAACCTTGGTTTTTTGCGCATTAAGACATTTTAATTTTTGAGACAAGTTCTACATGTGAGCCGATGTGACATTCTTTTTCATAATCTCATTTAAATCATTAATCACAACTTGCGTCAGCTCCTTAGGGCTACTTCTGAATCTTTGAACCACTTGGCACCTTAGCCTTTGCCATAATAATTATGTATTCCCATCACTATTGTGGTACTCTTAGAATTTGAACTTTCCAAATTTGGTACTCTTTCAAGCATGTGTAAAAAGACAAGCATTTATATCATCTTGCTTGAAACCTCTATTTATTTTGACCCTGCAACTCTTCTTTTCATACTTTCTCATAATCAGTTTACACTTCTTGTGTAAGCTTTCCTTCCATTATGGCTCGTGAAATTTCTCCATTGGTTGACTGCACTATATGTTTACCTAACAACGTTGATCAATTAGCTTTTCTAGGGTCCATTAGCAATTGTCTCCTACGTCATGTATTTATGCTCCGTGACATCCGAGATGCAGATTTAGTTGAAAGAACAATAAAATGGATCTTAGGGCACAAATTCTTGACTTGAACCACTAAATATAGGGTGAATTCTGATATTTCCTCCCACTTTGTAGCTTCTTTGTTGGATTTGGGGGAAGATGATAATATAATTTCTGGCTTGTGTGACCATCTATTGCATCTCAACTTTCTTGGGGGGTTAGATGTGATTTTGAAGGTAGCCCTCTCAGGATATGGCATACCTTTACCCCAGGATGTTGTGGATTTCTGGGTTTCACCAGCTCCAATGTGAGTTTTCAAATTCCTTGGTGGTTTTTGAACCAACACTATTGAAGACCATTAGAAGATATCTTGCCATGCTCGCCAATACTCAAAGCAATACTTCAGGATGATTCTGGATGCTGATGGGGTCGCAAAACTCGACTTTATAATGTGGCTGATGATCCTTGATGACTGAAAGTTTGTTTTTACTTTTTAGTTTTGTGACTGCTAGTTGTGTTCTTCTCAATAGTCTTTGACTTTTTGCCCTGCGACTCTTGGTTTTGTACATTTTAGATGATAATTTAGATACATGTACATATTTCCATGCTGATGAATGAAATCTTCATATTTTGGCTTCGAATTTATGTGATCATTTTCATTGTCGAATATAATTGATTGTTCAATCTACTAATGGTTTCACTCTGACTAACCCAACACTAACCCTAGCTTAAATAAAACTTACTCCTACTAACCAAATCATTCCGCTCGCTCTGCAACTAATTAACATGACTACACTCGAATTTAAAGTAAACTATGCTATTTACCCTATATATCACTAAACTTCTGACTTAGCACTTAAAAGTAGTGTTTTAGGAATTTCCCAATGGCATGCAATGCAAGGGGTTCTCCTTGCAAAGTTGATAACCTAAATGCGTAATCCCCTATGTCATGTGTGTGAAGTAGGGTACCTGTAGCTACAACACAAACACTGAATAGATCATTACAAGGATGGTTAGCAAATTAAAAGAAAATGAAAGATAAACCATGACAAAGTGACCTATTGCCTTCTAAGAGATGAGCGTGTGGATTTTCTCTCAGATCTGGATAAGCAATCCTAGTGACTTGACTACACCTAGATGGAGGATTTAAAATGATGATGATATGTAAGATATATGAGATTGACTATAATAGATTTATCCAAGAGAATAATTAAGCTAATGATATGCATGATTAAGCTATGATGATGATGCAATTAATCTAGAAAAGAGATTGATTAAGCTACATGATTCAACAATTATTCTAGAAAATGATCAAAATAAACTAGATCGAAGATGCAATTGCCTATAATAACAATGCTTAAATGATATGCTAGAATGGATATTCCTATAGTAACAATGCATAAGATGAATGAGATGGGATCATTTGTGCTCCAAAATGGGGGCTATTTATAGGATTTCCAAGGCAAGGGGTGAGGTGGCAGGAATCAACGGTCAAGATTGAGTCTGAAGATATCAAGGGTGGAATTGGAGGAGGTTGGAGAAGAGGTTGGAGGGAGGGACACTTGTCATATTTTTGGCGACAAGTGTCAAGGAGCCTTGCTCATGAGAGGGCAAGTGTCCAAGGGAGGAGACATGTGGCCTAAGTGCCTTGTGTCTCAAGGGCAGAATATCCACACCATAGGAGGTTAGGATGAGGAGGTTAGGATGTGCAAGATAGGATAGGGTTAGGTGGAATGGGTTAGGTTAGGGGGATGGTTAGGTTAGGTGGTTAGAAGTTAGGAAGCATGTGGGTAATTTGAATTTAAAAATTCAAATAATAGGAAAATACATTAATTTTCAACAACTGATAAATAGATTTGTTTTAATTAATTAGGAGATTAGAAGAAATGAATTAGATGGGGGGAATATTAATTAATCAAGGGGACTATTGAAATGAACCTATTAAATAAATCCTTAGATTTATTAATAAGTAGATGGAAGAGATTTAATCAAATTGCCAATGAATTCAATTAAATTAGGAAGGGGGACTAGTTAAATAATTGCTTATTTAATTAATTATCTTCAGACCATTTTTTGGTGTATACATTTTTCCCCTCTTTGAAGTGAGATGTGATGATGTGTTGATTCATAGAATAACCTCATTTTTATGATGTTGATGTGATATTGGTTTGATAGGATGCCCCAAAGACTAATTGATAAATTGCGGTATGATGATGCCCCCTCGGGAGATCAATTGAGATAATTGACCTTTGGAGTGTTTGGATCATTGCAAAATTGATTTGCTGATTAGAAATGATTTGATTTGATTGATGAAAGTGTGATTTATTTGATCACTACGATGTGGTTCTAGATGTGATGATTGATAGAGCTTGATTGATAAGATTGAGATTTAGTCTAGTTTCAGGAATGACACCTCCTCTATAAGACCAAGATGATTAAAGTGTCTGGTTTTTGTTGGCATTGTGTTGTCATTTATGTCAACCCATATGGGATGACCACTGGTAGATGAGATGTATGTGCAACACTGCTATGGAGGAGTACAGGATAAGATATCATGGATATATCCTTGTGTTGTAGAACACTGGTAATATAAGAAAGATGACCTCAGGAGTCACCTCCACACAAGATAATTCCTGAATTGTGTGATGAGATAGAGAGGTGTTTGAGTGGTTGTTTATGATGAAGAGGCAAAATGTTATCTAAATCACATACACACCAGAAAAGAAGATTGAATAGGTCACCGGTATGTTGTGAGGTTGCTAAAAAATAGGAATCCCACCGGATGAAGATGAAGTCATCATGAGAAGCAATGACTGATAGTGTATGTGCTAACACCTATTCACATATGCCTATTTGAGGATATGCTACACAAACAAGGAAATCACATGAGCATATGACAAGGTGTTCCTCCACCAAGTAAGTGGAGCTTATCCGCTACATGCATTAAGTGCATTATAGTTTGGTGGATGAGAGTAAATAGGTAAAGGAAAGAACTTGAAGGATCACTATAGATCCACTGGTAAACTAAGGGAATGCCTTAAGTGTATGAGATCAGGGTTATGAACTGAACCGATAGAGAAGGCAAGCTGAGCAGATACAGTCAGAGACCGATGAAGGAGTCTAGTGAAAGATGATGACTGGTATCATCAAGAGTGGTAACCAGTATGTAAATCTCACCTGTAATATGAGCAAGGTGCAAAATGTAGATATGATAAGGTTACCAATACAATGTGTGACACCGTCAAAATTAACATATCAGCAGGAAAAAGGAACTGATTGAGTGGTTGATTGGTGATCCCATTTGAACCAACATGAAGTGCCAAGCTGGTAGTTAGTCGATATGGATTTCATGTGAAGTCAATGTGGCAAACACACATTTGGATAAACATGGAATGTACATCGATAGGTTTTTTATAGGGTTGGTCGACTTTAATGAGATGTCACTCAAATCACGGGACAGGTTGTAGAGCTATTGCAATGGTTTGAGGCTCGAGGTCTGGAAAACAACTACAAGTCAACTAAGAGAGATTCAGAAGATCGAGATGATGGAGGAAACAACATGACAGATCTTTTTTGATTGACCAAGGGATCAGCTATGAGGATAGAAAGCAACTCGCCAGAGATGAAAGGCATGATCTAGGAGATGCAAAAATGGTGGATCTGTGCAATTAGATGTCAAAAAGATCAGATCATGCAATATCTAATTGGATTTGGTTTTCCTTGAGGAAGGTGAGGAAACCCTAACCGCCTAGATTTTGAATTAGTTTTTGGAGGGAAAAACTTGATATAAGTGTGGGGGCCGAAGATAATGGTAGTTGGTGCTAGATAGAAGAAGATGGTGAGATTGAAAAGTTAAAGAATTCGGCAAGTAAGAGAAAATCAGCCAAGTGCTCAATGAGCATCTATGAAGAGAGTGGAAGTGAGAGAGAACCTAGGTGAAGCATTCAACTGGTTGGAGAGATGAACCAATAGTACTCATACTAGCAGAACAAAGGTGAAGGAGACTACAGAGAAGATAGATAGAGAACCAACAGAGAGTTGAATCAGTGAAGAGTAGAGCTATGAGGAGGAGATACAGTGAGAGCAATTTAGAAGAGAGATAAACTAGTAGGGTGTGCCAGCAAAGAAGCAGCAGGTGAAGAGTAGTAGAGAAGTGAGTCAGTGAAGCAAAGAAGGTATCTCACCGACAAAGTAAGATATGTATAATGGTTACAAGATTCACTTGTAACAAGATAACTACTTATGTATTTTATGTTTACATTGTGTACACTAAATTGTAGCTTGGTGTAGAAGTTGTAGCTCCTTAGGTTGGAGCCCTAAAGTCAGGGGTTGGTTCTCCTTTGGGTTGTAGCCCATATATTAGGTAGGGGTTGGTGCTCCTTGGGTTGGTACCCTAAACTTTGTAACTATGTTTATTGTGAGGTTAGATTGGAGCAGTAGACTCTAGCAACATTATTCACTAAGGTTTTTCCCATCTTGGGTTTTCCTTGTATATGCTGGTGTTATGTGATATCCCCTTTTGAGTGTGTTTGCATTTAAGTTAGTCTCCTCCATAATATGTAAGTCTGCATTGAGTTTAATCTATCAACTGGTATGCTCACATAGGATTTTAGAAGAGAAAGAGATTTGAGAACCACTGATTCACCCCCTCCCCCTCTTAGTGGTGCATTGTGTCTAATAATTGGTATCAAAGCTTAGGTTCCTAGTTAGAAGAGTGTTCTCCAACTTGGGTAGATTTTGGCTTAAGGATGCAATGGTTTATTTAGTGTCTATCTCTGCTCTAGTATTTAATTGTTTAAATTTTTATGTTTGGAGTTACAGAATGGAAGTTTTCCTATCTTCTTTAGGGTTTGATGTATGGCTGTCAGTAGTTGATGGTCTCCCTAGAAAGGTCAACCCTTCTACTGGATTTATAGAAGAAAGAAGAAACTAGTGAAATGAAGAAGCCATGAAGGTTATTTTCAGTGGACTCACCGGTGATGTCTCTTCATAATTGGACATGTGTAAAACAACAAATAGCTTATGGGAAAGATTGAATAAGCTCTATGGAAATGAACCCTCAACTGTAGAACCAAAAATTGAAGCAAATATGAGAAATACCTCTCATATTTATCTAGATGATGAAGATAGATCTGCTAGCAGCCACAACAATGATGAAGAAGGAGCTCAACTCTTTGTGGCCCAAGAATCTGAAAGTGGTTGGGCAAATAGTTCCCCTCAACAAGATATGTTGAGTAGTGATGGTGATGAAGAGGAAGACATGGCAGATAGATCTAGCCATCAAGATCCTTTTGATGATGAAGAAGCAACAAAAGTTGACCTTGAAGGAGAGCTTGTAAATACACTTGAATAACTCAATAGAGTTAAAAGGGAGTAGAAGCTATTCAAGAATGTTTCTATTATGGAGCAGAACCAATTAGTCAAATGCCTTGAAGAATCCAAGAAATGCATCTCAGGGTTGAAGACTCAGGCAGAAGACACCAAGAAATGCCGATGTGAAGATCTAGCCTCTCAGCTAGAGATAAAAGACAAAAAACTTCAATGGCTTCTTGAAGAGAACAAAGGCTAGAACTCTCCAGTAAGATATGATCCTCTAAAGAAGGTTGGCCTGATCACAACTGGTGTGGACTTGTAGAAAAAAGTGAAGATCAATGTTGCAAGAAGGAATCTTCATGCAGATCCTAGAGGTAAGGGGAAGATGGAAGAAGAAAACTCCACCAGAAGAAGGAAGATGAGGAAGCAGCAAAGGAGACCCTCTACCGGAAAAGGACAGAAAAATGATACACCCATAGGGGGAAGCAACTGTGGGAGAATAAGAAGAGATCAGATGAAAGAGGTACTCAAAATGGACAACCAAGGATCCATTCTCAAAAAGGAAAAGATGGGGATGCAAAACCGGCAAGACCTCCTCATGCATGGAAAAGTAAATATGTAAGTCATATACCATCATTTATTGGTTACTTCTTTACATGTAATGATTATGGCCATAAGGTAAGGGAATGTAGAAAGAGATCTAGAAGGGATAATGTAGGATCTCATGAAATCATTCTTATGGGAAAGATGTATCCAGAAGTAGATACATGCATGTCCCTTCTCTTGGTTATGCAAAGATTGTTTGCCATAACTACAATGGATTTGGCCATAGAGAGTTTGAATGCAGGAAGAGGAACCTGCAGTTACATGGAGGCCGACATAATGGCCATGCTCTGTAGATAAGTGAAAATAGAGCATATGGAAGGCAGAGACCTGCATGGAACCAAAGGAGAAATGTCCCTGTAGGAGTAAGAGGTCCACCGGTTCCAGTTGCTAGTCAAAGAAACATGACTAGGAGAAGATGGTCAAACTAGTATATCAAGAGATTCCCAAACCATGAAGTTGGGATGGATGTTTGTGTGCTACTATAGAACTACTTCTAGCTATGATAAGAAATTAGGAGATGGAAAGACCTATCTATAGAAGAAGGAAGGACCTGCTCCCAACCCTGAAAAATGAGAAGAAGAATAAGACCAAGTAGGTATGGAGGAAGAAGACCATGGACCGACACTATGCACTCAATGTACATATGATATCTCCCAAGGCCTAAAGGAGATACTGGACCTTAGGGGGAGTGGTACATTGAATTTATTATTCCCCCCCTTAGTGAAGAAGGCAACATGGAAGAACACACTATTGCTAGTATGAAGGATGAAAATGTAAAGATAAGTGTGTGTAGATGCTACCTTGACTACACACCTACAGATCAGTGATGGATCACCACTACATGTTTCAAAGAATGAAGGTTAAAAATTGGCATTAGATGTTAACCGGTATGTGCAGGATGTTACCAACATGGATGCTAATAGGTACTTGTAGGTTATGTAAGACAATGAGGTTGGAGAGCATTGCATTAGCCCTAGTAGTATGGAGTGAAATTATGTCTTAGGAGATGTTGATGAAGACCTGAAAGACATATGTTGGCCCCATTTGTTTATCATGTAGGCTTGCATGTTTTTGGGCTAACCGGTTTGTCTCTTGGCATGATGATGTCATTGTAGGGCATTGGGAAAATTCAGGATCATGTCATTGGCTGTGGTGGATACAATAGAGTTGAAGGATCATCTGATGATCACATATGCATAGCTAAACTAGTATATGGAGAAGATTGGAGTCTCGGTAATATATGTGATCGGAGATAAGAATTTGAGATGTATGAGTCAAGGGGAGTTCAAGTGCTCATGATGAAGAGCCGGCTTGCTTGAACTTGCAAGGATACTGACTGCCCAAATTGCAAGAGATGTAAATTGTAGAGGCATTGCAGATTTCACAGACGCATTAACAATTGGTATCAGTCTTTCTACAAATTGAGTTCAAATTGCATTGGATGTACATGCTCAATTGGTGTCAGTTGATGGTTAAGATTCCCCACCTCAAGTATTGTGAATTGAGAAGATGTAACAACTGGTGATAAGATAACAAGTGGTATCAAAGGAAGTGTTATGTCAAATGAAGAAAGGGGGAGAAAAGTATTTTGTCAGTGACCAGTACATACAAGAGAAATAATATCCTGACAATGCCCTTTGCCATTGTTGTCAAAGGGGGAGAAGGATTATGTAGTATACCGCATACTACATGTGTGTGAATCCATGGATCATAGTAAGGGGGAGAAAGACTATTTATTATGCTGGATACTACATGTGTTGACATCAATACCAAAGGGGGGGATTGTTAGCATTGTGTTGTCATTGATGTCAACCGATATGGGATGACCACCGATAGATGAGATGTATGTGCAACACTACTATAGAGGACTACAGGATGTGATATCTTGGATATCACCTTGTGTTGAAGAAAACTGGTAATGTAAGAAAGATGATCTCAGGAGTCACCTACACATAAGATAATGCCCAACTTGTGTGATGAGATAGAGAGGTGTTTGAGTGGTTGTTTATGATAAAGAGGTAGAATGTTATCTGAATCACATCCACACTGAAAAAGAAGATTGAATAGGTCATTGGTATGTTGTGAGGACTCCCACTAGATGAAGATGTAGTCATCATGAGAAGAAATGATTGACAATATGTGCTAACACCGGTTCACATATGCCTGTTTGAGGATATGTTGCACAAACAAGGAACTCACATGAGCAAATGACAAGGTGTTCCTCCACCAAGTAAGTGGAGCTTATCCCCTACATGCATTAAATGCATTATATTTTGGTGGATGAGAGTAAATAGGTAAAGGCAAGAACTTGAAGGATCACTCTAGATCCACCGATAAATTGAGGGAATGCCTTAAGTTCATGAGATCAGGGTTATGCACTAGACCGATAAAGAAGGAAAGTTGAGAAGATATAGTCAGAGGAGAATGGTTTGACCGATGAAGGAGTCTAGTGAAGGATGATGACTAGTATCATCAAGAGTGATAACTAGTATGTAAATCTCATGTGTAATATGAGCAAGGTGTAGGATGCAGATATGATAAGGTTACCGATACAATGTGTGACACCAACGAAATTAACAAATTGGCAGGAAAAAGGAACCGGTTGAGTGGCTGATTGGTGATCCCATTTGAACCAATATGAAGTGCCAAGCTGGCAGTTAGTCGATATGGATGTCACATGAAGTCAACTTGGTGAACATGCATTTGGATAAAGATGGAATGCACATCAATAGGGTTGTTGTAGGGTTGGCCAACTTTAATGAGATATCACTCGAATCACGAGATAGATTGCAGAGCTATTGCAAGGGTTTGAGGCTCAAGGTCTGGAAGACAACTACAAGTCAGCTAAGACTGATTTAGAAGATCGAGGCAATGGAGGAAAAAACATGACAAATATTTTTTGATTGACCAAGGGATCAACTATGAGGGTAAAAAGCAAGTCGCCAGAGATGAAAGGTGTGATCTAGGAGATGTGAAAATGGTAGAGCTATGCAATTAGATATCAGAAAGATTAGATTGTGCAAGATCTGATTGGATTTGGTTTGCCTTGAGGAAGGTGAGGAAACCCTAACCACCTAGATTTTGAATTGGTTTTTGGAGGGAAAACCTTGATATAAGTGTGGGGGCCAAAGAGAATGGTAGTTGGTGTTGAATAGAAGAAGATGGTGTGATTGAAAAGTTAAAGAATTTTGCAAGTAAGAGAAAATCAGCCAAGTGCTCAACAAGCATCTGTGAAGAGAGTGGAAGTGAGAGAGAAACTGGTTGAAGCATTCAACTGATTGGAGAGATGAATCGGTAGTACTCATACAGATAGAACAAAGGTGAAGGAGACTGCAGAGAAGATAGACAAAGAACCGATAGAGAGTTGAATCGGTGAAGAGTAGAGCAGTGAGGAGGAGATGCAATGAGAGAAATTCAGAAGAGAGATAAACTAGTAGGGCATACCAACAAAGAAGTAGTAGGTGAAGAGCAACAAAGAAGTGAGTTGGTGAAGAAGAGAAGGTATCTCACCGACAAAGTAAGATATGTATAATGGTTGTAAGATTCACTTGTAACAAGATAAATACTTATGTATTTGATGTTTACATTGTGTACACTGAGTTGTAGCTCCTTGGGTTGGTGCCCTAAAGTCAGGGGTTGGTGCTCCTTTGGGTTGTATCTCATAAATCAGGTAGGGGTTGGTGCTCCTTGGGTTGGTACCCTAAACTTTGTAACTATGTTTATTATGAGGTTGGATTGGAGTAGTAGACTCCAACAACATTGCTCACTGAGGTTTTTCCCATCTTGGGTTTTCCTCATATATGCTGGTGTTATGTGATGTCCCCTTGTGAGTAGTGTTTGCATTTAAGTTAGTCTCCTCCATAACAGGTAAGTCTGCATTGAGTTAAATCCATCAATTGGTATGCTCACATAGGATTTAAGAAGAGAAAGAGATTTGAGAAACACTGACTCACCTACTCTCCCTCTCACTGGTGTATTGTGTCTAACAGTTTCAGGAATGATATATCCTGTATAAGACATGATCAAAATGTTTGGTTCCAGGAAAGATACATCTTGTATAAGACATGATAGAATAGATTAGATGTGATCAATTGATATAATTGATAAGATTGATTGGATAAAGAACTAACATTTTTTTGATATCAGGTTGCAGGAAGATTTGTATGCACTGATGTGGGTTCTTTTGTTCAGTTGACAATATCTGGAGAGAGATGAGTCAACATACTGATTGTGTATACACTTATGATGATACATTGATGATTCCTGTGATAGATTTAGCCTTGGATAAAATGAGCTTTTGTGATACCATGCAAGAATGAAATGAAATCTAAATGCAAATGCAAATGCAAATGAAATGCAAAGCCATGATCAGACCAGTCACTAGGTTATTGCATTTTGTCATCATTGAGATTTTTAAAATGTGGGAAGTGAGTGCAAACATCAATGGTATAATTAAACCATGATGACCTGAGCACTACTTTCCTAAATTTTGACATTGCAAGTTAGCACAAGCATTGAGTTATAATTGAACCAAGATGACCTCAGTGTTGCTTGCGAAAAATAGGCAGTATTAACCATTTCTATATGCAAGTCCGAAATGTCATCTATGATACTTTGATGATCATGTCCTAAGACAAATTTACACATATTAACAATTAATTTATAGATAATAGACAAGAAAATATCATGTTCCTTCCTTGTTCCTCTAGTCAGAGACATCATGGAGTCACTCAGAAATCATGATAGCAAAAATCAAGATAGAAAAGTTGAACAATAATTGATTAAAGTTCAAAAAAAAATCATTAGTCAAAAGATACTATTTAGTGATATGTGTGTGTCATGCTTAGACTGACATGTGATAGTTTTGATGATTGACAATTTGATCATGTGTTCAACGTTGGATGTGTCTTAGTTTTGCTTGACAAGAGTTGTCAAACTATTGTTCTTCCTTTTTGATTAAGCTCAAAATGATCAAAATTTTTGGCCCAAGCCTAGAAACAAAGTCATTATGATATGCCCAATGATCCAAACCATGGTGATAAATCACCTGCAATACCTATGTATGTACAAAGGCTTGTTATGGATATGAACAAAACTGATGGAAAATGAATGCAAGCAAAAGGATGCATGAACTAATAGATGGAAGAGCTAGCTGACAGATAGTGCCTGTTTGCCAGATTTTCACCATTTGTGTTTATTGCACATTTTCACATATTTGCTTTTTTTTTCACTATTTTCAGTGTTTTTTTATTTTCTGATTTTCCACTATTTTTGATTTTTTTGCTTTTTCACTGTTTTTGATTTTTTTTGCTTTTTCACTGTTTTTGATTTTTTTTGCTTTTTCACTATTTTTGGATTTTTTTGTTTTTTCACTGTTTTTGGATTTTTCTGCTTTTTCAGACATAAAACTTTTTCAGATGCATGCTATTGATGGGTTTGTCGAGCTGATCCCCATCCTGTGTTGATAGCTAATATGCTCCTGACCCAAATAATGTTGTGACCACAAATAGACCTAAGCAGTTTTGTTCAAACTTCCCTTTTTTTTCTGGATCTGCCTAGTTGCGTGGATTTTCCTTTAGTATAAGTTCTCCAACTTGAAATGGTCTTGGTTTGACCTTGTGATTATAACTATGGTACATTCTTTTCTGATATACCTTCAAATGATCAAAGGCATTTTGTCTGCATTCATGGATCAATTCTAGTTCTTGTAGTTTGGATACTCTTTGTTCTTCATCAGGGATAAGACCTTTTAATGATACTCGTAGAGAAGGTATCTCTACTTTTATTGGTAGTATTGCTTCTGATCCATAGACAAGAGAGAAAGGTGTGGCACCTGTTGGTGTGCAGATACTAGTATGGTAGGCCCATAGAGAAGGGTTCAATTGAATATGTCAATCTCTTCCAGCATCATTCATTGTCTTTTTGAGGATTTTCAGAATAGTTTTGTTTGATTCTTCTACTTGCCCATTCCCTTTTGGATAGTAGGGTGTGGAAAATCCGTGTTAGATCTTGATTTTCTCACATAGCTCTTGTACATCCTGATTCTTGAACAGTTGCCAATTATCAGTGATAATGGTCATGGGTATTCCATAGCGACAGATGATGTAGTTCAACATAAATGCAGCAATTTGTTTTCCTGTGATATTGATGAGAGGTACTGCCTCAATCCATTTTGTGAAATATTTTGTAGCTACAAGGATGAATTTGTGACCATTGGATGAAGAAGGATTTATCTTTCCTACTAGATCAAGACCCCATTGACAAAAAGGCCAAGATGTTGCCAAAGCATAAAGTTCTTGTGTTGGTGCATGAATTAAATTTCCATGGATCTGACATTGTTTGCATGTTTTAGCTATCTGAAAAGAATCGCGTTCCATAGTTGGCCAAAAATAGCCCAAGTGTATGAGTTTTTTCAAAAGGGTAAGACCACTTGAATGAGTGCCACAAATATCATTCTGTACTTCATTTAAGGCATTCTCAGATTCTTCTTGCTCGAGAAATCTTAAAAGAGTACCATCCAAACCTTGTTTAAAAAGAGTATCCGCAATGAGAGTATAATGGGAAGAGTGGCAAATAAAGTTTTTCTTTTGGTTCTTTGATAAGTTGGGAGGGAGGATATTATCTTTCAGGTATGTGTAAGTTTGGCCATAGCAGGAGGAATCATGCCTAACAAGGTGACAGATAGTTTGGGAATCAGGACAATCATGTGCAGGGTAAAACAACTCTTCCACTAGGAATTTGTAATGCTCTTGATTTTCTTGTGCCTAAAGGAGAGAAGAAAGTGTTGCCATGGCGTCTGCTACTTTGTTATCATTTTTTGGAATCTACTAAAAATTTATTTTGACAAAGTATTTCTTGAAATCATCAACCATATTCTTATAAGGCATTGGTTTTTTATCCTTTGTTTGATAATCATAATTGATTTGATTGATGATGAGCTGAGAGTCTCCAAAAACCTGTAGCTATGTAATGTTCCATTCTATAGTCATTTTGATACCTATAACCAAAGCTTCATATTCCATTGTATTGTTGGTGCATGGAAAACATAATTTGTACACTTTTGGAATTGTATGACCTTGTGGCGTGATGAATAGAATGCCTACTCCCGATCCATGTTTTGTTTCATTATTGATGCCTCCTCTTGGACTGATATTCGAGTGAGGTATTATAAGATCTAGATCTAACCCTGGAATGTTTGCATATGACTAGGTAAAATTGATTTGCCATATTTTGAAGGGTTCCAAATATTGCTTCCCTTTGTGTTCTAATAGAGAACTTGTTGGATATAGATTAGTGGTGCCAATGGTAACTACCTATGTTGTTTCTATCAGAATAGATGACCTCTCTTGATAGTATTCAGGTAAGGTGTCAAATCTCCCATCTTCTAGTGCCTCAATGAGGTTTTCACCATTAGATGTGTCCTTTATTTTTACTTTTTCATGGTCTAATGTTGCCAAAAAATGGTTTTAAGCAGTAGACCTAATATGATTTTATTTATTTTCATTTTTGCAACTAGGAGATTTGGCACCCACTTGACTTGAAGATACGCTAGCAAAATTACTATTGAAAGTTGTTGCGGGTTCGATTACATTAAGATATAAGGATATGATATGGTCATTAGGAAAGGTATCAATGGCATTATGTCTTTCATTTTACTAGTCCATAGGTTCAGGATGGATTAAGGGTAAAGGATCTTCAAGTTGAATTGTTTCAAAGATATTAGGGGTCATGATAGAGATGTCAGAGTTTTTGATATGTATTTCCATATCTAGAATGATACCCTCATCAGAATGACCTCTTGCAGGTAGCTCTTGATCATCCTCGATTAAGTCCAAGTCACCTGAATGTGATTATAATTCAAGTGGGCTAGTTCCTAACATTTTCCCTAATACACATGAACTACATCGACACCTACATTTTCTTCTTCTTTTTCAATTGCAAGTTGCTCTTGTTTGTTTTTCCACGATAGAAAATATTCTCTGTTCCCTCAATCTCTTCGCTGCATTTGTTTTTCCATGCTTAACAAAATTGATGCAAATGATTGTTCCTTGGATTGTGTGCTTGAAGATGCCATCTCTCTATTATGTGGAACAATAACCTCTTGAGCTTGTTTTAGATTACTACAACACTACAATGGCTTTGAGTCTGCTGAGATCATGATTTCCTGCCCATTGTAGAGAAACTTCAGGCATTGATGATATGTTGATGGAATAGCTTGCATGTCATGTATGCATGGTCTTCCCAAGAGTATGTTGTATGGTAAGTCCTGTACGTTAGGAAATAGGAAATCATCACAAACAAGATAAACATATTAACCATTAGCTCAATCACGAAAGCACAATTGCAATGATCTATCCTAAACACATTCAATAGAGACATAAAGATAAAACATTCAAAAAGATTATGCAAACCAGATGTTCCCTTCATGTGGCTCCATTGTTCTTCTTTCTTCTCCAAATAGTTTTGTTGTAGATCTCACCTTCAAGTGCATAAACCTAATTGTGAAAGCAAGATTGACATTGACACAAGAATACTCGAAGCATGATTTGACAAAGTGATTAGAAATTCAATAGTCTGATTAGGGATTCAAAATGCGATCAATTAGGGATCTTGATTGAAGAAATTCATCCAATTTATAGATAAATTGGAGAAAAAGATCAAATTAGCATGATAATGATTCGAATGGAAATTCAAATCAAGAATAGCAAATTATGACATAAGTATGACAAATTGCTATGCAAAATTTATGACAATTTATGACAAATTGCTATGCAAGGATTTATGACAGTTTATGACAAATTGCTATGCAAAGATTTATGACAAGATTTTGAAATAGAAATAGACATTTAGGAATTTAGGAGAAATTAGAAAATTAAGTTGGAAATAATGACTTGGAAATTAGGAAATTGATGCAAATTAGGTAAATTAATTAATAATTTCTCATTAATTAATTAATTTACAAAAATAGGAGGAAATTAATTAGCTAATTAAATGAACATTTAATTGCAATGAGAAGACTTAGGATAAATAAATAATTTATTAATCCTAAAGGAAGAAATGACACACAAGGTTAAATGATTAAATCATAAAACCCTATAAGATGAATTAGGTCTTGAAAGATAATTGACTCAATTCGATTTGATTTTGGATTGATAAATGACCAATGTGATAAATGATTTGATTGAGAAAATGCGCCAATTGACGAGGAACAATGACAAATTGATCCAAATTGACATAATTGAGACAAACAACGATCAATGACAAATTGATCGCAAAATGACAAGATCTAACATGACAACGACCGATGACAAATCGATCGTTAAAATGACAGGATTGATGATAAATTGACAAGATTGATAAGAGGACAAAACCCTAATTAGGATTGACGATATCTAGAATAATGACAAATGAGCACGCACATTGATGCGATAGGATAAGATCGATCAAAATCATGACTGGATAGTGTTGTTGACAAGACCAAATTCGAGAGGCGAGACAAATGAAGAATGTAGAGGAATGACTCGATGCTCGCAAATGATAAAAACCAAGTGCGTGACATAGGAGAAATGTTAATGCGATGCAAAAACCTAAAATGAGGCAATGCGCAAATGTTAAAGTATGATCCCGCAAGCGTTGACCATTTTTAGGTGTCTACAAGTCCAAGTCTAAAACTTGGCATGCTGTGTCTTTCTGTAAAGGTCCCACTCTGATGGGTAATACCACAATCCCTTTAGAGGAACACTCTTCTTCATCATATGCTTTGATGGTGATCTTTTTCTAGGGATCAACTGCATCTTTTGAATAACTTAGAGCACAAACAAGACTCAATGAGAAAATGTTTAAGCCAACTCCCCCATTTATTAGGACACATTTAACAAGCATTCTATAATCTTGGATATGAAGGAGATGGGCTTTGAATAGGATCTTATGAAATAGGTTTGATGGCCATTATGGATATCCCTTGGGGAACTTCATCTTTGGGTGTATTGTTTGGTGATGATGCTATGTAAGGTTCTTGCAATCTTTCAAGATGCATAGGAATAGATTCCTTTGTAGAGTCAATTTTCTTATGGGGGGATGAGACATTGCTAGACATAGGTGCGCGATGTTGATCTTCCTCAACAAAATCCCTTAGGGTTCTCTTTAAGAGTTGCATAAAAGAGCCGCCTTTCTTTGGAGATGTATTTGAATCCTTGTGAGGTTTTGACATAGTTGGCTTTTGATTTTGGACTTGTTTGATTTCTTTGATATGTTGACTTGTTATGTCTTCTTCTTGTATTTTACTTTGGTATTCCATGTTTCTATGATCTTCAGCTATTTTGAATGTTTCAATTTTTTTTTAGCAATCCTTCATCTCTACGCTTTAAAATGGGCATACACATGGTTTGAATGTTGTGCAAGGATTTGATTGTCTAGAAGGTGCTTTGATAAGTGATCAACTTCCAATGTAGATATGATAGAGTGGTATGACATGAAAAGATAACTCAAGCATTTGAAAGTTTGCAAGTTTTTTGATCTTCTATTTTGGAGTGCAATGATGATGATTTTGATAAAACCAAGTCCAATAGGAATGATATATCCTATGATGTGGGACAAGGTTATCCTGAGCAAACATTGTAGTGTCATGATAGAGGATGATAGATCCTGATGAGAAACTATGTTTTGTGTGATCAGTTTATCAAAAAGGGTGATAATGCACTCGGAGATGTTTAGATCTTGAGCTTGTTGATGGTGAATACTTGAAAATCTTAGGGGTGTCTACCTTTGGAATCTAATTTGACAAAAGATAACTTGACTGAGCAAACCAAGAAGACAATCTAAGCACAAAATGAAAGATATCAGGTGTTTATGCTCACTATAAATTGACCAAGCAAACATGACAGATTTGAAAAAAGACATGCAAGAAGATGGCTTTGGACTAACAGAGACAAAAATTTGTACGATAGCCCCAGACGATAATTTAGACAGATCCATACAATAAACTAGAAATCTCGCACGACAAAGGCCTAAACTTGTATGACACTTACCACAAAACCAGATGACAAAAGATAACAAAAAAATCTTTTGCTAAAATGACTTGTATGAGCATTCCCACCTAATGAGACGATATACTAGATTTCCCATATGACAAACTAGAAAGCTCGTACGATTGAGGACATAATAGAGACAAAAATATTTTTTGGACAGATTTTTTATCAATGAAGTTTGATGCTTTGCTTCTATTTTCCAATTTTTAGATGTCTCATTTTTTGTTTCAGGGATGAAGATACAACAAACACGTGATATGATAAATGACCTCAAGCACAACATGCTAAATCCTAAGGAAGTTTCCTAAGAGAGAAAATTTTTTCTTGCAAACTTAGGTACACACCCAATAGCTAGTCAGAATACAATCGCTAAGTCTCACGCAATGGATTCTTAACACCGTATTATCTGACTCCAAATGCTAATGGGGGCACGGCATGGCAAGTGTCTTGGGAGAGTTACTATCTCTCTTGCACAAAGATTATCCCCCTTTCGGAGGTGAATTGGGTAGTTTTATCTTAGGGTTTGTAGTAAGGGTTTCCGTTTGAAATTACCCCTTGCAGTTATGCAAGCACGATTAAGGCTTATATCCCAACAAGGTATTGAAACAAGAAGTAATCACGCAAGCGTGATTGAGACCATGAGGCCCTACTAAATGTATGATATGAGAGATCTCAAAAGAGAAAACTCAAATAATCCCATTCTCCAGGACTTTAATCCTGAGAGGCCTATTTTTTAGAGTGAGTCAGAAAGCTTAGGTCTAGCTATACTCACTTGGGTCTTCTCACAGGATGATTACTTTTTCCCACTCTGATAGGCCTGCTAAAGGTAATCAAATCTCAAACATAGAAGTGCTTCAAGGGTTGGGATTTTTGATTGTCTAAGAGCATACTCTCCTACCTTTTAGATAACTTGTCACACATAGAAAACAATATGTTCATTTATCATTAGCAAAATAAGTGTGCCTACAAAACTTAAAGAAGACACAAAGTTTGGTTGAGTTCTCTTAGGCAACTTGCAAAATAGATACATTAGTAGTCATGTTGTTTTGATGAAATGAAGCTTTGACAAGCGTAATCTTTGACAATCATTCTATAAAAAACCAGTTAGGCTGCTAGCAAATTCACAAACAGATCAGGGTTAGCATTAGTAATAGCCAAATTGAAGCATAAAAACACAAAAGCAGAAATTCGTATGAGTATTCTTACCTGCTTGTACGAGATTCTGAAATAGACCCGACTAGAAACCTGTGAGATTGAATATTTATTGATGATAGAGGCCAAGAAATTAGATTTCCTGCCCCATAGTGGGCGCCAAAATGTCATGTGTGTGAAGTAGGGTACCTGCAGCTACAACACAAACGTTCAATAAATCATTACAAGCATGGTTAGCAAATTAAAAGAAAATGAAAGATAAACTATGACAAAGTGGCCTATCACCTCCTAAGAGATGTGAGTGGATTTTCTCTTAGATCTAGATAAGCAATCCCAGTGACTTGACTACACCTAGATAGAGGATTTGAAATGATGATGATATGCAATTTATATGAGATTGACTATGATAGATTGATCCTAGAGGATAATTAAGCTAATGATATATATTATTAAGCTATGATGATAATGCAATTAAGCTGGAAAAGAGATTTATTAAGCTACACGATTCAACAATTATGCTAGAAAATGATCAAATTAAACTAGATCTAAGATGCAATTTCCTATAATAACAATGCTTAAATAATATGCTAGAATGGATATTCCTATAGTAAAAATGCATAAGATGAAAATGATATGGGATCCTTTGTACTCTAAAATGGGAGATATTTATAGGATTTCCAAGGTTAGGGGTGAGGTGGTAGGAATCAACGGTCAAGATTGAGTCTGAAGATATCAAGGGTGGAATTGGAGGAGGTTGGAGAAGAGGTTGGAGGGAGGGACACTTGTCATGTCTATGGTGATAAGTGTCAAGGATCCTTTCTCATGAGAGGGCAAGTGTCCAAAGGAGGAGACATGTGGCCTAAGTGCCATATGTCTCAAGGGGAGAATATCCACACCATAGGAGGTTAGGATAATGAGGTTTTGTGCAAGATAGGATAGGGTTAGGTGGAATGGGTTAGGTTAGAGGGATGTTTAGGTTAGGTGGTTAGAAGTTAGGAGGTGGGTGGGTAAATTGAATTTAAAAATTCAAATAATAAGAAAAGACAAATTAATTTTGAACAACTCATAAATTGATTTGTTTTAATTAATTAGTAGATTAGAAGAAATGAATTAGATGAAGGGAGGATTAATTAATTTGGATTAATTAATCAAGGGGACTATTGAAATGAACCTATTAAATAAATACTTAGATTTATTAATAAGTAGATGAAAGAGATTTAATCAAATTGCTAATGAATTCAATTAAATTAGGAAGGGGGACTAATTAAATAATTGCTTATTTAATTAATTATCTTCAGACCATTTTTTATGTGTATACATCCTATAATTTTCAATATTTGGTACAGGCCTAACCATATAGGTGATAATTTTATGAACAATCCTTTCCCATCCTGCAATTTTTCTCAATAGAGCACTAGGTCTGCTAAATAAAACACTTTTACCTTCGCATACTTGTTGAACCATCTTTTTATAGTTACCTGATGTTTGTTCATACATTCAGTTGCTTTATCTCTCTTTTCATTTTAGATTTAATAATTGGGTTAATCTTGCTTCTCCTTATTTTCAAACCCTAAGTATTCTTGGACAAATTTTAATATGGGTATTTTTAAATTCATGGGTACTACCGGGTCTAAGCCATAAACACGATGGTATGGGGAATTTCCTAGGCTATTTATAATTCTTGTTCTATCTGCTCATAATGCGTACTTCAAAACAACATGCCACCCTCTTGGGCTTTTGTTTAATAGTTTTTTAATAACATCTATTAGAATTTTATTGGTTGATTTTGCTAAACCACTACCTTGAGGATAATAATTTGAAGAAAATTTTAAAGGCGTAAAAGTAGGGCCATTGTCACATACTAGGAAATTTGGGACTCTAAATTGTGTGATGATGTTGTCTTCTAGAAATTGAATAACCATGTCCATAGTGCAATTCCTCAATGCTATTACTTTAGACCACCTGGTACAATAATTCGTTAATGTTAAGATATATCTGTGTCCTATCGATGATGGAGGATTTATTATTCTGATGAAATCCATACCCCATTGTGCAAAGGGTTGTGCTTATGTTACTGATTGTAATGGTTGTGCTGAATATTTTCCTTTTTTTGTATGGATTTGACAAACATGGCAATGTTGTATGTGATGGTAAACATCCTTGAATATAGTAGGCCAATAATATCCTACCCTTAACACTGTGTGGGTTGTAGCCAGATGTCCTCCATGTCCTGTACCAAATTTATCATGAAATTCATGGAGGATCTTCTCTGATTCTTCTTTACTTACACATCTTAAATAGACCCCTGCATGGTCTCTACGAAACAAGGTACCATTCTTTATCATGAAATTCTATGTTTTCACTTTCAGTGCTCTGTGTTGTGATTTGTTCAAATGGTCTGGGCAACGACCTATGATGAGAAGATACATCAAATCTTCATACCAATCATCTTGGTTTTTGTCATTAAGTACATATTGATGACTTATCAATTGCGGGTCTATTTCTGCAATTGCTTGCACTAAAGCTTGTCCTCTTACCAACTTCATTGGGACAATGTCTATATCGAATTCTTGTATAATAGTAATCCATGTAGCCTATCTCTCTCCTATTTCATTTTGCATTAAAAGGGTTTTTACTGATGCGTCAGACACAATTGCAATGACCTTGCTCCTTAGAATCTAATGCCTGAATTTTTGGATTGCTTTTACTAATACAAAAACATGTTTTTCAATATTAATGTATCTTAGCTCTGCATCTTTAAATGGACAGCTCATAAACAATATAGGATTTTCCTCTTTCTCCTCAGTTTTATGTGTTAGTACTGCAACATCTGCTATTATTTTCTTATAATCAAAGCTAAACAATACTAGAGCATCTGCTATTATATTCTTATAACCAGAGCTAGACAATACTAGGGCATCTACTATTGCTTTCTTTATGTTTTCAAAAGATTCCCGTACCTCTTTTGTCCATTCTATTTTAGCCTCTTTTTTCAACATTGTGTTAATGGCTATACTATCTCCGCAAAACCTGTAATCAATTTGCGGACAAAATTGATCTTTTCAAAATATGACTTTAACTCCTTTTTGCTATTTGGGACTTGTAACTTCATCAATGCACTAACTCTGTCTAGATCTATCGAAATCCCAGCCTTAGAGATTATATGCCCTAACAAATTTCCTTTTATCACCCCAAACATACATTTCTTTGGATTTAAATATATCATGTATTGTTCACATTTCTTCAATACTTTCCACAAATCTTGTACATGCGTGGACCTATCCTTTGAAAACACAGTCAAATCGTCCATGTAAATTATTATGCATTTTCCAACCAAATCTCTGAATGCAATATCCATCACCCTTTGAAATGTTTCTCCAATGTTTATCAACCCAAATGGCATCCTTCTATAAGTGATGGTTCCCCATTTTGTAGTAAACATTGTCTTTAACCTATCCTATTTATCAACCATAACTTGGTTATATCTCAAAAATCAATCCAGAAAAGACATCATTTGGGACCCATTAACTATTTGTAGCACTTCATCTAAAGGTGGTAGTGGGTATTGTCTTTCTTTGAAGCTCTGTTTAGGTTTTTGAAATCTATGCATAACCTTATATCTCCATTTTTCTTACGAACTAGAACTAGGTTCGCAACCTAGGTTGAATGCCTAACAAGAAATATGATTCTTGTAGACAACAATTTCTATACTTCCTTTTGGAATAGGGGCTCTATTAAAGAATTCATTGGTCTTTATTTCTGCCGAAATGTCTTAGCCTCCAATTTCAAAGGAATCGTATGAGTGATAATTAATGTGTCATATGTCTTCAAATATTTGTATGTGTAGGTGATGACATGTATATAGTCTTTCAGTGCTTGCATTATGTCATCCCTTTCTTTCTCAATACAAATCTTTCCTATTAAAACATTATGTTCTTTTGCTGTATCCGGATTATACTATTGACATTTGTCTCCTTCTGTTTTAGGAAATATTTTCTACTTTAGGACTTGATCTATATCAAACAACCTTTCTAATTCCACTATGCCCTTAGGGATATTAGTACACTTCAAAAATTTGGGCAATTCTTTTGCTTCATCACTTGGCAGATCAACTTCATCAATCACTTGTTCTTCAAAAATACCAGAGTTTGTAATGAATTCCCTAATGTGGTGATCATCTTCAAAGACTTATAGGTTTCACATGTTATCCGGTATTGATGAAGTTGGAACCAACTCTACTATAAATTTATTTAATCTAGAAGACTCTAATGGCTCCAGTGAACTTGTTGCCACTTCTAGAGCATCTGCTCTCTTGTTAAACTTTATCAGGATATGTTCAATATTAAAAGCTTCAAAACTCTCTATTAAATCCCATACTCAATGTCGGTAGTTATCAAGCTTCTTGTATCGAAAAATGTATTTTTTTCTTATTTGTCTAGCCAATAACTCTGAATCTCCCATTATTTTTAATACCAAGACTACTTCAGCTAGCCCACCACCACACAAAAAGAGTGTTGGACATTGCTACTGCTAGGATATGTTGTTGTCATTGATGTCAACATATTCTTGTGATTTATTGTTCAGGTGATTGCAGATTGGTTTATTGAGATCATGTTTTAGTGTATGAGTATTTCTTGTGTCATTATATCTTTCTATATTGGTTTTGGTGATCTAGGAATCTTAATTGATCATATCATATGATCTGATTTGCAGTTTGTTTTTCTGATTAGTTCTTTGCAGCGTTCAGTATTTCCTCCGGTATATTTTGGTGTGATCAGATCTTGAGCTGAGATTTTGGGAGATTTTTTGGGATGGTCTTGTGTATCTTCATTTTAGATGGTTCATGGTTTGGTACTCTACAAGTTATCTTTCTTCATGACAGTTGCTGCTATTTGAGTATTCTTGAGGTTTAGATGTTGATTGATGAAGATTTGATAAGTTGTGTTGGTGCCGCTAATACTGATGGTTCTAATATTCTTTCTAGTATTTCCTAATTGTGTCCTATTTATTTTGATGATCTGCATTGATCATTGTGCGAGTTTTTGGTGATTTTGCTGAACCAATGATGTTCTTCATGTTATGCAATTTTCTTGGTGGTGTAGCATGTCGTGGTTGATCTTGGTGTGATTACCGATGGAGATAAGCATTTGGAGATTTATTTTGGGTCCATGTTATGTCATGTATATCATTATATTGGTTTGGTGGTCGATCTTTGTATCGTGTGATGTATTTTTGTAATTGTGAGTTGAGGGTTTAGTCGACCTTGCTATCAAGGTTGATGAATTATGTAAATAGGTGGTTTAATCATGTAATTTGGATGTTGATGTGGTGTCTACATTATCAGAGAGTGGTAAATGTGGTTCTTAAGAAAACATCATTTTGTGGAGATTGGTTGACTGGAGCAGACATATGTTCTTAACCAGAACTATCATCAGGCATTTGTAGATGCTATTATTGCAGTTCATTTCTTTTGGATTGTAGTCTGAATATTGTTGTAAGTCAGTGAGACTTCCTTGAGGGTTGTATCCTTCTGGGTTATTATCTTTTGAGCAGTGAGATCTAGGAAGTGTGTTTGAATGTTGGTGCATTCCCCATTGTAATATTTTCACACACTACTGTAGAGTATCACCTTACTATGGGTAGGTTCCCACCGTGGTTTTTCCCTTAACTGAGTTTTCCATGTCAAAATATTGGTGTTGTGTGAGGTTCCATTAATTTGTTTATCTATGTTATTGCTGTAGTTTATCAAATCTGTATTTGTGGTTAAGATTGTAGATCTAGTAGAAAACTAATTCACTCCCCTTTCAGTTTTCCTTCATTGTTGTTGCCAACATAGAGAGATGGAATAAAGAATTCTACATGCTTGACGAAGAGAAACCAGAAGAGGAATAGTTGTTGGTGTAAATTTTTATTTGCCTCATTCCTTTTTTACAGGTGTGCACTTTTTGCCTCAGAATTAGCACGTACCTCCTAAGGACAACAACACATTCAACATTAAATTCTAAATTTTGGACAAGGACAGGTGGTAGATCATGAAGACAAATCAACCCCACACCACTCAATCCTATGACCTCAATCCCAAGAAGTAGTTGTCTCAGCCACCTTCTTTTTCTCCCTCAAAGAAGATTTTATATTGTACTTGTAAAAGATGCCTTTTGGGATATTTCATTGAAATGCAAATCAAATTTTGATAAGTGTACTGTTGGTGTTGGAAATAAGCCACTCTTGGACCAATAATGGACTGGTCCAAGAGGGGCTAGTAGCTTAGTGATAGAGCACTCCAACAGTGTATGGAAGGTCCTAGGTTTGATTCCTAATTGGTCCATGTCTCAACATAGTATCAAAGCTAGGTACAGACTAGGAGCCCCAAGCACATGAGAGGTGTGGCTTAAGGGGGGTGTTGGTGTTGGAAATAAGCCACACCCAGACTGAGAATGGACTGGTCCAAGAGGGGCTAGTAGCTCAGTGGTAGAGCACTCCAACAGCGTATGGAAGGTCCTAGGTTTGAGTCCTAGTTGATTCCTAGCTCAGATACCATGTTGAGACATGGACCAACTAGGAATCGAACCTAGGACCTTCCATACACTATTGGAGTGCTCTACCATTGAGCTATTGGCCCCTCTTGGACTAGTCCATCATTGGTCTGGGTGTGGATTATTTCCAACACCAACACCCCCCCTTAAGCCACACCTCTTGTGTGCTTGGGGCTCCTAGAGTGGACCTAGCTCTAATACCATGTTGAGACATGAACCAGCTAGGAATCAAACCTAGGACCTTCCATACAATGCTGGAGTGCTCTACCACTGAGCTACTAGCCCCTCTTGGACCAATCCATCATTGGTCCAGGTTTGGTTTATTTCCAACACCAACATGTACTACCAGCCTAAAGTGTTTTTTTGCTCCCTTGTGTTATAAAAGGGAAATTAGGGCTAGTAGTTAAGGATTCTAAATATTTTGAGAAGTATATTTTATTAGGTGAAAATTCAAAGTAATAGAAAAAGTCTCTTTCTATAGATACATTGTGAATTGTCATGAAAATGTATAATGTTTTTGAAAATTAATGAAATAAATTAGTTCACATTGTCTCCATCTTTTGTGTGTTTTATATGAATGTTTATGTTAAAGATATACTAATTTGTCTTCTCTAATTAATGGAGAATGTGTAGTTGTGATAATGGGTCTCTTTTAATGAAAGAGTTAAATTGCGTTTCAGGGTTACTGCAATATATATGCAACTGAGTGTGATTGCAAGAATGGTCTACACTTATTTCAGCAACATAACATGCAAGGCATGAAGAGTTGGGTTAAGAATTGTTATATGGAAATACATTATGATCTTTTATAGTTTATATGTGGTTAAAATTTATTCCTAGTAGGATAAGTACTAGTCTTACTTTCTTAGTCATTTCAGGATCATTCAAAATAAAATAAAAACTTTTTTTCCCTGTTGTAAGAGTAGTTTAGTATAGAATATCATCTTAATCTATACCTTAATGTTTCTAGACCAAGAGGAATAGTTGTAATCAAGTATAAACCAAATTTCCTTGGTATATTTTCATTGAGATGAATATGTTATTAAGTAGTATCATGGGTAAAAGTCACATGTCTTAAGTACTATAGGTATGCCTGCCTAGGTTTTGTAGAGCCTGAAGAGTAGAAGGTCATTAGTTTCAGCTAAGACCTTGTTTATTGGCCACTAACCTAAAGATCTATAGATCAAATTTCGCAAACTTGATGAAACCTTTTAGATAATTATTTGGAAAGACCAACTCCAGTAACTCCTTCATTCATGTTAGGCACTTGTTGAGTTTGAAAAGGACTAATATTGGCTTGTTGTCCACTATCAACAACCCTCTTCTTAGATCTTGTATAAATTTCAATTGGATTATAGGAATAATATTGTGATTATAAATGATTCACCCCACAAATTCCTCTTTGCCAATTCATAAGGGTCACATCACATTGAGCAACTCCTTGAAAGGTGCCCTATTCTTCTTGTGCTTCATTGAGTGGATTTTGTGGTTCAACAGAGGCATTTTGGACCATAAGGGCCTAATTTTGGGGTTAATTGTGAGGATAACACCATTCATGCTCTTGAGCTAAATTTTTTTGAACTAGCACTAGCTACCTATATATGCTAGCAATGTTTGGATTATAAGGTTGGTATGGCCTAACATTCAAGGATTGTCTTTGACCTGATAGGGAGATTTCTAATTTCCTTAAAAAGGAGCTTGGTAAGGTCTTTTTGGTTCCCAAATCAACAGATTGCAAAACCCTAAGAATGTGCCAGGTTCTATGTTCAGGTTGTGCAATTGACTTGTCCAAAGAACAAGAATATTCTGAATGAAGATATCTACTCTTCAGGCTCTGCAAAACCTTGGTGGGTATACCTTAAATATAGTAGATTTATAATCTTATTTAAAACCTGGTTTCAGATCCACTTAGTATGGCACACATACTTCAAGTGAATTCTTAATGAGTTATTACTCCTACTCCTACTTATTTTTCTGGAATAAATTGTAATTCTCGCCAAAATACCCTAGAGAAACTAAACATCTAACATGAAAATGGAGATAATTTTTTTTTATTAACGTTTATTAACAACTAGTGTAACACATAACATCTCCATCTAACTACATTCATTAACCATTTAACCATTATGAACATACATCATTACGCATTTCATAAATTAACGCAAGCAGAAATAACATAACATCATTAACTTTTCCCTAGGGTACTTCAACATCATTACTTGATTAACTACCTTAATGACATCTTACTCACAAGATAATCACATTCCATCTTGAGTTAATGAATCATATTTAATTTCCTAACCATGAGATATGCAACCTACCAGATTATCTATCCATCTTGATATGCATTCCATTATACCATTCTACTGGCATGTTTCATTCCTACTTTAAAATGCAAGACAACTCCATAATCCTACATTCATTTTATGCACTAAATCCAAATGTGTTTTAACCCAACATTTCCTATCTACATTCTCTTTTCCTTTTCATGATAATGCAATCCTAATGCATAGATATGATCCAACTTTACTAATCCAAATAATCCCTTCTAACATAATCATTTCTTACTCTATGAATATTCTTCTTCTAAGGTTACTTTACATTCTAACTTGCTTTCTAAACATTCCATAAAGTAATACAATTAAATCATAATGCAAAATCAACTCTATTTCAACCATAACCATTTTAATTCTAAGATACATAGATCACATCTTTACAATAATACAATTACATCCCTAATGTCTCATTATAATCTATAACATAGTCCCAATTCCAATTACAATCCATATTACAATTACAAGTACATCATGAGCATATCTCTTCCTACTACAAGATTCCAACTACTACATACAAGAATATTACATGTATTCCATCATATTTATTACATAAATCTGCTACAAGGAACATTCATAACCATAATGAAGAAGTATCCACATCCACACATGAAGAATCCAAGAGAACATCCCAATGGCTAAAAGGCACCAACCACCCAGCCATGTGGAACCAAAGGAACCATCCCCTGTGCAAGGAGATGACACAAGGTCCCAACACACACTCTACACCTAAGCTGACACCCTAACCAAAGAGACCAACCACATAGGGACACTCATGCAAGAACCCACACATTACAACAAGAATAAACTCCTAGAGGCGTATAACTCATCAAGACATAAATGCATCAAATAAGGCATATTCATAAATCATCAAGGGGAAAAATGTTGGAGTGGAATGTCATCACATGCCATCCTCAAAACATAATAATATGAGGCACTAGCCCAATGGACATGTGGAGCCATCTCAACCTATGAGAGACCAAGGGAGATTAGCTTATCATCTTCAAGGCCTTCTCATGCTTATCCTAAAATATCCTCCCTAGGACTAAGTCATGAGGCTCAAATCAATTGTTATCTTATTAATGAATCTAGCTACCCAACCCATTAATTATTAGGTTATCACTTATTTACAAATCATGGTAAACTCCCAATGGCCCTGGCGATCTAGACTTCATGCACCCTTACAAGGATCTCATGCAAGCCTATTTCTCACGACCCCGGTCATCACATGAAAGCCCACTCCCCCTAGCATGGCCCAAAAAATAAATGCATCAAGAGGCTCATAATAAAAATCAAATTTGGAATCATAATCATCATACAACCATACACATACATGGTCATCCAAAGGGCATAAAGCCAAATAAACATCAGGAGACTCATAGCATAAAAATACATCAATAAGATAACTAAATCTACTCATCAAATTAAACAAATAAAAATAGCAAGACATATCAACTTGATGGACTGAGCACAATAAATAACTCTCTCAACCATGAAATATTCATCAAATCAATCAAATGCTCATTATGGAAAATCATCAATAAACATCCAAAAATCCTCTGGTACCAAAATTAGATTCAAAAAAGTCAAACAAATAATCAAACTGAGCAAAATGCTAGAAATCCATAGATTAGCGCATATGATATTTAGCCCAGCGCATTTGAGTATTTATTCAACACATATGAATAATCTTTCAGCGCATATAACCAATAATTCACCGCATACAAATAACAGGAATAATGCATATGGATAATTCTATAGCGCATATGAAAAACTAATTAGCACATATGATCAATTATTTAGCACATACAACCATTGTTTTAGCGCATATGACTCAAAGAATGGAAAACATGAAAAACAGTAAAATTACGAATCTAAATAAAAAATCAAGGGAAAATTTCCAAGTCTCAAAACCAACTAAATAAGTGACGCCCAGACAAGGTGAAATGAGAGCAACAAATGGAACTCAAATCCATAAATATATAAAAGATAAAATGCAAATCGAACATAAGAGATTTCCTTCCATAATACACATAAAACTTAATACAGAGAATTCAAACCAAGTCTAAGTCACATTCTCTAGACAAAATCACACTCAAGAACCACAAAGACAATCATATAGAATCAATTATAGATAAGGGAAACCAAGATTAACTCTCTACAAGCTTCCTTCACGATAGTTACCATCTAGAGAACTCACAAGAGTAATCCCAAACTCACAAATAAACCCAAAACTGTTGGGAAAAACCAAATTTCTCCAAAGATCCTTCAAGCCAAGCTACACTAGGAAATCCAAAAGCTGAGTTAACCAATGAAAACAAAGTATTTTCCCCGAGCCCTATAGTTCAACTTTATATCAAAAACTATGCACATAAATATTTCTCCAAAACTATAGTATAAACTATATAAAAAATCTTTTCCCCAAATAAAAACCCACAAAAAATAATTTCTGTAGACATGAAGAATATACATAAATAAAATAATATTTACAAAAGACAAGAGCTCCAACCTGGAATTAGAAGTAATGGAAGAAATTTGACAAAGAGCTCCAAATCCAAATCCAAATCCAAATCACAAGCTCCAACAATCCAAACAATCAAGCCAAAATCCAAATGTTGCAGAAAAATCTCCAAGAATAGTAACTCGACAACAAGCCTAGACTACCCAATAAAATAAATCAAAAGTAAAAACCCTAGCCAATGAAAATAAACCAAAATTTAATATTTTCTACCAACCCCAGGTTAGGTTGCCTTTATATTTTCCATTTCAAATTCAACCAATGAGAATGGAGGGTAGGTAGAAATAACACAAAATCTTCTTATACAACTAAGTGGGAAGATATTATTATTTTATTCAAATGTGCTCATACACTGGACCACTAATAAATTAAGTCCACTATATAAATAAAACTTAAGCCTCAAATAAATAAATAAATCAAAGAGGGAAATTAAAACCAAAAGCTCATAAATAAATAAAGAGCCAAATAAATATTAAATATCAAATGAACTATTAAGCCATAGGCAAATAAATAAATAATTAAATACCAATAAATATCAAACAACCAATACTTAAATAAATATTAAACAACAATAAAGATTAAACAATAAATACCAAATTAAATATTAAAATCACACAAAATAATTAAACATAAAATATCAAATAATTAAATACATTAAAAATAAGCACTATTAATTATAAAATCACACATGAAGGATCACATAATTAAGCTAAACATAACCAAATAAATCAACCATCTCTAAACATACTCACAATATTGAAAAGATCAAACTCACTAACTGACGTGGCGAATTACACCAAGATGCTTACGACACATGGTGAACACCTTACACCTAGAGTATGTGTAGGAAACTCATGTCATCTCCGAACCACATAAGTCATTGGAATTAAAGAGACGCCTAGACCTGTAAAGCCAGGTGGAGTCGATGTCTGGTACTTGCAAGATCCTGCAACCACAAAACAATGATACAACATATGCATATATCTCAAAACAGACAAGTGATAGGGAATCATGATGACATATCCTACTCGCAATGAGTGACGTGACATCATCCCCCTCACGAAGACAGTCATACAATAATCAAACACATCTCATAAACATCTCATCATATGTAGCCATGAAATAGGGTTAGCGTAATCATAATCAACATCAAATCCATGATCAACATAATCTATCAATGATCCATCACATAGGAAGCATATTAAATCATCACATACATATATCCATGAAATCATATAATAAATAATGATATTATCAACATCCATATAGATCATCAAAATAGCATATGTCCAATAGTGTCTAACATCAATAGTAAGTAACTGAAACACATGAGTAATCATCATCCAAATCATCAAATATAGTATAGATAAGTCTATCAAACATAAAATAATAGTCAACTCTAGTCATAATAGGTCAAATCAAGGGTGGGAACTACATAAATAAAGAAAACTAAATCTACAATGAAAAGTATTTTATATGATTATGATCAGTGCCTCCTTCAGGGCTACAAAGTCACATACATCCAGTTCTTGATTATAATTCAAGTTACTTGGCATTCAAATGGGTTTATTCTTTATATAAACATGCAAGAATGTAATATTAACTTGTTCTTCTTGTTAATCCAATTATCCCCTTCCAAACTGTTGTAATTCAATCAAATGGAATTTAATTATACCTTACAAAAACCAATAAACTAAATCACACAAAACAAAGAAATATGCTTTGATAAACCAGAAACATCCTTGATATTCTAAGTTAAACAAATGAGAAAGAAATAGATTGGAGACAACCGCACAATATTTTATCTTCCACAATCAACAAATAACTAAGCATAGGAAACTTGGATTCTTGTATTTTATTTGGCTACTGTAAAGAAGTACACACTTTTTTCTATTATTTTTTATTTTTACTATATTCTACATTTTATATCTCGGTTCTGGTTTCTCCCTTATATAACAAAATTGGGAGAAGAAATAAGCTTTAGATCGTTACATATCAACTTTTCATAGCTAATTACATAAATGCTTGATTAAAAGAAAACATGATTAGAACATTACAAAGTTTTTGACAAAGCTTTTATAACAAATATGAAATAGATCATGATAATGAAATGTGAGAATAGCTAGTGAATGTGAGCAAGCCTGCTATCAAGATACTGTGAGTACCAACCCATGACCCTTGGGTCTGGAAAGGTTCTACTTTTAGTTGGGTGTACCCCACATCTACGAGATGACTTTATGAGCACCTAATCTCCTAAGACCTTAAAATATGTTGCCTTCCATTGGTACACCTCATAGTTGCTAGGCCACTTGTAATTCTAGATGACATGCATGTTCATAAGGTGATCCCTCCATTTTATGTTTGTCACTGTCCTCACTTTCATAACAAACTTTTCATAACCAACGTCCAATGTAATGATCTCATCTTGGAATAAATTAAAAATTTGAATACTCATATCCTTTTCTTCCTTCATATTTGTGATAATTTTTGGTATCATTTGACATAAATCAATTTTCCAATCATTGAAATCCTTCATATGCTTATGTCTATTAGTGATATGTGGTATGGTCCAGTATTGAAATGAATGAAAATAGTCAATCTTGGTTCTCACCTTTTGTTCTACACCGGTAACATACTTGAGCTCTTCAATGATTGTAATTATTGTCTTTTCAGTCCCCTTTATTGATGGGGGGGCATCCAGATCTCTATGTATTACTTTGCACAAGGTGACTAAAGTGTGGTATGTTGGTTGCCACCTTTTTGTCAAGGATTCCAATTTAGGTTTGTTTTATTTAAACATAACTAGCATTTTCAACAAGGACTCATAACCTTTGTACACCTCATGCAACCTGACAATAATTAATTATACCCTATGGGCCAATATTTGCTCAAAAGTGTTGAGGATTTGCTATGGCATTCTTTACAGGATTTCTTCATTGGCCGCTCTTAATTATTTTATTTCCTTTTCATATTTTTTCTTTTCTTCACTCCATACCTGGTTATCTTTTGTACTATCTATTGTCTTTGGGGAAGTGTGCTTATGTAGGACGATGGCTTTATTCTGATTACCAAGTTGTTCCTTTGCCCTATCCTTTAATGTAGCATTTTCAATACATAACCTTTTTATTTCATCATTCATTTCCATATGTCCCTTTTCAAGATCAACTATTCTTTGTTGCATATGTTTTACTATATCTCTAGTGGACATGGTTGAGTGCATAGTTAGTGTGGCCACCTTTAATGGGGAGGTATCTTTCATGGTTTTTAGGATTGCTCTCCCTTTTGTTTCTTTTACCATATCTACTAGCCTTGATTTTCTAGTTCTCTTGAAGTTCACCCAGGTAGCTATTATTTCAATCTTTAGATTATATCCTGTGCCACTTACCCCCTCTTTAGAGTCAAACTCTACTACCAACATGGGGTCCTCTTGCTACCTTGGTCTAATAGAAACATTTGTTTTAGGGTCAATCCTAGGACAATCAAAATATTACTTATTAGGAACACTTCCCTTGCTTCAGTTGGAGTGACATGTATATCATCAAATTTTATCTCTTTTAAGGTTTGAGTAATAACCTCCTTATGTCTATATTCATCCATACCCACGAGGTTCGTCTATTTTCTGTCTTGAAACTCCATTTTCTATTTTCATCCAAAAATATTTGAACTTTGGAGTATGGATGAATTCATCATCCTATATAAATCTCATTGACATGACCACCCTCTCATCAACATGATTTATTGGCTCTGCCCCTTCTTCCATCTAAGCTTCATAGCTGTGTATCTCCTCTTCATATCTAGGTGGAGCCATCTGCGATTATTCCACTCCTATATCCCCCTTTAGAGCCCTTAGTGCACTGATGGCCCCATCGGTGTCTCCTTCTCCTTCTAATTCTCCATAGGGTACAAGGGGATATGGATTATTTACTCTTTGTTTTTTGGCTAGGGGACAAGTAGGATAAGTCTCCTATATAGATTCATCATTAGATACATCATGGATAATAACCCCTTGGGTTTATTTTGAACTGTGACCTTTTTTGGTGGAGATCACCACTTACTGATTTCCCATAAATTCTTATAAAGTTATCTAAACACAAATCAATTGTTTTCAATTCATCATCTTCTTCATCAAAAAATCAAATGAAGGTAGGGTCTTTTTTCTTCTTTTCTTCTTCCAACTTCATCAGAACATGCCATTTTTTTCTTCTCTACAAAATGTCTTAATAACATATACAATTCCTAATCAAATCTTCTTGTATAAGTACCTCATGTGAAACTGTTTTAACAAAGGAACTAATATGATATTCAGGATCACATACTCTCTCCTTGCCTGATTTCAGAGAGTAATTGGTCTTCAAATAATGCTGCAAATTTTCTAACATATTTGACTTGATATAAAAATTTGCACATGTAGTATGATGGGGCAAGAATGTCCCCTTCTTCCTCCTCTCAATCACTTCTTTTTCAAGCCATATCATTTGCCACATGAACTCCAAAAAGGCAATTCTATCTGACACAAATAGGGGTAAAAAGTGAGGAGTTTGTGGGTATCCATACACTGTGATAATGGATGCTCTCCCATGTAGAACCAGTCAACAAAATTATAGGTATAACCCTTTTTCAGGATCATAGGACAATGGCCTTAATACTATCCCTAGATCTAGTGGCAATATTTCAACCTGATGGTTGAGGGAACCAAAAATGAGAATGATAAATGAGTCATGGAAAACATTTTAATCATAGTCCTTGCACCTTTTATCCCACAAGTAGCACCACAACTACACCAGTAGCCTGTTGCCATTTTCATCTACCATTCCTAATTTTAGTTGCTGGGTGAAATCCTATTTGTTATCATATAGGATTAAACAACATAGTAAGGAATAGTGTCAGAAGTCACACCTTTTATTCTCCTTCTAATCCACTAGTTGATCATGAATTATCCTTTCTATTTTAGATGCAAATTCAAATTCTAGGTTCACTTTTGAATTTTGAATTCTCATAGACATATACTTTAATGACACTAGCATCCTTACTTTATCATCCTCCCCCAATATTTTGCATAGACTGAAGTAAGTTCTTTTAAAATATACAAGAAAATAATCAATAGGGAAGGGCTCATTGCTTGTAATCATCAAGGGCTTATTATTTATACCCATCCTTTTGTAATATGGGAGCTCCTCCTTCTTGAATGTTTTGTGCAATCTATTATAATCCATTTCAAACTATTCAAGGTCAACCTTGGTTAGGGCCTACTTATTCAATATGAAACAATAAGTAATGGCCAATTTTGTGATTACTAGCAAAGGATTTCCACTAGGCATCCTAACGGTTTTCGTTACGGGGTGATATTTATGTGCTAAAAATTGAATTAATTCAACATCTATGAAGATGTTAGGCACTAATAACTTTGCAACATCTAGGGTCTAGGGGTTTGACACAGGGACCTTTCCATCTTTGTTTTTATAGAAATACAAGAATAAATCCCTCCCTAATATGAGAATTATGACATCCCTACAACCTTCCAGCTTATCATTGAATACATTTTTTTCTCTTGTATCTGCTGACCTGAGTAATGCATCTAATAATGATTTTTGCATGGGCCTCTTGGCAAGGTTCAATGTCCTAGGTTTTTTCCTCAAAGTTTTCTCCTCCTCTTTAACTTTCACTTTCCATAGGTTCTTCCTTCTTTCTAGGAATTTTTATCTTATACTTATTGCTAGAAATTCAAATGATTTGTGTAAATTTTGTAGCCGGAGAAGTAATGGAGTACTTACTTGTAGCTATTGCAAGTAATTCTGGCTTATTTTTCCTTGTTGTAGAGCTCACCTCATGCAATTCTTCAGCTTGAAATAAAAAAATTGAGCGAAAATTGATTATTAATGGTCTCTTGATGTCTTTTCTATATTTAATTCACGAGTGCCATTAACAACTCAACCACCCTTTTCAAAATTTTGATTTATGACAATGCTAATATCACCTCAACTTGCCTTGGCTCACTATTTTTGCAGTATCACAAACCTTCATAATTAATTTTGTTTTATCGTTGCAAAATAGTGATGGTAGATATCACTATACTACAACTCCCATTTCTCTTTTATTTTAGCTCCTTGTAATATGGCAATACCAAGTTTAGTTGTTATCACTATATCACAATATTATTTTTTATTAGTTATACCCATCTTGCAATATGGCAATAGTTCACTGAGTTATCAGTGAATCATATTATTTTGAGCCCCTTAATAACTTTCTCTAGCATTACAATAATAATACTTTAAGCTTTTCTGCAAGTTCTATTTCACAACACCTCTTCTTATTCATTAATCCTTCCTTTTGATATGGCAATATCATATGAGATTGGCTCCTCTTATTTCTATTTCATGGATTGCCCAATTTGATGGAATGTGGGTCTTGATAAATGGCGATACCCTTATGAACTTTATTCTCCTTGTCACTATTTTGTGGGATATCCAATTTGATGGAAGATGGGTTTTGTGAAATGGCGATATCATAATATGCTTTGCCTCCTTCATTACCATCTCACTGGCCACTTAGTGTTGTGAATATTTGTTTTGTGAAATAGCAATAGAATTATAGTTTTTATTTTCTTTGTCACTATTTTACAAATTATTGATATAACAAAATAACAACCTTGAGAAATACCAATACTCAATGGTATTTCTTTATGATAGTCCACATAAGATGACAAATTGGGTATATAGGTGTTTTTAGGGAAAAAGTGCAATTTATGAATTACTGGTTGACAAATAGGGTTTTTTACAAGGATATGATTATTTAATGGGGTTTGTTTATGACTCAACATTTGATTCAGTTTCAAGGGCTATGGTGTTGTGTCTAGAATTTTAGGCTTGAAAACACATTGAATTATTGACAATCAGGAGACTCAACTTGTGTACACCCATAACTCTATTTTATTTGATTTGGCTATATGGATAGTAGTGGGAAAACAATTTTGGGATGCCATGATTATGTAAGGAATGAAAACTTTAGATGCTCCAACAAGTCTAAAATTTTGCTTTTGATTTTTATATCCACCAATTCATTGCTAAAGGTTTTCATAAGCTTAGACAACTTTTGAACCTCAAGAGATAATGTTGGAGTAGTCTCTTCTTGTTCAGTAGGTTGATTATTTGTTATTTGTAAAGTAGGTATAGTAGCTCTAGGGGTGGGGGGGGGAATTTCATGGGTGTAGGTGGATACACTTCAAGAAAAATGGGTATAGGATGCCTAGGAGTAATTTCCCATGCTCGTATAAGACTATTTTCAGCCCTAATTACAATAGTGAAAGCATTAGGTAGTGAAGTACCACCCAAAGACTAAATCATTAATAAGATATCACTATTTAAAGCTCTTAAATAGTATTAAAATGCATGATCAATTGAAGGCCTTACCATTAGAGGGATCCTTTCCCATGTCTTCTAGAAACAAAAGTTGAAATTTGTCATGAGCTCATGTGGATCCCTCTTGATTGTGGCTAGTTGCTCTACTAAAGACAAATGATTTTATTTGTTTTTAAAATAATTTCAAAGTACATCACCCAGCTGATCCAATGTAGCTATGTGATGGAGGAGCATCCCTAATTCTTGGCAATATTGTATCAACCACAAATATTTCCTTTTTGATTTGCTTTCTGTTTTGGAATTTTAGCATTTCATTATGAATTTTCTAGCATTGGGTCACCAGATCTTGAGGAGTTGGATTTTTCTTGAGGGAATGATCATCTTCCTTATTCCTAAACCATGGAGCATTTGGATCATTTTTCGGCAAGTTATTGATTTCGGTTTTTGAGACAGTTTTCTGGTACTAGTTGCCTAAACCTATTTGCATTAGTAATCTACTGGATCCCTTCCATATTTTGCAGAGCCATGAGAATTGATTCCAATGTTCCTTGGTGTGTGGTCGGCCTTCCCTTTGATCTGCACTTCATCCTTTGGACTTTTTGGAGGAATTTCTTTGGTAGAGGCCAACCTTGTTTTCTTTTACATGTTAGGTCTTGTTCTTTGGCATTTGATCTCTTTTTGGGCTGACCGGATCCCCTTGGATCATATAAAACATTGTAATTGAGTATTAAAATGTAGATCAGAGAAAATATAGAACATAGAAGATCGATCAAGAGTTTTGAAGTCCCGATCATGACCTGTTCTATAATTGAACATGTTTGTAGCAGTCCAATGAGCCTAATCTTGTATCCCAAATGTTACCAGTTGCTTGTCATTAGTTTCCATGATTTAATTCATTCAGTTCTGCATTGCCTCCATCATATCCTTGTGTTTTCATTGCGTTTACTCTTGTTGACTAGTCCAGATTGATCTCTTTGAGGTCCCTCCTAACTGGTAACCGCACCAAGTGGTATTAGAGTAAGCTTTCATTCTGGAGATTGCATTGTCTTGAGAATTTTGTTGTAGGGTGGCAGACTATGGATCTGACCTACAGCTGTAGAGGATTGGTGTGAATATGGTGCAAAGAGGAAATAGGAATGGTGGAGCGCATGGGAATGCAAACGCTGTTGTGATGGAAATGTTGCAAGGAATTGCAGCCTGGTTGGAAGTCGTTGAGACATCCCAGAGAAGAGGTCGACATATTGAAGATGTGAGTGATGATGAAGGAGAAGAAGCCTTGACAAAACAGGTAAACCCATCGGTGATTGATCTAGATGAAGAAAGGTTTTTGAGGGTTTTAAGTAGGGCAAATACTAAACCTCATTTTACCCCACCAAAATATGATGGAAAGTTGGATTCAAATGAATTTATGGATTGGATCTCAGAGATGGAGAAATATTTTGATTTTGAGAACACTATAGAGGAAAGGAAGGTGAAGTATGCTTGTACCCAGTTGAAAGGTCATGCATCTCTTTGGTGGGAGCATTTGCAGGTTGATAGATAGAGAAGAGGTAAATAGAAGATCAAAACATGGGATCAAATGGTTGCTAGGTTAAAATCAAAATTTATGCAAGTTGATTATCAAGTGAATTTGTTCTAGAAGTTGTAGAATTTGAAGTAGAAGGAATCTAGCGTAAAGGAGTATACCAAAGCATTCTAAAAGTTGAATATCAGATCCAGACATGTTGATGATTAGGTTGGACAAGTTGAAAGCTATTTGAATGGATTATGGATGTCTATACAAGATGAACTCAATTTGATCAAATTGTAGAGTGTTGAAGAAGCTTACCAGTATGCCCTGAAAGCAAAAGAGAAGCTGAACAAAAGACATGAAAAGAGTCAGAGAGGTAGAGGTGGAAGGTTTTCCGTAAGAAGATTTCAACGAGGAAGAGGATATATCGGAGGAAAAGAAACCTATATGGATCAGAACAAGAACAAGGAAGTAAGAAAAGAAGGTGATATAAATTTCTATCGGAGAAGAGAACCTAATGGTTACCAGAATGAGAATTTTGGAAAAGATGACAAAAGAAAAGACAAGAGAGTGTTCAAAGGAACTTGCTTTAAGTATGGAGGAGAAGGAAATCATTCTTTCAAGTGTAAGAAGACAAAGAATACTGCGAGAGCAACAATGGTGGAAGAAAGCCCCATCGGATCAGCTAATAAACTGGAAGATGGAGAACTGTTGATGATGAGGAGAACTTTGTGTCATACTGGAGAAGATGAAGAGCCCTTATAGAGGATAAATTTGTTCAAGACCAGATCTAAGGTATCCAATAAATTTTGTAAAGTTGTTATTGATAGTGGTAGTTTGCATAATCTTGTTTCCAAAGAGATGCTAAATGAGTTGAAGTTGGAAAGATTGAAACACCCTAGGCCTTATCAGAGAGCATCAATTCAGGATGATCGTAAGTTGTTAGTAAGTGAGCAATGTTTGGTGAAATTCAAAATTGGGGATTATCATGATGAAGTCTTATGTGATATTATGCCTATGGATATTTGTCACCTTTTGTTGGGTAGACCTTGACAGTTTGATAGACATGCAATACATGATGGGAGAAAGAATACAAACACTATTATGGAAAATGAGATCAAGCAAACCTTGTTGCCCTTGGATGAACCTTTTAAGAGTGAAGTATGTACGAATGCTAGAATCTGTTTGGTGGATGGAAGGAAATTCCTAGATGGAATGAGACATGAGAATGTGTTTTTTTCCTTAGTCCCTAGGAAGACCAAGAATCCAAAGCATGAAGAAGAATAATCGGAAGAGATAAAGAAGTTACTATCAGAGTATGAAGACATAATTTTAGATAATGTGCTTGATGGATTACCACCTGTGAGAAGTATCAGTCATTGCATGTACCTGTTTCCTAGAGCTAGTTTGCCTAACAAAGCTGCTGTGTGGGGGAAAAAGCGAGACTAGGTCAACATACCCTAATCCTACTCTTTGACACACATTACGGAATACGAAAGAGCCTAGAGATATCACATGATTGGCTACTTCTTTTGGTGAAAGAGAGAGCCACGGGATATCTATTAGGATTCCTATTCCCTTGTTGAAATTGTAAGATCAAGCAATGCAAGTTCAAACCTCTAATCCCAAAATGCAAGTATGAACCAATAACAAGATTGCAAAATTGAGATTTAAACAATGAACAGCTGTAAATATAAGGATAAAATAAGAATGCAGATATGTACCCGGAGTCAAAATCGGACTGAAAATATTCGGGACGGGGGCACGGGCGCCATTGTCCAGAAAACTGCACCGGAAACCACTGTTCTGCACTCTGAAACACTGTCTGGAAACTGTCTGCAAACTGTCTGTCCGGAGGACCAGGGCGCCCAGCGCCTCTGTCCCAGGGACCAGGGTGCCCAGCGCCCCTATCCTGGTAGGACCAGGGCGCCCAGCGCCCCTGTCCCGGTCTCCTGCTCTGCAATTTCACATAGGGTGCTGTCCCAACTTTCTCTCTCCGGATCTGTATCCTGCGGCGTTGTCCGAATCCCGAAACCTGCAATAATATCTGAAAAGGGGGAGGGGCAGCTATATAGGGTTTTGCCTTAGTCAAACCCCCGCTTCGGTGATTTCCACCTCCACGAATAGCCAAGTTGTTTTGTAAAATATATTGTGTGTGCAAGGTCCAAAAATGCAAGAAAGCAAACTAGAGCAACCTAGAAAGTAAACCCTAATTGCTTGCAAATGATAATGTAAATGCTCTAAATCAAGATGCAATGTGATCTAAAGCATGAATAAATGATGTATCAAAGCTTATGCAAAGACATGAAAACAATACAAAATCATACCCAACCCTCAAGGGAGGAGTACAAGCCAATCTTCAGTCGATAATCTCCTATTGTTCTTCAATGTCTTCCAAGCCCTAAGTAGATGAATGAATTTGATAGATGCTTGATAGAAAGATGTTGTAAGATGTTGAAGTCCTCAAAGATCTACTCTTTCGCTGCATATGAAGTTCTTGGAAACAAAAGTCTGATCCTCTCAAATGAGGAAAGAGAGCCTTTTATGTATGAAACCCTAGATCGTAAATTCGTATTTTGGCCGACCTAGAGATTGAATATCCTACCAATTTCTTGGGGTTAAGCTTTATTTCATGATTGTATCACGCTCCTAAAATTTTGGGAAAAATGTCCGGGACCATGTGCACCGGGCGGGACGGTCCCGACAACTTTTCACCAAATTTTCAGGGCCGTCGGATATGATGATTTTAGAGAGAATCCCGAAGTTACAGGTGATTTTGAGATGTTTTGACCCTGAAACCAAGCCCCCAAGTTCGGAATAGGACTTAATTAGGGTTTTTGATTAAGTGATGCATTGAAGGAATAAAATGCGAAGGGCATGCTTTAGTGAAAGGGCCCAACTTTGTGATGTAAAGAATGATGAAATGGAACCTTAGACCTAATTAATTTGATTAATTAAGTGCTTAAGGAGAAATGCAATGCAGAATGCAAAATGCACTAAGGCGGGTGCTAAACTAGGTGTGAAATTGTACCACCCTAGCGAGTGCGTACAATTTACGACGCTACATTTAGCCCCCACTTTAGCGGTCATATGAGTACTACGTGCATATGCAAGCTAAAGTACAGAAAAGTAAACATCATTTGAAAAAAAAGGATATATCCATAAGTTGTCGGACGAAGCCCCCAGCGGTATCTGCAGTACACAGTTAGGAACCGCACCCTACAAAACAAACGTTAGATCACAAAATCACCTAATGCTTACTAGGGAAAGTGATGAAATCTGTGAGTAGCTATATGCCCCCCCTGTTTCGACTTGCTTATTTAGGGAGGTGAAACAGGGTATCATGTTTACTTGCGACAAATTGTGTAAGAGAGTGTTGATGAGGGGTGTTTGCGAAATAGGCTTCATCAGAGAACTTTTTTAGAACATCCCAGGAGTAAGAGAAGGAAAAAACGATTCCAACGCAACAAACGGCTTGAAAATCGCATCTCCCAAACTCAAGTTATGATAAAATGAATGAAAGAGGAAAAATTAGGGTTTCACAATGTAAGAATAAATGAACAAGCGTATATACTTCGAAAGTGACACTTGTATTCGTCACTTTGTCGATTTCAGGATACTATTCAGTGTAGCGGAGCCCACCTAGCCATCATCATGCCTTCATGATGACCGGAGCATCCTACGAGGATTGAGAGCCTGTGCTAGGCCGTGATCGACGACGAGCCACTGGACGAGGTGAGTTGACTGAACGTTTGACTTTTGATTTTTCGCATGTTTGACTTTTAATTTCCATGTGATTGACTTCTCAATGCTCCATGATTAAATTGATACATGTGTGACTTAATTAAAATGTTTAATCAAGTACTACATTGATGATAAGGAAGAAATATGCATTAAGCCTAAGAATCATATAACTAATGTGATTTAATTCTGAATTTAAACACAACATGATACGATTCTACTTAATACATAAAGACATTGTATAATATGCTAGCATAATGAGAAATGTAAACCTTTTACAATTTACATTAATGAATTCAAGACAAACTATAAAGTAAGGAGACACACTTGTCAGGAACGAAGCAATATAGATTAAACAACATAACTTTTAATTCTATTTTGCTTTAATTAAGAGATACTAACATATTATCCAATGTTGAAGAATTGAAAAAGAAGATAGATGAAGAATGAAGAATTAAGCATAATATCTACGCAAGTGCATAGCATTTATAGGTTCTTTAAGAGGCGTACCATCTACATCCTCCATTTTGTAAGCACCTGATCCATAATCCTCAATAATGATGTATGGTCCAAGCCAATTAGGACTGAATTTTCCCTTTTCTGCAAGCAAGGCATTCACATTGCGCTGATTCTCATAAAGGACTAAGTCACCTACTGAGAAGGAACGTTGAATAACCTTGTCATTATAGCTTCGTTGTAGAGTTTTGTGATACACTTGAATATGCTCAAGAGCGTTTATGCGCTGTTCATCAAGCATCTCAAGCTGTTGAAGTCGTTGTTCCCTATAAGAGTCATCATATACTATACCTTTGAGAGAAACCCTAAGTGATGGAATCTCTAATTCTAAGGGCATAATAACATCAGCACCATAAACAAGATTATAAGGAGTAGTTCCCATAGCAATTCGTACACTCGTTCGGTAGGCCCAAAGAGCATAGATCAGCTGGTTACTCCAATCCTTACCATGCTTATTCACGGTTTTACGAAGAATTTGTTCAATTATCTTATTGGATGATTCAGCTTGGCCATTTGATTGAGGATAATATGGTGTAGAAAATCGATGTTTGATATGATACTTCTCGAGGAATTTCTTCACATCCTTGTTTTTAAACGATGTCCCATTATCTGAGATAATAGTGGAAGGTATCCCAAATCGAGAAATGATGTTTTCTAGAAGAAATTGACAAATCACTTCAGTAGTAGTAGAGCGAAGAGGAATAGCTTCTACCCACTTCGTAAAATAATCTGTTGTAGTTATAATGAAGGTGTGTCCTTGAGATGAAGGAGGAGAAATTTTTCCAATAAGATCCAAACCCCATGCAGAGAAAGGCCAAGAAGCTACTTGAGAACGAAGTTCTTGGGCAGGAGCATGAATCAGATTATTGTGTTGTTGACATTGATGACATTTTTTAACAAATGAAAAGGAATCCTTCTGCATAGTTTGCCAATAGTATCCCATACGAAGCAACCTATGAACCAGGGATTTGCCCCCAAAATGCCCCCCACAGGCACCTGAATGTGCCTCTTCAAGAGCAACAGGGATTTCCGACTTGTTAAGACAACGAAGGAGAAGACCATCATAACCCCTTCGATAAAGGACATTAGAAAGGATGATATATCTAGCAGACAGCTTGCGGATTCTAGCCCTAGTGTTCCTATTAGCGGAATCAGGAAAGGTACCATCGGTCAAATATCTTATGATATGCGAGAACCATTCATCTGAGTCTACAAAGTCACAACATGTTATCAAGATAGAATCATCTTCAATAGCTGGAGAAATAAGATTGTGAATAACGAAATTAAGATCGACCATAGGGTCCTCTAAAGATACTAGAGAAGCCACACATGCCATTGCATCCGCATGTCGATTATCTTTTCAAGGAACCGGATCCATGGTATAAGAATCAAAATTTTGTAATAAAGAGATAGCAAGATCTTTATATTGTGATAATTTGTGTTGTTTTGCTTGATATATTCCTATTACTTGTCTTATAATTAATTGTGAATCTCCATAGATATGTATGTGTTTTATATTCAGAGCTAAGGCTACTTTTATTCCCGCTATAAGAGCCTCATACTCAGCAATGTTATTGGTACACAGGAAATTTAGACGATATGATAAAGGAATGGACTTCTTTGTAGGAGAAATCAGAACAACACCTGCCCCCGATCCCGTACGACACTTAGAGCCATCAAAGTATAACTCCCAAGTTTCATCTTTCTCTATAGAAAGAATGAAGTCATCAGGAAAAGACTCAGGGTTAGGGAAGGAGAAAGGCGAAGGGGCCTCAACTAAGTGATCGGTCAACGCTTGTCCTTTAATTGCTCTTTGTGAAACAAATTTAAGGTCAAATTCAGTTAACATCATAACCCACTTAGCTAGAGGTCCTGATAAATCAGTTTTAGAGAAAAGATGCTTCAAAGGATCAAACTTAACCATGACATGGACTTCTGAATTTAAAAGATAATGTCTCAATTTTTGAGTCGCAAACACCACAGCCAAGCATTGTCTTTCTATCGCAGAATATCGGGTCTCATAATTGAGTAAGGTACGACTTATGTAATAAACTGGATATTCCTTACCATCTTTATCATGTTGTGCCAACAATGCTGCGAGAGCGTGAGAGGAAGCAGCTGTATACAGAAGGAAGAGTTTAGAAGGTTCGGCAAGTTGAAGAATAGGAGGACTAGCCAAATACACTTTTAAATATTCAAATGCTTGCTGACAAACCTCATTCCATTGAAAAGTGATATCCTTTTTAAGAAGTTGAGTAAAAGGAAAGGTACGATCCGCAAGTTGAGACACAAACCTACGAATAGCTTGAATCTTTCCTTGTAAGCTTTTAAGTTGAGACACATTTCGAGGAGGTGGCATGTTAACAATAGCATCTATTTTCTTAGTATCCACCTCAATCCCACGATGCGAAACTATGAACCCTAATAGTTTTCCACTATCCACACCAAAAACACATTTTTGGGGATTCAAGCGCATGTGATATTTATGAATTCTTTCAAAGATTTGATGAAGGACTTTAACATGATCCATGCAAAGAAAGGATTTGGCAAAAATATCATCAACATAATCCTCTAAAATCTTATGCATATAATCATGAAAGATAAGGGTCATCGCTCGTTGATAAGTTGCACCGGTGTTTTTAAGTCCAAAAGGCATCATTATCCAACAAAACATACCCCAAGGAGTAGTGAAAGCAGTTTTGAATTGATCTTGAGGGTTTATGAAAATTTGATTGTAGCCTGAAAAACCATCCATGAAGGATAGCAAGGCATGTCCTGCCATAGAGTCAACTATCATGTCAATGTTTGGAAGAGGGAAATCGTCTTTTAAAGAAGCCTTATTCAGAGCCCGAAAGTCGGTACACATCCTTATTTTGTTATCTAGTTTAGCCATAGCGACAATATTTGAAATCCATGGGGAATAGTCAATAGGGCGGATAAATCCAGCCTCCAATAGTTTTTCAATCTCAGCTTTAACAAGCAGAGCCACCTTAGGATTCATTTTTTGAATCTTTTGTTTCACGGGCTTAGCGTCAGGAACTAAGACAATATTATGAGTAACGATCTTAGGATCTATACCAGGCATGTCAGAATATGCCCAAGCAAAGATCTCAGGGAATTCATGCAATAGTTCTTCATATTGTTTCTGTTCCTCTTCATCCAAACATTTCCCAATTTTAATAACTTTCTCTTTGTTGCAAGGATCCATCTTAACATCAATGGTGTCACTTATGAGAAGATTACTTTGTTGAGGAGCATCCTTTAACTGAGGGAATTCTTTCGCAATCTCATCATTATCAATCTATTTTCCAAAATAGGCTTCGGTGCTCAAACAATAAGGGAGTCCCCTATTGTGATGATAACGAGGAAGAGTGTCATAAGCTCCCAAGAACTCAGCTAAAGCATCGTCGATAGGGAAGATATCCAAAGCACAGGCACACGAAGGATCCCCATCAATATACTCAGGATGTTGTATTGATAAAGATGTAGAGATAGTATTAACACTAATGCATGGTCTTTTAGAAGCTTTAGTACGTCTGCAGGGATTAAAGCCAAGTCCAAAGGCATAATTGTGAAAATTAGTCTCTAGAGGAACTCTTATCCCTTGTTCATGAGCACCACAACCTTTTCCATGATACCCATGCTTAGCAAAAATGTGAAAACCATGACCATAACGATCAGCCATTTCAGGAAGAGAAGGTGGTTTTTCATAAGACAAAGAATCAAACTCTTCATAATTATAGATGTAAGGAGAAGCAGTTTGAGAAGCAGCGACAAAATTATTACTCATAGATTTAGGTAAGGTTGATTGATTTTTAGTTTCTTCTTTCTTTTCAACTTTATGATTTTCAGCTTCTTCCTTCTTTTCAATTTTAATTTCTCTAGAAGGAACCTTATATTCACCCACAAAGGTAGGGTTAAAATCAAGAGATCCCCAATCATCTTCTGCGAGGACCTTCTCAGGATCAAAATCCTTTTTATGTGTATTTTCAAGTCGAGAAGGATCTTCTTCAGGAGTTCCAGACTCATCCAAAGAATTTTAATCATCAGAGAGCGAAGACTCAACGATAGGTTTCTTGTTTAAAGAGTCATTACTAGACGAGGATGGCTTATAAGACTCTCCTTTGGAATTAGATGTTTGTAGACAAGCTTGAAAATTAGTATCACCCATCAAAGTGTATGTCTTATTGTTATAAATGAATTTAACTTGTCTATGCAACGTAGAGGGAACAACTTGCATGCTGTGAATCCAAGGCCTCCCTAATAACAAGTTATATGTTAAATTTCCTGGCATAACATGGATAGGAGTAGGCAAAGTAATAGGTCCCACTGTGAGAGGTAAGGTGATGATACCTAATGAAGTCTTAGCCACATTGTCAAAGCCACGAATGGGACGAGAGTCAGGCTCCATAAGAGACATATCCACATTCATCTTATGCAATAGATTAATGCTACACACATTGAGGCCAGAGCCATTATCTACCAGTGTTCGTCTTATAGCCGTGTCTTTCATGACAACCACAATCATCAAGGGATCATATTGTTGTTGAATTTCACTAGTAGGCAACTCATCTTGAGAAAACACAATTTGAGCTTTAGGATTCATCACAGAGTTAACAAAAGATGCTATATTACTAGATGTATTCAGTGGAGGAACATTCAAATCTTTCAAGGCATCTTGTAACATTCCATGATGGGCGGAAGAAGTTTGAATCAAATCCCATAGGGATATCTTAGCAGGGGTAGCTTTAAGTTGTTCTATGAGATCATATTCCTTACCCATAACTTGCGAAATACGGGGAGCTTGAGGAAGAATTGGTTGAGGATTAGGAAGGGAAACTGGAATAACAGGAGGAGGATTAGGTTGCCTATTATTTCTAGTATGATAAGTATGGGCAACCGCATGATAACTCTCTCTAGTTATTTGTTTAGCATAATTGTAAGGACTTATAGGTTTTCTCCCTTGTACAGTGATGATTGGTTTATTCGGGGTATGAAAGGAATCATGATCATACCTCCCTTGGACAGTAAGGAGGGGTGATTTAGGAATTTGAAAGGTAGGAGAAGGATAAGCACCTTGGACTTCAAAGAGAGGCTTATTATGTTCATTCAAGTTTATCATGTTAACCAATTTAGAGGTCTTGTTTTTGTTTATAGGTTTCGACAAAGCCACAAAGTCATCAAGAGCATCATCCAACAAAGCATGATCATATCGGTTAAAAGGTTTGTTTTTTGATTCAAAAGGAGACATCTCCTCATATAGGGGATTATTGAAAACAACCATGTTACTAGATTCAGGGGAAGAGTTGATAGGAATGTATCCTTGAGAGGAATCATTCGACTTATCTTTCTCATCACACCTAAATGGCATAGTAACAAGGTTTATGAGTTTTTGGTAAAATGAAGGTTTAGCATCCTTAGGGTTTAAAAACTCATCTAAAGCTTCATCTAATTCATCTTGGCTATACTCATAATAATCATCAAAAGCATGAACATTTTGTAAATAAAAATCTGACATTTTGAAAAGATTGCATAAAATTTAAACACCCAATGCAAAGAAACACACTCTTTTTTTTTTTTTTTTTCTTTTTCTCTTTTAATGAAAATGAAATGAAAACACACTAAATCTAGATCTAGATCTAACAAATGTAATGCAAGAGGAAGCAATAATGGATTCACGTCGGGTTCACCAAAATGTGTGGGGGAAAAAGCGAGACTAGGTCAACATACCCTAATCCTACTCTTTGACACACATTACGGAATACGAAAGAGCCTAGAGATATCGCATGATTGGCTACTTCTTTTGGTGAAAGAGAGAGCCACATGATATCTATTAGGATTCCTATTCCCTTGTTGAAATTGTAAGATCAAGCAATGCAAGTTCAAACCTCTAATCCCAAAATGCAAGTATGAACCAATAACAAGATTGCAGAATTGAGATTTAAACAATGAACAGCTGTAAATATAAGGATAAAATAAGAATGAAGATATGTACCCAGAGTCAAAATCGGACTGAAAATATTCGGGACGAGGGCGTGGGCGCCACTGTCCTGAAAACTGCACCGGAAACCACTGTTCTGCACTCTGAAACACTGTCTGGAAACTGTCTGCAAACTATCTGTCCGGAGGACCAGGGCGCCCAGCGCCTCTGTCCCAGGGACCAGGGCACCTAGTGCCCTTGTCCTGGCAGGACCAGGGCACCCAGCGCCCTTGTCCCGGTCTCCTGCTCTGCAATTTCACATAGGGTGCTGTCCCAACTTTCTCTCTCCAGATCTGTATCCTGCGGCGTCGTCCGAATCCCGAAACCTGCAATAATATCTGAAAAGGGGGAGGGGCGGCTATATAGGGTTTTTCCTTAGTCAAACCCCCACTTTGGTGATTTCCACCTCCATGAATAGCCAAGTTGTTTTGTAAAATATATTGTGTGTGCAGACCTAGTGTGTGTGCAAGGTCCAAAAATGCAAGAAAGCAAACTAGAGCAACCTAGAAAGTAAACCCTAATTGCTTGCAAATGATAATGTAAATGCTCTAAATCAAGATGTAATGTGATCTAAAGCATGAATAAATGATGTATCAAAGCTTATGCAAAGACATGAAAACAATACAAAATCATACCCAACCCTCAAGGGAGGAGTACAAGCCAATCTTCAGTCGGTAATCTCCTATTGTTCTTCAATGTCTTCCAAGCCCTAAGTAGATGAATGAATTTGATAGATGCTTGATAGAAAGATGTTGTAAGATGTTGAAGTCCTCAAAGATCTACTCTTTCACTGCATATGAAGTTCCTGGAAACAAAAATCCGATCCTCTCAAATGAGGAAAGAGAGCCTTTTATGTATGAAACCCTAGATCGTAAATTCGTATTTTGGCCGACCTAGAGATTGAATATCCTGCCAATTTCTTGGGGTTAAGCTTTATTTCATGATTGGATCGCGCTCCTAAAATTTCGGGAAAAATGTCCGGGACCATGTGCACCGGGCGCCACGGTCCCGACAACTTTTCACCAAATTTTCAGGGCCGTCGGATATGATGATTTTAGAGAGAATCCCGAAGTTACAGGTGATTTCGAGATGTTTTGACCCCGAAACCAAGCCCCCAAGTTCGGAATAGGACTTAATTAGGGTTTTTGATTAAGTGATGCATTGAAGGAATAAAATGCGAAGGGCGTGCTTTAGTGAAAGGGCCCAACTTTGTGATGTAAAGAATGATGAAATGGAACCTTAGACCTAATTAATTTGATTAATTAAGTGCTTAAGGAGAAATGCAATGCAGAATGCAAAATGCACTAAGGCGGGTGCTAAACTAGGTGTGAAATTGTACCACCCTAGCGAGTGCGTACAATTTACGACGCTACAGCTGCACACCAGATGACATCGACAAAGAATGAAGAGTTAAATAGACAAGTGCATGAATTGTTAAAGAAATGTTTGATCAGAGAAAGTCTGAGTGATTGTGCAGTACCAGCAGTATTAGCACCTAAAAAGAATGGGGAATTGAGGATGTGTACTAATTCTAGAGCAATAAACAAGATCACAGTAAAATACTAGTTTCCTTTGCCTAGGATGGATGACATAATGGATTGTTTGAGTGGAGCCAAATACTTCACAAAGATAGACTTTAAGAGTGGATATCATCAGATTAGGATTAGAGATTGAGCTGAGTGGAAGATAATGTTAAAGACAAATGAAGAACTGTATGAATGGTTGGTGATGCCTTTTGTAATACCCTAAAAATGATCACCTAAACCATGGGCCCCTAATCTTGACAACATCACTAAGGTCCTAACCAAAGGCAATTAAATCAACCTTGAACACCTAATTAATTAATTCCTCAACCATTAATGTTACATGGAAAATAAATCACTCTATATTAATTAAATATTTATTTAATTAGTTAAATCATTCCAAGTAAATAATTTTGATCAATTATCCTATTTATTTAATTAAATATCCTAGCATATTTAATTAATAAATAAATTTCCCATTTAATTCACAAAAAGAGGAATTCATTTACAAAAAGAGATTAATTTACAAAAAGAGGAATTAATTTACAAAAAGAGATTAATCGCAAAAAGAGGAATTAATCTACAAAAGAAAGAGTTAAATTGAAAACAAAAGAAAAGAATTAAATTGAGAGAATAAATCAAACTTAAGATATTTCTTTTTCTAAAATTGAGTCAACTTGAGAAATTTCATAAAACAATTAAATTGAATTAATCATTTTCTCTAAAATTCAAATTCAAATCTTTTCTTAAGGAAAGAGGTTTAGTTACTTTGAAAAGGCTTTTTCTAAATAAAAATCTTGAGAAAATTAAAGAAATGTGCATGGAATCAACTAATTTTATCTCCAATGCAAACTCAAACTTATAATATGAATGCATTCAATCAAGCTATAATTGGAATCTATCTCAAGATTAACTTAATCTGATTTCTCAATTATTTCAATTAGCCTGGATTGTGCTTTTTCTTGAAAAATCTCAACCGCTCATTGTTAATTGATCTTGACCGTTGGTCTCTCTTTTGAGTCTCTATAAATTCAGCCCTTCATCTCTCATTCAAGACACCCTGGATATTTATTGTTATTGTGCAGTTTTTTCTCTGGAGTCATTGAAAATATTTTGCTTTGAGATTATTGCATCTTAGTTTATCTTTTTTAATATTTAGTTTAATCATGATTACTTGAATTAATTTAGCTTAATATTCATTCATCTAGCTTAATATTCATTTATCTAGCTTAATCTTGCATACCTAGCTTAATCTTGCATACATTTAGGTTATTCTTGTGCTCATATAGATTAAATCCTTCATCTTGGTGTAGTCTAGTCACTGGTATTGCTTAGACAAATCTGAGAGCAAGTTTATACTTGCATCTTTTAGAAGGCAATAGTTCGATTTGTTATGGTTTTTATATTCATAATTATATTTGTCTAACCATACATGCAATGACTTAATTGAAGTGTTGTCTTACAACTTGCAGACTTTATCCACTTTTAACACACACATTTTTGGTGCCCACCATGGGGCAGAAGACTACAATTTTCAGCCTTGCAGATAAGCTTATTTTTTATTTTTTAAAATTTTTTCTGTATAGTTACTGCTAAAACTTGTACGAGTTTTCATAGAGGTTTGAATGACAATCTACAAGTCTCGTACGATCCATGGTGAATTATCATATGACTGGGTGAGAATTATCGTATGATTTTCTTGTTTTTGGTATTAAAACAAATTGCATTTTTAGGGTTTTTCTGATTGGATTTTGATGGTAATAATGCTAACCCTGGCTTGTTTTCTATCTTCCTAAGAGATTTCTTTTACAGCCTAACTAGTTTTTTGCAAAACGTTTGTCGAAGAACACGCCTGTTGCACAAAAACAATATGACTACTGATTCGTTGTTTTTGCAGGTTGCCTAAGGAGATTCAAGTGAGTATTGTGTAATCTTTAAATTCATTTTTAGGCACTTAAATTGTTATCTAGTTAATGAACAAATCTGTCTTTTCTATTTTAAATAAAAATCTAAGAGGTAGGAGAGTATGCTCTTGTCTACAAAGACAATGAGAAATCTAGACCCTAGAAGATTTTTATAATTTGAGATTTGTGTACCTTTAGTGGGCCTATCACAGGGGGAAAAAGTAATCACCTTGTGAGAACAAACCAAGTGAGTACAACTAGACCTAAGCATTCCAACTCACTATAATAAATAGGCCTCTGGTGATTAAAGTATCAGAGGATGGGATTATTGGAGTTTTCTCTTTGAGATCTCTCATATCGGGCATTTTGTAGGGCCTCAGGGTCTCAATCATGTTTACATGACTACAAATTGTTTCAGTACCTTGTCAGGATATAGGCCTCAATCATGCTTGTGTGACTTCAAGGGGTAATTTCAAATGAAATTCCTTACTAAGAACTATAAGATAGAGGCTACCTGATTCACCTCCGAAAGGGGGATAATCTTTATGCAAGAGAGATAGTAACTCTCTCAAGATACTTGCCATTTCGTGCCCCCATTAGCATTTGGAGTCAGCTAATATGACATTGAGAATCAATTACGTGAGACTCAATGACCATATTCTAATTATCTATTGGGTGTGTACCTGAGTCTGCAAGTAAAGGTTTTCTTCTCTAAGCCAACTTCCTTAGGGTTAGTGTGTTGTGCTTGAAGTCATTATACATCTTGCATGTTTTCTATGTTTTCATCCTTGAAACTAAAACTGAAATGCTGAAACTCGAGAAAACAATCAAAAATATTGAAAAACTTAGTGATCAAAACTTTGTGTGTCAGAAACTAGTCTCTATCCAGTCCTTTGTCGTACGAGCCTTCTGTTTTGTTGTCCTTCTCTCTGTAAATTATTGTCTAGCTATATACGTGTTGTTGTACGAGTCTGGATTCATCCTGTCACTTTGTCATTCGGTTCTGTCAGAATTATCATCCTGGTCCTCAGAATTGTCATCTGACCTTACATAAACTATCTTATGAGTAATCATTATCCTCATCAGATTATCATCTTGAGAACTTTAAACTGTCATTCAAGTATAGGTAGAAACTCATACGAGAAACTTCCCGTGTCATCTGGGACTTGATAAATTATCATCTGGGTTTGAATACTCTGTCATACAAATTTCTGATTTTGTTAGTCCAGGAAATTGTCTGTTTGCACACTTTTCCAAAATTGTCATACTTGCCTAATCAAGTTACAGTGAGTGTAAATCTGGTCATCATAATTCTGAGCATAAAAAATCTTGATAGTGTGCCCCTACCATTGTGTTGCATGATTTTGTCAATCATCTTTTAGCTAGTTCAATCAAACTTAATCAAACTTAAGTCACTTAGATCACGTCTTATATAGGATAGATCATTCCTAAAACTAGACTGAGTCTTATTCGCTTATCTCAAATCAACCTAAGTTACTTAGATCATGTCTTATACATGATAGATCATTCCTAAAACTAGACTGAGTCTTAGTCACTTCTCTCAAATCACTATGTCAAACAAATAAATAGCTTCAATTTGATCTTGACATCTCCATCACATCTAGCTCTCAGTCACATCAGTTATAAATGCCTATTCAAACTAGAAGTTCTCACAAGAAAGCTACCAAAGGTAAAGGATAACCCTTTTCATTACAGACTAATCCATTCTTTGTAGAAGACCTCGTCTCTAACAAACCTTCATTGTCAAATATACCAATTTTTTATCAACCCTTATCTCCCACCATGTCTGGAGAAAGGCAAGAAAGAGAAGCTGCTAAACATGATACTTATGACAATGTCAGCACCCATGCTAATGACATTGATTCCTCATCTAGTGAGTTTGAAGCTTCCAAACCTACAAAAGATATTATAAATAGCTGTAAAAATGATAAAGATTTCCAAAAAATGATGAAAATTATCATAGCTAGAGAACAAGAAGAGCGTTTTCTAGAGATAGAAAAACAAGGCGCTAAACTTCCTACTGATTATAACATTGAAACCTTTATCACTAAAGAGGAGGAGACACCATTAGCGTTGGTAAAAAACAATTGCAAGCGTTACAAACTGAAATCAAAGAAATGAAAAACAAGGATAAATCATCTATGCAATATTCTTTGGACATGATCTGCCCATTCCCATTTGACAAGAACCTTTACATGCCTCTATTTCCTTTAAGAGTGGAAATTCTTAAGTTTGACAAATATGATGGTAACACGGATCCTCAAGACCATGTTAGAGAATTTTGTGCTTTATGTATGGAGTTCATGCATAGACATACATATTTCATGCGCCTTTTCCCCAGGAGTTTAGGAGGACAAGCTATGGAATGGTTTTCAAGCCTACTTATGGGAATTAAATATTTTGAAGAATTAGTCAATTGTTTCTCCAAAAATACTCCTATAACATTCGTCATCCAGATAATATGATCGAACTTTGTAATACAAAATAGAAAACGGGAGAACCGTTTCTCACTTTTCTTCAACGCTGGAGAAAGATGCTCTCTAGATATTCATGGCCTATTCCAGATTCTGAGAAGATGGATATCTTTATCAATAACCCAATCCCTGAATTAAAATACAATATCCAAATGTAATTGTACCCTTCATTCAAAACAATGGTAGATAGTTCCCTCATAATAGAAGATGTGCTTATAAAGAAATGAGATATATCACTTTAGAAAGAAACACAAAAAGGTTCTAGTTCCAAAGAAATGAATAAATACTGGAAATATGGTAAAGATAACATCATAAATGTTGTTAATGATGGAGTGGTGGACACTATTAAACCAAAATAAAAACCCACAATATTTAATCTGGCTAGCAGCACACAAGCCCTCAAAGCAGCTGATACTATGGCGTGAAACCCTATGAAGAAATCAAAAGAGTGGTTTAAAGAGAAGCCTTGGCTTGCAAAGCCTAAACACGATTTCACTCCTTTGGAAGAATCGTATGAATCAGCTCTAAAGACTTTATTGGTGAATGATTAGATAACATTGCTTGACAACTCTAGACCATATAATCTAGAAGTTAAACCCAAATGGTGGAGGGAAAATGAGTACTGTGAATATCATCAAAACAAGGGTCATACAACAAATAACTGCATGACTCTTCATTCCCACAAGGCTAGTTATAAATCTTAAGGGCCCTTGTTGTGGGCTACTTGGGATAGTTTTTCTAGCTCTATCTTAGGTTGGGTTACCTGCTGTCTTTCGGGGCAGATTTTGTTTTTTGATTGTGGCTCTCTCCTCTTTGTTGAGAAGTCAAGTTCTATCCCTAGTCTGATTTTTATGGGTAACCTCTTGTCTTTTGGAGTAGTCCCTATTTTTTTTGGTTGTTTTATCTTGCTGGGCAACAAACAACTGCATGAAACTCAAACATGAGATTCAAGACCTCATCGATGGTGGCAAAATTATTGTGGGAAATCACATGACTAATGCTGATCATAAAGCTTTTAAAGATCCCTTTCCTTCTTATGAACAAGCTCATTCCTCAAAATCCAAGGGAGATGCCAAAGTCAATTACACCTACGCCAACAATGACAATGTGATCAAAATGATTGAATCTTCCCAATCTGAGTATTGCAACATGATCATAGTCAAAGATAAACAAAATAAAATGCAAACTACAAATGTTGTAACCCACACTCAAAAGAAGGTTACTCTTAAAGGAGCTAGTTCTTCACCTCCTGATCAAACAACACCAAACATACTAACTTATTCAAACAGACAACCATATACGATCACAACTAAATCTAAGTAGTTGGCTTCATCATCCTCTCCTGGTTACAACATTGTTGAATAATTAAAGCAAACCACTACTCAAATCTCCATTTTTGAACTGCTTAAGATCTCTTCTACCCATAGAGAGATCCTGGACAAAGATTTTCTCACTACTAATGTCCTGAAAGCTTTAGATGTAGATCAGTTTCAATCTATGGTGGGTCACCTGACTTCACCTCATTACCTCACCTTCTCTGAAGAAGATGACAATTCATTGAACCACGTGCATAACTAGCCATTACACATCAAAGATATGATCCATAAACACTGAGTCAAACATGTTTTGATAGATGGAGGCGTTGGGTTGAATATCTATACCTACAATTTACTAATACAGTTGGGATTTTCTAAACATGCCATTGATCTAACAAAGAAAATAACAATAAAAGCTTATGATGAAGAAGAGAGAACCTATAAAGGTCTAGCACTATTACCAATTAGGGTAGGACCTGTGGAGAGAGATGTTATTTTTTCAAGTGCTTGACCTTCCTCTTTCCTACAAAATCTTGTTGGGCAGGCCATGGATTCATGAAATGCAAGCAGTACCATCTACCTATCATCAGTTCTTGAAATTTCCTTATAACAAAGTTGAATTTAGTATTCCTACTGATACAAGCTACACCTGTAGTGCATTGAAACAATGGGTTGATACCTTTGTTCCTCATAATAGAGCAACCTTTGTAGCTGAAAGTTCAGAAACTTTGATGAAAGACTTAGAAAAAAAATTGAAAATCACAGGTATTGGCATGGATGGATACAAGATAGAACCTATACTTTCACTAATGTCTCTTCCTCCATTGCCAAGGTAGTTTGGAAAACCATTTGTGGCTATGAAGCCACAAACTTCAACTCCAAATATCATTTATGATGGTATTTTGGTACAATCCTCTCTAATTACCTTGCAGATGAAACAAAAGAGGAGGCTACTCTCAAATGGATTTTCAAAGAAGAAAGTTAAAATAAAGAAGTGCAACACTATGTGATTTTCCCTACACAACATGGTCCAAGCTATAAGATGATTCAACGCATGGGATATTTAGGTATTGGTCCTCTGGGAAACCATCAAGAAGGAATTGTTGAACCTATTAAGCTACAAACTAAGTCTACAAATGATAAATCTAGACTTTGGCTACCATTTAGAGGAGTCATCAAATCAAAAACCTACTTCTCATCATTAGTCTAAGTGGAGGAAAAAGATACTACATCAAACATTAGAGGAAGTAAATACCCAACAAACTCAGGAAGAGTATGAGAAAGAACAAGAAAAACTAGAAATCAAGAGAGAAGAAGAAGCTTGTAATCAAGTTCCAACTGTATCAGTATTAATACTACAAAGAGTAGAAATCCCAAAAGATATGAGAGAAGAGATAGAAGGAATTAAAGAATTGTTTGCACCACTGAACATTCCAGTCACATACACAGGAAGAATGCAAGTTGATGATTTAGAAATAGAATCGAATGAGTATGAGTGGGGTGCATAACCTTTATCAGATGCATCTACTAAAGAAACTCCTAAAGAACCTAGTGATATCATAGATGAAGCACAAGAGATAGTGCACTTAAAACTACAAAAGGAAATAGAGGAAATCAGACTAAAAAGACAAGAAGACTATGAACAACAACTGAAAGAAGGAAGAGCACAAGAAAATTCTTCACCTACTATATCTCCCTCTAATGAGATAGAGAAAATCAGGTATGGGACTACAAATGAAGAATTGGAGGCTATAGAAGTAGGGTCAGTCATTAGTCTAGAGGAAGCTGAATGGAAAAGATGATAGAGACTAACAGAGTCATCAACATTATGTCAATAGGTATGTCAACTACAAGTGATCATTGAACCAAATCATGAAGGAACTTGTAGCATCAAAGATGTAGATATTGATACTATACATGCTTTCACTAAGCCACTTGAAGAAGAGTCAGAGGCTTCATCTTTTGACTCTAATCACTTTGAAATAAGATCTTTTTATGACATTACCTATTCGACACCAAACTATGACTACTTCATCATGAATGTCGAAACTCTGTCTGTTGAACCTGTTACTGCCAAACCATGATATGTAGTCTAGTCTGATGTAGAGGATGATGCTAGTGGTAGGTATGTTGGGTTAGATTCCATAAATACTAATGTAAACTTTGATAATTATGTTCTAACTCTTCCTGGTATTGAGATGCTTACGCAAGGTAGTCTTCTAGAACTTGACTTGTCAGTCTGAGGTTGTGATGACAATACCGTGAATTCTCTTGAACCTGTTAAATCTTTTTCCTTGGTACATCCTGATCTTATTAACTCTACTCTCCAAGATCAACCTTTGAATATACCTACCTTTGCCAATGACTATACATTAGCCTATTATCTTAATGTAGTTGAACAAATGGACTCTTCCACCAGTGAACAAAGTGAGAACATGATAGCAGTAGATGTCAAGTATCTTAGTCGCAAAAAAAAGAAAAAAAGAAAAAAAGAGTTCTGATGGCAAAAACAACACTATGGTGGTGTCAGAATAAAAACTAGTAAAAATAAAGGATGCACCTAATGGTGAAAACCTCTCTGAGGCGCTTGAAGGTGAGATACATGACATATTGCCTGATCACTTTCAAGAGTGACCACCAGTGCTAATTGAACCTACACAGCCAATAAACATTGGAACAGAAGAAGCTCAACACACCATACATGTAGCTCAATCCTTGTCAGTCAAAGAACTAAAAGAATTTGTTGATTTCTTCACGGAAAAGAAGATAATTTTTGCATGGACATATGTTGATATGTCGAGTCTAGATCTTGACCTCATAATGCATCATCTCTCTATCACTCTTAGAGTTAAACCTATTAAGTAAAAACTCTAAAAAATGAATCCTCATGTTGCATTACTTGTTAAGGCTGAGCTAGAAAAATTACTAAAAGCTAGATTCATCAGAGCAATTGATTATGTTGAGTGGATATCTAATATTGTACATGTTTCTAAACCTGACAAATCAATATGTGTTTGCACAGATTTCAAAGATTTAAACAAATCTTGTCTAAAAGATGATTTTCCACTACCCAACATAGACATGATAGTGGACATGACTGCTGGTTATGAAATGTACTCTTTAATGGATGGTTTTTTCAGATACAATCAGATCAAAATTGCACTTGAGGATCAAGAGAAAACATCATTCACCTGTGCATGGGGAAGCTTCTGCTAGAATTTAATGCCCTTTAGCTTAAAGAATGTAGGCGCCACTTATCAAAGAGCTATAACAATTTTTTTTCATGATATGATGCACAAAAACATGGAGGACTATGTTGATGATAC